>NC_139037.1:32339501-32939501 GCF_964662115.1 Mustela nivalis
ATACTGGAGGACCGAGTGTGCAGATGAAGCATTTACTTTGCACAGTGTGGAGGCATTGTTCAGATATAAAAATAGAGTAAAAAAAAAAAAAAAAAAAGGAGGGCTCCTGGGTAACATATTTGGTTAGGCACCTTGATTCCTCATTTTGGCTCAGGTCGTTAATCTCAGGATCGTGAGATCGAGCCCTGTGTCAGGCTCCATGCTTCACAGGGAATCCACTTGAGGTTCTCTCTCCCTCTCCTTCTGCCCTCCCCCACCCCGTGCGCATATTCACGTGCTTGCTCTCTCACATCAATAAAGTATTTTTTAAAAAAATACTGTAACTACCACTACAAAAACTACCACTAACAAGTGTTTACTCCCCAAAAGACAGACAAGCTGACAGAAAATAAAGCTACTCGTCACATACAAAAGGACAGAACTGAAAATTTTGAAATCAACTCTGCAGTTATATTTTTAGGTTTTTAAAAAGTGAAAATAGAGCTCTCCTTCAGACTAGTTTTGAAGAAAAAACAACACGTAAAGGAAACACTGCAAAGTACTTCAGAGAAAAAGAAAAAGTGTTAAGATGAGTTTTACTTAGAAATGTTTAATTAAGACATTCTCAATACTGCCAAGAAGTTTGTAAAATAAAAATAGAGTTGGGGCGCATGGGTGGCTCAGTTGGTTAAGCCTCCAACTCCTGGTTTCGGCTCAGACTGTGATCTCAGGGTTGTGAGATTAAACCCCACGACGGGCTCTGTAAGTTCAACACTGAATCTGCTTGAGATTCTTTCTCCCTCTTCCTCTGCCCTTTCTCTACTCCCACTCTCATTCTTTCCAAATAAACAAATAAATAAAATCTTTAAAAAGAATAAAATAAAAAGTGAAGTTAAAATTAGATGAGGCTATTTATGAGGTTAATATGACAAAAGCATAATGAACCATCACTACCTGTATTAGAACAACCAAAGTAAAAAACAGTGGTAACACTAAATGCTGATGAGCATGCAGAGAAATGGGATCTCACGCATCACTGATAGGAATGTAATAGGACACAACCACTCTAAACCAGAGTTTAGCAGTTTCTTTTAAAACTAAATATGGGGCGCCTGTGTGTCTCAGGTGGTTAAGTGACTGCCTTCGGCTCAGGTTATGATCCCAGAGTCCCTGCTCAGTGGGGAGCCTGCATCTCCCTCTCCCCCTGATGTTCTGCCTGCCTGTGCTCTCTCACTCTGTCAAAAAAAAAGAAAAATAAAAAAACCCCCAGAAACAAAAACTAAATATGTAACTGGGATGCCTGGGTGGCTCAATAGGTTGTCCTTCTGGCTTTTGGTTTCAGTTCAGGTCATGATCTCGGAGTTATGGGACCAAGCTCTGGATCAGGCTCCACACTTGGCACAAAGTCTGCTTGGGATTCTCTCTCTCTCTCCTCCCCCTGTCCCTCGCCCAGATGTGCATACACTCTCTCTCTCTCTCTCTCTCTCTCAAATAAATAAATAAAATAAAAATAAATATGTACTTACCATATGACCAAGCACTTTTAGGCATTTACCCCCCACCAAAAAAAAGGAAACAATGTTCATTCAAAAATGTGTATCAAATGTTTATAGCCACTTTATTTGTAGTAGCCAGAAACAGGAAACTCTTCTGGTATGTCCTTCAATGGGTGAATCATTAAACAAACTATGGTACATCCACCCTTTGGAATACTACTCAACATTAAAAAGGAATGAACTATTAATACATGAAACAATTTGGATAGATCTCAAAGGAATTATGGTAACAGGAAAAAAGCCAAAGTAACATACTGTGTGATTCCATTTATCTAACACTCTCAAAATAACAAAATTACAGAGATGGAGAACAGCTTAGTGGTTCCTCAGGGTTAGCGACAAGTGTGAAAATAAAGGGTTAGCATAAGGGATCCCTGAGGTGCTAGTACTGTCCTGGATCTTGATTACGGTGGTGTCACACAAATCTACACATGACAGAACTGCACAGAACCACACACACTCTAATGAACACATGTAAAACGCGTGAAATCTACATCAGGCTATGAACTGTAACAATGTCAGTTTCCCAGGTTTGATATTAAACTACAATTATATAATATGTTACCACTGCATGAAACTAGGTGAAGGGAACACGGGATCCCCTCTGTACTGTTTTTTTTGTTGTTTTTTTGTGTGTGTGGTTTTTTTGCAATTTTCTGTGAATCTGTATTTCAAAAGAAAAAGAAAAAAATTACATGAGGCTATGCGTGAGAAGGTTAATATACCAAATAGAAAAAATTTAACATAAAATAAAGGGTTAGCATAAGGGGTCCCTGAGGTGCTAGTATTGTCCTGGATCTTAATTACGGTGGTGTCACACAAATCTACACATGACAGAACTGCACAGAACCACACACACTCTAATGAACACATGTAAAACGTGTGAAATCTACATCAGGCAACTGTAACAATGTCAGTTTCCCGAGTTTTATATTAAACTACAATTATATAACATGTTACCACTGCATGAAACTAGGTGAAGGGAGCACAGGATCCCCTCTGTACTGTTTTTTTGTTTGTTTGTTTGTTTGTTTGTTTGTTTTGTGTGTGTGTGTGTGTGTGTGGTTTTTTTGCAATTTTCTGTGAATCTGTATTTCAAAAGTAAAAGCAAAAAAAATTACATGAGGCTATGCATGAGAAGGCTAATATACCAAATAGAAAAAATTTAACATACTGTTTGGAACATGGTAAAAAGGCTACCATGAACACTTTGACTCTTCTGAGCCCTTACAGTCAATCAACTAATTTGAAAACATAGGTTTCTGGGGCACCTGGGTGGCTCAGTGGGTTAAGCCTCTGCCTTCGGCTCGGGTCGTGATCCCAGGGTCCTGGGATCGAGCCCCGCATTGGACTCTCTGCTCAGCGGGGAGCCTGCTTCCTCCTCTCTCTCTCTGCCTGCATCTCTGCCTACTTGTGATCTCTCTCTCTCTCTCTGTCAAATAAATAAAATATTAAAAAAAAAAAAGAAAACATAGGTTTCTGAAGATTATTCAAACTATTTCAGCTGAGAGCATGACTGGAGGTAGAAGTCTTGAGTTTAGTTACCACATACTACATGAAATCTCTTATGAACATGGCAAGATTTTTTCCAGACTTGAAACTATTTAAGTGAGTAAGAAACCAGTACACAGCATAAATGTTTCCAAAATGTTTCTTTCTAAAATCTTTGACTTCAGGGGCTCCTGGGTGGTTCAGTGGGTTAAAGCCTCTGCCTTTGGCTCAGGTCATGATCCCAGGGTCCTGGGAAGGAGCCCCGCCTGCATCAGGCTCTCTGCTTGGCAGGGAGCCTGCTTCCTCCTCTCTCTGCCTGCTTCTCTGCCTACTTGTGATCCCTGTGTGTCAAAAAAATAAATAAGATCTTTAAAAAAAAAAAAATCCTCAATTTCAATCTCCTTGGGGTCCAAAGCCCTTAGTATACAAAAGTCTCTTGTATCATCGAATAAAACTTGTAAGATGAAAACAGAGGTACTGCCTGCTGTCTGGATCCAAATTAATGTAAAGTCTAGCTCAAGGCCATCCTCTATTTCCAATATTCCCTTAGGAAAAAAAATAATTCCCCGTCATGTTAAAAACGGGAAAATGAACTGAAAGCTTTTATGGTATTCTGCAGCAGCTGAGTCCCTAGCAAATATTCTGAAGGATAGAAAGAACATTCTACTGGCAGTCTTCTGAATTCCTCAAGCAGGCTCTGAGCTGTCCAGTCAGCTCTGCAGGAACGAGCAAAGATGAGTCTCAGACCAGCTGCTGGGAACTGGATCCTGATTCTTCAAATAAGCATCCTCTTTGGCCTAGCGCCCCCCTTCGGCATTACTCCACACCTGTGTGTGTGTACGTGATTAATACAGTCTCCAGTGCCGTGGGTGTGATCCTGAAATAGCTTCCTCCGCCGAATATTACTCCAACGGGTTCAACAGAAGGGAGAATAGAAAGCTGAGTGAAATTATACAACAGCTTGCTTCTCTAGCTTCCATAGAAAAAGTGGCTGAAATGTTTCTCAGCTTCAGCAGGTATAAGAAAATCTAAATACAACCATCTGACCAGTGCCCATATCAGCAGGGGAGGTCCCTGGATTTTCTTCCCATGGACTCTTCAGGACTCCTAACACTACATCCTAGTACATCCTAGGATGTACTGGCAGGCGTTTCATGGAAAGAGCTGTGCTAGAAGGCCATCTATCACACCAGAACCAGCCCTGTTATAACACACGCTCCCCTTCCCCGCCTTGGATCCTTCTAGTAGCTCTTTCCCATCCTTCCTTTACTGCAATATCTTAAACCTTCTGTGTGAACGCAGGGTAGACTACAAAAAGCTCTATTCACTCACTGGTTCCTCAACAGCTAAAATCTTAATGGGGTTTGAAAAAAAGACTCCACACCCTGACACATCAAGGATTCTGACAGCAACAGTGTTCAGGTCACAGATTTCAAGGCGAAGATGAGTCGTGACATAGAAGTATCTTAGTTGAACACATTATACTACTAAACTTGAGGAAATCCACAAACATGAATTACACTGTGCAGAATCTATCCATAGGAAACCTAATGTCTTCTTGATATAAAATGCAGTAAAGTTAAAGGACCTGAGGGTTCTAGTTCCCCAAAGAATTACTGTGGGTTACATTTGCAAAAGCACAGAAATTAATACTTGGGGCAAGCCCTTGGAATAAGGTCTCTAAATTCTTTTATACTCAACGCCATGTTAATCTGCCTGATCACCTACTTTGGAGCCCAGCATTAACAGCGATCCTATTGATTAGAGCTGGAGAAATTAGCAGAAAGAGGCCGTAATGCCACTGCTGAAGAACAGCGTCAGCATCCTGGACTTTCGGCGATCTAGAGTACTGTGGACGTCAGGAAGGACACTGTCCTGCTGCAGCAAAACGGACTACGCCTTGGTCCCCAAATTTCAACTCACCGCTAGACAGTCAGCTAAACGTCACCTTGTATTTTTACTCCAAGTTGACCATCCCACCCCTGACTTGCAATGATAACAGCAGTGTTTCCTCATGCTGGTTCAAAGCTACAACGTGATCATTCACCCAGGAAGGCAGTCAGGATCCTCTCCACCCTCCCCTGCAGCATCACTCACACTCACTTGTTCTTTACCGTTCCCATCCCCATGAGCCCCTGTCAAGAAATTATTCCGTAGGGATGCCTGGGTGGCTCAGTTGGTTAAGCAGCTGCCTTTGGCTCAGGTCATGATCCCATCGTCCTGGGATCGAGTCCCACATCAGGCTCCTTGCTCAGCGGGGACCTGCTTCTCCCTCTGCCTCTGCCTGCCATTCTGTCTGACTGTGCTCGCTCTCTCTCCCTCTCTCTCTCTGACAAATAAATAAAATCTTTAAAAAAAAAAAAGAAAAAGAAAGAAATTATTCCGTAAACCCAAGTTTCCCAGCGGGGCCTTCTCAAAGTTCCACAGCCAAATCATGCTCTAAAACATTATTTTGAACAAGTCATCCAAGCCTTGAAAAAAAAAAAATACCTACAGATCTGGCAATGCAGCCAACACAAACCCATCCTGATGAGCTTGGACAAGCTCCCAGCACCTTCCAAAAGAACTTTCTAGACACAAGGGAGCTCAAGACCAAGGACTCTGAACCCCCAGAACGTAACTGCGTTCACTACTTTTTTGACATTGTTTCTTTCTCTATGGCAATCAACAATTAAATCTTTGAAAAGCGCTTATGGCTCATTTTCACGGACAACCAGAAGGAACAGGTGGACTGCTTCCTACACCACAGACAGCCTTGGAGGGGAAAGAATTCCAAGAAATAGATGGTGAAAGCAACTTTAAAAAGAAAAAAAAAGGAACACGAGCAAACTCTGAGTCTATGCATACACAGAGAATGCTGAGGTGGTGAGCGGATTTTTAATATTTTTTTTTAATTTTACTTTTAAGTAATCTGTCTGCCCAAAATGGGGCTCGAATACACAACCCCAAGATCAAGCGTCACGTGCTTCACGGATTCAACCAGCCAGGCACCCCCCAGTTGGATTTAATTTTGAAAGAGAAAGCTACAGGATGAAATCCAAATATCTTACTCTACATTTAAGTAAGCTCAGTCAGTTAAGCATCCAACTCTTGACTTCAGCTCAGGTCATGATCTCAGGGTCAAGAGACAAAGCCTTGCATTGGGCTCTGTGCTCAGCACAGAGTCTGCTTGCGATTCTCTCTCTCTGCCCCTCCCCACTGCTCATGCACACTCTCTCTCTCAAGTAAATAAAGTAAGTCTTTAAAAAGAAAGAAAGAAAAATAGATGGATGGATGGATGGATGGATGGATGGATGGATGGGACACCTGGGTGGCTCAGTGAGTTAAGCGTCAGCCTTTGGCTCAGGTCATGATCCCAGGGTCCTGGGATTGAGCCCCCACATCAGGCTCCCTGCTCAGTGAGGAGCCTGCTTCTCCCTCTGCCACTCCCTCTGCTTGTGGTCTCTCTCTGTCTCAAATACAAATAAAATCTTTAAAAAAGAAAGAAAGAAAGAAAGATATTTCTATCTTGGCAGCCCCTGGGTTGCTCAGCTGGTTAGGTAACCAACTCTGGATTTCTCCTCAGGTCATGATCTCAGGGTCCTGGGATTGAGCCTTGCATGGGGCTCCACACTCAGCATGCAGTCTCTCCCTCTGCCCCTCCCCACCACTCCTGCACACTCTCCCTAAATGAATAAAATCTTAGAAAAAAAAAATTCCATCCTAACTTGTGACCTAGTAGGTTAGAGAAAACATATATATGAAAGGAAAAATAAACAGAGGCAGGCTTTAGCAAGAGCGGGAAGCAAGTAATTCAAGAGCTGAAAAGAAGAAAGACAAAAATGAAGTACTTGGACGACAAAGAAGTCAGGATTTTGAACTGTATCTTGGAGTGTTCAGGGAGTATGTCAACCAGTTTGGCTGGGACAGAGAACACAGAGACCAAAGAAAATGGGAGAGAGTGCATGTTTACAGCTGTCCCACAGTTCCA
Source organism: Mustela nivalis (assembly GCF_964662115.1). Lineage (NCBI taxonomy): Eukaryota > Metazoa > Chordata > Mammalia > Carnivora > Mustelidae > Mustela > Mustela nivalis. The sequence goes on from NC_139037.1 coordinate 32,346,498, forward strand.
GTCCATGGTTCATAAGCCTTCTACTCCTCTCCCTATCTGGACTTGAGTCAGTGCAGAGGCAAGGAACCACTACAATTTGTTGACCTATTAGCTAAACATCAGTCCCCAGAACTCAGAATGTTACTAACAGTTTTACTAAATTTAATCTCAGAACAGCGTAACATTGAGGTGCACTGTGAATTCAGATTTTTAAATACCTGTACTAAAAATAGCAAAACTACTGTAAAAGTCAAGACAAGGATCTACAAATCAAAACAAGAATTTTTAAACTCAGACACTCTTCCAAAAACTGCTTAAGAACATACTGACATCCTCTAAAAGAAAAAGCAGAAGAATGGAAAGTCTTAGGAAGTGACAAAGTTTTAAAAACAGATTTACAATCACTTTTAAAACAACAATACCTCTGGGAAATGGAAATTCCTTAATCCCTTTGAGGGCAATATGTTTGAATCAGGAATAACAACATCCTGTCTCTACGTAAGTTCAAATGTGAACCTTTTACAGTATCCCTAACATTAAACAGCAAGTAGAGGAGAAGACCATTTCTAATCTGTCAAAAAGAAAAGCAGCCTGTTTTGGATTTATCACCTATCCTTGCCAGACACATATGCAGAAGCTTCAGCAAAACGAAACTAGGGAACTTCAAGGTTTTAGTTAACAGTGATTACTTAACTGGAGCTTATTTCTGCGAAATTAAACTACCAGAAGCTTTAGATATCAACTGGCTTGTTGCTAAACCACAAGTCTATGCTTCGGTCTTGGAAATGCTAGCAGGATAGAACCCATGAGCCTTTTATTAAAACGTGATGACCATGGAGAGCGCCCTTGAAGCTTACCAACAGAGGACTCAACTCTAAAAAGTTCCCCTCTGGAAAGTGAGGATGGGGTTTGACATGTAACCCAGCGCCAGTCCTAAAACGCTTGACTGCATTTTCCATAAAAGGTGGGATTTGGAATAGTAGCATATAGCAGACACCAGCCCACTAGAAGCAGATGGAACCCACCAACTCATTTTACCCAGACCTCCAAAAAGGTACACAGAACTGTCTGTGCTTGCCAAAGCAGGGCAGATCTGAATGGGTGAATATACTAAAATGTTTCACAAAGGATTACTTATGGTATTGCATTTGCCTACTGTAGCCCCCAGTGTAAAACAGGATCTGAAAAATGAAAAATAATTTGGAAGCTCATCCTCCAAATCAAGCTAAACACACACAGCCCAAATTTTTATTTTACACAATAAAAAAGGCTCAGTAACCTATTCCGTCACAGGGGCTCTTCTAGAAGGGTTATCTAGCCGGAAACATTCCCTGCTTATGTCCATAGTTCACCAGGGGCCTGGTAAGATTCCATTTTGTAACAGCTGAACTTTATACAGAAAGTCATTAATGGTGCAACATTCACTCATTAGCATGAGCCTACCCACTCTAGAATGAAAAGCATTGGCTGTATCTGCCAGGATGACACCTAACGGTGAGAAGCTGGAGCCGAGGCTCCTGAACTCCTAGAAAGTTCCATTGGCCTCAGAAGAGCTCACTATCTCCTCCAGCCTAAACTTAGCTGTCACCCTATTTCTCAATCCCCACAGAAAAAGGCATTCCTAATACCAGAAAAGTATTTTAAATAAAAAATTAAAAGATAGGAAAAAGGGTCAACAGCAGGCAAAACCTTACAGGGCTGACATGATTCCTGTTTGGGATTGGGGGAGGGGGAGGAGCTTTCTAGATGTTTCTATTCTTGGCAAGGAAAGCACCTCCAGGTCCTATACCACCGAAAGGCACTAACACAGGAATGTTCTCAGGGAATCAATGATTTGTCTGTGCTAACAGACTTCATTTTGGGGTGTGCTGATGGGGAGCAAGATGGGGAGGGCTGGAGGGGGGAGAGGGGAAGGCATGTTTGATTGGGGGGATGGGAGGAAAGAACAGATGGATAAGGGGGCCAGGAAAGGTGGGGAGAGTGTGGATGACTAAGGGAGGTCAGGGGAGGATGTGGATGGTTAAGGGGATGTCCAGAGAAGGCCTGGGAAGGCTGAGGGGAAGAGGGAAAAGGTGAGGACCGCTAAGGAGTGGGGGAAGGTGTGGATGGTGGAGGGACGGAGGGAAGGCCATCATCCCCCAGGGAAGCGGCAACGAAGGCAGGCCGAAAGGGGTGGCCTCGCCCAGGCTCCCCCCAATCCATCTTCTGTGGGCGTGTGCCCGGCTGCGCGTGTGCAAGGGCCAGGCCACCAGGCCGCAGGGCCACCACTCACCCCACGACTCCCTGGTTGTAGTTCCTCCGCTTCCACGGTGTCCCGCTGTACACGCCCCCGCTGCCGTCGGTCCGGCCGCCCCCCGCGGCCCGCCCTCCGCTGGGCTGCAGCAGGCTGTAGTTGAGTCCGTAGGTGCTGGCCTTATTATCGCGCTTCCTCTTGTTGCTGCTTCCTGAGGCCGGGTCCGCGGGATCCGCGGTGGGGACGGCGGCAGAGGAGTGTGGGGACGAGGACGCGGGGGGGGACGGGGACGCCGAGGGGCCCGCGGCAGCTCGGCGGGCCCAGGCCGCCGGCTGGTGGTGGTTGTTGTTGTTGTTGGTCGTCTCCAGGGGCAGGAAGTCCCGCTGCTCCACGGACTGCGCGTGGCAGCCCAGCAGGCGCTCCCCGGAGCGGTACATGCCGGCCGGGGCCGGGGCCGAGGCCGGGGTCGCGCCGCCGGGGCTGCCGGTGCTGCTGCCGCTCCCGCCGGTGGCCGTGCTGCTGCCGCCGCCGCCGCTCGCGCCGCCGCTGCTGTGACAGTGGTGGTTGAAGTAGAGGTTCCTCAGCCCCTGGGTCGTCTCCCAGATCTGCATCCACAGACTGTTGGACGGTCCGAGCTGCTCTGGCTGGAACCAGGCGATCCTCGGATCCATCAAACGGCGGCGGCCGCTGCCCCCGCCCCTCCCGGCCGCCCGCAGGGCCGCCGCCGCCGCCGCGCCTCAGGCGCACGCCCGGCCTCGGCGGCTGCTGCTGCTGCTGCTGCCGCTGCTGCTGCCGCCGCTGCTGCCGCTGCTGCTACTGCTGCTCGGGGCCCGCCGCGGGCGGCGCGGTCGCGCAGGGAACCCGGCCGGCGCCGGCGGCGTCGCTCCCGCCCTCGGGGGCTCCGCGGGCCCTCCCCCCCCTCCCTCCGCCCCTCCGCCGAGCCCCTGTCACTGGGGTCCCCGTGCAAATGGCGGCGGCGGCGGCGGCTGCGGAATAGGGCGAGCAGCGGCACCGGCGGCAGCGGCGGCGGCGGCGGCAGCGGGGACGGGGGCGGTAGCGGCGGCGGCGGCAGCGGCGGCGGCGGCAGCAGCGGCGGCGGCGGCAGCGGCGGCAGCGGGGGCAGCGGGGGCGGCGGCGGCGGCGGCGGCGGCGCGGCGGCGGCGGCGGCGGCGGCGGCGGCGGGACGCGCCTGCTCGGTAGCGTCCTCGCTCCTCCGGCCCCGGGGCGGGGCCTCCTCCAGCCCCGCCCCGCCCCCGCCCTCCCGCGTTCGCCCCGCCCCCACCGCGCCGCGCTACCCGGTCAGCCCCGGCGGCCGCGCCGTGCGTCACAGAGGCCGCGGTGTGGCGCGGCGGGGGCCACAACCGCCTGGCCCAACCGTCCCCGCGCCATTTGAAGAAGGAGCCGCATGTACCTGAGCGCCCAGGCACCCTTGATGCGCGCGCCGTCCCCGGTCTGTGTTCCCGGTCTCTGAAACCGGGAGAGGCCGGCCGGACGCCGGCCGGCTCCGCAGCGAATGGATTGTGGGAGGCGCCGCCCCCACATCGTCCCCTCCCCCACCCAGCGGCCTCGGGGACACCCTCCGCTCTCGCGACCCCTCCCGAGATCCTCGCTCCAAGCCCGCCTAGGGCGGGCGGGGGAGCGGTGGGGGGAAGAAAACGTAACCCGTCCTCGAGCATGTGCCTTGGACCCTGCATGGACGTGGGCTGCGCGGGCACCCTCGCTGCCTCCCGGGCCCGCGACACTGCGTCCTCGTGGGGGTTTGGAGCAGCAGGCCGTGGCGGATCTTCTCCTACCCCAGTCCAGACTGAGGAAGCCTGTCCCCGCCCGCGTGGCTGGACGTGTTGCTTCGTTGAGCGTGCACACCCTGGTCTCAGAACCACCTGCACACACCCAAAACCCGCTTTACACAGGGACGCGCACGGATGCACAGACAAGGAAGCAGGCACACATGCTGCTTGGTGTGGAAAGAATCCTCACTAGCCCCGGAGTGGATCAGCAGCCATGGAAAGCTCTTGTCGGTACAGAATTAAGTTCAAGGAAACCCACAACCTTTTAAGTCTAAAATGAGGACCATGTCGTTGGCATAAGTAGAGAGATTTTCCGTAAAGTGGTTATTTGTATGTCTTCCCAGTCCCAATTCCCAATAAACGACAAGGAAAGGGGAATTTTAAGTATTTTAAATCATAAAGAGAAAAAAAATGAGTGAGCACGTTTCCTCTGTGCCCTCTGAGGTTAGTCCAAAGTCTAGAATGAGGCTCTGATGCCCGATTTTGGCCTTCTACTTTGGGAGCTCAATATCCTGGAAAGTTTGGGATTTAGGGCAAAGATGAAAAAATACTGGTCAAATTCAGAAGTATTGCTCTACCGTTTTTCTTGCTGAAGGAACAACATGGCCATAAACAGGAAAGCACACCCCAAAAAACCCTACATAGAAATTTGGTTTATCCTATTTGTTGCTGATTTACTATGAATTAATATTAAAAGTATCCTCAGGGGCGCCTGGGTGGCTCAGTGGGTTAAAGCCTCTGCCTTCAGCTCAGGTCATGATCCCAGAGTTCTGGGATCAAGCCCCGCATGGAGCTCTCTGCTCAGCGGGGAGCCTGCTTCCTTCTCTCTCTCTTTGCTTGCCCCTCTGCCTACTGGTGATCTTTGTCTGTCAAATAAATAAATAAAATCTTTAAAAAAAATTAAAAAATTTTTAAAAAGTATCCTCAGAATGAAATTTGCTCTATACTGAGAATTAGAAAGACAGGAAAATGAGTGGTATTTTTAAGGCTATTCACACTGACAAATTATACAAACATAAAGCATTGTATAGAAACAGGTTTCTTTTGGGGTGTCCGGCTCTTGATCTCTGGGTTTGGATTCCTAGCTCCAGGTTGAGTGTAGAAATTACCTAAAAATAAAAAATATATAAAAGAAAGAAACAGGTTTGTTTGATGACTTCAAATTTGTTTCAAAAATCAAACAAGAGTGGGGTGCTTGGAGGCACCTGGGTGGCTCTGTGGGTTAAAGCCTCTGCCTTTGGCTCAGGTCATGATCCCAGGGTCCTGGGATTGAGCCCCGCATCGGGCTCTCTGCTCGGTGGGGAGCCTGCTACCTCCTCTCTCTCTGCCTGTCTCTCTGCCTACTTGTCATCTCTGTCTGTCAAATAAATAAATAAAATCTTAAAAAAAAAAAAAAGAGTGGGGTGCCTGGGTGGCTCAGTCAGTTAAGCATCTATCTGCCTTTGGCACAGGTCATGGTCCCAAGGTCCTGGGATGGAGCCTCTCTAGGGCTCCCTGCTCCTCCCTCTTCCACTCCCCCTGGCGGCTTGTGTGAGCTTTCTCTCTCTCACTCTCTCTCTGTAGAATAAATGAATACATCTTTAAAAAAAAACAAAAACAAACAAACAACAACAACAACAACAAAAACAAGAGGGGCGCCTGGTGGCTCAGTTGGTCAAGAAAAAAGAAAAGCCGAAGTAAATTGGAAAGCTGAAAAATGCAGACATTATCAAGGCCCCACCATCTAGAAATAATCCCCTTTAAGACTTTGTTAAAACATTTCCAGAAACCTGTCCCTGCATATTATGTGTCAAGATAGGCTTTTTTATTTTTACTTACTTATTTTAAATGCTATCCAGTCTTTAAAATGTGTTTTTTCAGATGTCCAAGAACATATTAAATGCCACTGATATCTAAGCCAAAAATAAAGTAGTCAAAGTTAGTAATAGTTCTACCCACAAATTAACATTTGTTATATTTGATAGCCCATTTATTTAAGCAAACCTAAAAACTACTAAAGTATTGGCAAAATTATCAAATGGGTTAATATAAATAAAAGAACTCTATGAAATGCAGGCTGTGAGGCAAGACATTACTGTTAGTTCACCTGCAGGAAATGCTGACTACTTAGCCCCATAACACATCCATGTTTCATAACATTCTTTCAGTAAATCTTAAATGTCTATCATCCATGCAGAATGAGCTATTTGCTTTAGAGAGGATAAATAATAAACAGCCAGGGTCTTTGGCTGACATCCATGAATTTACTGCCGGGTTAGGGAGGGAAAAGAGGTAAACATTTAAAGTCAAATTGCAATTTATTCAATTAATTTCAACAAGTATGTCTTGAGCAAATATGGACCATTGTTGGGGCTACAGCAATACAGCAATGAACAAAACTGATGAGGTCCCTGCCTTCATGGACCTTACATTCTAGTGAATAAGGCAAGCACGTAAGGTCAGACAGTGTTGAGTGCTACAAAGAAAAAGCAGGCTAAAGGAAGAGTGACGGTGTGCTATTTTTAGATGGGCTAATCAGGGAAGGCTGTTCTGAGGAAGTGATATTTGAGCAGGGAATTAATGCAGCAGTGGGCCATGACCATCTAGATCTATCAAGCAGAGAGAATAGCAAGTGCAAAGGCCCTGAGGCAGGAATATACTTTGCATGAAAAATGGCAAGGAAATGCAATTGAGTGTTGAAATGTATGCCATGGTATAAAATTGTAATAAGTGTTGAATGTTTACCATGGCATAGAATTATAAAGTAATTCTTGTGGAAGTTTCCTCAAAAATCATCCAGTTTAAAGTAAAACAGCAGGGAATTCTATATACACAAAAATGTATTCATTTTCCCCAACAAATCTGCAGTGTTTTGTCTCAAAATAATCTACTACTGCATTCAGAGAGATAGACTACACTAATTTCAATAATAAATTTTGATTACTCAACCTTTTCATTTTGCTATTTAGAACAAAGGAACAGACACTTATTACAGTCTTCAAAACCATCTGCATTAAATTGATGAGCCAAAAAACACAGCTATCACAAACCCAGACACTTTGCTCCATAATCTAATGTCCTATTCATTCTCAGAATTCTTGTTCTTAGGGGGGAAAATGTTGAGTCAATGGTTTCAACTTGGAAGATTTACTGAAACATCAAGATTCTGCAGAGTAAAAATCAAGTGCAAAAATGAGAAGAAAGCAAATTACCCAAGAACCAAACAAATTTAAATATTTCATTGATTTATTAACTTGAATAAAACTGAAGGGAAATGGCACACACATTGTACTACATGGCATTATTAATAATTGTCATATTTAAATCTTAGGCAGGATGTGATCATATTATTTCACTCCAGAGTTAACAAGAATCACAAATGATAAGTCATATAGTTAAAGTTATTAACATCCTCAGTGTTTGGGTTCTGAAGCATTTGCTCTTGGTATTAATAATCTTGGACTTGGGATCCCTTTACAAACTTTCCCCTTTTGCACACAATATACATCACTGTACCATGGTTCTTTTCTTCCTCATGAATACAAATAGGATTCCAAGTAGGAGAATCTTTTTCAATGAAATTTCAAAATAATAGGTAATGTGGAGGCCTGTATCTTGTTCTGGACTGTCAAAATTTCTTCCATTCCTGTTTTAGAAACAAAATTGCTTAAGCTTTGGGCCATTCTGGAATCCTTGGAGTGAATGTGTATGTGTGTATGTGTGTGTGAGTGTGTGTGTGTACACACGTGTCTCAGTTTAGGAAATTTTTAGTATAATTTAAATATAAAATTCACCTGTTTTTTAATATATTTTTTAAAGATTTTATTTATTTATTTGACAGACAGATATCACAAGTAGGCAGGGAAGCAGGCTCCCTGCTGAGCAGAGAGCCAGACGTAGGGGCTCGATCTTAGGACCCTGGGATCATGACCTGAGCAGAAGGCAGAGGCTTTAACCCACTGGGCCACCCAGGCGCCGCAAAATTCACCTGTTTTAAGTGTACAATTTAATGAATGATTTTTACTACATTTACAGACTTATGCAGGTATTACCAACCCCAAAACGATCTCTAGGGCTTATCTGTAGTCAATCTGTTTCCCCAACCCCATGCCCAGGCAAGTATTAATCTATTTATCTCTATAGATTTGCCTTTTCTGAAGGCAAATTTTTTAAATTAAAAAAAAATCTTTTTAAGTATTTAAAAAATATTTTTTTAAGATTTTATTTATTTACTTCAGAGAGAGAAAGTGAGCATGAGCAGGGGCAGAGGGAGAAGGAGAAGCAGACTCCCTGCTGAGTGGGAAGCCCAATGCTGGGCTCAATCCTAGGACCTTGAGATCATGACTCCAGCTGAATTACCATTTCTTTTTAATGCACACTGCTGGGCAGTCTGTGGGAGAGGGAGAGAAGACCTCCCTAAGGTGGTCTTGCCTAAGAAAGTGCTCACCCACAACTGCTTTTGTCAACTGTTACTGAAATTCCATTCTAAAAACAAAGCCCTTACTGTCAAAATCTCACTCCAGAATGTTCTCTGGCTAGACCCCATATAACTTGAAATGCAGTCCAGAGCTGCCTTCTTTAAAAAGTTACTTGAGGGATGCCTGGGTGGCTCAGTTGGTTAAGCAGCTGCCTCCGGCTCAGGTCATGATCCCAGTGTCCTGGGATCAAGTCCCACATCGGGCTCCTTGCTCGGCAGGGAGCCTGCTTCTCCCTCTGCCTCTACCTGCCATTCTGTCTGCCTGTGCTCACTCTCTCCCACTCTCTCTCTGATAAATAAATAAAATCTTAAAAAAAATAAAAATAAAAATAAAAAAATAAAAAGTTACTTGATATGGTTATTAATTAAATTAATTTAATTTAATTAGTCCACATGGACTCCCCCATGTGGGTAGGTCTTATCCTATCATTTGAGGGCTCAAATGGAACCAAAGGCAGAGGAAAGAGGAATTTGTCCCTTTTTTTTTTTTTTTTTTTTGCCTTATTGATAGAACTGGGCCATTTCAAATCATCTTCTCCAGCTCTCTGGCCAATATTTACATCATTGGCTTCCCTGCTTCTCAGGCCTTCAGACTCAGACTCAATTATACCACCGGTTTGACTGGGTCTCCAGCTTGTGGACAGCAGACTGTGGGACTTTTAAGCTTCCAAAGTGCATGAGCCAATTTCTCAAAATGAATATCCACACGGGGCATCTGGGTGGCTCAGTCTTTAAGCGTCTGCCTTCGGCTCGGGTCCTGATCCCAGGATCCCAGGATCCAGGGATCCAGCCCTGTATTGGGCTCCCTGCTGAGCAGGAAGCCTGCTTCTCCTTCTCTCACTCCCCCTGCTTGTGTTCCCTCTCTCGCTGTGTCTCTCTCTGTCAAACAAATAAATAAAATCTTTTTAAAAAATAAAAATAAATAAATATCCATATAAATCTCTACATATTGGGGCACCTGGGTGGCTCATTTGGTTACCTTAGGTTCAGATAATGATCCCAGGGTCCTGGACTCAAGTCCCGCATTGGGCTCCCTGCTTAGCATGGAGCCTGTTTCTCCCTCTCCCTCTATCACCCCCATTGCTTGTATTCTCTCACTTTCACTCTCTCTCAAATAAAATCTTAAAAAAAAAAAAAACTCTACATATGGATATACATTAGGTATACAATAAATCCAAATAAGTCATACATATGAAAATGAAAAGTGGGGGTGCTGTTGTAACAAATTCCTAAAAATGCAGAAGTGGCTTTGGAACCAGGTAATAGGTAGAAAATGGAGTTTGAAAGTCCATGCTGGAAAAAGCCCTCATGGCGTGAACAGACATTTACTCATTTATAAAATTTTATTTTATAAAGATTTATTTATTTATTTATTTGTTTGAGAAACAGAGAGCTCACGTGCATGAGCAAGGGGAGGGGCAGAGGAAGAGGGAGAAGCAGACTCCCCACTGAGCAGGGAGCCCATGCTGGGCTCGATCCTAGGACCCTGAGATCATGACCTCAGCCGAAATGAAGAGTCAGCCATTTCACTGACTGAGGATCCCAGGTGCCCCAAGATTTTATTTTTAAGTAATCTCTACTCCCAACATGGGCTCCAACTCACAACTGTAAGATCAAGAGTTACATGTTCTCCTGACTGACCCAGCCAGGTGCCCCATGAATAGACCTTTAAAAGTATGGGCACCTGAGTGGCTCAGTTGGTTAAGTGACTGCGTTTGGCTCATGTCCTGAATCTGGAGTCCTGGAGTTCTAGTGTTTTGTGGAAGGTAGAAATTGTAGGCAATGAAATTGTATATATATTTTTAAAGATTTATTTATTTATTTGATAGACAGAGATCACAAGTAGGCAGAGAGGCAGGCAGAGTAAGAGGGAGAAGAAGGCTTCCTGCCTAGCAGAGAGCCCAATGCGGGGCTCCATCCCAGGACCCTGGGATCATGACCTGAACCGAAGGCAGAGGCTTTAACCCACTGAGCCACCCAGGCACCCCTGAAATTATATATTTAACTGAAGTGATTTCTAAGAAAAAAAGGGTTGAAGGTGCAGCTTGGCTCTACCTGGCTGCTTATAGCAAAATTCAAGAAGAAAGAAATGAGTTAGCAGAATTGTTAAGCAAAAAGGAAGTAGAACTTGATGATCTGGAAATTTTTCGGCCTATGCATATTGCAAAAAATGAGAACAATAAGGATATGGCCATGCAACCATTTGAGTTGTTGGGTAATGAGCGTGGGTGGGAGTCACAGATTAATCAGCCACCCCCAGAAGGATAACTGCTAGGAGGAGGATATGGGAAAGAACGGAAGAAGGAAGGCTGTCCGACCTCGTGGGTTTTACAGGATCAGCCCATAGAACCATTTAGCTGAGCTCACACACTATTCTTCAAAACAAGGGAAGAATGATCCCAAAGGCAATTTGGAGGCCAGTCAGGGCTTTCTCCTTGGTTTCAAAGTTTTAAATACTTAAAATCCACATCCACCCATACAACCCACACACAACAGAACCGAATTGTCCCGTGACTTCACGTTTTTAATGATTTCCAAAGTCAAATTGCTCCTTCAACGCTCAAGTGCTTAGTTGGTACTCTGCCCAACCTGGCCAGGCAACACTTGGTCTGTCATTCATTTCCACCCCACTCCCCTCCGGGATGTTTTGTGGCAAGCCTCTTCAACGAGAGAATTGCTATCCAACAGAAGTAAATATGCTTGGAACAGGTACATGATGTTTGGACCACCTCAAAAGGAAGCAGAAAGGCAAATTTTATTTCTGGACATGTGTAAGCCAAGCCACAGGCGCTTTTTCTAAGGTAAAATGCACAACAAAAGGTGCCAAGTGTTTCCCTTATTGTGTATCTGAGCCCAAAAGGCATTCCATTCAAGGAAAATTTGAATAATTTAAGTGCAGCCAAAATGGCGAGTGGCAATTTCTGTTGATCTGTTTGGCGGATGTGCAAAAGAACCGACAAAAATTCTGCAGGCTGAGGACAAATGGACTGCACCCATTACACAGCAAAGAAAGGCAAGTCAGAGAGTAGAGCACAGCCTCGGGGAGGTCACACAGCGTGTGCCACAAAGAGAAGTTGCCGAGGTTACCATTTGGGAAAAAACACTGTGACATCGTGTTAGTGGAACAATTTCCAGTTTGTAGCCCCCGATCTGCTTCGAAACTAGTCTATATAACAAATTTCAGATACAGCGAAAGTCATTCCTCCTAGGGCTGGAGAGAATAGAGACTTGGTTATTCACCATCAGTAATCGCAGGGGACTATGACCACAGCAACACAAGATTATTGACCTTGTTCAAAGTTCTAAAACCGGACCTGAAAACACACAACCACAATGAATGTTCAATGATTAATCAGCATCTGTGAATGGATGGCCAAAAAACAGTGAGTTAGAAGATAGCACTTCCATTTAGCTTTTTAAATCATAATTAGGGGTGTGTGTGTGTGTGTGTGTGTGTGTAAAACGTTACAATCTCAGGGTGACAGTAAGGTTGCATCAGCTTGATGAATCTGTTCAAGCCACACATCTTGCCACCATGGCTCCAAGGTCATGACTTTGACTCCTCTGAAGATCAAAAGCGGAACTCATCCTCTTGGCCAAAATAACATCCTTCCCAGGAAACATTTGGATACTTAACCAGTTGCAGTCTTTGCCATTTATTCATACATTCGTTCATTCATTCCGCCATCATTTAATACTGGGGCACAGAGGGGATTAAGTAAGGGGACCTGGTCACAATCCAGTGGTCCATGGCTGTGTGCTTGTGTTTCTAGTTAATATATGTCATCGTGGCCAAATCTTTTTCCCTCTGGCTGAAATGCAAGCACCTGGAGGACAGGCTAGAAGGATGTATAACTCAAATGGGGCACCTGGGACCCCCTAGAGCAGAGTGTCCTGGTGGCACATCTTTGGACTTCTAACTGGTAAGAGGGAGAAAAGAAGAATGATCTGGGAGAATCTAGCTCAACAGATTTCAAGGAACAAAGTGTGAAATCCCCTCCTTTCCCTACTTATAATGGTGCTATGGACACATGTGCTAAGCACCCCTGTTCTAAAATTGTTCAAATCCATTTTATTGTGACCAAGCAGTTGAGAAAATTTGACTGTAGTAGAAGACCGTGTTCATCTAGAATACTGTATCACCCGTGGCTCATTTCCCCAAATCACTTTGAATTAAATATCTATCAAGTATGAGAAACCTTGAAGTAATGTTCTCTTATTTTCATTTCTTTTGTAGCCCTTCCAACTCATAAAACATGCAAGAAGCACAAAAATATGGAAAGTGCACAAGAAAATTTCTTGAGGGGCACCTGGGTGGCTCAGTCAGTTAAGCGGCTGACTCTTTTTTTTTAAAGATTTATTTATTTATTTGACAGGCAGAGATCACAAGGAGGCAGAGAGGCAGGCAGAGAGAGAGAGGGAAGCAGGCTCTCTGCCGAGCAGATAGCCCGATGCGGGACTCGATCCCAGATCCCTGAGATCATGACCTGAGCGGAAGGCAGCAGCTTAACCCACGGAGCCACCCAGGCGCCCTAAGGGGCTGATACTTGATTTTGGCTCAGGGTTGTGAGACTGAGTCCCACATTGGGCTCCATGCTGGGCATGGAGCCAGCTTAAGATTCTCTCTCTCCCTCTTTCTCTGCCCCCCAACCTAAAAAGAAAGAGAAAGAAAGTTTCTTGAAAGGTCCCTGTGGAGTTGGACCAGCTTTTTTTCTTTTTTAAGATTTTATTTATTTATTTATTTATTTATTTATTTATTTATTTGACAGAGATCACAAGTGGGCAGAGGGGCAGGCAGAGAGAAGAGGGGGAAGCAGGCTCCTGCTGAGTGGAGATTCCAGTGCGGGGCTCAACCCCAGGACCATGGGATCATGACCTGAGGCAGAGGCTTTAACCCACTGAGCCACCCAGGCACCCCTTGGACCAGCTTTTATGTAATACTGAATAATGGGCTTTCAGGGATGGAGAAGGAAGATAAAAAAAAATCCACTCATTAAAAGTCACACACACATTTGGAAAAAATCTCAACATCAAGCATCCATTTGAATTATAATACACTAAAATCTGTGTTTCTCAGACTGATAAATGTGAAGCAATATAATGATCCCCAGTGCTGGTGAGGGAATGGGAGAAACTAGTCTTGTTCACGGTCTATGGAAGGATAAAGCAGAGAAAACGCTTTGGAGGACTATTTTGGTCCTATCTATCAAACTTATGTGTATATCCTTTGACCCGGTGTATTAGTCAGCTCCAGCTGTCATAACAGAAAACCACAGACTTCGTGGCTTCCATAACAGAAATATAATCTTGTTGTTCTGGAGGCTAGAAGTCCAAGATTAAGGTGCAATCAAGTCTGGTTTCTGGTGAAACCTCTCTTCCTGGCTTGAAGGTGGCATCTTTTTCCTGTGTGCTTACATGTGCACATGCAGAAAGAGAAATCAGGTGTCTCTTCCCCTTCTTATAAGAACAGCAGTCACAGGGGCACCTGGGTGGCTTAGACCTACGTGGTTAAGCCTCTGCCTTGGCTCAGGTCGTGATCTCAGAGTCCTGGGATCGAGCCCCTCATCAGGCTCTCTGCACAGCGGGGAGCCTGCTTCCCCTCCCACTCCCTCTGCTTGTGTTCCCTTTCTCTCTGTCTATCAAATAAATAAATAACGTCTTTTTAAAAAAAAGTATTTAGGGGCGCCTGGGTGGCTCAGTGGGTTAAGCCGCTGCCTTCGGCTCAGGTCATGATCCCAGGGTCCTGGGATCGAGTCCCACATCGGGCTCTCTGCTCAGCGGGGAGCCTGCTTCCCTCTCTCTCTGCCTGCCTCTCCATCTACTTGTGATTTCTCTCTGTCAAATAAATAAATAAAATCTTTTTAAAAAAAAAAGTATTTAAAGTTGCTTTGTCTATAGTAGCCAACATAAGCACCCACCCAGAAGGAGGCAGTTACAGAAATTAAGGTATATTCGGTCAATAAAACACTACTATGCACCTGTTAAAATGAATGAACCAGCACTGAACATGTTGACACAGAGAAATCACTAAAATGTTATCATTAAGTGGAAAAAGCAAGGTGAAGAGAAGTGTGTGGGATATGATCCAATTTCTATTTAAAAAAAATACCAGCATTTTCTCTAACGGTTTGTAAGAAACCATTGACGGTCATTAGCTCAGAGGAGTGGACTGGGAACACGGTGGAAGCATTTGTTTCCTCCAGCCTTCCCCACTGTCTGTACTTAGCCCGCCCTCCCTGCTGAGTGGAGGAATGTTACTTTTGTTTAAAAGTTGAGGCAAATTTCACAGAGCGAAGACTTCACCATTGTAACCATTGGAAAGTGTAGGATTAGCAATACTTAGCGCTTTCACAGTGTTACCCAACGATCATCTCTATAGAGTTGCAAACATTTTCATCACCCCCGGGTGGACAGCTCAGTCCTCATTCTCCTCTCCCACAGCCCTTGACAACCACTAATCTGCTTTCTGTCTCTACAGATTTACCTATCAGGATGTTTTATAGAAATAGAATCCTATAATATGTGGGCTTTGTTTCTGGCTTCTTCTGCTTAGGGTAATGTTTTCTTTTCCTTTTTATTTATTTATCTTTTTAAAGATTTATTTATTTGGGGTGCCTGATTGGTTCAGTGGGTTAAGCCTTTGCCTTTGGCTCAGGTCATGATCTCAGGGCCCTGGGATCGAGCCCCACATCGGGCTCTCTGCTCAGCAGGAAGCCTCTCTCTCTGCCTGCCTCTCTGCCAACTTATGCTCTTTCTCTCTCTCTCTCTGTCAAATAAATAAATAAATAAATATCTTTTTTTTTTTTTAAAGATTTTTATTTATTTATTTGACAGAGAGAGATGACAAGCAGGCAGAGGCAGGCAGAGAGAGAGGAAGAAGCAGGCTCCCCGCTGAGCGGAGAGCCCAACGCGGGGCTCGATCCCAGGACCCCGAGATCATGACCCGAGCCAAAGGCAGCGGTTCAACCCACTGAGCCACCCAGGTGCCCCATAAATATCTTTTTAAAAAAAAAATTATTTGAGAGCAAATGAGTGAATGAGGGGCAGAGAAAGAGGGAGAGTGAGAATCTCAAGCAGACTCCCTGCTGAACACAGAACCTGGGGCTCATCCCATGACCCCAAGATCAGAACCCTGAGACCACGACCTGAGCCAAAACCTGAGTCAGATGCTCAACTGACTGAGCCACCCAGGCCCCTCACCTCTTTTTTTTTAAAGTAGTCTCCATGCCCAACTTGTGAATTAAACACAGGACCCTGAGATCAAGAGTCTCACTCTACGAACTGAGTCAGCCAGATTTGACGTTCATCTGTGTTGTAGCATGTAACCCTTCTTATGGCTGTATGAATAGATCACATTTAGTTTTTTCATTCATCCGTTAATGAACATTTGGGCTGTTTCCTTGGGGCTATTGTGAATAATGCTGCTCGGAACATTCATGTACAAGTTTTTATTTATTTAATTAATTTTAAATATTTTATTTATTTGTCAGAGAGACAGAGAGAGAGCACAAGCCAGGGGAGTGTCAGGCAGAGGGAGAGGGAGAAGCAGACTTCCTGTCAAACAGGGAGCCTGAGGTGGGACTCGATCCCAGGACCCTGGAATCATGACCTGAGCCAAAGGCAGACACCTAACCAACTGAGCCACCCAGGCATT
The DNA here is from genome assembly GCF_964662115.1 of Mustela nivalis. NCBI lineage: Eukaryota > Metazoa > Chordata > Mammalia > Carnivora > Mustelidae > Mustela > Mustela nivalis. Next base: position 32,362,607 of record NC_139037.1, read on the forward strand.
CTCACATACAAGTTTTCGAATACCTGTTTTTGGGTATATACCTAAGAGTGGAATTGCTGGCTTGTTGGATAATTCTATGTGTAATATTTTGAGGATGAGTGTTGGTTTTTCCTCTGTAAATATTTAATTTCATGCCATAAATGAATTGGTATGTGAAAGGATCTTGAAAGCTCTTTTAGTACATCTCTAGAATTAATGGACATTGACAATGGACATTATATTATCTAAATTAAAATAGTAACTTGGATTTAACAATATATTTTGCTTTAGGGCCTATTAGATGTCTTGTAGAAAATGGACACTCAAGTGTTCTTGCTATTGAAAACAGTGTATCTCAAAAGCATATAATCATTCTTTGATAACACTAGTATCCTTAGACAAAATACAATGCAATAAAGAGTAATTATTCTCATTTTTAGCGATATTTTTGGTTCATTAAAAAATGACTGTTGGGGCGCCTGGGTGGCTCAGTGGGTTAAAGCCACTGCCTTCGGCTCAGGTCATGATCCCAGGGTCCTGGGATCAAGCCCCACATCGGGCTCCCTGCTCAGCTGGGAGCCTGCTTCCTCCTCTCTCTCTGCCTGCCTCTCTGCCTACTTGTAATCTCTGCCTGTCAAATAAATAAATAAAATCTTTTAAAAAAAATGACTGTTGACCAGTTCTCACCCATTAGGATCACTATTATAAAGAACACTGAAGATAACAAAATGTCAAGGATGTGAAGAAATTACAACTTTTGTGCATTGCTGGTGGGAACAGGATGCTGAGCTGCTGTGGAAAACAGTATGGTAGTTCCTCAAGAAATTAAAAATAGAACTACCATAGATCCTGCAATCCCATTTCTGGGTATCTACCCAAAAGAATTGCAATCAGAGATTTGATGATACATATATGTGTTCATAGCACCTAATTCACAGCCAAGAGGTAGAAGCAACCCAAGTGTCCATCAACAGGCGAATCAATAAACAAAATGTGGTATGTATCTCTCTATAGATAGATAGAGATTGCAATAGTTATATGGGAAAATATACATTCACACACACACACACACACACACACACACACACACACACACAAAATGGAATAATAGTTTGCCTTAAAAAGGAAGGAAACTCTGGGGCACCTGGGTGGCTCAGCTGGTTAAGCATCTGACTCCTGATTTTGGCTTAGATCATGATCTCAGGATCATGAGATCAAGGCCCGTGACCAGCTGCACACTCACTGGGGAGTCTGCTTTGGATTCTCTTCCGTTCCCTCTGCCCCTCCCACTGTGCTCTCTCTTCCCGCCCCCCTCTAAAATAAATAAATAAATCTTTTTTTTTTTTAAAAAAGAGAAGGAAACTCTGATCCATGTTAAGAAATGAATGAACTTTGAAGACATGATGTTAAATGAAATAAGCCAGTCACAAAAACAACAATATTATATAACTATATGATTCCACTTATACAAGGTACCTGGAGTAGTTAAATTCATAGAGACGGAGAGTAGAATGGTAGTTGCCAGGGGCGGGGGGAGGGGAGGGGAGGAGGCAGGTAATATTTAATGGGGACAGAGTTTCGACGGATGATGAGGATGCACAACAGCGTGAATTTCCTTGATGCCATTGGACCATACACTTTAAAAAGGTTAAAATGGCAAATCTAAGTTATGTATATTTCACCACAGAGAAAGGAACATACACACAAAAGTAAATAAAAATAACTATTGAAAAAAATTAACTACTACTATGTTTTGTTCTATATAGAACAAAACACAGAAAACATAGTCTCTTTATAGAGCTTACTATCTAGTAGGGGAGGCAATGACAAATAAAAATTCAATACACGGCGGCTCCCGGGTGACTCAGTCAGTTGAGCGATGGACTCCTGATTTCAGCTCAGGTCATGATCTCAAGGTTGTGAGATCAAGCCTCGGGTGGGGCTCTGCACTCAGCATGGAGTCTGCTTCTCCCTCTCCCTCTGCTCCTCACTGCTTGTGCTCTCTCTCTCTCTCTCAAATAAATAAAATTTGTTTTAAAAAATCAATACGTACACACACACACACACACACTTAGATTCACATACATATGTATCTTTATAAAATCAGTTTCTTTCTGAAATATAGATGTGCATTTTTTTTCTGTAACTTTCTTTTCACTCCACCATCTTAGACATCTCTCAGTGTTATCCATGAGACCACCTGCCTCCTGTTTCAACTCTGTAGAGAATTGCACATGGAACCACACCGTAGTGACTTGGCCACACCGCAGTGAGAGGGACATTTATGTGCTTTGCAATCTTTTGCTGGTATAAACACTGCTCTGAGCAAGATCTTCAGAAAAGCTCACGTCATTCTACCTCTTAAAAGCAGGTCTTCTCAGTTATCATATGATCTCCCTGATACGGGGAAGTTGAGAGGCAACATGGGGGTTTGGGGGGGTAGGAAAAGAATAAATGAAACAAGATGGGATCAGGAGGGAGACAAACCATAAGAGACTCTTAATCTCACAAAACAAACTGAGGGTTGCCGGGGCTAGGGGGGTAGGGAGAGGGTGGTTTGGTTATGGACATTGGGGAAGGTATGTACTATGGTGAGTGCTGTGAAGTGTGTAAATCTGGCGATTCACAGACCTGTACCCTTGGGGCTAATTATACATTATATGTTAATTTAAATTTTTTTAAATAAATAAATTTTAAATAAATTTTAAAATTTAATAAAGAGAAGTAAATTAAAAAAAAAAAAGCAGGTCTTCTGATAACAACTCTATTTCTACTTTTTAAATTAACTCCCCAGACCTTTCCAAGCATTCATCAAGGTGATCCCCCTCACAGATAGAAATGGGGGCACAGTTTGGATAAGAGAGTTCTTATATATATTTTTTAAATGCCTGTGGTCGCTCCTAAATGAATACATTGTTTTTCAAGGCAAGGTGTATTGCTCTGATTTTCCAGTATCTCATTTCATCTCATTCCTCTTCAGTAAGAATTTAGCAATTCCCTTATCAGCTTATCAGCTGCACTTTCACACGTGCTTCAGCAAGAATTTCCATCCACACACCCACAGATTAGATCTTGAAACTTAGCCTTGAAGATGCCCGGGCATTTGCAGGTTTTGAGTTTTAGGGTGAAAGACCTCCCCCTTGAATTCACTTCCCGTGTAACTGGCAGTGACAAGGCAAAAGTGGGGAACGCCCTCGTATTTTCCCACTAGAAAATTTTTTAACACGTCGCTTTCCCAATTCAAACCACTGTATGGTCCCGATCCTGAGGAGACCAAAATATCTTTTAATCTAGCATCAAATTAATTTCTCCTAAATAGACATGTAAACTGACTTAAGCAATTTTTGATATCTGCAGAAGGAAATTGGTTTGATAAATGGAAATGAGAATTCTCTTCTATCCTACGGCGAGAAATCGAAGATAATCGCCTTGCCCATTAACTAACAGTATTCCACCAGTATGGCTAATGCACAAAGCTATTATACACCCAGAATAGAAATTTATGAATTTACAAATCTTACGCACATGCACAATCCCCCCCTCCTTCCCAAAACACAACTCTAATACGTCTTGTGTTGCTTTGGGTTCTCTGGAAAGCAGACACCGAGCCAAGGTGTCAAGGGCAAGCAGTTTATGTCAGTGTTCCCAGGAGATGCCAGTGGGGGGAGGGGAAATCAGATAGGGAGGGGAGGGCAGCAAGAAAGATTCATTTTCAAGCAGGGTCCCAGCGTGAGTAACTAAGACTTAATCCTGCTGGAGAACTCTGGGACCTCAGAGGCTCCTTATGGATGGGGTAAGAGAGCTGGGTATTTCTTCCTTCCTATTTCTTCTTCCTGCCAGTCGTTGATGGAGGGATTTTGGTAGGGTGGGGTTGGAGGGTCATTTCATCCATTCCTTATACTTCTGAGCTGTCATGCTAGGGCCAATGGGGACCTAGGGGTCAAAGAGAGTCCTCAGGCAAGGAAATTCGGGGATTGGCAGCTGTTAGTCTGGCTGACATGCACCGAAGTGGTGAGAATGAGGGTAGATCGCCACATCTTTCGTCCTTAAAAGAAGAGATTCCCCCCAGAATTTATTCGGCTCTGCATGTCATTACACATATCACAGACACTCCCACTGCCATTGTCGGCAGGAACTCTGCAAGCCCCCCTCTCCCCCTCAACACACATACACACCTCCCACACACAGTGAGTCCCTCACCTGTCATCTCCCGCAGGAAAGAGCATGATGAGCACTATAGATGCCCAGTTCTTTCGAAAGCCCTCTTCAAAAATCTAGAATGCAGGGGGTTTCTCAGGTTTCTGGTTGTCATCTTTCTTTCCAAATGTTAAGAGAAGAAATCTGGGCCAATTTATGGAATTAAAAATACAATGCTCTAAATGTATATGTCAAATGGTGTTAAGTACCAAAGAAGAAAAATACAGCAGAGAAAGGGGATATATACATATATACACACACATATATATATATACACACACATATTTATGTAAATATATATATATATTTTTTCTTCCTTTTTACCCTTTAGTGATTCAGACTCGAGCTAGGGTCTTGTGCACAGTCACACAAGTCCTCAAATATTCAGCATTGCCTATAGCAGAAAAAGACTAGCAACAATCTAGACATCCGTTTATGTAAGAAACATCCGTGTGTTTCATAAACATTAACTCACGTTAAGACTCAACAACACACCTGCCCGGTGGCAGGGTCATTATTCATGATTCCCTTTTTCGGATACGAAACCGAGGCATAGAAATTAAGTCACTTGTCCAAGTTTATGCAGTGAGGAAGGGGGAGCGTCAGGATTTGAACCCGCACTGTGTGGCTCCAGCGTCTAATCTCTGGAGCTGGATAGACTGCCTCCCTCTCTAGGGGAAAACTGATTGAATTATGGTTCCAGCCCTTCAGTGGAATTCTATGGAGTTGGCTTAGAGAATGGGGGTAGTTCTGTGGATGTGGGTATGGAAAGACTCCTAAGATATTAACTACCAACGTCAAGGTATCGAAAAGTAGAGAGAGTAAACGATCATTTGCATCCCACATGGGAGAAGAACACATACATGTGCTTTGTTATGCAAAGAGCATTGCTGGAAGGACACCTGCAAAACCAGTACGGGCACTTTTCCCGGAGGAAAGGGAAGACACAAAAACTTTTCATGGACTTTTTCTGGCATTGTTTTGACTGTTTATCATACACGTGTAATACCTGTTTCATAATACATAAGTTAATTGTAACTTCAAAAAGTTGGAAGGAACTATAACTTCTTTTAATATTGTATTTATTTAAGAGAGAGAGAGAGAGCAGGGGCAGGAGGGAGGGAGAAGCAGGCTCCCCGCTGAGCAGGGAGGCTGACTCCCAGACCTTGAAATCATGACCTGACTGACTGAGCCACCCAGGTACCCCAAAACTTCTTTTAATAGAGAAGCGGAAGGGGCGCCTGGGTGGCTCAGTCAATTAAGTGCTTGCCTTCCGCTCTGGTCATGGTCCTGGGGTCCTGGGATCTAGCCCCACATTGGGCTCCTTGCTCAACGGGGAGCCTGCTTCTCTCTCCCCTCTGCCTGCCTGCCACTTTCCCTGCTTGTGCTCTGTCTCTCACTATCTCTCTCTGTGTGTCAAATAAATAAATAAAAGTTTTAAAAAATTGTTTAAAAAATAGAGCAATGGAAAATGTCATGTTTTGAATTTTGCAGAACTTACTTACCTTATAATTCAAGGTGAAATACCAAAAGTGATTAAGTTTTTTATCTTTCACATGGCTTTAAACTGGGGGGAAGGAGATAGCTTATCAGGCTATTTTCTTTTCTTTTCTTTTTTTAAAAAGATTTTATTTATTCCTTTGATAGAGAGAGAGGTCACAGGTAGCCAGAGCAGCAAGAAGTGGGGGTGGGGAGCAGGCTCCCTGCTGAGCAGAGAGCTTGATGTGGGGCTCGATCCCAGGACTCTGAGATCATATCCTGAGCGGAAGGCAGAGGCTTGATCCACTGAGCCACCCAGGCGCCGCATCAGGCTATTTTATCAAAATGTGAAAAGCATTAAATTCATGTGCAAATTTTAATGGAAATAATTGCATAATATGGTTGATTTCATTGGAGTGTGTAATGTTTTAAAGAGTGTGACAGGGAAGCCTGGATGGCTCAATGAGTTAAGTATCTGCTTTGGCCCAGGTCATGATCTCACGGTCCTGGGATTGAGTCCCACATCGGGCTCCCTGCTCAGCAAAGAGCCTGCTTCCCCCTCTGCCTGCTGCTCTCTCTACTTGTGTTCTCTTGTCTCTCTGACAAATAAATACAACCTTTAAAAATAAATAAATAATTAAAAATTTTAAAAAACACTGTGACAATTTTATGGAGGACTCCAGGAAGCTCAGTCAGTTGAGCATCCAACTCTTGATTTTGAGATCAAGCCCTATATCAGGCTCCACACTCAGCATGGAGTCCACTTGAAGTTCTCTTTCTCCTTCTACCTGTCCCCCTACTTGCGCTATTGCTAAAATAAATAAAATCTTTTTAAAAATGTGATTTTAAACATTTTCTGACTTTGTACACTAATCTTTGAAATAAAAAAGGAGAAAAAAACAGGCAACTATTTCAAATAGCTTTGTGAAATCATTTTGGCTCTATGTCCTATATCCGTTCCACTGTCTTCAATTTAAAATCTGATGGCCCGGGGCACGTGGGTGGCTCAGTGGGTTAAAGCCTCTGCTTTCAGTTCAGGTCATGATCCTAGTGTCCTGGGATCGAGCCCCGAATCGAGCTCTCTGCTTGGCGGGGAGCCTCCTTCCTCCTCTCTCTCTGCCTCCCTCTCTGCCTACTTGTGATCTCTGCCTGTCAAATAAATAATGAAAAATGAAATCTTAAAAAAAAAAAAAAAGTTCTCAGTAAGAGAGAAAAAAAATTAAAATAAAATAAAATCTGATGGCCCTAAAAATGACCCACTGTTTCTAGTAACAACATTTATTGTGCAAAATCTTCATTTCGGGACGCTTGGGTGGCTCAGTCAGTTAAGCATCTGCCTTCAGCTCACGTCATGATCCCAGGGTCCTGGGATCGAGTCCTGCATCGGGCTCTCTGCTCAGCATGGAGCCTGCTTCTCCCTCTGCCTCTGCCTCCCTCTCTGCCTGCTTGTGCTCTCTCTCTGACAAATAAATAAAATCTTTTTAAAAAATTTAAAAAATTTAAAAATCTTCATTCCTTCCTGTTTTACTTGAATGACTTTGTCTTTTATGTTAAATAAACTCAAGAAATTGGTCCCTACAGGGACGCCTGGGTGGCTCAGTTGGTTAAGCAGCTGCCTTCGGCTCAGGTCATGATCCCGGCGTCCTGGGATCGAGTCCCACATCGGGCTCCCTGCTCAGCGGGGAGCCTGCTTCTCCGTCTGACTCTGCCTTCCACTCTGTCTGCCTGTGCTCGCTCTCACTCGCTCTGACAAATAAATAAAATCTTAAAAAAAAAAAAAAAAAAAAGAAAGAAATTGGTCCCTACAAATGAAAGTAGCAAAGTGTTTTTCCTGATTTCATACTAAATGGAAGTAATTAAAGGAGCTCCTTTACTCAAAAAGAATTTGTTCTTTTTATGGACAGGCATACATCACTGAAAATGTTAAAATTTTAGGGCAGCTGTGTTCTCAAAATTAGGATTCCTATATAAGATTAGGGAGGATAAAAATATACTTAAGCAAATACTGGAAACCACTTGCTTATAATTTCTCACTCTACATAGAAAAAGGATAACTCAAGTTAATTCTGTTCATTAAAATAAGAAAATGCTCAATTAAGTGGGCCAGAATAGTTTCAATTAAAGATATACATTTTTCCAATAGGGCAAAATTTGAGAATCTTCTACTACATAAAGACATTACTTTTTTTGGTTAGAGAGTAAAACTAAGGTGAACTTGTTTTTTTTATTTATTTACTTTTTTAAAGATTTTATTTAGGAGCACCTGGGTGGCTGTTGGTTAAAGGATCTGACTTCCACTCAGGTCATGATCTCAGGGTCTTGGGATCGAGACCCACAATGGGCTCCCTGCACAGTGGGGAGTCTGCTTCTCTCTCTCCCGCTGCTCCCTGCAACTTGTGCCCTCTCTCTCTCAAATAAATAAAATGAAAAATCTTAAAAAAAAAAAAAAAAGAATTTTACTTATTTGTTTGAGACAGAGTGGGAGAGAGAGTATGACCAGGGATAAGGGCAGAGAGAGAAGCAGGCCCCTGAGAACCCTGGGATCATGACCTCAGCTGAAGGCAGATGGTTAACTGACCAAACCAACCAGGTGCCCTGTAAGGTAATTTTTTTTTTTTTTTAAACAAAGGTGAACTTTTAACTGGAAAAGAGGACAAGATAAAAAGCCCAAGACACAAGACCTGGAAACTCTCAATGCTTCTTACCAACAGAAATAGTAAATGGGCTTCAATGTATAGGAGGAAAAAAACTAATATCTTTACAAAGGAAATTAGGATTTCTTAAGGAAATGCTTCCTCAACTCAAACTACAGGTATGTTCCACCTAGCTTGGTCCTGACTTTCCCATCTCAAGAAACAGACCATTATTTGATTAGCTCCGGAAGCTTTAAACCGGCGCGCTCCTGGGATCTTCTTTTGCTCTCTTCTCCACATCGAGGGCGTGACCCAGTCACTCATCGGTTCACTCAGAGTAAATGAGCAACCCTAACCCTAACCCTAACTCCATCCCTCAGCTGCTCTGGTCTCTTTCTGCCCTTGACAAATCCCCCCAAAGTCTCTCTCCCTAGCAGCTTCCCTTCCCCGCCTCGTACACTCCTATCCATGTCCCTAAACCAGTGGAACTTCTTCATGTCTCTTCTTAGTGGATCTTAACCTGTATTCCACACGATTGGCCCCGTCCACCTTCTGAAAGCATTCCCTGACCTTCCATTTTTCTGGATTTTCTCCGACCTCCCAGGGTCATTCTTTCTGTGTTTCCCTTCAGGTGCGTCCTCCAACCAGGCCACCAAAGACTAGATTTCTCCAAGGCTTGGTCTCACTCCTCCCTCCATTCTCTTTTTACTTCTTTCTAGACAAGTAGTTCCCAAAGTGTGTTCCACACATCCTTTTGGGGGGTCCCACAAGGTCAAAACTATTTTTGTAATAATACTAAAATGTGACTTGCTTTTTTCGCTGTGTTGACACATTGCCTGTGGGCACAAAAGCAATGGCTCACCAAACTGCTGATGGTTCCTATGAATCAAGGCACTGACACCAAACTGTACCAATAGTTATGGTATTCGTCCCGATCACCCACTTACAGAAAAAAGAGCTGCACTTAAGAAGGTGCTTGATGGGGACGCCTGGGTGGCTCAGTGGGTTAAGCATCTGCCTTTGGCTTAGGTCATGATCCCAGGGTCCTGGGATCGAGCCCCGAATTAAATCTCTGCATCTGCTCAGCAGGGTCTGCTTCTCTGCCTGACCCCACTCCCACTCTCTCTCTCTCTCTCTCTCTCTCAAATAAGTAAATCTTGGGGCACCTGGGTGGCTCAGCTGGTTAAGCAGCTGCCTTCAGCTTGGATAGTGATTCAAGAGTCCTAGGATGGAGCCCCATGTTGGGCTTGCTGCTCAGCAGAGAGCCTGCTTCTCCCTCCCGCTCTGTCCTTCTCCCTGCTTATGCACTCACTCTCTCTCTGTCAGATAAAGTCTTTAAAAATAAATAAATAAATAAAAATAATAAATATTTAAAAAAATAAATTCATCTTTTTAAAAAAGATTTTATTTATTTATTTGGCAGAGACAGACACAGTGAGAGAGGGAACACAAGCAGGGGGAGTGGGAGAGGGAGAAGCAAGCTCCCCACTGAGCCGGGAGCCAAATTAGGAGCTCCATCCCAGGACCCCGGGATCATGACCTGAGCTGAAGGCAGACGCTTAACGACTGAGCCACCCAAGTGCCCCTAATAAATAAATCTAAAAAAACAAAACAAAACAAAAATGTGCTTGATGTTGTATGTTAAATACACTGAAATTTTTTTAAAAATGCACTTGATGGGACGCCTGGGTGGCTCAGTTGGCTGGACGACTGCCTTCGGCTCAGGTCACGATCCCGGAATCCCGGGATCGAGTCCCGCATCAGGCTCCCAGCTCCATGGAGAGTCTGCTTCTCCCTCTGACCTTCTCCTCGCTCATGCTCTCTCTCACCGTCTCTCTCTCAAGTAAATAAATAAAATCTTTAAAAAAAAAAATGCACTTGATGACTTAGTAAAAATATTAAGTTTTATTAAACCTTTTATTAAACCTTGACTCTTGAACATACCTCTTTCCATACAGATATGTTATAGTAGTACATTTAATAAAAAGACCGTATTTCCTTATTGAATTAATTTGGCAACTCAGTGGAAGAGCAATTGGCCATATAATTATGGGTCTATTTTTGGACTGGACTTTCAATTTTGTTCTTCTGATCTCTATGTCTTGCCTCAATAACTATAGTTTTACAGTACGTCTTAAAATCAGGTTGTATAAATTCTCCAAACTTGTTCACCTTTCAGAACGCTGTTTCGAGGAAGCCTGGGTGGCTCAGTCAGTTAAGCATTTGCCTTCGGTTCAGGTCATGATCCCAGGACTGAGTCCTGCACTGGGCTCCTTGCTAAGCAGCAATTCTGATTCTCCCTCTCCCCCTGCTGCTCCCACTGCTTGTGCTCTCTCTCTCTCCCCCTCTGTCCGACAAATAAATACAATCTTAAAAATAAATAAAATAAAATAAAACAAAGGCTGTTTTGGATATTCTAAATCCTTTGCATTTAACATAATTTTTTTTAAAGATTTATTTATTTGACAGACAGAGATCACAAGTAGGCAGAGAGGCAGGCAGGGGGCGGGGGGAAGCACGTTCCCCACTGAACAGAGAAGCCGACTCGGGGCTTGATTCCAGGACCCTGGGATCATGACCTGAGCCAAAGGCAGAGGCTTTAAACCCACTGAGCCACCCAGGTGCCTCTCCACATAAATTTTAGACTCAGCTTATCAATTTCTACAGAAACACTTGCTGAGATTTTAATTGGGATTACCTTGAATCTATAGACCAATTTAGGGAGAAATGTCATCTTCCAATCCATGCACATGGTATATTTCTCCATTCATGTAGGTTTTAACTTCTCTCAACAATGTTTTGTAGTTTTCAATGTACATGTACTGTATTATTTTTTTTAAGACTTATTTATTTTAGAGAGTTGGGGAGAGGGGCGGAGGGAGAGAGAGAATCAAAAAGCAGACTCCCCGCTGAGCACAGAGCCCAAGACAAGGCTGTGGTGCGGGAGTTGGGGGTTGTTGGGATGCTGATCCCAGGACCGAGATCATGACCTGAGCCCAAATCAAGAAATCAAGAGCTAGACACTTAACCAATGAAGCCACCCAGGCACCCGTATACTGTGTATCTTCTCTAAATTTATTCCTACATTTTTGGATGCTAACATAAATATGATGGTTATCCAAATTTCTTTTTGGATTCTTCATGGCTAATATGTAGAAATATAACTGACTTTGGTATAATGATCTGGAATCCTGGGATCTTGCTAAATTTACTAATTCTGGTAGTCTTTTTGTATACTTTTAAGGACTGTCTACATATGTAACAGCTGCAAATAAAAACAGTCTCACTTCTTCCTTTCTGGTACATATATTACCTTTTTTTTTTTACTTTATTACACTGGCTAGGAATTCCAATATGATACTGGGTTAAAGGAGTCAGACTGGAAATCCTTGCCATGCTTCTGATCTTAAGCAAAAACAACTCAGTCTTTCACCATTAAGTACAATGCTAGCTATAGGTTTTTTTTTGTAGATGTTCTTTAAAAGTTCGAAAAAATCTCTTCCTATTCCTAGTTTGCTAAGAATGTTGGATTTTTGTCAAATGCTTTTTCTGCATCTATTAAGAGGGTCATACAGTTTCCACGTCCATTCTGTACAAATAACAGAAAATGTGAATCAACTGGTTTAAACCATAATGACTTTATCTCATAAAAAATCCAATGAAGGGGGTGGTTAGCTCCCTTCTGTGGCTGCAAGATGGTTCCAGTAGTGCTGTTTTTGCCTTCAATCTGTTGCAATATGTTGTTATGATTGAAGTATAGAAGGAAAATCTACACTCACACAGATATGACTAATAGAAGCCAATCCTGGTAATTCCATTCCCCTTATCAGTGGCAGAAGGAAGGTATTTGACCTAATTCTGGCCACTGATAATGGGAGGATACAGCAGACTGGCTGCATGGTGACCGACCCCAGCTCCTCTTTTGGGGCACAGACTAAGATTACATCCCCCAGCCTCTTATGCTGTGAGGGTAGTGTGGGAACCAGTTTTGGACAACGGAATGTGGGCAGAAATAAGAGTTGTCACTTTGGAGCTTCGCCCTAAAATTTCAAGTGAGATCCTTGGGTCTCTCTCTTCTACTCACCCATGAGGCTAAAAGGACTGGACTCCAATATCATGGAATCATGTAAAAGAAGGATCCTAGATCCTCGAGAGAGCCACACAACTTGCATGGAATTGTGATGGGAGTGGGAAATAAATTTTTGTTGTGTTAAGTCACTTGGTCATTGAGATTCTTACAGCGTATAGCATTAAATACTATGACTGATACAGATAGATATGCTGTGAGGGCTTCTGGGACAGGTAGTCAGCTCCTAAAGAGACAGAAGAGGAGAGTGCCTGGGTGGCTCAGTCGGTTAAGTGTCTGCCTTTGGCTCAGGTTGTGATCCCCAGGGTCCTGGGATTGAACCCCATGTGCTCAACTGGTGCCCAGCAGGGAGTCTGCTTCTCCCTCTCCCACTGCCACTGCCCCCACTTGTGCACGCTCGCTCTCTCTCTCTCTCACACAAAGAAATATTTAAATAAATGAAATAAATATTTAAAAAGAGAGAGAGAGAGGAGGAGAAAGTCCTCTTTCTGGCTCTGGACTCTAATGTCTCTAGCCATCTTCCAACTACAAAAGGAAGCTAGCCCGTGTTCAGAGCAAGGCAGAGCAAAAATGTGGGTAGAGATGGGATTTTTTTTTTTTAAGATTTTATTTATTTATTTGACAGAGAGAGATCACAAGTAGGCAGAGAGGCAGGTGGGGTGGGGGGGAGCAGGCTCCCTACTGAGCAGAGAGCCTGATGTGGGCCTCGATCCCAGGACCCTGAGATTACTACACTGAGCCACCCAGGCGCCCCAAGATGGGATATTTGATACCACTGGGCTGCTGAATCAACCAGCCCTCTCACCAGATTTTATGTGAGGTAGTAAGTTCATTACAATTTAAGACGGTGGACCCACATTTTCTGTTGTTTGCACTCAAAAACAACTTATCTGATACTTAACAAATCAAAAACTCATCAGTCCCCCCCACCCCCCACCCCGCCGCCTGCTCCTCTTCTGGTGTTTCCTATTTTGGTAAATGGTAACACCATCCAACAGCTTATGTAAGCCAGAAACCTGACTCAACCCTGACGCTTCCCTCCATCTTGCTGTTTTCCCCCCGTGTCGAACCCATCACCACCTGCTTTTGTATCTTTTTACTTTATCAACACCACACTGATCAGAACCAACACCATCTATCTCCCAAACCACCCCAGTAACCTCCTGGCTGGTCCACCTGCTTCTCCTCTGGCTCACCTCCAACAGCAGAGGTTTCCAAAATTTTCGTCTGATCATATCATCCCTCCTCTCTATCCCTCCCTGTTAAAAAACACTTAAGGGACTTCATTTTCCCATTGCTTGCAGGATAAAGACATAACATCTTAAAAAAAACCCTGGTGCTCTGGCCCCCACCTGCCTCACTGGTCACATCTTGCAATGAACATCCACCACACGGGAGCTTCTATTGGTCCCTCATCCTTGTCTCACTCTCTCTGGCCCCAGGATCTTTGTATATGATATTCTTTCCACCTGGAGATGATCTGTCCTGCTTCTTCTCCTAGTTAACTGCTTCTATCACTTCTCCAAGAAGTCTTTCCTGGTCTCCAGTGTGGCCTCATAGCTTCAGCTACCCTCTTTGTAGCATTTGTCACTTGTAATTTTACATAGATTCTGTTTGTCTCCTACTAGCTCCTAAGCTATGTAAGACAAGGACTATATTTGCTTACCTTAGTGTTCTCAATAGCTAACAGAATGCTCAGCACACAGGAGCTTCAATAAATCTGATCAAGAATGAAGTGCTGGGGCACCTGGGTGGTTCAGTGGGTTAATCCTCTGCTTTCCGCTCAGGTCATGATCCCAAGGTCCTGGGATCGAGCCCCGCATCAGGCTCTCTGCTCAGCAGGGAGCCTGCTTCCTCCTCTCTCTCTCTCTGCCTGTCTCTCTGCCTACTTGTGATCTCTGTCTGTCAAATAAATAAATAAAATCTTTAAAAAAAAAAAAAAAAAAGAGGGCGCCTGGGTGGCTCAGTGGGTTAAGCTGCTGCCTTCGGCTCAGGTCATGATCTCAGGGTCCTGGGATCGAGTCCCGCATCGGGCTCTCTGCTCAGCAGGGAGCCTGCTTCCTCCTCTCTCTCTGCCTACTTGTAATTTCTCTCTGTCAAATAAATAAATAAAAATCTTAAAAAAAAAAAAAAAAGAATGCAGTGCTATATAAAGAAAGTGTAAATATATGGTACAAGATGCTTGAGTGTCTAGAACACTGACCCCTGATCTTGTCTAAATGCTTACAGGAAGTTTCCCTATGGGAATTACTGATTGAATTGTGGGGTTCGTTTTTTTATTTTTGTTGTTAAGATGTTATTTGACAGAGACAGACTCGGTGAGAGAGGGAACACAAGCAGGGAAAGGGGGAGAGGGAGAAGCAGGCTTCCCACTGAGGAGGGAACCTGATGTGGCAGGCTCTGATACCTGATACCAGGACCCCAGGATCATGACCTGAGCCAAAGGCAGATGCTTAACAACTGAGCCATCCAGGCAACCCCCTTTTTTTTTTAGGATTTTATTTTTAAGTAATCTTTATACCATAGATGGGGTCTGAACTTATTACTCCAAGATCAAGACTCACATGCTCTACTGAGCCAGCCACATACCCCTGAACTGAGTTTTGAAGGATGAATAGGAGTTCACTAGATGAAGTGGGAAAAGAAGCCCAGCAAGGGGTATGCACATGCATGTGATGCAAAGAGCATGGCATGCTCAAGCCATGAATAAAGAGCAGAATGGCCAACGCTTACTGAGTGAGGCAGACAACAGAGTGGGAGACCAGAGGACCAAGCAGAGCCAGAGGACACAAAGGATAATTGTATCATTCCATCTCGAAACTGGAGCACTGGCTTTTTCAGCCATTTACATATTAGTTTCCTAAGTTTTCATTTTCATATCATTTTTTTTATTTTTTTAAAGATTTTATTTATTTGACAGACAGAGATCACAAGTAGGCAGAGAGGCAGGTAGAGAGAGGGGAGGGAAGCAGGCTCCCTGCTGAGCAGAGAGCCCAATGCAGGGCTCGATCCCAGAACCCTGAGATCATGACCTGAGTGGAAGGCAGAGGCTTAACCCACTGAGCTACCCAGGCGCCCCTCATTTTCAAATCATTTTAAACAATGAGATGTTGCAAGAATAGTTCAGAGAAGCACCATGTGTTCTTTCTCAATTTACTATTTGTTTACCTTTTGCTCTACTTGCTTCATTCTTCTTTCTCTCTACATTTATATAGAAATGGGTTTTGTTTGTTTTTTTCTGAATCATTGGAGAGAAAGTCAGAGACATCTTGTCCCTAGAGTCTCTTCCATAAATAGTGATCGAATTGGGGATGGAAAATTGATGAATCAGTTATCTAGTGCACTTTGCAGATTCGACTTGGTCAGTTGTCTGTTTTGTCCATTACAGTGGTTTCTATCCTGGTCCCACACCCAGTCCTGGATCTCACACTGTCCCATCAACTCATTTTGATACTCATCCAGGGTTGTCTTGGCAGTCAGAGTACTGTCAATAATTATGCTCTATCAGGACTCTATCAGGCAAACCTGGCCCAGGGGTCATGCTGCTTGTAGGATATGGTGAGGATTTTAAACTTTCTATCTTGTGGGTAATGGGAACCACTGAAGTGACTGAGCATAAAAGCAAGGAAGAAACTTGAGTAAGTTCATGTTTCAAAAAGGCTACTTTCACTCCATTATGAAGAGAAAATAACATGTGGGAAATATTTGTATAATAAATAAATGTTGAGTGCATAAAGACATTTGTTAAGGAACAGCTGTATCTAGAATTCCTCAGAATACTTTCTGACTCAAAGCTTGAAGAGTAACCAGCGCAATACAAAATTGCAATTCTCAACCTGATGTCCATGCATGAATAAAAAAAATCCATAAACATTCTGAACTCAGATGCAGGTACACATGTAGTGGTTTCAAACATCTGCCAGGGTGCCTGGTTGGCTCAGCCTGTAGAGCCTGCAACTCTTTTTTCTTTAAGTATTTTATTTATTTGAGAGAGAGAGAGAAAGCACTGGCAGGGTGAGGGGCAGAGGGAGAAGCAGGCTCCCCACTGTGCAGGGAGCCCAACATGGGGCTGGCTCAATCCCAGAACCCCAGGATCATGACCTAAGCTAAAGGCAGATGCTTAACCGACTGAGCCACCCAGCAGCCCTGAGTATGCGACTCGTGATCTTGTAGTTCTAAGTTCGAGCCCCACATCAGGTGTAGAGATTACTTAAATATAAAATCTTGGGGCAACTGGGTGGCCCAGTCAGTTAAGCGTCTGCCTTCAGCTCAGGTCATGATCTCAGGGTACTGGGATCGAGCCCCGCATTGGGTTGCCTCCTCAGCGGGGCATCTGCTTCTCCCTTTGCCTCTCCTTCATACTCCCTCTCTCGCAAATAAATAAAATCTTGAAAAAAAAAAAAAAAGGAAAATCTTAAAAATAATTATATACATATTTATGTACATGTATACTAATTATGATACTTCTCCCTTCAAGAAGTGGAACTTAATTCCCCTCTGTCTGAGTATGAACTGGACTCAGTGACTTAAAACAAATAAAATTCAGCAGAAGTGACGGTGTGTCACCTCTGAAACTAGCTTTCTCCTCCTCTCTCGGATGCTGACTCTGGGGGCAGCCAGGTGCTATGTCATGATGACACGCACGCTGAGGAACCGAGGCCTCCTGCCAACAGCTATGTGAGCGAGCCACCTTGGAAGAAACCTTCCAGCCCCACTCAAGACTTCAGTTGACTGCAACTGTGGCCAATATCTTTACTGTGACCTTGTGAGATCCTAAGGAAGAACCACCCAGCTAAGCTGTTCTTCAACTCCTCACCCAAAGAAACGCAGAGAAAATAAATTTTGTTATTTTAAACTACCAATTTTTAAATCTTTAAAAAAATAAATAAATAAACTACCAATTTTAGGGTAAATTGTTACACAAAAGATAACGAATGCGGAGCATTTAGTGGAAGAGTCTATGATTCTTAGTAAAATTAATGACCTGAAAAAGGGTAAAAATTACTACTGTAAAATCAGTACTGAATTTTTAAAAATCTTTGGCTTTCATCTTATACTTTCCATGGGTCTATTTTTTATACAAGTTTGGGATTAGGTTCAACAAATGAGAAGATTCTATTCTCCAAACCATTGGAAGACTCAAAAGAATGATTTAAAATGCTGTCATGGGGTGCCTGGGTGGCTCAGTGGGTTAAGCCTCTGCCTTCGGCTCCTGTCATGATCTCAGGGTCCTGGAATCGAGCCCCACTTCCGGCTTCCGACTCTCTGCTCAGCGGGGAGCCTGCTCCCCCAACCCCCACCACCTCTGTCTGCCTGCCTTTCTGCCTACTTGTAATGTCTCTCTCTGCCAAATAAATAAATAAAACCGTTAAAAAAATAAAACAAAATATATAAAAATGCTGTCATGGGGTGCCTGGGTGGCTTAGCCAGTTAAGTGTCCGACTCTTGGTTTCAGGCTCAGGTCAACTCAGCATTGTGAGATCAAGCCTCACATCAGGCTCCACACTCAGCAGGGAGTCTACTGGAGATTCTCTCTTTCCCCCTTTCCCTTTGTCCCTCCCCCGACTCAAGCACTCTCTCTTGCTCTAAAATAATAAATCTAAAAAAAAAAAAAAAAAAAAAAAGGCACCAGCTAAGAAAAGCAAACTTTACCCAAACCTATCAAACGAAGATCTAATAGAGTACCTAGTAGAAATTAAGCATGTTTTCATTTTCTGAGAAGAAACATCTACCATTAGACCGAATTATAATTCTGACATGACAACACATCCAGAAATTACTGTTAAAGAAAAAAAATCCAAGTTACAGAACATGATGTTCCCCTTATAGAAACAGTGTATTATATATGTATAGATGGAGATGTCCAGAAAAACTTCTACAAAGACATGGCATTAATCAGGGATATTTTTAGCCATAAACAGCAAAAATTCATCATGGCTACCAAAAAATGAAGTTTATCATAAAATTCTAGAGAAGGTCACAAAATGGGTGAGGGGAGGACAATCAGGCTCTGCAAGTGGACAGGAAATGCAGACAGAGGGCACCAGGGACCCAGGGCAACCAAAGGAAACCTCTGCAAAGCTGCCCCAGAAAAAAAACACCCTTTGGCCACAAGCCTCTCAATGCCACCACAAATATGTCAACTAACCCTTGACATGTGTTGGTTCCACAATGTTCTAAGTCCTCTGGCAGAAGCATCCAAGAAACCAAGAATTTCTTTGGTAACAGACAATCTGTTGGTGTCATGGTCTACTTAGAAAACTGAAATCAGAGCAAAAATAAGAGATGATGACAGACGTTCTTCTGAAGGGGACAGAATGTATGGATTAGATGGGTACAAGAAACCCATAATTTATAAAAATAAAATGGCAGAGAAAGGGAGTCTTCTGCCAAAAGTGGATGTTTAAAATACTATAGTGCAATTTTACTATTGTTGCTGAACAGAAAGAATTTCTGGATATTGTGAAATGAGTTCTGAAATGGCTCATGTCCTATATACTCGTTAAACACAATCAGATATTGGTCCATGCAATTTCAAAAAAGCAGGAAGCCAGCCTACAACAGAAGTAGGTAAACAGGACTGCTGAAGAGATAAGGGCTCTTCCCTATCTTGACAACTCAAAATGTATTTCTTTGAAAGGCTAAATAAAAGCAAAAGATAAAACTGCAAATAAAGAAATATAATCAAATGCCTGATATTTCAAAATCAACTCTATTTTTTTTAATTTTATTTATTTGACAGAGAGAGATCACAAGTAGGCAGAGAAAAATCAACTCTATTTTAAAATAAAATGAGTTTCCATCTTAAAGAGCCCCCCCAAAAAACTTTAAAAATGAGAAGTAAAGCAGTGATTTTTATTTTGGGGGGGGGGGATATGCCATGGTTGGTTGAATACTTAAAAATACCTCCTAAAACAAAGGATCTCACATGAGTTCATACTTCAACACTTAAAATAGTGCATATTCCTTCTGGAGTATTCTGATGATTTATAAATAAATACATTTTTTTTTAAAGATTTTATTTATTTATTGACAGAGAGAAATCACAAGTAGATGGAGAGGCAGGCAGAGAGAGAGGGAAGCAGGCTCCCTGCTGAGCACAGAGCCCGATGCGGGACTCAATCCCGGGACCC
Organism: Mustela nivalis; assembly: GCF_964662115.1. Lineage (NCBI taxonomy): Eukaryota > Metazoa > Chordata > Mammalia > Carnivora > Mustelidae > Mustela > Mustela nivalis. The sequence goes on from NC_139037.1 coordinate 32,382,115, forward strand.
CGAGATCATGACCTGAGCTGAAGGCAGCGGCTTAACCCACTGAGCCACCCAGGCGCCCCTATAAATAAATACATTTTAAAGTACATTTTTTCCTACAGTCATACAGGAAAAAAAGTTTCTATTATATCATGCCATAAATAATATTCGCATGATCTACTAAGCTATTATGTAAACAAAGCCATAAAGTATATTTAACCTTTTCCTATCTTTCCCTGTTGTTTGAACAGCAAAATTAAATGTAACAATATAAGCCAAACTATCAATGGCTCAGAGTCTCAAATTTCTGGATTTCTGGATGGCATATTTTCTTCTTTTTTTTAAGGGGGGTGGGGGGGGGCAACAGGAGCAGGAGAAAGAGAATCTGTGGGAGCCTCCACGCCCAGTGTAGATCCCGACGCAAGGCCACAACACAACAGCGTAGATCCACAAATCTTGAGATCACGACCTGAGGTGAAATCAAGAATGGGACACTTAACCAAATGAGCCATCCAGGCACCCCTGGATGGCACACTTTCTTTTCTTTTCTTTCTTTCATTTTTTTTTTTTGATAATTTTAAGATTTTATTTATATATTTATTTGACAGAGATCACAAGTAGGCAGACGCAGGCAGAGAGAGAGAGAGAGAGAGAGAGAGAGAGAGAGAGAGGGAGAGGCAGGCTTCCTGCTGAGCAGAGAGCCCAATGTGGGGCTGGATCCCAGGACCCTGGCATCATGACCTGAGCCGGAGGCAGAGGCTTTAACCCATTGAGCCACCCAGTGCCCCGGATGGCACACTTTCCATGTAAGAATTCATCTTCACTATTAAATAGGATGATTCTGAATTCAACAACTGCTTTAGAGGTTGCCTAATAAAACAGAAACTCACTAACATTTATTCATTCAACAAATATTTATCAAGAACCTACTAGCCCGGGCGCCTGGGTGGCTCAGTCGTTAAGCATCTGCCTTAGGCTTAGGTCATGATCCCAGGGTCCTGGGATCGAGCCCCGCACTAGGCTCCCTGCTCAGTGGGAAGCCTGCTTCTCCCTCTCCCACTCCTCCTGCTTGTATTCCTTCTCTGCCTGTGTCTCTGTCATGTAAATAAATAAAATCTCAAAAAAAAAAAAAAAGAGCCTACTAGTCCTATGCTAAACTGGAAATTTTATTCTCCTTGAAAACAATTATATTCTCTAAAAATATGAAGTAGGGAGAACTCTGAAACTTTTCTTCATTGGAAGACTCCTTCTCTCAAAACCACAATGAGATATCACTTCACACCTAGTGAAAATCACTACTATCCAAAAGACAAGAGATACCACGCAAGGATGTGGAGAAAAGAAAACTCTTGAGCACTGTTAGTGGGAATATAAGTTGGTGCAGCCACTGGTGAAAACAGTATGGACATTCCTCAGAAATTAAAAATAGAACTACCACATGACCCAGCAATTCTATTTTTGCTTATATACCCAAAGGAAACTAAAACTCTACCTCAAAAATATATCTGTACCCCTCATGTTCGTCACAGCATCTATGACAACCAAGACACAGAAACAACCCAAGTGCCCATCAGTGGATGAATAAAGAATACATAGTGTCTCTACACACACACACACACACACACACACACACGTGCGCGCGTGCACACACAATGAAGTACATGAAGTATATGGGGAATCAACAGAAGAAACAATGAAGTATATGGGGAGTCAACAGAAGAAACCAAGCTCCTAGATCCAAAGAACACATTAGGGGCTGCCTGAGGTGTGTGGGGAGCAGGTGGAGAGAGATGACAATATGGGGAAAGGGAGACAAAAGACACAAACTTTCAGTTGTAAGAAGTAAAGGATGTAATAAACACATGGTGACGTCATCAATATTGTATTGTACGTCTGAAAGTTACTAAGAGAGTGAATCTTGAAAGTTCTCATCACAAGAAAAAAACATTGAACTGTGTGAGGTGATGGATTGAACTAGATGAGAAAGGAAAGTCCCCTGGGTACTAGGCCTTTTAACAGGACAACTGAGATCAGCTGTGGGAGGATTTTCAAACCTTCATCGACACCTCTTCTTATCAAGCAAATGCACGGACAATGGAGCTGGTCCAGGGCCCCCCAATTCCCCCTGTCTCTCAGAGGATGAGGTCCGCTGAAACTCCCCGACCCCTCACTCTAGCTGTCACCCTATTAACACAAGGACATTGAGAGTAATGCTGGAGATTCCTGCTCTAAGTCTTGTTTTAAATATTTCACATATAGTCGAAGCAATGCCCATTACCAAGCGAAAAACCCAGGACCAGGGCTGTCTGGTATTTTTTTAAAAAAACCGTGTAAGACACAAAGCTTTCAATTAAAAAGTTATTTATTAAAAAATATTTCCTCCTGATTCCGATTCCGTATCAAATTAAACACGGAGTGATGTTACAAAGCAGTAAGTGATCAGCTCCGTTTGTATAGAGGCTTACAATGACCTCATTAATTCCTTAGTATATTCTACTGAAGAGTGGAATACAAATTCAGCTCATTCACTTCTGCTCAAAAGGGAAACACAATTGGTATACTTCATAACCAAAAAACTTTTATGAAGCTTGTCTTCATATTTCAGTTTATAGAGATTTAGATAATACAAAATAATGCTTGCTCGCTTTGGCAGCACATATAAAATGATGCTTGCTTAAAAGAGCGGCCAAGCAATGCTCTGGATTTTCCTTTCCTGCAAAATTTCAGGAAAACATGATTGTTTGGAAGGTTCTTTGCGACTCACGAATAACCACCTGAGATTCCTGTTTCTACTCTTCCACTCCTTGTGTTTCCAGTGATTAAAACATGCTGGAAACATAATTTAGAGAACACTAGAAATGCCACAGAGATCCCAAGGCTTAAAAGAGCTTCTGACCGGACAGTATATGGGCATTGAGAAATGATTTTTTTAGAAACACATACACTCCAAGGAAATACTTTAGTACTCTTTAGCACTGAACACTTGGGGCGAGAACTGGTCTTTCAATGGTTCAAGTAGTCAGTCTTTTCTCAACAGTTTCTTGATAAGCGACAAACCTTCTCAAATTCATCTTCACATTGTCGAGAACACACAGCTGATCTGGACTGTATTTACCTCTCCCTTCTTTTCGTATCTGCCAAAAAAATCATATGTGATTTGGTATACATTACGAATTCCTTTAGATAAGAAAGCATGTGATTTGGGGCGTATTCTCTTCAGAACAAAGAGCTGCCAGAATTTGGTGAAAGATTTTCGCTTTCCAAGGTAAAAGAATACAGTGTGTGAGCCCTAAGGATAAATTAAGATTATGTACTTTTAAAAATGATAGTTACAAGAACGGCTGAATTGCAGACCTTAAAAGAGTTTTATGTTTTAAGTTTTATGGTATGTGAACTAGACTTCACCTCTGGAGAGTGGACCTCAAATTTTAGTGTGCAACAGTATCATCTGGAAGGCTTGTTAAAAAGGCAGGTTGGTGGGCCCACCTGCCATTTCTGATTTTCAATAGGTCCGGGGTTGGGCCTGGGCATCTGCATTTGTAACACGTTACCAGTGAGTCTGCTTACAGGAAAACTCTGAGAGCCAGCCCTTTAGGGAAATTCTTCGGTAAAGTGCATTGTATCATACTGCAATGCAACTTGAGGCCAAACATATACCCAACAGTCTTCAATGCAACTGTGGCTTCGTTCACAGAAGCGCTTCGTATGAAAAACTACAAGCTGCTCTTCTGGCTAACAAAGAAATTTCATTAGGGCTTTATACGTCTGAGAAAAGAAAAACACTTAATTAAACATCATTACCATAGCACTGCATAGCAAGTAGGAATCTCAATCAGAACAGCCCTCCCAATGGTTAGGGGTTGTTTTGCTGGTTCATAGTTTACATAACTCCTCTCTGAGCATTGGCTTCTGCAGTCTGAATTCTCAACTACATCTGCTTTCCTTACAGCTGCAGGGAAATAGGGGGTATTTTCTCCTCACCATACAGACTCCTTTCAGATGTTTCAAGGGCCTGCTTGCACCACACTGTGGATACCCACCACGTACTGGTATGGAAATATCTCTAGGACACAGTGTTAAGAGAAAACACAAAGTGCAGGTTTGTGAATATGTTGGGCTACATTCTAGATAACAAAGGGGGAAAATACTAAGGCACATTTTGTCTTTATGTGGAGAAACGTCACTTAATTTGATTACCCATGAGGCAGAAAATAAAGGGAATAAAACCTCTCACTGCTTAAAGAACAGACAAGTATGGGTGAACAGAAGGTCAAAAGACAAGAACTTCCAGTTATAAACTAAATAAGTCATGGGGACAGAACGCTCAGCATGGTGATTCTGATTGTATATTTAGAAATTACTATAGGAGTAGAGCTTAAAAGTTCTCATCACAAGAAAAAAATTTTCCAACTATGTGTGATGATGGATTTAACTAAATTTGTTATAGTAGTTATTTCCCAGTATGTACATGCATCAAATCTCTACACTGTACACCTAAAACTAATATAATGTTATATGTGAACTATATCTCAATTTTAAAAATAGCAAAAAAACCAAAACAAAACAAAACAAAAAAACCCAAACAAAAACTCCTACAGGCCTGAACAAAGGGTAATTAAGAGTAAACTATTCAATTGTTTCCCCCAGACTTAAGTTACCTACTGGTGAATCTTAGCTTAATACATGTCAGTCACTATGATCACATTTTTAAATAGAATATGCCAAAACATGAAAACATTAAAAACAAACCAATTCTGATGTCCTTAAACCAACACTGACTTAGATGTAACTATGACATAGAATGTACATGATGTGTGCTGCTATTTTTCTAAAGAAAACTATTTCCTATTCCTTAAAAAAATAAAACTTCAGAAAATCTAAATTATAAGACATACAATCATATTCTCCTAAAAAACATCACAGAGTTCTCTCCTTGAGAAATCAACTCTGCATCAGAAGCCTGAAATTGGGGGCAGCTAGGTGGCTCAGTCAGCTAAGCTTCCGACTCTTGGTTTTGGCTCAGGTCCTGACCTTAGGGTTGTGAGATCGAGTCCCACGTCTGGCTCCACACTGGCAGAGTCTGCTTGTCCCTCTTCCTCTGTCATCCCCCTGCTCTCTCTCCCTCTCTCTAAAATAAGAAAATAAAAATAAAAGAAATACCTATCGGAAAACAACAGAAGTAAGCTAATTTTTCATCCAAGCCTCTATTTTCTTGACAAAGATTTAAAAGCAAATATTTAATCTGAAATCTAAAAGCAAAAAATATGAATATTTTTATTTCTCGAAATGACATTATTTAGAAATGCAAATTTTGTTTGTTTGTTTGTTTTTTAAAGTATTTTTTTTAAGACTTTATTTATTTATTTGACAGAGAGAAATCAGAAGGCAGAAAGCCAGGCGGAGAGAAAGGGGGAAGCAGGCTTCCATTGAGTGGAGAGCCCAATGTGGGGCTCGATCCCAAGACCCTGAGATCATGACCTGAGCCGAAGACAGAGGCTTAAACCACTGAGCCATCCAGGTGCCCCTTTTGTTTGTTTTTTAAGTAAATTCTATGCTCAAGGTGGGACTTAAACTCATGACCCTGTGATCAAGAGTCACATTCTCCACTGACTGAGCCAGCCAGGTGCCCCTGGAAAGGGAGGTTTAGATCACTGGAGAATGGTAAACTTCAACTTGTGGACATAGGATTCAAGGCTGTTTTTAAAATTCCTGGTTGCCTTTCCCTGGTCACCAAGTTTCTGAAAATTACTCTTTGACTCAAAGTTAGCTTTGATGCTTCTAGTGAAACAAAAAAATAAATAAAAGGGTAAATGAAGGTAGCTACATTCTCCAACAGAGACCAGCCTGGAGTTTGCCCCTTTTTTTCAGAGCACCAAAGGGAAATAGTCATAACACTGGAACCAAGCTGGAATATATTACCTGTAATGACATGAAATAAATTTACAACACCTATGAAAGTGCTTTGTAGGCTCCAGACCATAGTGCTTCTCCAGGAGCACTGTGAGCATTACTGAGCTCATCTAGAAAGGGAACCGTGCCCACACCATTCTGGCCCAAGTCACAGTGAATCAACAGCAAGGCCTGAGCTCTGACTCAGGCAACAAGCATTCTCCAGTTCTAGGGAGGCAGTGTTCTATGAATCACAGAGAGTGCACGGAGGGAACTACAGACACCCGTTCTCGGAGGATGGCTGAGACCTAAGCATTTCGACACAAAACGGCTCCATACCTTCATTTTGAAGACTGGCTGGAATTCTTTCAGAGCAGATAACAATTTAATCTGAACTGAGGCCCTTTCGGCTTCTTTACCATCTGCGAAAACATCGAAGAGGGCATCCAAGGCTTCTCCTGCCACCACGAGGGAGGGATCTTTGGTGGCAACCTCAAGCAGAAAGCACCCAATGGTCTGGAGACAACAAGGGACACTGTTGATTGTCCAATATTCTAACATCGGTTTCCAAAATGCGTACTAACTTTAAATGTGGTAACAATTCACGTATAGTATTTTAAAATTTAAAAATGCCAGAGACAAATTAAAACTTGGAAAGAACTAAAGATTAAAGACTTCACCTATATTTATAAATACACCAAGTATAATATCAATAAGATAAATTAAATATATTAGAGTTTCTATTGCTAAATTAAATCAATTAAAGTTTCCCCTCTATCTCCCCAAAAGGCTGCCAAAAATACAGATATATATCTGCAACAAAAAAACATGCTTTTAAAACTATATGAAAAAGTAAAATTATATGAAAAACATTCTAGGACAACTAAAAAAATGAAACTTCATCTCTTTCTGACTCCCTGTGATGATCTTTAACACCCATCCATCCTTTGAAGATTAGCTAGCTGATGAACAGGGCATTCCCAATCTGTGAGGAACTGTTCGAGAGTGAACTTACTTTGTTTTTGGCTGTTCTGCTTCACCCTTTATGTCTCAAGGGTGATGTGCACATCTGGTATTATCGGTGGGAGAGTGGAAATGCTAAGAACAGCGAGTCCAAACTCCAGCTGTGACATAAATAACAGACTGACCCTTAGAAAGTCCATTACCCGCTCTGGACCTCAGTCTTATCTGAATTTAAGTACTCGAGATAACCTCTAGGATAGTATTTAGAGTTAATAACCCATAATAAAGTATGAAGCACATACGATCACCTATGAAGTAGTCTTATTAAAAAGATCAACATAAATCTGAATGGGATTCAGGTTTGGATCTAACTTTTAGTCTGCAGAAAATACAGAAGATAAAGGAACAAGCTTAACGCCACATGGAGGCAATCAGACAAATCCAGAAGGCTAGAGGTTGTGAGACAACTGACCCCAGGATTTGAGGAATAAACAGGTGGTAGTAGAGGTGACCAGCTGGCTCAGTCAATAGAGCATGTGACTCCTGATCTCAGGGTCATGAGTTCAAGCCCCATGTTTCGCATAGAGCTTACTTAAGAAAGAAAGAAAAAACAAAAACAAAAAGCAGGTGATGAGAGGTGGTGCCAGGGTAATGGAAGGAAAAGAAGTTTCTAGATTGAGAGAAGCTTAGACGATCCAAAGCCAAACATAACATGTAGACTTGACTTAGATCCTCATTTAAACAAACTATCCATAAATAGATGCTTGTGGAACAAATGGAAACATGTGAGGATGGACCATGCTGAAGACATTAAACAGTGAGCGGGCGCCACGGTGGCTCAGTTGGTTAAGTGCCTCCTTCGGCTCAGGTCTTGAGCTCAGAGTCCTGGGATGAGGCCCCATGTCAGACATCCTGCTTAGTGGGGAGCCTGCTTCTCTCTCTCCCTCTGCTGCGTGCCCTTGCCCTGCTCCTCCCCTCACCGCACCCGCTACCGGTGCTCTCTTTCAAATAAATAAATAAAATCTTTAAAAAAAAATTTTTTTTAAATCGCATGTTATGCCTGAGAAAAACCTGCTGCTCCTCCTAAGTGGATCTTGGAAATTATAGTCTTAGGGGGCAGGAAGTGATGAAACACGCACACGCTCATCTGTATCTGTGTACACATACACAGCCACATGGCTACGTTCTCTCTCACTAATGTGTCTATATATCAAAATTCCCTAGAATAAACAGAAGAATGGAGTAACCGTGGCTGTCTCTCTAGAGTCAAACTGGGGGGGGGCTGGAAAGTTAGTAATGGAGAGGGGTCTTTCATTATATATTCTTTTCTACTTTTCTGAATGTATTGTTACATGCATGTATCATCTTTTAAAAATAGGTTCTAAAAAATATCAGTCACTGGGGTCCCTGGGTGGCCCAGTCTAGTTAAGCATCCAGTTCTTTTTTTTTTTTTGAGAGAGAGTACGAGAAAGAGCAGGGGGAGGGGCACAGGGAGACAGGGCGAGAGAAGCAGACTCCATGTTGAGCCAACACAGGGCTCAATCTCAACACCCTGAGATCATGACTTGAGCCAAAATCAAGAGTCAGATGCTCAACAGACTAAGACTCCCAGCCACCCCAAGCGTTCAGCTCTTGATCTCCACTCTGTTCTCAACCTCAGTGCTGTGAGTTGGGCATGGAGCCTACTTAAAAATAAAACAAAAACAAAAACCAGTCGTTGTTATAAAGTTCTCAGGAAGTCTAATAGTTTATTACCCATTAATAAGTAATCAATATTTCAGCAATTATTATTAGCACAAAAAAGGACAATTTTACTACCACAGTCCTTTTAGTTCCTAGGGATGCTGTGTCTCTAGTAGTGTAGTTCCCCAGCAACCATGCTGAGATAGAATGCTATAAACAAATATGCTGAGTGAGTTCCTAATGCGGTTCCCATTTAAAACTTACACAGTGATAGTAGAGTGGACTGTGCGGTATCGTTCAGAATGTGCTTTAGTCTGGCATGCTAAGGCAACTGGGGAGTTGTTCCTCCATCAGTACGAGAATATAATATGCATACGTTTTATGCAACAGCAAAGGCAGAGGCACCTGGGACAATTCTCAACTGGGCCTTTCACTAAAGACAAATTTATTTCTGAAAAAGTATCTCAGGAATAAAGTTAAATGGCCAAATGCAACTCAGTTTTTCAAGTGCCTACCTAATTCATATAGGCAAATCAAACCAAGGGGCATATTTTAATAATGTACCTTAGTAAGCAACTTCTCGATAGGATTTCTTCTCAAGATGTCCATAGAAGTTTTTTAAAACCCCACACCAACAGTTTACTCTTCCCCCTCTTTCTAACGATTTAATGTTTTACGTTGGAAGCATATAGTTTTACCTTAAGAGTTTCCAGTGTTCCATCTTCTTTGGCGAGAACGCTGCCCGTGATTCCTAAAATACTAACAACGTTTACTCTAACCCCGGTGTTCCCACTGTGAATGCCGGCTGTGCATAATGTCATCAACTGATTGGGAGTCATACACTGTTGAAAAGGAAAGAGAATATTTACAGTGTTAAACTCAGCCAATGCCAACAGCATGTGCAACAGCAGTGACAGGAATGCCAACAACAGAGAAGTTATTACATACCTAATCAGTGCCCAGTACAGCTGGTAATTCTGAATGAATATGGGACCTGTTCACGTCACTGTCATTATTCAATCTACCACAGCTGTAAGCCCAGAAGAGGGACTTCGTTTCCCATTAGTTTTACTTGAAGAAGGCTTTTTGGGGGGCATCTGGGTGGCTTAGTTAGCCAAGTATCTCTCTTTAGCTCAGGTCATGAGTCTGGGGCCCTGGGATTAAGGCCCGTGTCGGGTTTCCCGCTCATTGGGGAATCTGCTTCTCCCTTTCCCTCTCCCTCTGCCTCCTCTCCTACCCTGCTTGTGTTCTCTCTCCCTCAAATAAATAAATAAGATCTTTAAAAAAAAAAAAAAAAAAAAAGACAACTTTCAGTCAGATGTACACAAACCTATTTAAAGAGATCCTAATTTCTTGGGGCGCCTGGGTGGCTCAGTGGGTTAAGCCGCTGCCTTCGGCTCAGGTCGTGATCTCAGAGTCCTGGGATCAAGCCCCGCATCAGGCTCTCTGCTCAGCAGGGAGCCTGCTTCCTCCTCTCTCTCTGCCTGCCTCTCTGCCTGCTTGTCATCTCTCTCTCTGTCAAATAAATAAATAAAATCTTAAAAAAAAAAAAAAAAAAAAAGAGATCCTAATTTCTTTTAAACATTGATCAAAAAAAAATGTTTCGAAAGTGTACATAGAATATGTAGCTTTAATAAAAATTAGCTGAAGGGCTCTCTGCTCTGCAGGGAGCCTGCTTCCTCCTCTCTCTCTCTCTGCCTGCCTCTCTGCCTACTTGTGATCTCTGTCTGTCAAATAAATAAATAAAATCTAAAAAAAAAATATAGACTGAAGCCATACAAGTTGAGATGTGTGTTGTTACAGGAAATTATTAGAGATTGTAGAAACCATTAAATTATAGAGTACTTCTACTGCGTAGTGATAATTTTCATTCTAAGCTAATCTGAACACACCCGTGGATGCAGATATCACCAGAGAACTCAAGTTGTCATGTTGCCAAAACCTCACCTGTGAGCACCAGCGCAGTGTGGTGACTGAGGACTTGGGGTCAGACATCCTGGGTTTATATCCTGGCTCCTCTCTCTCCCCTCCCCAACTAAGGTCTCCATTTCCCCATCAGGGACACGGGGACAGTGGTCACCCTGCAGAGTTGCTTTAAGAATTAAATAAAGCACATCAAGAACTCACTAACTGTTAGAAATTATTATACGTAAACACACTGAACAGTTCTAAATCAAACTCTGAATCATCTGCAGTGCTTCTGCCAAACCTAAAGGTAACAGCTAATATGCCCCGGTTTCTTAGGAAATAATCTAATGGAAACAATCCCGCCAACCCTGGGATGCCTCCCAGCTGAACAAGGCTGCCGGGAATGCCAAAGGCGTGCTGCTTTACTACCAGCCGGAGTCACAAAGGCAAGCTGCCTCATGTGCGCAAGCCAACAAGGCAGGGAAATGGACAGGGAGCTGGACAGTTGTACTGCACTCTCAGTGCTGTTACTCAGCTACTCTGGTCCCTGGTTTTCCACTCCTTGGAAAGCACGAGAGCCAGGTTCCTTCTAGTCCTCGAATTCCATGCTCGTGCCCAATGTACAGCCAACCTGAGAATTTATGGTCTTAATATATATGAATGCCCAGACTTTAACTGAGCATGAGCTGGGAGGAATTCTCTTTAAGTGTCAGGCTGGTCCAGTTAGCTACTGCTGAAGATCATGGAACATCAATAAAAAGACTTTATATTCCCATGGCCCTACAGTATAGGGTTTTCTAATCCTCTCTCCATTATTACCATTCCCATGTCAAAGAAATTGAGGGTCAAAAGTTATGTTCTTGAAAAAATTTCTCAAATATACAAAGAAAAAAACTGAGAAAGTTTAGACTAGATGCCAACAGCACATACTGTATTTAACAGTAAAGCACCAGAGATGTTCTCATTAAACTGTGGACCAAGATAAAGTTTGGGAAGCACCGCTCCAGGGTGTGGCCATGGAATGACTAAGGTAGGGAAGGAAGACCAGACTGCTGGAGAAAGGGAGGTCCAAGAACTTCGAAGCCAGATAATGGGGGGACATCTATGTGGATCTTGAAGTCACCCAGAATCATCACAAGACTAGCAAAGAGTAGCAAACCCCAACAGCAAGAATCTTCAAGGAACAAAGGGTGGCCCAGGGCATAGTAGGTGGCTGTAAGCAAGAGAAGTGGGTGGTATGGCCTAATGACATGTTAATCAAAACTGGAAGATTTTTAGAAAAGGGGCAGGGATAGTTTAGCACACTGGTCCCCAAATCACCCAGATTTGGGGTGCAAGCCAATCACCCAGAGAACCATTAAAATACAGATCACGGGGCCCCTCCTCAAAGTTGCTGCTTCAGTGGATTGGGGGCGAGGCCCTAGGATTTGCCCTTATATTCCAAGAAGAAAAAGACACCGACCTAATAGCAAAACTGGCAAAAGACAGGAGCGGTTACAGAAAAAAAAATGCAAAGGCCCTTGAAGCACATAAAGAGACATCCAATCTCCTACTGTAAGACAAATGCAAATTTATTTATTTTAAAGATTTTATTTATTTATTTGAGAGAGACAGCGTATGAGGGGGAGAAGTCAGAGGGAGAAGCAGACTCCTTGATTAGCAGGGAGCCTGATGCAGGACTCGATCCTGGGGCTCCAGGATCATGACCTGAGCTGAAGGCAGCCACTTAACCAGCTGAGCCACCCAGGCACCTGACAAATGCAAATTTAAAGTGCTATATAATGACTCAACTATCAAACTGGCAAAAAAATCTAATGTTCTGACAACATTACTCTGTTTCTGAGGCTACAGCAAAACAGGCATTCTCCAGCTCTGCTATAGGAAATCCAAAATGCCTCAATCTCGGAGGAAGGGACTAGACAAATAATCAGCAAAATCACCAATGCATCTCTCCTCCAACTCAGCAAGCCCACTTCTCTGCAGAATCCATCTCCAAGACACCAGGGCAAAAACACGAAATAACCTCTGTAAAAAGGCTCTTCCCTGCCGTTCTAGCTGTAATAACAATGGACTGGAACGAGAACCCCCATCAACAGCAGGCGGGCTGAATGAGTAGGGACACCAACATGATGGAGTAGCAGAATGTGGAACTATGAGGAAGGAATGAGGAAGGTGTCTGTACACAGGGATGGAGAAGGAAGAAAAGGCAAAGCAGGGTGCAGCAGCAAGACTCTTAACAGAACAGTGCCTGCCTATTTGCTTATGTTTCCAAATTAAGAACAATGGAATGATAAATCAAAACCTAAGGGATGCCTGGGTGGCTCAGTTGGTTAAGCAGCTGCCTTCAGCTCAAGTCATGATCCCAGCGTCCTGGGATGGAGTCCCACATCGGCATCGGGCTCCTTGCTCCACAGGGAGCCTGCTTCTCCCTCTGACTCTGCCTGCCACTCTGTCTGACTGTGCTCGCTCTCGCTCTCTCTCTCTGACAGATAAATAAAATCTTAAAAAAAAAAAAAACCTAAAAAGGGCAGGGGCAAAGGGACAGAAGCCAGACTAAATAAAAATAAAATAAATAAATAAAATCCTTAATAAATAAATAAATCTTAAAAACAAAACAAACAAAAAAGTCCCATGAGTTCATAATGATATTTAAAAACAAACAAACAAACAAACACCTCACTCACCACTTTTAGAGACTGCTAAGGGCACTAATTCATTATTTTGGAAAAATCCTATCTTTTTGGTATGAGCTTTATTTCAAAGTTACCAAATAACTGATGAGACAGAAAGTTCTTATAGAAGAATCACAGCTGGGCTGCGTGGGTGGCTCAGTTGGGTAAGCAACTGCCTTCGGCTCAGGTCATGATTTCAAAGTCCCAGGATCCAGTCCCGAATCAGGCTCCCAGCTCCGTGGGGAGTCTGCTTCTCCCTCTGACCTTCTCCCCTCTCATTCTCTCTCTCTCTCTCTTTCAAATAAATAAATAAAATGTTTTTAAAAAAAGAAGAAGAAGAAGAATCCTAGCTGGGGCACCTGGGTAGCTCAGTAGGTTAAAGCCTCTGCCTTTGGTTCGGGTCATGATCCCAGGGTCCTGGGATTGAGCCCTGAATCAGGCTTTCTGCTCAGCAGGGAGTCTGCTCCCTTCTCTCTCTGTCTGCCAAATAAACAAAATCTTAAAAAAAAAAAAAAAAGAAGAAGAAGAAGAAGAAGAAGAATCACAGCTAGTAAATGTAAAAGAAATGACAAAATTAAGATGTCTCCATTTTGCAACCACTGATAAATAATAGATCTAGACAATATTAATCACTGCTGGCTACAACCATTAAGTGAATTCACTGATTAATCCTTTATTAAAGAGAGAGGAAGGGTGCCTGGGTGGCTCAGTGGGTTAAAGCCTCTGACTTCTGCTCAGGTATCGGTCCTTAGCATCGGACTCCCTGCTCAGCAGGGCGCCTGCTTCCCTTCCTCTCTGTCTGCCTGCCTCTCTGCCTACCTGTGACCTCTGTCTGTCAAAGAAAACGAATGAGTCAGGGGAGGGGCAAAGGGAGAAGCAGACTCCCTGCTGAGCACAAAGCCTGATGACAGGCTCAATCCCAGGACCCCAAGATCATGACCTGAGTCCAAGGCAGCCATTTTGCCAACTGGGCCACCCAGGTGCCCCGAATCCACTGATTAATCTTAACATCACCAATTTATGAAAATATATAATTTGTGACATAAAAGTAGAAAATACATACAGCACTATTAATTATTCTTCCCAAAAAATCTGATCCTGAATCTAATTAAGACTCTAGATCTAGGGAAGCCTGGGCGGCTCAGAGGGTTAAAGCCTCTGCCTTCAGCTCGGGTCATGATCCCAGGGTCCTGGGATCGAGCCCCACATCCAGCTCTCTGCTCAGCAGGGAGCCTTTTTCCTCCTCTCTCTGCCTGCCTCTCTGCCTACTTGTGGTCTCTCTGTCAAATAAATAAACAAAATCTCTAAAAAAAAAAAAAAAGACTCTAGATCTAGTTCCCAGTTTACAGGATGCATGAATAAGAGAGAGACATGTCAACAATACCATGGTGAGAAACCGGCCAAATCCCATAATGGGAAAAATTCTATAGGACAAATAATAGTTCTTCAATGAATAAATAATATAGGGAGGGGGGGTTGGTAGGAAAAATGTTTTAAACTAAGAGATTTAATAATCTGTGAATATATTAAAACCACTCAATCGTGCACTTCATTTACTTATTTTTTAAAGATTTTATTTTTTTGAGAGAGAGTAAGAGAGAACAGAAGCGGGGTGAGGAACAGAGGAAGCAGCAGACTCCCCACTGAGTAGGGAACCTGACTTGGGGCTCGATCCCAGGACTGAGAATCAGGACCCAAGCCGAAGGCAGAAACTTAACCGACTAAGCCACCCAGTCGCCCCTGAACTGTGCACTTTATTTTTTTAAGATTTTGTTTATTTATGTGACAGAGAGAGAGAGACAGCAAGAGAGAGAGCACAAGCAGAGGAGTAGGAGAGGGAGAGGAAGAAACAGGCTTCCCTCGGAGCAGGGAGCCCCATGTGGGACTCGATCCCAGGGCCCTGGGATCATGACCTGAGCTGAAGGCAGATGCTTAATGAGTGAGCCACCCAGACACCCCTGAACTGTGCACTTTAAATGGGTGAATTGTATGGCTGGTATGTGAAATAAATCCTCACTAAAGCCATTAAAAAAAAAATTTTTTTTTAAACCAAAGTATCCACCAAAAGCAGTAAGTGGATCTTGTTTGGATTCTGATTTGAACAAAACAACTGAAAAAGACATTTTTGTGGAAATCAGGAAAAACTGAAATCAGGCTGCATATCGACTGATAATTAAGCAATGCCATTAATTTGGGGGTATGGTACTGTGGTTGAGGTTTTTAGAAGTCCATTTTCTGTCACAGACACGTAATGAAGCATGTGATAAAATACTTATGGGTAAAGGAACATGATTTGCTTTAAAGCAATCCAGAAAAAGCCACACAGAACGCCAGGACACTGCTAACTCCGAGACTCCTGCAGTTCATATGACACTAATCTCTCTGCTTTTAGAGGTGTCTGAAAATTTCCTTAATAATAAAGCAAAGAATAAAAGTGGGAGAGCAGCTATCACAGAGATGCCGCTGGATTACTGTGGAGGGTCAGCAGGCAGGCATGAAAATTTCTGTAAAATGTTAAAGAAGACAAATGACATTCATAGAAGACATTTGTGACAGGTATGTCAACTAAGTTACATCAGTACAAAAATCTGTGTGTGTGTGTGTGTGTGTGTGTGTGTGTGTGTGTTGGTAGCAGTGGTGGGAAGAAACAAAATAAATTACTTTCTATTTTAAGGATTTTTACTTTCTTTTTATAAGGATCATATACTCCTCTTCTAAGAGGAATACTTAAAAAAAAAAAAAAAAAAAATTTAAGGGGCACCGGGGTGGCTCAGTGGGTTAAGCTTTGCCTTTGGTTCAGGTCATGGTCTCAGGGTCCTGGGATCGAGTCCTGCATCGGGCTCTCTGCTCAGCAGGAAGCCTGCTTCCTCCTCCCCCTCTGCCTGCCTCTCTGCCTACTTGTGATCTTTCTGTCAAATAAATAAATAAAAATCTTAAAAAAAAAAAAACAGTTAAGTAATTAAGTTTGCTTCCATAATACAGAATCTTTGTGGGTTTCATATAAAATTTTTTTTAAAAATCTTACCTGAGAAATGTTCTTGGAGGCCATTGTTTGCAAAAGGGCCCTCAAGGCACTACTTATGGCTTCTAGAAAGTCAACATGCTCAGCAAAATCTAAAACACAAAAGTGAAATATAAATTTGTCTTCTCTAAGTTAGTTTGTAAAAAAAAAAAAAGAATCAAAACACATGTTAAATGTTAATATATGCTATTCTAATTAAAATATTTTCGATGTTAATCCCAAACTTCTAGTTAAGAGCCCCCTGTGAACTGTACACTTGACTTTGAAAGACGTCCACAATTGAAATAACCATAATAAGGGAGCATTCTACAGACAGTCCTTGCCTTCTAGATGCTGGATTTTCATTTACTTCGGGCTTTAGCCCATGATATACCTAAGCTAGCTTTCATAGACGCAATTCAGCTTTTCATAGATTGCCATCACGGTGCTGGGCAAACCTCGCACAGAGAGGTCTCCCAAATCAGAGTGCTTCCTGGGCAGCCCAAACCTACTGCCTAGCCAAGAACTATTGCTTGCGCAAGGCTGGGCCACTATACCTCCGTGGTTTCAGTCACTTCTGTGGTTTTTACCGACCCAACTCCCCCTTCCCATTCCTGCTCATTTTTACTCTTTTCTTTCTTACTCCTGTGATGGGAAGGGGAAGTGAGGGACTTGCTGTGGTAGATTATACTGTCCGTGGGGCACCTGGGTGGCTCAGTGGTTTGGGCTGCTGCCTTCGGCTCAGGTCATGATCTCAGGGTCCTGGGTTCGGGGCCCGCATCGGGCTCTCTGCTCCGCGGGAAGCCTGCTTCCCTCTCTCTCTCTCTCTGCCTGCCTCTCTGCCTACTTGTGATCTCTGTCTGTCAAATAAATAAATTAAATCTTAAAAAAAAATAGTCTTTAAAAAAAAAAAAAAAAGATTATACTGTCCGAAAATAATCACGACGGTCTATTTCCCCTCCCTTTGTGGGGGTGGGGGACTTTGTGATGTCAACCAACAGGACACATGAACGTGACAGGCCAGGTCGTGAAAGGCAACATGACCCACACCTGACTCACAAGTGTTTGCTCTCTCCATTCTCTCCCTCAACTCTTGCTCTTGGAACCCAGCCACCATGCTGTAAGGAAGCCTAGGTCACATGGCAAGGTCATCTTGCTTGGACTGACAGCCCCTGTGAACCAACCATCAACATGAACGAGACTTCAGACGATTCTGGCTCCTTGTTCTCCAGCGGAAGCCCTAGGGTAGAGTTTTCTCAACCCCACCACTGGATATTCTGCACGGATAATTCCTACACACCGTAGGATATTCAGCAGCATCCCTGGCCTCTGTCCTCTAGATAACAGCAGCAACCCCTAAGTTGTAACAACAACAAAAAAAATGCCTCTAGACATTGCCAAATGGCCCCTGGCGTGGGGGGGATGCGGCATGGGGAAGGGAGCTGCCCCTAGTTGAGAAACCCTGGCCTAAACATTGTGGAGTTGAGACAAACCATCTCCACTGTGCGCTAAATCCCTGACCTACAGAAACCATGAGGAAACACATGATTATTGTTGTTTTAAGCCACAAAGTTTGGGGATGCGATAAATACCTTGGCTTTCTGCGCTCTGATGCCTGGAGCCCTATAAAGATTCCGATGCCCCTTTGGGGTCTGCCTGCATGAGAATGAGGCAGCTTCCACACAAATCTGAATCAGAGCTTATTCGATATTTTTTGCCTCTCACGATCAGATATACATTATGTACTGAATTAGGAAACTCCTGTACATTTCACAGAATGGACACTAGGATAGCTTTAGGATCAGACAGGCCTGGGATGGAATCCTACGTCTGACATTATGTGACCCACCTTTTGGTCTCTGGTCAAATGTCACTTCCTCAGACAGCCCTTTCCACACGAACCCATCTAATAGGCCCTCGGAACCCAGCCACCATGTCAACCAATTCTGCTTTTATTTTTTTCTTCCGCGACGAAATTACATTTAAATCTTTATTCATCTGAGACTGTAAGCTCCATGAGCATCGTGGTCTTGCCTATCTCATTCATGCCTGTAACCCTTGGATCTAGAATGGTGCGTGGCATAGAGAGTTCAGTAAGTATGGCTAGGGGCACCTGGGTGGCTCAGTCAGTTACGCATCGGCCTTCAGCTCAGGTCATGATCCCAGGGTCCTGGGATCGAGCCACAGGCTGGGCTCCCTGCTTAGTGGGGAGCTTGCTGTTCCCTCTCCCACCACTCACGCTCTCTCTCATTCTTGTGCTCTCTCAAATAAATAAATAAAAATCTTAAAAAAAAAAAAAAAAAAAGCATGTGCCAAAGGAATGAGTGCCCCTGCAGGGGTTCCTCAATCTCCCTAAATCCCAGCTTCCTTACCAGGAAGGTGGGGTAACAATGCCTCACTCATAAAGTCTAGTACCTAAAAGGCACTCAAAACTTGCTGTGAAGTTGTTACTACTAAAACTCGAAAAGTTGCCATGGCTCTAAAAGCAGGGTATATTTAAATCTGATCACAGCTATGAAGTGTAGCCCTAGAAATTCATGAACTGCACATAAAACAATGAATCTATATCATGAGGATATCATTCAATGAGCTAGAACACATTCAGAAACAATTTTTCCTGTCTTGCATTCTTAGAAAAATAACCACAACCTTAGATTCAAAACCCTAATCTAAACCACATTACTGTTTTACATTATGTGTAATTCATACTCTCTCTAAATTAAGGAAACATTCGGGTGATTTTTATTAAATTCACATTTCTGGTCATTTATCCAAATTTGGGATAGGAGCTTCAAACTACCCTACCGTTCCGATAAATTCTCAGTGAAGGTCAACACATGTGGTATTGTTAAAGAAATTAAGTAAATGTCAACAGAAGTTAAACAGAAGGGGTGACCGAGGACATCTTTCCCCTCGACAACTTTGTACAGCATCTAACAATCTCTAGCACACCTCGATGTATGTAAATAGTCAAGCCACAAGTAACTAAGCAGCAAATTTTTATTTAGGTGACTTTTTCAGACTGGTTTTCAATGTTCTGATTTAGAATAAAAAACATATCCCAGAATGGGTGCTATTACCATTTTAATTAGAACGAAAAGAAAGCTCTCCGCTTTCCCAAATGTGGGAAAACAGGGAACCCTAAATGATTATAGAATTCATGTAATGGAGCAAGTGATAGACTGACCCAACCTGAAAACACAACATTACTAAAATGTTCTTGATGTTTTGGAGAGCCATAGCTTTGAATGAAGAAGACAAAGATGCTAATGTACTGAATGCAAGGACCAAAATCTGAATTTAATTAGCATTAAAAACATTAGCATTAAAAGTAAAGCAAGGTAGGCAGAGTTGTATGATCATCATACGTTTAATATTCAAACATGGTAACACAAAAGCTAGAGAAATAAAACTCCATCCTCCACAGAAAATTCTCCCATAATGGTTGACACTACCCACATAGAACCCACGAGACTTCATCATTTAATAAATCTCAATGTTCCAAAGGAATTTTAGAATACCATCTCCAAATATGAGCAATTCTTTATCAAAAATTTCATTCTTTTCTTTTTTTAAAAAGATTTTATTTGACAGAGAGAGAGAGATCACAAGTAGGCAGAGAGGCAGGCAGAGAGAGAGGGGGAAGCAGGCTCCCTGCTGAGCAGAGAACCCGATGTGGGGCTCAATCCCAGGACCCTGAGATCATGATCTGAGCCAAAGGCAGAGGCTTAACCCACTGAGCCACCCAGGCACCCCTCAAAAATTTCATTCTGATAAGGAAAGGTCCATGAACTTGGAACTTATGTAAAGTATTTAATTCTATGTTCCCACAATTCAGAAGCTTTCCATTATTTCTCCAAGGCCGACCTTGGTATTGTTTTCCTGTGATCTGCCAGGTAATAAATGTGTAAGCATCAGTGACCACAGAAAGCCAGGTGAACTGAGAGAAACATACCCACATGCTTTCTGTGCAGCAGAGGCACAGAATGTACGTGCTTTCCTGCCAGCGGAACAAGTTCTTTATACTGGCTGGAGATGGAGCTTCTGGTACCTTGACTGGGATTCCCACCGAAAAATGGCAATTTGTTCTGCCAGTCAGGCAGACACGATTTCCTTGGGGTAGGCAGATCCTGGAAGCTGTGATAGGCTAGGCCTTCTTGCCTGGGGCCTGGCTGTGTACAACCCCATGTGGCCCAGCTCCCTACAGGGAGCCCACATGAAGGGGTGGATAGGAGTGGGCCTAAGCAATAGCATCCCTCCCCGTCTTCCACTACGGGATATGTGGCTGGGCTGGAGGCAGCCAGAATATCAGCAGAAGTCAGATAAAACATCCCCTCTCCAGTAACCAACGTCACCCCTGCAACCATCCAGATCTCTGCCTGGTTTATAATGCTGGGAGACAAACACAAAGCTATAGTTATCCGGCCAGCCACACCAACAAGCCACCTCTGTAGCCAGAGCCTGCCCAGTCTTGTCTCTGTCCTGTGTTAGGTGTGGCTGGGCACAGTTTTCACATGATCACACCAGCTAAAGAATGCGTAGCCTGAGATCACTGGAAAACTACATCCACTGACTGACAAATGCTGGTCAGTAGAGACAGAACAGTAACTATATATGGGTTTCTGAACATTTATTTTTAAAAACTGACTAGGACTTCTGAAATGTGCACTACTAAATGCATAGCACCTTGTATTAATTTGATGTTGTGCAAAATAGGACTCCTGGGTGGTTCAGTTGGTTGAGCGTCTGCCTTTGGCTCAGGTCATGATTCCGGGGTCCTGGGATTGAGCCCTGTGTCGGGCTCCCCGCTCGGCGGGAAGCCTGCTTCTCCCACTCCCACTCCCCCTGCTTGTGTTCTCTCTCTCACCATGTCTCTCTCTGTCAACTAGATAAAATCTTAAAAAGCAAACAAAGAAACACATACATACTTTTTATATTAAGAATGGAAAAATACCCAAGAAAATTGGCAGCGCGATGGACACTAGGAGAGGAACTGGATGGTATGAGGAAAAGGAGAGAGGCTTTCTGCTTTATGTCCTCTAGTAACCTGTAAATTCTGTAACACAAGCACGGATTGCCTGATCAAATGTAACTCAAATGGTTTTATGTTAAAGAAAAAAAATAAAGGGCTGCTGGGTGACTCAGTCGTTAAGGCTCTGCCTTCGGCTCAGGTCATGATCCTAGGGTCCTGGGATCGACGCCCGCATCAGGTTCCCTGCTCAGCAGGAAGCCTGCTTCCCTCTCTCCCAATCCCCATGCTTGTGTTCCCTCTCTCGCTGTCTCTCTCTGTTAAGTAAGTAAATAAAATCTTAGAAAAAAAGAAAATGAAGAAGAAGAAAAATAAAGACTAAAGAATTACCCAAATATCTTCATGGGGCCTAATATTTATATTTGTGATTCAGCCTTATTGGCTTGATATAACTGGATGCAACTAATTTTAATAAAAAATAACAGTATAACCTAAAGACCAGCTTACAAATGTTGTCTGGACTCAACACCACTGGCAACTACAACTCTGTGCTTGGAAAAGGTTTCTGCAGGTTGGAGGGCAGGCACGGCACAATACCAAGTCCACGTTCCTCACCCTTCAAAACTCTGCTTGATCCAAATAGTCTTTCACGGCGAGGCCTAACTATTTACCTGGCTGAGAAAAAAGCAGCTGGGACAGATGTTGTGCAAGTGTCTGCAAGGCTGCAGGTCCCCCGAGGTGGTCCACATCCAGGAGGGATACAAGACTCTGCAGACACACGAGGGCTCTGCACTGAATAGTGTTCATTCTGGAAAGGAAGGCAAAGAATGCGGTCAGCTCCTCCAGTGGTTACCCCACAGAATTCAGTATTCCCTTGTAACCTAAGCTTCAGACTCTGACTGGGAATACCTGTATGCAGTGTGTATGACTATGAACAAAGAATCTTAAGGTGAACTGATTATCTGCCTCATCAAATTGCTTGAGCACCTGGGGCCCAAGGCACAACTCCCTTTATGAGTCATAAGGATCTGCTTTGGAAGAATTTCTACACATGGCGGCATCAGCAAAACGATTCTGAATTGTGAAACAGGACAAACATAAGGTGCTCAACACACATACAGAGTTTAATAGTTTATAGAGCGAACATCGTGCCCCTAGATAAGAAACCCAGCTCACATCCTCACAGGGGATCTATCCCTTCCCTCTCGGACCCCTGAAGGTCAGCAGTATCTGCACTTTCTTGGTCTCCTTTTGGGGTCTACCACCTACGTATGTATTCTAAAACAAAAGTCAAGTGTTGCCAGTTATTGAACGGAATCGCAATGTGTATATTTTGGGGGGGCCTTACTTTCTTGTTCAATGTTCTAGTTCAGCTTTTTTTCTTTCTTTTTCTTTCTTTTTTTTTTTTTTAACTGCTGTATATATTTTACTGGGTGATTCTGTCAAAATTTATTTTTTTCTCCTGCTGCTGACGGACACGGAGGTTGTTTCCTGGTTGGGGCAGCTGGAACCCCACTGCTATGCACGTTCCCATGGCTTAGTGCACAAATGCACACATTTTTCTAGGGAACAGTCACAGGAATGGGGCTCTTAAATCTGGGGAGAGTCAGTTTCTTCTAGTTAGTGGTTCATCCTTTCGTGTAATCACATAAGGACAAAGAGTTTTGAAAACAGAAAAGCTCTTACTTTCTAATCAAAGATTTCCAAGTGGGACTCCTAGAACATATGTCAACGGCAGTGCTGTTTGGAAAGGCAGTTTTCTCAAAAATCTAGATTTAAGAAAGGCAGCAAAGCAAAGGTTAAAGAGTAGCATCGGTTTACACACGATCCCTTTATCAAGTCCCAACCTACTACCTCCAGGCTTCGGAAGGATCTACTTTCCAGCGTACTCCCACTACCGTTACTTCTAGCTTCTTTCTTACCAGCTGCCCACAGTCTGGAAGTGCAAGCAAACCTCTTTTGTATACATGGTGAATAGCTCTCGTAAGCCCTTCCTTCCCGTGCTCCACAATGAGGCTGGACTTGAAACAGACTACCTTCTTTGGGATGAGGTAGTTGGTGAAAGCCGTGTGAACCTCATGGGAGAGGCAGAGGGGAGACAGCAGCTGCCCACCGCACTCACTGAAGGAATTCTCCATAAAGGCATCGCTCTCATCACTGCTAGAAAGCTCTTCCCACTCATCATCGGAGGGATCTGGGAAGAGTACAAATCACACGTCACTGGAGTGTCTAACACAGTCCTCATGGAAGCTGCCCTTTCAGTCCAGGGAAGAATGTCTGAACTTCGTAAATGGGTAACAAACCTTCCGTACAGCACATGTTGACGATAATTTCCAGAGCAGTCTGCTGGGCCGTCAACAATGCTATGGTCTCTCTCAGTTCCCTGTCGGTGGACTAAAGGGAAAAAAAAAAAAAAAATCAAACAACCAACTCTCTACGTTTGGGAAAAGATTTTCGCACGAATGTCCTTAGTTGGAGCCTATTAGATGATTTTTTTTTTTTTTTTACCCCTGGAATAGAGCGCACGGGGCATGGGGCAGCCAGAAGAACAGCCATAATGTGCTGAAGTACAAGCAAGCATGAGGACTGCTCCTGCCCTGAGCACACGGGCTGCCATCTAGCTGCACGGTTATTCTCTCGGGGCTGCTTAGTTAGCTGGAGAGAAGAGAAAAATATTCAGGAATTCTAAACTGAATTCACCCTGAAACTTAATCTAATGTGTTAAGAAGTAGCTCAGCATGCTACGATTAAAACAAGAGCTCATTTCAGAGACCAGGCACTTACACGCAATAAACCAGCTTTCAGATGCTTAGATGCTCCTTGGAAAACACTGCATTACCAAGAACTACTAACGAGCCCTTGTGTGACCAACAGGACCTGGCTAAGGTGCAGACAGGCTTGCTTCCTGGGTTTCCCTGAAGCGGGTGAGAAAGCATCCTAAACACTTCAGGGCACCTGGGTGGCTCAGTTGGTTAAGTGTCTGCCTTTGGGTTAGGTTATGATCTCAGGGTCCTGGGACTGAGCCCCCGCTCAGCAGGGAGCCTGCTTCTCCCTCTCCTCCCAGCTTGTGCTCTATCTCTGTCTAACAAATAAATAAAATCTTAAAAAAAAAAAAAATTCCCTCAAGACTGAAGAAAGAGAAAAACTTTCTCCTCTGGAAATAATTAACATGAAGTTATCAATTACCATACCTAAAATGGGCTATATAAATTTACATGACCTTAATTCACAAGTTACCTATGAAAAGTGAAATAGCTACAGTGATATTGCAGAACAGTGCATAGGCTAAAAATACAATATATTTTATTGTCTGAATGTTTCCCCTTTCAACAAGCTTCTAATTGTCTTTTAATGCCTGTACAATATGCCACTAAATGGATACACTATCATTTAATTTGGAATATTTCAGATTACTTGGATATCTCATTTCCTTAGATTTACTGGGTCAAAGGGTCACCTATAGAGCCTGTGACATGTTTCTATTTTCTTTTCCAGAATGTTCACACTGATTTATAATCCTCCAGCAACTTCTTGTGCAACAATTTGACTGCAATTTTGAACCATATTCAAAGTTACTATTAAAAAATAATAAATAGGAGGCATCTAGCTGGCTCAGTCAGAAAGCATGCAACTCTTGAGCACTAAGCCACCCAGGCGCCCCACAGGAATCTCTGTATTTGTATTCCTTTTATTGTTGGGAAGAACATATATAAAAATTATTCCTATCTGCTTCGTACGTGTATGGTATCCAAGTAAACGAACGTCTATTACAGTTGACTCAGAGCTAAATAGGACATGTTGCTGTGCTCCCATCCCCTTAGAGGAACTGTGAAGTTAAGTTCTACTTCTTTATAGAATTCTCCTGCTCAGAACCATTCTCTGCTTTTTACTGTCATCAAATGAACATAAAGAACCAGTCTCGACAAAATGTTATGACATATGAGATTTGCTCCAAAATATGCGAAGTGGGGAAACAGACGAAATAGAACAGACTATGATTTGATCACTGAGAACCGGCGAAGCTGGGCAAGTAGAACTCTTCTACTTCTGCACCTGCTAAAACGACAGATTGGGTTGGTTTTCTTTACATATTTGTGTTATACTTTCTTACGTTAAATAATGCAGATCAAAGGTTTTGATTCCAAAGGCCTGCACTAGCCACCAGGCAGCGGGAAAGACCAGAGCTGTCCGGACAGTCCGGACAGTCCTTGTTCCGGACGCATATCAGCAGGACGCCCAGCACCCTACTGGCACTTAAACACTGGCTGACTGACCAGCATGTTAATCACCCGGTCTACCCAGTTAGGTTAACAGTCTGTAAAAAGCAAGCTTTCCTTATGAGAAAACATTGCATTTTATAAGCACCAATGTTCTACTTTTAAATAATACGAACATGGGTGCCTGAGTGGCTCAGTGTGTTAAGCCTCTGCCTTTGGTTCAGGTCATGATCTCAGTGTCCTGGGATCGAGCCCCGCATCAGGCTCTCTGCTCAGAGGAGAGCCTGCTTCTCCCTCTCTCTCTGCCTGCCTCTCTGCCTACTTGTGATCTCTCTCCCTCTGTCAAATAAATAAAGTCTTGTAAAATAAATAAATAAATAAATAATACAAAGGAAAGTAAATGCCTGAATAATGGTTAATTTCCAGTACTTTTTACACTGTGGCACTGAATCTTGATAGACGTGCATCTCAGTCCCCACCTTGCCGCTATAGGAGTCACCAGGAAGCAAGGCTGGAGAGGCGGAAGGATGCAAGAGCGCCGCTCTTCCGCCCCCAGACAAGAGATTTCACATACTTGAGTGCCCGGAGAGCCCCGCTGTACTCCCTGCTCCCACTGATGGGGAGCCGGCGTGGTCAAACAGGGTACCCGTGTTACTGGTCAGGCCGCTCTGTGCAATACCACAACTGTAGAGCCTCCAAGCCCTGAAGGGCATATCCTGACCTTCCCCCGGGGGGGGGGGGGGCGGGAATGTCTGTCCCAGATCTGTAACCCCCTTTCCATGACAACTGCAGAGAAAATGCGGCTAGGGTTCCCTAGAAACACCCCTTTGGGAGGACACAGCACATGGCTCTGCCTCTATCTTGTTTTACTGACTGAAAATTCTACTCAGGCTACAGAACAAGGAGCAAACCTGGGGTTCAAATATGTGCCCGCCCACACCAAAAGCGGTGCTATGATTTTTTTTTTTTTTTTTTTTGGTGCTATGATTCTAAAGCAACTTTACGACTTGCAAGCAGCTCAAGGACTTAACAAGATGCTGTGAACGGAAGGGCGACCCACCCATGGGGGCTGGGAAAGTAGTTCTCCTGACAATACTTCGATTTCATTAAAATACCCCCAAGTCATGCTCTACAAGTCTCTGAGAATCCAGGAAAGTAGGATACTGTTCTATTTATTTTCAGGTATATTCCACTTAAAGAACTCTTACATTGGGCATAAATGTCTCAAAACCCAAAGACTCCGACTGAAGACAGCTCTGTTTCAGTTCACTCAAGGTGGATCAAAAGAGGCCACACCTGGAACCGCAGAAAGCCTGAGGACAGGACTAGGGCTCCTCCCGCTCAGCCTCCGCCATCTTTCTTCAGAACTCGGCCATCAGCCACCGGGTTAACCCACCTCCCTGCCTCCAGGCCCCCTGACGACACTAACCTGCTTTCACCACGCTGTTCCCATCCCATTCTTTAAGACAGCTAGGTGCTCCGTCCAAAAAGCCTTCTCCGACAACCTCTTCCTCTCCTCTCCCATCAGGGACTTCCATCCGGCGTGCCTTGCTGTACAAACTACCCCCTCGGAAATCTGTGCGCAGCCCTATCCCTGCTCTTAGCACGAACTCTGCCACGTGTCCTAACTATGTGTCTGTCCTCCCAAGTCGGAAAAGGTCCCTGGAAGCAAAAGAATGTCTCAGTCGTCTTTCTAGCATCAGTATTCGCACCATGCCGGGCACGCAACAGGTGCACAGAAAATGCGTACCTGAGCAAAGAAAGCCAAGTCACTGTGCTCCCTGCCTTCCCAACAACATCTTCCTAAACCAGGGCTCCGTCTCTGCTGACAGGCTCCGCTGACCTGCTCCCTGCCCCAGTGTGATCACTCGTACTCCAGCAGGGTGTGCTGGCAAGCACGTGAAACCACGAGTTCTCCCAAGCCACCTCTGCTTACCAGTGGTGGGAGAATGCAGACTGAGCTTGCTATTTTGGTAAGGATAACTATGAAAACAAGAGACAAGAATGCAGGGCACATTCCAAAGTAAAAACTCCTTCGGTACGAAGACATTCTGGTGAAGAGGGTAACTGAAGGGGGGGAGATACGGGAGTTGGGAAGAGGACTGCACGCTCCTAACAAAAGCTTAACTTGGGTCACTCCCCTCTTGGAAATCCTCGGTATAGAAAAGTTTCATTCTATGGGGCACCTGGGTGGCTCAGTGGTTAAAGCCTCTGCCTTCGGCTCAGGTCATGATCCCAGGGTCCTGGGATTGAGCCCCGCATTGGGCTCTCTGCTCCGTGGAGAGCCTGCTTCCTCCTGTCTCTCTGCCTGCCTCTCTGCCTACTTGTCATCTCTGTCTATCAAATAAATAAATAAATAAAAATTAAAAAAAGAAAAGAAAAGTTTCATTCTAGACAGATGTTTTCTCCCCCTTTGGGAGCAGATTTCAAACGCTGCAATGAGAGCCAATGGGGAAACATGACAGACTGCTACTAATATTCGCCTTATAGCTAACTGACCTGAGACAGCCTTCTACAGAGCTCAGGGTACCTATCAGAAGAAAGCGGCTGCATGAATCCAGGCTTGCGCACATCCAACGGACTTACTGGAAGCAAATCTGAAACGAAGGTTTTCCTTCTGACTTTCCTTTTGTGCGGGATCTCTTCCATTTCATCATCTTCTATCAGAGCATCATGGCTGGCGCTCTCCAGCACGTCCTCTGTCTCTGCAGCGGCTTCTAACCTCTGCTTTTCGGCCTCCTGCATTCGAATTACTGTCTCGCCAGCATCCAGGTCCAGAACGTCAGACAAGACCTTCAGTATGGCATTTATGATTTCTGCCTGACTCTTGGATGGAATAATGTCCTTTAGGTTCCAAATGGTACCTGGGGGGAAAATGCGTTTAAGGACAAAGGACTCGCCTGTGAAAGCTCTTATTAAATAGTCTCCACAAGACTGGTTCTTTTAAGCTCAGGTGTAATTAAAAACAAAAAAAACAAACAAAAAAAACCTCAAACGCGCTGCCTGTGTTTTTTTATTAAATGTAAAAACAAAAAAACTTTGCACAGAGGCAGTGACAGCTCCCTACAGTCTGGCATGATCCTCTCTCTTCCTTGGCACACGAGCCTCTCTTGGACACGCCGCACAGCAACAGACCCAGAGAACACCGATCAAGTTTCACTTGAAATGACAAATGAAGCTGCCTCCCTCTTTTTCATCTTAGCCTGAGATGCCTTCCTAGGCAGCTTCTTCTATTCCACGAGAGGAATGAGATGCACTAAAATTCCAAGGTTTCATGGACAAACCAGACAGCAAGTTCTTGGTTTTTTGCTTATCAAAAAAGAACAGGGGGGGTGCCTGGGTGGCTCAGTGTGTTAAGACTCTGCCTTCATCTCAGGTCCTGGGATCAAGCCCCACATCAAGCTCTCTGCTCAGCGGGCAGCCTGCTTACCCCTCTCTCTCTGCCTGCCTCTCTGCCTACTTGTGCTCTCTGTCAAATGAATGAATAAAAATCTTTAATTTAAAAAAAAAAAAAAAACAGGAGCTACCATTAAGTAGGCAGACAGACTAACTGGAAAAAAAAAAACCTGGAAAATAATAGTAATAATGACATATATTATATACAATATATAATATATAATAATAATAAATAAGTAATAAATAAAATTAATAAGAATAAAATAAAAATATAAAATAATATAAATAAATAAATAAATAAAAATAGTTAAAAAATAATAATAATAAAAAACAAGTTACTGCTCAAATCCAAATACATCCTGGATATGGACCCAAAAGATTTGAAAGCAGGGACTCAAACAGATACATTGCCCACCCATATTCACAGCAGTATTACTCAACAACCACCAGCCCAAGTGCCCATCTTCTGATGAATGGTTAAATAAAATATATACAGATAGTGGAATGTTATTCAGCCTTAAAAAGGGAGCAAATTCTGACACACACTACAACATGGAAGAACTCTGAGGACATTATATCAAATGAAGTAGTCATAGTTGGTACAGAATGCAACTCTTGATCTCAAGGTCATGAGCTCAAGCCCCACAGTGGGTGCAGAGCTTACTTAAAAAAAAAAAAAAAAAAGATGAGCGGCGCCTGGGTGGCTCAGAGGGTTAAAGCCTCTTGCCTTCGGCTCAGGTCATGATCCTGAGGTCCTGGAATCAAGTCCCGCATCGGGCTCTCTGCTCCATGGGGAGCCTGCTTCCTCCTCTCTCTCTCTGCCTGCCTCTGCCTACTTATGTGATCTGTCAAATAAATAAATAAAATCTTAAAAAAAAAAAAAGATTTAAAAAAATAATAAAATAAATGAAATTAGCCAGCCACAAAAAGAAAAACACTGCATAATTCCACTTCTATGAGGCACCTAAAAATTCAGATTCAGAGACAGAAAGTAGGATGATGGCTGCTGGGGGTGGGAGGGCAGGAAAATAGGAAGTTGTTCAATGTGTACAGAGTTTCACTTTTGCAGATGAAGAGTCCTGGAGACTGGCTGCACAACAGTGTGAATGTGCACTCAACAATGGTCCAGATGGTAAAGTCTATGTTACATATATTTCACTACTTTAAAAAACAACACCTCTCAGGATAAAATTACCGCTGCAAGGGCAAGACAAAGATACATACAGAAGATATATAAACTACCCACTCAACAGATCACCAGATTATTTCTTATCTCTACACTTAGAAATCCCAAGGGAAAAGCAGCTGGGAGTAAAGAATCTATAGAAAAGTGAGTGGTCATGTCCTAGATGCCCACAGACTATCTCTGAACTCTCTGGTTCAAAACAGGAGAGGAGCCTGACAATAGCACTTCTTCATACAAGGATGTAGCTTGTTAAATTGAGAATAAACCTAAGGCCCCGCAACTATCATAACCTCTTTCATTTATTATTTATTTATTTATTTATTTATTTGACAGAGAGAGTCACAGCAGGAGAGGAACACAAGCAGTGGGAGTGAGAGATGGAGAAGCAGACTTCCCGCTGAGCAGGAAGCCCAATGCAGGGCTTGATCCCAGGACCTGGGATCATGACCTGAGCCAAAGGCAGACACTTAACGACTGAGCCAGCAAGGCGCCCCATAGCCTTTTTTTTTTTTAAGATTTTATTTATTTATTTGACAGAGAGAGAGATCACAAGTAGGCAGAGAGGCAAGCAGAGAGGGGGAAGCAGGCTCCCTGCCCAACAGAGAGCCCGATGAAGGGCTCGACCTTAGGACCCTAAGATCATGACCTGAGCCAAAGGCAGATGGTTAACCCACTGAGCCACCCAGGCGCCCCCCAACACCTCTTGAATTAGGGATCGCCACTTAAGTATTACTATTTTCAGAACAGACATAAATAAGGAGGTCAGGAGGTCACTATGTGGTGAAAATGAATGACGAATGACTGAATTTTGGCTTCCATCTCGACCCATTACAAATGACTAATGAAGCACATTGTCGCCTATGGCTAAATTTTACCTGCCACCAACGTCTTTAATAGAATGTACTCCATGGAACTGACAGGAGAAAGCATTGCTGACTCCAGTACATGCAATCCTGGGTCACTGAAAGATTTCAGCAGCTCTGGGTTATCTTCGGTCACTGTCTGCAAACAATATGCTATAAAGATAAAAATTAAATATTAAAACACAAACGAATACTGCTAGGATAATTTACACCAATCTAACTCATCAGAAAACATTTGCATCTTTTTTCAATTTCGTAATTAAATTCAATTTAGTTAACATATACTGTATTATCAGTTTTAGCAGTAAAATTCAGTGATTCAGCAGTTACATACAATATACCCAACCCAGTGCTTATTCCATCAAGTGCCCCCCTCAATGTCCATCACCCAATGACCCCATCCTCCCACCCGCCTCCCCTCCAGCAAACCCTCAGTTTGTTCCCCCGAATAATGGCGTGTTTCCCTCTTTTCTTTTTTTCTTATTTTCTATTTCCTTCTCTTCTATGTTCATCCTTTTCGTTTCTTTAAATTCCACACGTAAGTGAAATCATATGGTATCGGTCTTCCTCTGACTGACTTATTTCACTTAGTATTATCCTCTCCAGTTCCATCTAACATCGGAATCTTTATAACTTCTTCAGACACAGATAGCTTTAGTAAAGTAATTATACTTGAAGGATGGTAGGTGCAAATGGGGCTTCTCAAATGGTCAGTGCAATGAAAGATTTTTTTTCCCCTTCTTTTTAATTCTTAATTCTTTACAAAATACACTTTTACAAAATACAATTTAAAAGGCTCTTAAATATTTTGACAATGTAGAATTACTATGATCATTTATTAAGATTTTTCCTCAATTTCTGTACATACCAGGGACCAGTAGCAAACAGCCTGCAGGAGAGACATCACTTTTAGCGTCCTGTTATTGAGAGCAAGCCCTGGGCTTGGGAATATTCTGGCTTCCTTTAAATTCAGCATGACCTTGGGGTGCCTGGGTGGCTCAGTGGGTTAAAGCCTCTGCCTCTGACTCAGGTCATGATTCCAGGGTCCTGGGATCGGGGGCCCCCTTCAGGCTCTCTGCTCGGAAGGGAGCCTGCTTTCCCCCTCTCTCTCTGCCTGCCTCTCTGCCTACTTGTGACCTCTCTCTCTGTCAAATAAATAAATAAAATCTTAAAAAAAAAAAAAAAAAGAAAAAAGAAAAATATAAATTCAGCATGACCTTAAAAGCTAGGGCTATTTCTGGTGAAACAATATTTAAGGGGAAAAAAAGTGTTTTATATAAAAATATGAGTAAATTGGGGAACCTGGGTGGCTCAGTGGGTTGAGGCCTCTGCCTTTGGCTCGGGTCATGATCCCAGGGTCCTGGGATCAGGCCCCCACATCGGGCTCTCTGCTCAGCAGGGAGCCTGCTTCCCACTCTCTCTGTCTGCCTCTCTGCATATTTATGATCTCTGTCGGTCAAATAAATAAAAATCTTAAAAAAAAAAATGAGTAAATTAAGAGATGGCTATCATATTACAAGACATCTGACCCCTTTAGTGCTTAACTCCTCCCTTGTGTTAAACAAGACAATGGATTACAAATAGCAAATCAGAAATAATTAAATGAAAGTATCAGAACAGTTGGGATTGCCTGACAGGTTTGACAGAAGAACCTCTGAAGCACAGAAGAGGAAGCAAACCCAAATGTGTTTTTCTTAGTGCATTCCAAACAAATCCATTTCTTTCCAGGTCTCAAAATTTCACAGTCAATCACGCCCATAAAAATTAGTCAAAATATATGCTACTGCTGGGATCTAGTTTGGTTCCCCAAATACATTTGTATACAAATCTACATATACGCGTATATCCAAATGTAATTTTTTCATTAAGACACTAATTAAATTCACTTTAGCAAAAAGCCAAGAGAAACTGTGGTTGCTACCATAAAGTCAATACAAGATCAAAGAAAACCACGTTAATACACAGGATGGAATCTCAGAAGTTCACTTTACTGTATGTAAACCCTACTTGATTTTCAAATGAAAGTAATTTGAAATTCATTTAAAAAGTCATGAATCTAGGGGTGCTTGGGTGGCTCAGTGGGTTAAAGCCTCTGCCTTCGGCTCAGGTCATGATCTCAGGGTCTTGGGATCAAGCCCCACATTGGGCTTTCTGCTCAGCAGGGAGCCTGCGTCCTCCTCTCTCTCTCTCTCTGCCTGCCTCTCTGCCAACTGGTGATCTCTGTCAAATAAATAAATTAATAAATAATCTTTTAAAAATTAAAAAATTAAAAAAACGATGAATCTAGCTAAATGCAGAAGGAAAACATTATTATATAATGCAAAATTACTTTATTCTGATCCTTTTTTTATAGTTTATTAGAGAACAAAAATTAAAAATAACTAAATCTACAAGACTAAAGATATAAAAATAGAAGTGAAGTTTTTCTTTTAAAAGCTGTTAACTAACTTTTGTGAATTTCCCTAATTGTGAGGAAAAGCTGTCCTCTGAGATTAAAAGCCACCTGCCAATTTCCTAGTTCAACTGTTTTTAAAATCCACATTTACTGGGTGCCTGGGTGGCTCAGTGGGTTAAAGCCTCTGCCTTCAGCTCAGGTCATGATCCCAGGGTCCTGGGATCGAGGCCCACGTCGGGCTCTCTGCTCTGCGGGGAGCCTGCTTCCTCCTCTCTCTCTCTGCCTGCCGCTCTGCCTACTTGTGATCTCTGTCTGTCAAATAAATAAATAAAAAGTCTTTAAAAAAAAAATCCACATTTACTCATAAATCACCCTTCTGCCAAAGATTCCATTTTGAGAAACTGATTTTTTAATTTTCCCCAGTAGTATTTATTTCACTGTTTTTTTCTATTCTCTTTAAAGTATCCATTAGAGCCATGAGAAGCATCAGGAAGGCGAATACATTCAATCCATGCCAGGAGAAATGCACAGTTAAATAAAAGGACAGCTTGATGCCTGGTCATTATAATGGGTAGAAAAGAAATGCTTTTCATCAATTATTTCTCCACTCCCCAGAGTTCAGTTGGGCCACCCACCCTCCAGTCTGTCTCTCCAAATGGACAAGGGCTCCCCACTATGGCTCTCTAACCACACAGAGAGAACATGAGGGAGTCAAGGCAGCTGAAGCTGCTGGGCTCTGCTTTCCCTTTCCCACAGAAAGGAAGCAGGCCTTACATGAAATTCCAGTCACTTATTTTCCTCTCTCAAAAAAAGCTCAGGTTATCAGTTTTCTGCTGGGAGTATGAGATAGTAGTACCAGACATTTAAATAAGTCTAGATTCCAATTAACTTTGGCTCAGAGGCTTGGTAGTTGTGGGTTACTGTTTCTCAGCAAAGGGGAGATAAAAGCTTCAAGAATTAATAAAGTGGTCTAAGAATGGTAATATACTAGAAACCACACCTGCTCACATAATTACCTTTCTCCCTTTCAGAGTGAAGAGCAGGACAATTGTATGAGTAAGTAAAGTATTAATCACAGATTTCAAGAGATTCAGAACAAATACAACTGAGTTACACATTTATATATAAAATGAGAAAAAAAAATCACTCCTATAGAGTAAACATGCTATGTTGGAATAAATCAGGCCACACATACTTAATAAATCATCACTTTTTCTTCACTTACCTACTGAAATAGCCAGGTCAACATTGGTGGGAAACCTACTTAAAAACTTTAATACAATCTCCAAACACCCTTCTTTGTTGAATATAGATACTGCTCTACTACTGCATTCACTAAATGGAAGGGGGGAAAAAAAAAGTTTTACTATTCACATTTTAACATTAATAAATCAACCACAGAAATTCATGAAAAGATAAATTAGGCTTTATTAAAAAAAAAAAAAACCCAAGAATTGAAGTCAAACACCCACCATTTTTACAGATGAAGAAACTAATGCCCATTTTTATTTACTGTACATAAACAAAACTGACTATCTGTATTTTTACTTCTATCACAGTAGGACACTATAGCCAATCTCTTTACCTGCACGCCAGTTTCCTTATCCGAGGCTGGAGCCGGGAGAGATCTTAGAAATAATTTACTTCTATTCCTCATCTTATATATAAGGACACCTAGGCCCCAAAAGGTGAAGTGATCTATCCAAAGACTGCACACTTTGGGGCACCTGGGTGGCTCAATGGGTTAGAGCCTCTGCCTTCGGCTCAGGTCATGATCTCAGGGTCCTGGGATAGAGCCCAGCTGAGCAGAGAGCCTGCTTCCCTTCCTCTCTCTCTCTGCCTGCCTCTCTGCCTACTTGTCATCTTTGTCAAATAAATAAATAAAATCTTTTTAAAATAAATAAATAACAAAGATCGCACATTTTGTTAGTGGTGGCTCCTTGGGTCCAG
Organism: Mustela nivalis; assembly: GCF_964662115.1. Lineage (NCBI taxonomy): Eukaryota > Metazoa > Chordata > Mammalia > Carnivora > Mustelidae > Mustela > Mustela nivalis. The sequence goes on from NC_139037.1 coordinate 32,417,183, forward strand.
CCTACTATTCCTTCCACTACATAATATAAGTTAAAGTAAGGATAAAGGCCTCTATACTTATACAAAAGGCACTAATTTCAAAGAAAACAAAACTAATTTTATTTATTTCCTCTAGACTGCTATTATAATTTCAACAAGCAGAATCTGCAGTCAACAAAAGAGAAATTACATGATACATTCGAACGTATGCTACCTTTTAATAAAAAAGGTCAGAATTAATGTTAAGAATGTTCTTAATAAACATACACACTAAATACAGGGTAAACAGAGCTGATTCCAACAATCTGATCCCTGTTTCCAGAGAAGAGTACTCCTCCACGCTTATCACACATAGGTGATAAATGAGAACGGACCAGAGTATTAAACAGATTTGACTCAATTATGGAACTCAATCCTGTTATCTAAAGATAAACTGTTTTCTGCCCTGCCTGCCTGCCTGTCTACCTATCCAGTTACCACAACACCACTATGAGCCTGCCCACAAGAGTCAGGTATAGTAAAGTCAGGTATAGTCAGCAAGATAAGGCATACATGTGTTAAAGTAATTGCAGATGTGTATATGTGTATGCAACTTAAATATATACAACTTAAAACACGAAGTATAAAACAGAAAAGGGAAGAGATAGGGCAACTGGAAATGATATAGATAGGGCTCATAGGCATTCAGTAAAGAGAGTACGGAGAGTACTTTTCAGGTCCTTTTCAAAGAAAGGAAGGAGGGCTAATGCTCCCACGAAGCATTGACAGTAGCGATTCACACCAAGGAGAACAGAGACTGCAGTTTAACAGAAAATGCCTGAGCCGTGTTTGCAAAGGAGGCCGTGTTTGCATAGATTCTTACCATATATTCCATAGCACATTCATGGCCTCATTGGCTATGTTCTCAATAGAATTTCTGTTCTGATCTTTTTTTTCTTGTGGAGACATCTCATTTGAATCCAGGCCAGCGCTACACTGTAACCAAATATCATGATTAGTACTCTGGTTCAAAAGAATAATTAAACAAAAAGGCTAATGATAGTGAAGAATCGCAAAAACTAAACATCAGAAATTATAGTGCTTAACGAGCTCATCAAATTCTCATAAGCAGTACCCTTCCCACAATCCTGCTCCCTTCTGGCAAGAAATACAGGCAAGGAAAGATCACAAGTCATTGTACAAACTGGATACAAAGCACTTAACATTTTAAAATGTAAAATCAATACAAAGTATTTCATCTCATGCAATAAAGAGAGTAAATCAGGCCCAGAAAGGTAACACACAATAAGCCCGCTGCCCATACAGTGCCTTCTATGTGCAAGGCACCACTCTAAGCACTGTCCATTAAGTCACTGAATCCTGACCACACACCAGTGAAGCCGATCAGTTACTACAAAGAGGAAACTGAGCTACCAGGAGACTGCTGAAGCTTTAGTTAGTACAAGGCAGAGCTGGGATTCAGACCCAGGTATGCTGGCTGCACAGCTGGTGCGTTACCGCTGTGGTCCTGCCCCCTCTAGCATAATACAGGGCTTGCTCTAAAGCAGGGCTTCTCGATCCCAGCACCACTGACACTTTGGATTGGCTGATTCTTTTTTTTTTTTTTTTTTTTATTTATTTGACAGACAGAGATCACAAATAGGCAGAGAGGCAGGCAGAGATAGAGAGAGGAGGAAACAGACTCCCTGCTGAGCAGAGAGCCCAATGCGGGGCTTGATCCCAGGACCCTGAGATCATGACCTGAGCTGAAGGCAGAGGCTTTAACCCACTGAGCCACCCAGGCGCCCCTGGATTGGCTGATTCTTTGTTGTGGGGACTGACATGTGCATTGCAGGATGTGTAGCAGCACTATGGTCCTCCACCCACTGCACACCAGTAGCAACACCTACCCTCAAATCAAAAACGTCTCCAGACCCTGCCCAATGTCCCCTGTGGGGCAAATCACCACCAGTTCAGAACCAACGCTCTAAACAGAGTAAAACTGATGCCAGTCAACAAAACTGGATATTCTTTATAAAGACCCAAGTAAAAATTATCCATCAAGGGGCCCCAGGGTGGCTCAGTTGGTTGGACATCTGCCTTAGACTCAGGTCAGACCTGGGATTGAGTCCCACATTGGGTTCACTGCTCAGCGGGAAGCCTGCTTCTCCCTCTTCCTCTGCCACTCCCCATCCTTGTGCTCTCCACTCTCTATCAAATAAATAAATAAAATCTTAAAAAAAAAAATCATTCACCAATACAGAAGAGTGGACCAGAAGAACCTTAGAGAGGGGGCCTCTTCTATTTTTTTTTTTTTTAAGATTTTATTTATTTATTTGACAGAGAGAAAGAGAGATCACAAGTAGGCAGAGAGTCAGGCGGAGGGGGAGGAGGAGGCAGGTTCCCTGCTGAGCAGAGAGCCCGATGCGAGGCTCGATCCCAGGACCCTGAGACCATGACCTGACCCGAAGGCAGAGGCCTAACCACTGAGCCACTCAGGCGCTCCTATTTATTTTACTTTATTTTTTTAATGCAGTAGCCCACACCAGGTGCAGAGCCCAGCGTGGAGCCCAATGTGGGGCTTGAACTTATGACTCTGAGATCAAGATTCAGTCACTTAACTGAATCCCCCAGGTACCCTGAGAAAGAGCTGCTTAATACCTAAACTTAACACCTGAACTATCATGCAATAAAGTTGGCATGATACTAAATTGGAAAATGTAATCTTTGTAGCAAATCATGCCTCAGCTTTCTCAGCTGTAAAACAGGAAAACCACCTTCCAAAATGGCCTGCTGCAAGGATTAAATAATACATAAAACACCACCTGACACAAAAATAAACATTCCCTAAAGACTAATTATTTTTATTTATAAAACTTAAGGTCTAGAGAAACAGCCTATAGTTTTAGGAAGGTCTTTTCCAAACAGCATATAAATAGAGTAGGGACAACTTAATACAGATTGGTATCAATGATGAGAAATCAATGTTTCTAGGAAAAGAAACAAAATTCCCATAGAATGTTTTGAGAGAAAACAAAGTAACTAATACCAAAGTGCTAAAAACAAAACAAAACAAACAAACAAACAAAAAAAACCCATCAACACTAAGAGTGTATACAAAAAGCTACAGTTAAAAGCTACCATGTAGATATTTTAACCAGCACATACCTCTTTCAGCAGTGCAACCAGAGGAGTCATGATATCCTTAGTCACCATGTCATCACAAACTTCAAAACCTCCACAAGCACTGAGGTTTCTACACACAAAGTTTAAAATGTTTTACTTTCTCTGAGCACATGTCACAAAACCCTTTTAAGCTCTCAAATTTAATCTCTACCCACATTTAACTTTCCCAGATGAAGGTGCTCATGATTTCTGCAAGATGCTGCAGAACCAATCCCCCAGATTCCCATCTGTTCTGATCCTTGTTCCACGTAACAACTTAATTTTGAAGTCTGAGACAATGCACGGGTGCATGGCAACAGAGAAGGGAGAGGGGAGGACACTTCCTATTTAATGCAAACAAATCACAGCATGATCTGATATGAAGGGACCTTTCCTTGGGATCAAGACTTCAAAGCAAGCAAGGGTGAGGCTGAAATGACAGCCCCCGAAGGAACCCTGGCAAAATTGAATTCTAATTGGGAAGACACTGCTTGCTTGTCTTCTGTGTGCACAGCAGCGCAGGCACTGAGGACATGGATCAGAAGATGTCCCCACAAACTTCCAGGTGCTCCCAGGACTTGCAAGCCTCAGAGAAAGGGTAGGGCTTCCCACACGCAGTTTCCTCCAGCATGTGGCTAAACCCCATCCCTCCCTTAGGGTTTTCTTCTGTGAGCCCCCAGTTACATCCTCTCATAGCACCCTCTGTAATTACCACTGGTTGTAATTATACACTTGTGTGATTAATTTGCTTAAAGCCCATCTCCCTCAGTACTGCAAGATCCATTAAGGACAGAAATTATGTCTGTCTTATTCACTAACGTGTCCACAGCCTACCTAACCCATTGCCTGATGCTAGGAGGCACACAAAACACACTTGCTAAGTCAGTGAATGAAACATAATGTAACAGAGCGGCAAGAACTGCAAATAGTAACTTCTACTCTTGCCCCCTCTACAGTCCATTCTCTGTACAGCCACCAGAGTAGCCTTTTTAAAAGGTAAAATTAGATCAGGCCACTCCAGCTCACAAATAGGCCCTTTAGCCCTACTCCACAGTCTCTATCCATCACTCCAACCTCATCTCCTATGATACCCCCCCCCATTCTGTTCAACCACACTAACCTTTAAAAAAAAAAAAAGATTTTATTTATTCATTTGTCAGAGAAAGAGCATGCAGGGGACAGATCAAGCAGGGGGAGCAGCAGGCAGAGAGAGAAGCAGCCTCCCTGCTGAGCAAGGAGCCCGATGCAGGACTCGATCTCAGGATGCTGGGATCATGACCTGAGCTGAAGGCAGATGCTCAGCCAATTGAGACACCCAGGCATCCCAACCTTTTTGTTCTTTAACCATGCCAAGTCCTTTGCTGCCTCAATGCTTTGCTGTTCCCTCTGCGGGGAATGCTCTTTCCCTGGATTTTCATGCCTGGCTCTGATGTATCAGGTAAGTGTCATCTACAGATCTGAATTTAAAGTAACTTCCCGCCTCCAGCTCATCATCCTCCTGGTACTCTCCAAAGTACTTCTCACTATCTACTATTACCCGTTTTACCAGTTTCCTAGTCTCCTGTCTCCTCATCAGCATGGGTTCTCTGGGGGCAGGGACCTGGGCAGGGGCGGGGACCTGGGCGCTCTTGTTCAACGCTGTCTGCTCAAACCCCCTACACCTAGAACACCTGCCACACGCCCTGGAAGAGCTCACGGAACCTCGAGACTTTGGAGGGTTCTTGGAGAGTGAGGTAACTATGTTAGGCCTTGCGGGCAGGCTCCCTGACAGATGGCTGCTGCTGCTCAAGCAGCCAGCCGGACAGATGGAATGTGTGTGGCCCGGGCGGGGTGGGCTCCCCTGAAGTCTGCAGCCTGAGTTCACAAGCCCCGCTCTGCAAATGGGAGACCCTGGGCAGTCGTGGGTGTCCCGAGCTGCCGCAGGCAAGTGCACGGTGCTAAGCGACGGTCCGTGACACACACGCGCGCTGGCTGGCCCGCCGCGGCCCCCTCTCCCGGCTCACCTCAGCGCGCCGGCCGCGGTCTCCCTCACCGCCAGGCTGGGGTCGAGCAGCAGCGGCCCGAGGCGGCGCACGGCATCCCGACGCGCCAGGCCCGGCAGCGCCGGCCGCTGCTGCACCAGCCGGGCCAGCCCCGCGCAGGCGCACTCGCGCACCTCCGCGCTCGGGTGCTGAAGCTGCGGGAAGGGAACAAGTGTCAGAGGCGGCGCAGAGCGCAGGCGCGGAGACCACGGCAGGGGTGAGCCGAGCGGCCCCGGGGCTCCGCGTGAGCCCCGCCCCCTCGCGGCCCCCGCGAGCCCCCGCCTCACCTTTTCTAGCAGCTCCGCCGCCGGCCCGTCGTCCTCCACTCCCTCGGTCCCGTTCGCCGCCGCTACCGCTTCGGCCTGACAGTCGCCCGTAGGGGAGAACTGAGGTCGTTTGAAGCGCTTCGTCCGGCTCTTGCCCATGGCGGTGTGCGCTGCGGGGGAAAGACCGAGAGAGGAAGGCAAGAGCAGGACGCTGGATGCTGCTGAGCTGGTGGCAAGGTCCTGTGACCGATGGGGTCTTGGGGCCAATGCTCAGCCGGGCCCGCTGACGGCCCGAGCCCACATGGGGAAGCAGTGCGCAGGCGCGCCGCGTGTCGGCGGGGAGGAGGTGCTGGCGCGGGGACTGCGCAGGCGCAATGGAGGATGGGCGGAGCCAGACCTGGACGAGGGGTGGACTCCTGTTTCCGCCGGGAAGGAAGCGGCTGGACAGAAAACGGGACTCCCGCCAGCTGCTTTGAGCGCGTGTCTCACCAGCCAGTGACGTTTATTGTCACTGAACCTTCCCAAACCTTTATTTCCATAGTAATCAAAGGCGACTAAAGATACCTAACTTGCGAGGTTATTGTGAAGCTTACCTAAAATTGTGGAAGGCGCCTAACACCAAATCTGACGTATTTAATTTATCGGTGCTAAAAATTATTAACCACGAGTGTGTGTGTGTGTGTGTGTCTCCCCAGGACCTAGCACAACTGCTGTCATAGAAGCCCAGTTAATGTTTTAGAATGAATGCACATATATTTATTTTTATTTTATTTTGTAAGATTTTATTTATTTGAGAGAGAATGAATGAGAGAGAACATGAGAGAGGAGGTCAGAGGGAGAAGCGGACTCCCCAAGAGCTAGGAGCCCCATGCGAGACTCGATCCTGGAAGTCCGGGATCATGACCTGAGCCGAAGGCAGACGCTCATCCAACTGAGCCACCCAGGCGTCCTGCACACCTATTTTTTTTTTTTTTTTTTTTATTTGACAGACAGAAATCACAAGTAGAGAGGCAGGCAGAGAGAGAGGGGAAGCAGGCTCCCCGCTGAGCAGAGAGCCCAATGCGGGGCTCGATCCCACGACCCTGGGATCATGACCTGAGCTAAAGGCAGAGGCTTTAACCCACTGAGCCACCCAGGCGCCCCAGGCACACCTATTTTTTAAAAAGATTTATTTATCGAGGGGTGGGGGGAAGAGCAAAGGGAGAGTCTTTTTTTTTTTTTTTTAAGATTTTATTTATTTATTTGACAGAGAGAGATCACAAGCAGGCAGAGAAGCAGGCAGAGAGAGAGGAGGAAGCAGGCTCCCTGCTGAGCAGAGAGCCCGATGCGGGGCTCGATTCCAGGACCCTGGGATCATGACCTGAGCCGAAGGCAGTGGCTTAACCCACTGCGCCACCCAGGCGCCCCAGGGAGAGAGAGTCTTAAGCAGACTCTGCTGTAACCACCGGGGGCTGGATCTCACTACTGGAGATCAGGACCCAGCGCCAACCAGGAGTCATGGCCAACCGAAAGAGCCACCCAGGTTCCCAAATGTGTATCAGCATTTGATAAGATGGACTCCCTTAAGTTAATCGTCCTTACTCGGTTTCCCCATTTGTAAAAATGGGAAAGCCAATAATAAATACCTAACGGAGTCGGTATAAGGATTAAATGTGTTAAGTGTGTTTAAGGTGCTAAGAACATTCACTGGCACGCAGTAAGTATTACATACATGTTTTTGGTTTAAACATTTAACAGCATAATGATTCTTTTTTTTTTTTAAAGATTTTATTTATTTATTTGACAGAGAGAGATCACAAGTAGACAGAGAGGCAGGCAGAGAGAGAGAGAGGCAAGCAGGCTCCCCGCTGAGCAGAGAGCCCGATGCGGGACTAGATCCCAGGACGCTGAGATCATGACCTGAGCCGAAGGCAGCGGCTTAACCCACTGAGCCACCCAGGCGCCCCCAGCATAATGATTCTTGAACAAATTATTGAGCTCCAGGTACAGTGCTGGGCAATGGAATAAAGCAATAACCAAAGCAGATTTGGTCCCTGTCCTTTGTCCTTGTCCTTAGGGGGTTTACAGTTTAGAGAGAGTTGTGTTAAATGCATAATTATATAATAGTTGAATAGTTCTAGTATAGCGCTGAGAAGGAACGACACAAGAGAACGTTCTGTAGCCTTTACAATTAAACATGTATATATTAAGCACCCCCAAAATGCATAGCTTCCAGGTCAATATTGTATGGGAGAAAAGTTCTACCCCGTGGCAACCCTCCCCTCAAGGAGTGGACTGTCCAGTATGGGAAATAACATTAGTTACTATAGCATATTTTGGAAAATAGTCACAGAGGTGTAGCTAAGCTTGTACAAATTTTCTAGCTTATCAAAGACCACTATAAGTACAAGGACAATGTGGAGCATCAAATGTATATTGGTAGGTTTTAATTCCTACATCTGTCTATTTGGTCAGTTTTGTCCTGCCACCTCCCCAGTCCGAGCTAATGTCTTCTTTTGCCATGACCAGAGGGCCTTCTTGTCTCTCTTCTCCTACCTTGACTACCCATAAGAGTAGCTAGAGTGATTTTTTTCTTCCATCCTTCTTATATTCACTCCCTTGATTTCAGTGGGAGGGGGGGTGGTGCCTGGGTAGCTCAGTGGGTTAAAGCCTCTGCCTTCAGCTCAGGTCATGATCTCAGGGTCCTGGGATCAAGCCCCATGTCGGGCTCTCTGCTCCGTGGGAAGCCCGCTGCCCTTCCTCTCCCTCTGCCTACCTCTCTGCCTACTTGTGATCTGTCTGTCAAATAAATAAGTAAAATCTTTAAAAAGACAAACAACAACAACAAAAACCTTTCAGTGGTTTCCCTTTCCCTGAGAATGAAGATCAGAATCTTACCAGGTAGAGGTAGGAAGCAGCAAGGCCAGATTCCACCTTCATCTCACGTTACCTCCTACACAATGGCCCTTAGCCACCCTCCGCAGGGCCGAGATCTCCTCTGCCTAAAGACCTTAAAAAGGCCCAGTCCCCATCCTTGTCCTGGTGAATGCCATAAGTCACTTCTTCATAGGTAGCTCCTGTGATTTCAAAGTCTGAGACAGATCTCTCTTGAGACTGCATTTGTCTTGTTCAAAGAACAAGGTCAAAAGAACAGCTTTTGACACCAACAAAGACCCTGGGATCATGACCTGAGCCGAAGGCAGAGGCTTTAACCCACTGAGCCACCCAGGCGCCCTATGATATATATACTTTCATAGATATTTCCTCTATGTGTTTTTCCAAAAAATGGGATTATATTATATATGTTGCTCTATGACCTGCCTCTTCACTTCATAGTACCTGGTGAACACCTTCCTTACTACAAGAATAAACAAAGGATTATGTGCAACAAGTTAAAAAATTGACTCATATGAACATAGTAACTATGTGCCATTTCCTTAATGAGGGAATCAGGAGGATGGGAAAGCTGGTTTAAAAGAGAAACAGAAATGTACAGTCAGTGAGGAAACAGTTGCTTAGCTAAGATTAGACATCAAATTAGCAATGTTCTCCAAGGCAATGGAATTGTATCCTTTGAGGTTATATTTTCTACTCAACAGAAATAATTTGTATCTTAAGTGGACAAAATTATTTACAATTTATTAATCTATAATTCAGTTTTTAACTTCAAAGGGGGTAGGCCCATATGTAAGCAGTCACTCAACAAAAGTACATTTCTTGGGCCCTAAAGCTCATAGGAGGTATAAACAGATCGGAGACTGCGTACCAGGAAAACTTAGATGATTCATGACAGGTTGTACTGGGGAAACTTGCTGAGCCATACAGTTCCCCCAGGGCTGGGTAACGGAAAGTCCAAGGAAAATTCTGAGATGCCTAGGGAGGCTCCTGGGAAATGATGATGTGTTGGCTCTGTTGACATGGGGTATGTTATATAAAGATCTGAACCTGATTCTACGTGGTTCAGTCATGTACCTACCCAAGACTGTCAAAGATTTTTAAGAAATAGAGATCAGAGTGTTTTTTTTCCTTCCTTCCTTCCTTTTTTTTTTTTTTTAAGATTCTATTTATTTGTCAGAGAGAGAGAGAACGCGCACAGGAGAGCGTGAGCAGTGGGGAGGGGCAAGGGGAGAAAGGGAAGTGGGCTCCGCTGAGCAAGGTCCCAAGACCCTAAGATCATGACCTGAGACAAAGGCGTGGCTGAGCCACCTAGGCACCCTGATCAGAGTGCTTTTTCAGAAAGATTACTTTATATTTATATGAAGGGAGAGAAACAGGAATCTGTGAGAACAGCTAGCTCCTATTTAAAATGTATGTGACCAATAATTGAGTATAAGCACTTTTTAAAAAAAAATTTATTTATTTATCAGAGAGAGAGACAGCGAGAGAGGGAACACAAGCGGGGGAGTGAGAGAGGGAGAAGCAGGCTTCCCACTGAGCAGGGAATCCGATGTGGGGCTCGGTCCCAAGACCCTGGGATCATGACCTGAGCTGAAGGCAGACGCTTAACGACTGAACCACACAGGTGCCCCTATAAACATTTTTATTGTATCAAGGAAAGAGGCTCTATGCAGTCTAATTCAAAAAATTCCCTTTCAACAGAGAGAATTTGTAGGAAAAAGGGGTGGTTGGATAATCATTGCTTGATTGGATTTTTAAAAAGTGACTGGTTACAGATTATTAGACCAGTTAAAGGTCACCAGGTTCCTCCTAAAATTGCTGTCTTTCTAGTTCCCAGAAGGGATCTTAAGTTCATTAAATAAAGTTTATCATTCGTTTTAACACAAATGCTCATATCTCCCAGGAAAGAGTAACTAATGAAAACAGATTACAGGGTTGTCCCTGGCTAAGGTTTTGGACCATTTTTTTTCTTGCTCATCCCCACAGTCAGAGAAACAGCAGAATTTTCTTTTTTTTTTTTTTTAAACCTCCTCCTGTTCTGTCTGGATGGCATGCCCAACTCTTTCCTGACTATGTGATCTCTATTCATTCAAAAAATTACGTGTCTATTCTGTGCCAGAGAGGCCTTATTGGGCCAGTGCTGGGAGTACATGTTGTGTGTAAATAGGCAGTCTCGTCCTCACCGGGTTTAGTGCGCAGTTGGAGACACTGTGTGGGGGTGTGTCTGAGTGTTATACACAAGGAATTTAAGGGGCACCTGGGTGATGCCCGTAGTCAGCTGAGCATCTGACTCTTAGTTTCGGCTCAGGTCTGGTTCTCAGGGTGGTGAGATTGAGCCGCACGGTGGGCTCTGTGCTCAGCACAGAGTCTACTTAAGAGTCCCTCTCCCCGGGGTGCCTGGGTGGCTCAATCGTTTAAGCATCTGCCTTCAGGTCAGATCATGGTCTCAGGTTCCTAGGATGGAGCCCCGCATAGGGCTCCCTGCTCAGTGGGGAGCCTGCTTCTCCTTCTGCCTCTGCTGCTACCCCTGCTCATACTGTCTCTCTCAAAAAAATAAATAAAAACTTAAAAAAAAAAAGATTCTATCTACCTCTCCCTCTGCCCCTGCCCCATGCTCTCTCTCTCAAATAAATACATCTTAAAAAAGATAAAACCGTAATTAATTTTGAGCTGTTCTTTGAACACCAACACAGGTACTACTTAGATATGTATAATTTCTTTCTTTCTTTTTTTTTTTTTTAAAGATTTTATTTATTTATTTGACAGAGATCACAAGTAGGCAGAGAGGCAGGCAGAGAGAGAGAGGAGGAAGCAGGTTCCCCGCCAAGCAGAGAGTCCGATGTGGGACTGGATCTCAGGATCCTGAGATCATGACCTGAGCCGAAGGCAGAGGCTTAACCCACTGAGCCACCCAGGCGTCCCTTTCTTTTTTTTTTAAAGCTTTTTTTTTTTTTTTAGATTTTATTTATTTATTTGACAGACAGAGATCACAAGTAGGCAGAGAGCAGGCAGAGAGAGAGGTGGAAGCAGGCTCCCCGCTGAGCAGAGAGCCTGACATGAGGCTCAATCCCAGGACCCTAGGATCATGACCTGAGCCGAACGCAGAGGCTTTAACTCACTGAGCCACTCGGGTGCCCCTTTTTAAAGCATTTTTTAAAAGATTTTATTTATTGATTTTACAGAGAGAGATCCCAAGTAGGCAGAGAGGCAGGTCTCTGCTGAGCAGAGAGCCTGATGCAGGGCTTGATCCCAAGACCCTGGGATCATGACCAGAGCCAAAGGCAGAAGCTTTAACCCACTGAGACACCCAGGCTCCCCCTTTCTTTTTTCTTTTCTTTAAGATTTTATTTAGTTATTTACAGAGAGAGGGAGAGAGCACAGGCAGAAGGAGAAGCAGGGGGCCCAGTGTGGGACTTGACTCCAGAGATCATGCCCTAAGCTCAACTGAGCCATCCGGAAATCCTGATACATATACTTTCTTTCTTTTTTTTTTTTTCTATTTTATTTTATTTATTTATTTGACAGACAGAGATCACAAATAGGCAGAGCAGCAGGCAGAGGGAGAGGGAGGCAGGCTCCCCACTGAGCAGAGAGCCCAATGCCCGGGATCATGACCTGAGCTGAAGGCAGAGGCTTTAACCCACTGAGCCACCCAGGTGCCCCTTTTAAAGATTTTATTTATTTATTTGACAGACAGAGATCACAAGTAGGCAGAGCAGCAGGCAGAGAGAGAGGGAAGCAAGCTCCCTGCTGAGCAGAGAGCCCGATATTGGTAGTTCTTAATCTTCTCGCTCAGGTCTCAGCAAACCCCCTCGGTCAAATTAGTTGTGGGCTCTTCAGTGAAGAGCTGGTACATTCCCATCTGGTTTTACTTGGGCATGTCAAGGCTAGCTATGGGTCATCCAATGATTACTACAGTATTTCAGAACTCCTTTGATTTTTAAAAATTTTTTTTAGGAACCACTTGACCAGTGTTGAGAACCAAGAGAACAAGCAACCCCACTAATAGTCTTTAAGCCAGTTTGTACACAAGAACAACCTCTTGATGATGAGGCTAGAAAAGATGTCCCTTCTTCAGGTCTTCCATTGCACAGGACATACACCTAGCCACAGGGATCTGTGCAAGTAACAACATAGTATCTGTAGACTTAGCCAAACCAAGGCTTCTAGAGTGCTATTCCTTGTCTACCTTACACAGCTGTTTCACTACTCTTGTTCCTTTCCTGGTTGGCTTCTTTCTCTTTTTCTTTTCCTTTGTTGTTTTTTATTTTTTTTCTCTGTGTCTCCTTTCCTTCTCATCCACTGTCTCATCCCTTTCTCTTGGCCACCGCTGCCTTCTTTCTCTTCTTTATCATGAACACTGGTGTAAATGGCTTTGCGATAGCTTCCCAGTTCTGGGCAACTTCAATGGCAAAAAATTGTACCCAGGGGGGCAAAGATGGTGTTTTCCTCAGGGTAGCCCCGAGACCAATCCTGTTGTAGTGAAATACTGTAACTCAAGTCTTCCACGATCCTGTCAAACCTCAAGCAGAATGACCCCCACTTCTCTTTAGCTGATTCTGATTTGAGCTCTTCTGAGCCCAACACATCAAGCCTGGATTTCTTAAATTTCCCTGAAACTCAGAAAAGATTTGGTCATCTGCTTTGGTGAGTTTCAGGAAGTGCAGGTCAACTGATGAAATCAGCTTGTAGCTGTCTTCAGGAGCCTGCTTTGCTTTCATGGCCCAAGCCATCTCTGTATCAGGATTGTTACCATCAGATGCAGCTGGGAGACAACGGGCATGCGCCACAGACACCGGTTCCCCGGAAACTGACTCAGCAGCCCCACTAGTCATCTCCGTGGTGCAACCCTCAAAGTAGGTGCCCATTTCCTGGCAATGACTATTTGTGTGCTCTTTCTGCAGCTGGTTGGAAAGTGAGGGCTCCTTTATTTATTTTAACCTAATCTCACTTTGGTTTAAAAAAAAAATAACTATGAGCATTAAAAAAAATAACTATGATCAATCACACATGTTTTCCTTCTTCTTCTTCCTCCTCTTCTCCTCCTCCTCCTCTTCCTCCTCCTCCCTCTTTAGCAATCACACATTTTCACTTTTGCATTACCTTCCATGCCAGATCAAAATCGGGATTTGTCCAATTTTCAGGTAAAAATGGAGGTAAGGAATTAAAAAAAAAAAAACTGACAGCTGTTTTATGCATCTCAAGTAGTATAACAAGTTTACAAATTGGGGCGCCTGGGTGGCTCAGTGGGTTAAGCCACTGCCTTCGGCTCAGGTCATGATCTCAGGGTCCTGGGATCGAGTCCCACATCGGGCTCTCTGCTCAGCAGGGAGCCTGCTTCCTTCTCTCTCTCTCTCTCTCTCTGCCTGCCTCTCAGTGTACTTGTGATTTCTCTCTGTCAAATAAATAAATAAAATCTTAAAAAAAAAAAAAAGTTTACAAATTGACTAAGGAATCTGTGTCAAATGTGATATAACATGCAAAGCTAGGTCAACTCTAATCATGGTTGCAAGTATGCAAAAGAAAAACACAGTCTTTCTCTAAAAAGTTCAGACGTGGGGCATATGGGTGGTTCAAGCTTCTGACTTCTTTTTTTTTTTTTTAATTTTATTTATTTATCAGAGAGAGAGAGGGGGAGAGAGCGAGCACAGGCAGGCAGAATGGCAGGCAGAGGCAGAGGGAGAAGCAGGCTCCCCACCAAGCAAGGAGCCCGATGTGGGACTCGATCCCCGGACGCTGGGATCATGACCTGAGCCGAAGGCAGCTGCTTAACCAACTGAGCCACCCAGGCGTCCCAAGCTTCTGACTTCTGATTTGGGCTCTGGTCATAATCTCAGTGCCATAAGGATCAAGCCCCCCTATCAGGCTCCCAGAGTCAGCTTGAGATTCTTTATCACCCTCTGCCCCTCCCCACATTTGAGTTCATGTGCTCTCTCTCTCTCTCTCTCTCTCTCTCTCAAATAAATAAATCTTTAAAAACATATATAAAAAGGTAAGGGGTGCCTGGGTGGCTCAGTCAGTTGGGCATCTGCCTTTGGCTCGGGTTAAGATCCTTAGGTCCTGGGATCAGGCCCTGTGTTGGGCTCACTGCTCAGTGGGGAGCCTGTTTCTCCCTCTCCCTCTGTACCTCCCCACATCTCTCTCAAATAAATGAATAAAATATGAAAAAAATAAAAATAAATTCATTAATTAAAAGTTCAGGGAGGTGGGGTGCCTGGATGGCTCAGTGGGTTAAAGCCTTTGCCTTCAACTCGGGTCATGATACCAGGGTCCTGGGATGGAGCCCTTCATCGGGCTCTCTGCTCAGCAGGGTGCCTGCTTCCTCCTCTCTCTCTGCCTGCTTCTCTGCCTACTTGTGATCTCTATCTGTCAAATAAATAAATAAAATCTTAAAAAAAAAAAACTTCAGGGGCGCCTGGGTGGCTCAGTGGGTTAAGCCGCTGCCTTCAGCTCAGGTCATGATCTCAGGGTCCTGGGATCGAGTCCCGCATCGGGCTCTCTGCTCAGCAGGGAGCCTGCTTCCTTCTCTCTCTCTCTCTCTCTGCCTGCCTCTCAGTGTACTTGTAATTTCTCTCTGTCAAATAAATAAATAAAATCTTTAAAAAAAAAAAAAAAAAAAAAAAAAAAACTTCAGGGAGATGGGGGGTTAGGTGAGCCTGGTGGTGCATACTAAGGAGGGAGGGCACGTATTGCATGGAGCACTGGGTGTGGTCTATAAACAATGAATCTTGGATCACTGAAAATATAAAAATTAAATTTAGAAAAAAATAAAAAAAAAAACAGAAAGTTCAGACATAGAATTTTCATTTCACCCATTTAACCAATAGCAAAAGTGACAAAAATGCACCAGTTGCTGATATAGAATTTCAATAATTTATTTTGCACTAGGTTGATTTCTTCAAATAGAGAACTAATATTTCAGAAGATTTAAAAATGTTTTTGAATGGGGCGCCTGGGTGGCTCAGTGGGTTAAAGCCTCTGCTTTCGTCTCAGGTCATGATCTCAGGGTCCTGGGATCGAGCCCCGCATCGGGCTCTCTGCTCAGCAGGGAGCCTGCTTCCTCCTCTCTCTCTGTCTGCCTCTCTGCTTACTTGTGATCTCTGTCTGTCAAATAAATAAATAAATCTTAAAAAAATGTTTTTGAAGATTTATTAATTTGAAAAAAATAAAGATTTATTAATTTGAGAGAGAGAGAATGAGGGAGCAGAATCGGGAGAGAGGGAGAAAGTGAGGGAGAGAAGCCGACTCCCAGCTAAGCACCAGCGCCCTGGGGCTCATCTCACCAGCCTGAGATCAAGACCTGAGCTGAAACCAAGAGATGCTAAACTGACTGAGTCACTCAGGTGCCCCTTTTAATTTATTTTCATTTTTATTTTTTCAGATTTTATTTATTTGAGAGAGAGAGCACAAGCAGAGAGGAGGGGCCAAGGGAGAAAGAGCAGCAGACTCCCCACTGAACAAGGAGCCCCATGTGGGACTCAGTCCCAGAGCCCTGGGTTCATCACCTGAGCAAAAAGGTAGATGCTTAAGGATTGAGCTACCCAGGTGCCCCCCTAATTTTTTTTTTTTTTTAATAAGTAAGCTCTACGCCCAATCTAAGACTCTTGAGATCAAGAGTTCCATGCTCTACAAACTCAACCAGCCAGGTGCCCCGTTTTATTAACATCTGGGGGAAGGGGGACCTAAGTGGCTCAGTCAGTTAAGCAGCTGCCTGTGGCTTGGGTCATGCTCCTGGGGTCCTGGGATCAAGCCCCATATCAGGCACCCAGCTTGGTGGAGAGCCTGCTTCTCCCTCTCCCTCTGCCTGCCGCTGCCCCTGCTTGTGCGCACTCTCTCTCTCTGTCAAATAAATAAATAAAATCTTAGAAAATATTTTTTTCCTTCTAAGTGTGGGATTTTTTTTTTTTAAGAATGCTGATATTTCGGGACGCCTGGGTGGCTCATTTGGTTAAGCAGCTGCCTTCGGCTCAGGTCATGATCCCAGCGTCCTGGGATCGATTCCCACATCGGGCTCCTTGCTCGGCGGGGAGCCTGCTTCTCCCTCTGCCTCTGCCTGCCATTCTGTCTGCCTGTGCTCGCTCTCTCCCCCCCCCTCTCTCTCTGATAAATAAATAAAATCTTTAAAAAAAAAAAAAAAGAATGCTGATATTTGGGGTGCCTGGGTGGCTCAGTGGGTTAAGCCTCTGCCTTCAGCTCAGGTCATGGTCTCAGGGTCCTGGGATCGAGTCCCACATCGGGCTCTCTGCTCAGCAGGGAGCCTGCTTCCTCCTCTCTCTCTCTACCTGCCTCTCTGCCTACTTGTGATTTCTGTCAAATAAATAAATAAAGTCTTAAAAAAAATGCTGATATTTAGAGGTCATTGCCTGAAATGAGCCAGATCAATTTTGTGCTGTAGGATATTTATAGCTTTGTCCCTGAAATCCATTGCCTGCCTTGTTGGCTGTTTGGCCCAAAATAAAACAAGACAAAAACACTGTGATAAATACCTAGGTTAGAACAAGTCACTTCTACCTGGTGAGATTTACTCCTAATACAGATTGCCCTAAATCCCGTCTAACCCACCCAACCTTTGGAAAGGGATAAACCTTAAATGGATTATGATCAAAACAGGTAATCCTGTGCCAGAATGCTAAGAAACATCCTAAAGGCATATTACTTATCCTAAAAGTCAACAAAACCAGTTGTTCCATATCATTGCCTAAATAAGCATTGTCAGTGTTTCTCATTTTAGCCCTTTCAGTGGGTATACAGCAACTGGAACTATTTCTCAAACAGTGCTGGTGGGAATGTAGAACAAGGCAGTTGCCCTGACGCCCAGCAGGCTCAAGTCGGTAAAGCACGCTACTCTTGATCTCAGGGTTGGGAGTTGGAGCCCCATGTTGGGTATAGAGATTATTTAAAAATAAAATCTTAGGGACGCCTGGGTGGCTCAGTTGGTTAAGCAGCTGCCTTCGGCTCAGGTCATGATCTCAAGGTCCTGGGATCGAGCCCCACATCGGGCTCTCTGCTCAGCGGGGAGCCTGCTTCCTCCTCTCTCTCTCTCTGCCTGCATCCCTGCCTACTCGTGATTTCTGTCTGTCAAATAAATAAATAAAATCTTTAAAAAAATAATAAAATCTTAAAGAACAAAACAAAAGCCACAGCAGCCACTTTAGAAAACCAGTTTGGTAGGTCTTCATCATGAACTCAGCTTACAATCCAGCCATTCCACCTCAAGGTATTCCCAAGAAAAGTTAATATATCCACAGACTTTCACATGAATATTCATAGCAGCTTGACATGAATATTCATAATAGTTCCAAACTGGAGCTAACATGCACATCAACAGGTAAATGAAGAGGGGCGCCTGCATGGCTGGTTGGTTAAGCATCCAGCTGTTGTTGGGTTTCAGCTCAGTTCATATACTCAGGGTTGTGGGATCGAGCCCTGTGTGGGATTCTGTGCTCAAAGGAGTTTGCTTGAGATTGTTTCCTCCTCCTTTTCCCCTCCTTCCTGGACCTCCCCCCGCCCAATAGCACTCTCAAATAAATAAATAAATAAATAAATAATAACATCTTAAAAAACCAGTTAACTGAAAAAACAAAAAGGGAACGAATTATGGGTACATGTACATAAAATCTACATATACATGGGACACCTGGGTGGCTCAGGTGGTTAGGCAGCTGCCTTCGGCTCAGGTCATGATCCCAGCGTCCTGGAATCGAGTCCCACATCGGGCTCCTTGCTTGGCAGGGAGCCTGCTTCTCCCTCCGCCTCCGTCTGCCAGTGCTCACTCTCTCTCTCTGACAAATAAATAAATAAAATCTTTAAAAATCTACATATACATAAAATCTCAAAAACATGTTGAGCCAAGGAAGCAAGATACAAGACTATTTTACTGTAGGATTAGCTATAATTTTGTTTATAGTGAAACTATAGAGAAAACTCTAGAAACCACAAATCCACAGTGATAGAAGTCAGACAGTAGTTGCACAGGGCAAGGAGCTGGGGACAAGAATTGACTGGGAAGTGGTACAAGGGACCTCTTGAGTGATGGAAATGTTCTGTACCTTCCTCATGGTGATTATTACATGGGTGCTACATTTATCAAAATTTATCCAATTTGGGGCACCTGGGTGGCTCAGTGGGTTAGGGCCTCTGCCTTCGGCTCAGGTCATGATCCTGGGGGCCTGGGATCGAGCCCCCAAAAAATTATCCAATTTTGTAGCTAAAAACTATATTTTATAATAAGAAAATTATCATCTGTGAATTAAACTTAATACAGTTTATTTTATTTATGTATTTATTTATTTATATTTTTAAAGACTTTATTTATCCATTTATTCAATTTATTTATTAATTGGGCTGGGAGCCGGAGGTGGGGCTCGATTCCAGGACCTAGAGATATGACCTGAGACGAAGGCAGATGCTTAACCAGCTGAGCCACCCACCCAGGTGCCCCAGTTTATTTATTTTTTAACACCTATAGAATTTATCCCTGTTTTGATCCCTTCCCCAGATTCACTGGTGATTATAATGGGTTCCATTCCCTATTCGGAGAGTGAGAGTCCCATGGACAGTATGTACGCATGTATGTATGTATGCATTTACTTTTAATATTTTTTCATTTATTTGTCAGAAAGAGAGAGCACAAGCGGTGGGGTGGCAGCAGGTAGAGGGAGAGGCAGAGTCCCCACTGAGCAGAGAGCACAATGTGGGACTCAATCCCAGGACCCTGAGATCTTGACCTGAGCTGAAGGTAGACATTTAACCAGCTGAGCCACCCAGGCGCCCCTCATTGACAGTACTTACTGAGCCACTGCTATGGGCACTGCTCCAAGAACTTTCTGTGTATAAGCTATTTAACCCACCAACAAGCTTGTGGGATGTTGATATCCCCACACCCGAGACACAGACAAGTTACTTGCATAAAAGCACATGATTTGTAAATGACAAAGAGGAAATTGAACCTACATAGTCAGACTTGAGTTGGGTTGTAGCAACTGCAGTATATTGTTTCCTCCTGGTTTTATTTATTTATTTTTTAAGATTTTATTTATTTATTTGACAGAGAGAGATCACAAGTAGGCAGAGAGGCAGGCAGAGCGGGGGGGGGGGGGGGGGGGGGGGGCAGGCTCCCCACTGAGCAGAGAGCCGGAAGCAGGGCTCCATCCCAGGATCATAACCTGAGCTGAAGGCAGAGAGGCTTAACCCACTGAGCCACCCAGGTGCCCCTCTCCTGATTTTTTTTTTTTTAAAGATTTTATTTATTTGACAGACGGAGATCACAAATAGGCAGAGAGGCAGGCAGCGAGAGACGGAGAAGCAGGCTCCCTGCTGAGCAGAGAGCCCGATGTGGGACTTGATCCCAGGACCCCAGGATCATGACCTGAGCCGAAAGCAGAGGCTCTAACCCACTGAGCTACCCAGGCGCCCCTGATTTTATTTTTTATAAAGTAGGCTCTACACCCAGCATGGGCTTGAACTCCCCACCCCAAATCAAGAGTCACATGCACCACTGACGGAGCCAGTCAGGTGCCCCTGTCTCCTGCTGAATTTGCTGGTATACACTGAAGAGCTAGTAAACTGAGGAAATCAAAGTTTTAATAGGAAACACCAGATAAAGAAGGAACATGTAAAAAGACTAAGAGCAGAACAAAGGTTCCCAAATTAGACAAAGGCCCCCTACACCTGTTTTTCCTCTAGTAAAATGAACTACTCCACCTAGCAAGCTCATTTATTTAGCTGCCTCACTGAAAGGAAGAATTTCATGTGCATACAGTATCTGAAAGTCATAAAGGAACAGCAGTGCCTGCTTTCCTTCTGCCCAGCCCCAAGACCTCTCTGAGCAGCAAACACCCTCAACCCTTCTACCTGTTTCTTCTATTATTATCCAAATATTCCCAAATGATAGCTAATATGCCTTCTGACTTGTCAGTATCATATATCACTTCTAGACTTCTTGCCCCAGTAGGTAAGGAGTTAGCTCTCCTCTACTCCCTCTTGTCGTCCTCGACCCGCAAGGACGACAATCAGCCTCGTTGTCTTGTGCTCTTTTTCTCCTTTATTTTTTCAGCGACATGCTTATATAGCCTCACACAGCCAATGAGCGCATAGGGTACAGAAGGCGGCGAATCACAGGGGGAGCCTAAGCAAGATGACTGCGCCAGCAACCAATGCTATACGCTTCCTCTTAGGGCGTTCTGCTTAGTCTTATGAGGCAACTTTTCTGGGCACCTCGCCAGGCGCCATCTTTTAATGGTGGAGGCCGCCCTGGCCAGGGGGCCTGCCTCCGACACCCTCTCTCATTTCTCCCTTTATCCAACAAAACCATCCCACAATTCTTTTTCTTAATGTATTCTTGTTTTGAAGACTTTGTTTATTCTTCTAAAGAAAGAGAAAGAGAGAGCACAAGCAGGGGAGGGGAGGGAAAGGGATAAGCAGACTCCAGGCTGAGCGCAGAGCCAGATCCCAGCTCCCGTGACCCTGAGATCAATGACCTGAGCTGAAACCAACAGTCAGACACTCAACTGACTGACTGAACCACTCAGGTGCTCCTCCCACAATTTTTTTTTTTTATTAAATCAACAGTTGCCATGTAACGTGCTGTGCTAGGACAACGCAAACATTGCACACTACTGAACTAGGAAGTCCACTAAAACCACAAGTCTTTTCCTTATACAATCTTTCATTTTTCGTGGGGTTAATAATTGCCTCCCCCGCCCCATCATCCTGGTTTCCCATCAGTCTGTTATTATTTTTTCCTAAATTACCAACACCTTTGTCTATCAACAATATTCCCCATATGCTCAAATGTAGCAATTCAAGATTCTTCCTGGGGATCTTCCTATCTTCCGACCCTTATCTGGACTGGGAGTTCCCTGAGGACACTGCATAGCAGTTCTCCTGGACTTTCACTGGGCCTTTTGTATTGGGCTACCCTTTTCCTGTATGGTTGTTAGTACATGAAAATATGGTAGAGATGTGATAATGCTGTTCACTATGAAAGCTCGTGGCAGGAGTCACTCTACGTTATTTATGGGACAAAGTATTCTATAAGCGTCAGTTAAGTCTACAAATCTAATCAGGTATAATTTATACATAGTGATTTCATGGAAAAACAAAGCTGGAGGTAACAAAATTCCAGATTTCAAGTTATATTACAGAGCTGTAATGGTCAAAACCGTATGGTACTGGCACAGAAGTAGACACATAGATCAACAGAACAGGATAGAAATCCAGGAAACAAACCCACAATTGTATGGTCAATTAATCTTCCACAAGAGGCAAGAATATACAACGGGGAAAAGACAGTCCCTTCAACAAATGCTGTTGGGAAAACTGGACAGCCACATGCAAAAGAAGGAAACTGTACCATTTCTTACACCATATGCAAAATAAACTCAAAGTGGATTAAGGAACTAAATGTGAGACCTGAAACCATAAAACTCCTAGAAGAGAGCACAGGAAGTAATTCTTCTGAAACAGCCATAGAAATATTTTTTCTAGATATGTCTCCTGAAGCAAGGGAAATAAAAGCAAAAAAAAAAAAAAAAAAAAAAAAAAAAAAGGCGGGCGCCTGGGTGGCTCAGTGGGTTAAGCTGCTGCCTTCGGCTCAGGTCATGATCTCAGGGTCCTGGGATCGAGTCCAGCATCGGGCTCTCTGCTCAGCAGGGAGCCTGCTTCCCTTCCTCTCTCTCTACCTGCCTCTCCGTCTACTTGTGATTTCTCTCTGTCAAATAAATAAATAAAATCTTAAAAAAAAAAAAAAGGCAAAAACAAATAGCCAAGGAAACAATCAACAAAATTAAAGGACAACCTAGTGAATGGGAGAAGATATTTGCCAATGACATTTCCAATAAAGGCTTAGTACCCAAAGTATATAAAGAACTTATACAAATATACACCCAAAATCAGAACAGATATAAAAACAAGATCCATCTATATGCTGCCTACAAGAGACTGATTTTATATTTTTTTTTTGAAAGATTTTATTTATTTGACAGGGAGAGAGGGAACACAAGCAGGGGAAGTGAGAGAGGAAGAAACAGGCTTCCCACTGAGCAGGGAGCCTGGTGCAGGGCTTGATCCCAGGACCCTGGGATCATGACCCAAGCTGAAGGCAGATGCTTAACAAATGAGTCACTCAAGCACCCCAAGAGACTCATTTTAGATGTAAAGACACCTGCAGATTGAGAAGTGAGGGAATGGAGAACCATTTATTATGCTAGTGGACTCAAAAGAAAGCTGGAATAGCCATACTTATATCAGACAAACAAAATTTTGTACCAAAGACTGTAACAAGAAATGAAAAAGGGCCTTACATCATAATTATGGGATCTACCCATCAATACGATCTAACAATGAAAAATATTTATGTCCCCAACTTGGGTACAATTAAATATATAAATCAATTAGTAACAGACATAAAGAAACTCACTGATAATAATAAAATAATAGTAGGGCACTTTAACAACACCCCACTTACAGCAATGGACAGATCATCTAAGTGGAAAATCAACAAGGAATCAATGGCTTTGAATGACACACTAGACCAGATAGACTTCACAAATATATACTGAGCATTCCATCCTAAAGCAAGAGAATACTTATTCTTCTCAAGTGCACATGGAACATTCACCAGGATAGATCATTTACTGGGTCACAAAGCAGCCCTCTACAAGTACCAAAACATTGAGCTCATACATGCATAATTTCAGATCACAACACTAGGAAACCAAGTCAATGACAAGAAAAAGTTTGAACTGCGGCACCTGAGTGGCTCAGTGGGTTAAAGCCTCTGCCTTCGGCTTAGGTCATGATCCTAAGGTCCTGGAATCAAGACCCGCATAGGGCTCTCTGCTCAGTGGGGAGCCTGCTTTCCCCTCTCTCTCTCTGCCTGCCGCTCTGCTTCTACTTGTGATCTCTTTCTCTCTGTCAATTAAATAAATAAAATCTTTTAAAAAAAAGAAAAGAAAAAATTTGGACAGATCACAAATACATGGAAGTTAAAGAATATCGTACTAAAGAATGAATGGGTCAGTCAGGAAATTGAAAAATAAACAGAGGCAAATGAAAATGAAAACATGACAGTCCAAAACCTTTGGGATGCAATAAAGGCAGACTGAAGAGGCAAGTATATTGCAATATAGGCCTACCTCAAAAAGAAAGTGTCAAATATACAACATAACCTAACACCTAAAAAGCCTGAAAAGGAACGGCAAATAAAGCCTAAAGCCAAAAAAAAAAAAAAAAAAAGCCTAAAGCCAGCAGAAGAAGAGAAATAAAGATCAGAACAACAACAACAACAACAAAAAAAAAACCCAATATAGAAACAAACAAACAAAAAACCAACACAGAAAAACAGTAGGACAGAGGCACCTGGGGGGCTCAGTGGGTTAAAGCCTCTGCCTTCAGCTCAGGTCATGTTCCCAGGGTCCTGGGATTGAGCCCCGCATCGGGCTCTCTGCTCAGCGGGGAGCCTGCTTCCTCTTCTCTCTCTCTCTGCCTGCCTCTCTGCCTACTTGTGATCTCTGTCAAATAAATAAATAAAATCTTAAAAAAAAAAAAAAAAAGGAAAAGAAAAACAGTAGGACAGATCAACAAAACTAGAACTTCTTTGAAAGAATTCATAAAATTGATAAACCCATTCTATCAAGAAGGCGAGGGAAAGAACCCAAATAAATAAATAAATGAAAAATAAATAAATAAATAAATAAAATAGTGAATGAAATGAAAAGATCACAACCAACACCACAGAAATACAAATAATTATAAGAGAATATTATGAAAAATTATATACCAAAAACTGGGCAATTGGAAGAAATGGATAAATTCCTATCCATACAAACTGCCAAAACTGAAACAGGAAGAAGTAGAAAATTTGAACCGACCCATAACCAGCAAAGGAATTGAATCAGTAATCAAAAATCTCCCAACAAACCAAAGTCCAGGGCCAGATGGCTTCCCAGTAGAATTCCACCAGACATTTAAAAAACAGTAAATACCTATTCTTCTCAAACTGTTCCAAAAAATAGAAATGGAAAGAGACCTTCCAAACTTCTACGAGGCCAGCATTACTTTGATTCCAAAACCAGACAAAAACTCCACTAAAACGAGAACTCCAGGCCAATATTTCCAACGAACACGGATGCAAAAATTTTCAACACGATACTAGCAAACTGAATCCAACAATACAGTGGAAGAATTATTCACCACCATCAAGTGGGAATTATTACTGGGCTTCAGGGGTAGTTCAATATTCATAAATCAATCAATGTGATATGCCACATTAATTAAAAAAAAAGGATAAGAACCATATGATCATATGATCCTCTCAATAGATGCAGAAAAAGCATTTTCCAAAATACAGCATCCTTTCTTGATTAAAACCCTCAAAGAAGTAGGGATAGATAGAATATTAGAAATAAACATTATTAAGGCCATATACGAGAGACCCAGAGCAAATATGATCCTCAATGGGGAAAAATTGAGAACTTTTCCTCTACAATCAGGAACAAGACAGGATCGACCACCCTTCCCATTACTATTTAACATAGTACAAGGAATCTTAGCCTCAGCAATCGGACAACAAAAAGAAGTAAATGATATCCAGATCAGCAAGGAAGAAGTCAAACATTCACTATTTGCAGGTGACAGGATACTCTATGTAGAAAACCCGAGAAACTCCACCAAAAAATTCCTAAAGCTAATATATAAATTCAGCAAAATTGCAGGATATAAAATCAACATACAGAAATCTGTTGCATTTCTATACACCAATAATGAAGCAGCAGAAAGAGAAATCAAGGAATTGATCCCATTTGTAATTGCACCAAAAATAAGATACCTAGGAATAAACCTAACCAAAGAGGTCAAAGATCTGTATTCTAAAACCAGTAGAACACTTATGAAGGAAATTGAGGAAGACACAAAGAAACAGAAAAGCATTCCACGCTCATGGATTAGAAGAAAAACATTGTTAAAATGTCTACACTACCCAAAGCAACCTGCACATTTAATGCAATCTATACCAAAATACTACCTGCATTTTTCACAGAGCTAGAACAAACACTCCTAAAATTGGTATGAACCACAGAAGACTCCAAATAGCCAAAGCAATTCTGAAAATGAAAAGCAAAGCTGGAGGCATTAACATTCCAGATTTTCAGCTATCTTACAAAGCTGTAGTCATCGAGACAGAATGGTACTGGCACAAAAACAAACACATAGATCAGTGGAACAGAATAGAGAGTGCAGATATGGACCCGCAACTCTTTGGCCAACTAATCTTCAACAAAGCAAGAAAAAATGTCCAATAGAAAAAGACAGTCCCTTCAACAAATGGTGCTGGGAAAACTGACAGCCACATGCAGAAAAATGAAACTGGACCATTTCTTTACACCTTATACAAAAATAAATTCAAAGTGGATGAAAGACCCAAATGTGAATCAAGAAACCATCAAAATCCTAGAGGAGAAAATAGGCGGCAACCTCTTTGACCTTGGCCGTAGCAACTTCTTCCTAGACACATCACCAAAAGCAAGGGAAACAAAAGCAGAAGTGAACTACTGGATCTTCATCAAGGTAAAAGTCTTCTTCACAGTGAAGGAAACAAACAACTAAACTAAAAGGCAGACTATACAATGGCAGAAGATATTGGCAAATGACATATCTCATAGTATCCAAAATCTATAAATAACATATCAAACTCACCCTCAAAACCAAATAATCCAGGTAAGAAATGGGCAAAAGACATGAACACTTTTCCAAAGAAGACATCCAGATGGCTAACAGACACATGAAAAGATGTTCAACATCTCTCATCATCAGGGAAATACAAATCAAAACCACCATGAGATACCACCTTACACCTGCCAGAATGGCTAAAATTAACAACACAAGAAGTAACAGATGTTGGTGAGGATGTGGGAAAAGGGGAACTCTCCTACACTGCTGGTGGGAATGCAAGCTGGTACAGCCACTCTGGAAAACAGCATGGAGGTTCCTCGAAAGGTTCAAAAGTTCCAGAATAGAGCTACCCTATGACCCAACAAATGCACTACTATTTACCCAAAGGACACAAAAACACAGATTCAGGGGTGCCTGAGTAGCTCAGTGGGTTAAAGCCTCTGCCTTCAGCTTAGGTCATAGTCTCAGGGTCCTGGAATTGAGCCCCGCATCAGGCTCTCTGCTCAGCATGGAGCCTGCTTCCCCCTGCCCTCCGAGCCTGCCTCTCTGCCTACTCTGTCAAATAAATAAATAAAATCTTAAAAAAAAAAAAAAACAGATTCAAGGGGAATATGCACCCTGATATTTATAGCAGCAGTATTAACAGTAGCCAAACTATGGAAAGAAACCAAATATTCATAGAATGATCAGTGGATAAAGATGTGGTGTGATATAATATATTGGAATAGTACTCAGCCACCAAAAAGAATGAACTCTTACCATTTGCAATGACGTGGATGGAGCTAGAGTATTATGCTAAGCAAAGTCAGTCAGTCAGAGAAAGACAAATACCATATGATTTCACTCATCTGTGGAATTTAAGAAACAAAACAGATGAATATACAGGGGGCAGCGGCACAGAGAGAAAAGGAAACAAACCATAAGACTCTTAATAACAGGGGCGCCTGGGTGGCTCAGTGGGTTAAAGCCTCTGCCTTTGGCTCCGGGTCATGATCCCAGGGTGCTGGGATCAAGCCCTGCATCGGGCTCTCTGCTCAGCAGGGAGCCTGCTTCCTCCTCTCTCTCTCCCTGCCTCTTACCTACTTGTGATCTCTGTCAAATAAATCAATAAATCAATAAATAAAATCTTTAAAGAAAAAAAGACTCTTAATGACAGTGAACAAACTGAGGGTTGATGGAGGGACGTGGGTGGGGGATGGGCCAGGTGGATGATGGGGATTAACGAGGGGACTTGTTGGGGCTCCTGGGTGGCTCAGTTGGTTAAGCAATTGCCTTCTGCTCAGGTCATGATCCTGGAGTCTGGGATTGAGTCCTACATGAGGCTCTCTGATCGCCAGAGAGTCTGTTTCTCCCACAGTCCTCTCTCCTCTTATGCTCTCTCTCTTTCTCTCAAATAAATAAAATCTTTAAAAAAAAAAATTAAGAGGGGACTTGTTATGATGAGCACTGCATGTTTTAAGTGATGAATCACTGAATTCTACTCGTGAAGCCAATACTGCACAGGATGTTAACTAACTAGAATTTAAATAAAAATTTAAAAGACAAAACAAAACAGAGGCACCTGAGTAGCTCAGCTTGTTAAGTGGCCAACTCTTGATTTTGGCTCAGCAGGAAGTGTTTGTGGCTAGCTGGCTCTCTCTCTCTCAAATAAAAAATAAATCTTTAAAAATAAAAATGGGGGGCGGGTGCCTGGGTGGCTTAGTGGATTAAGCCTCTGTCTTTGGCTCAGGGTCCTGGAATCAAGCACCTGGGTGGCTCAGTGGGTTAGGGCCTCTGCCTTCGGCTCAGGTCATGATCCCGGGGGCCTGGGATCGAGCCCCACATCGGGCTCTCTGCTCAGCATGGAGCCTGCTTCCTCCTTTCTCTGCCTGCCTCTCTGCCTACTTGTGATCTCTGTCAAGTGGATGGATAAAATCTTAAGATTCTCTTCCCTCTCCACAACTCCCTTTCCCTCTCTGGGGGGAAAGAAAGATAAATCTTCGCATTTAGTCTTTTTTAAATAGATTTTATTTATTTTCTATTTAAGATTTTATTCATTACCTTGACAGAGAGAGACACACAGAGAGAGGGAGAACAAGCAGGGGGAGTGGGAAAGGGAGAAGCAAGATTCCCACTGAGCAGAGAGCCCGACGTAGGGCTTGATACCAGGACCCTGGGATCATGACCTGAGCTGAAGGCAGACGCTGAACAACTGAGTCACAGGTGCCCCTTTTTAAGATTTTATTTACCCACTTGAGAGAGAGAGGTCGTGCAAGCAAGCAGGGGAGAAGCAGAGGGAAAGAGAAAGGGAGAAGCAGACTGCTGAGCACAGAGCCCAATGTGGGACTCGATGCCAGGACCCCAGGATCATGACCTGAACCAAAGGCAGATGCTTAACCGACTGACCCACCCATACATCTCCCAAAACCGGGGCACCTGGCTGGCTCAGTCAGTGGAGTCTGTGACTCTTGATCTTGGGTTTGTGAGTTCGAGCCCCATGCTGGGTGTAGAAATAGTTAAAAATATTTTTTTAAAAAGTAACCTCTCTTGGGACGCCTGGGTGGCTCAGTTGGTTAAGCGGCTGCCTTCGGCTCAGGTCATGATCCCGGCGTCCTGGGATCGAGTCCCACATCGGGCTCCTTGCTTGGCAGGGAGCCTGCTTCTCCCTCTGCCTCTGCCTGCCACTCTGTCTGCCTGTGCTTGTTCTCGTTTCTCTCTCTATGACAAATAAATAAAAATAAAAAATAAAATCTTTAAAAAGTAACCTCTCCCAAAACTAGATAAGCAAATTATGTAAGAAAGTGATTTTTTTAGTGTAATTATGTACAAAACCAATTTCAATACCAACGTCAAGATTAATTCTTTCAACAGAGCATCCTGCCAGGTACTAAGGTACTGGATACTAAGGATCTTGGATACTAAGCATCTACAAAGAACAAGAACTCAGAAGGAAGTTAGAACACAAAGAAGTTATCTTACATACATTATTTCATTTAGTCCTTATAACAGTTCTGCAAGACAGCTACAAATAGGTCCAAATGAGGACAGTAATGTTCAGAGAGGAGTCACCACCCCAAGTAGCTAATGGATGAACCAGGACCCTAAACAAGTCAGCCTTCCCCCGGGGACTCTTCCACTACACACTGCCTAAAGCCCCCCGACCTGGCAGATGACATCATGCTGCCAGCCACATTCAAAAAACTGCCTGTGTGTCCCCCTGACCCAGTGACCCTTCAGATGCCTTTGGAAAGAACTTCTTTAGAGAACCCAGTGCAGGCTGGACCCCCTTCCCCTGGGCATCTACACTGACCTTTTCTAGCACTTAGAACACGTGGTAACTGCTGGATCATTGGCCTGCATTCCCCACCAATTCTGAGAGGGCAAAAAGTCTACCTCACACATTTTCCATATCGTCCTACCCACCCACA
Organism: Mustela nivalis; assembly: GCF_964662115.1. Classification (NCBI taxonomy): domain Eukaryota; kingdom Metazoa; phylum Chordata; class Mammalia; order Carnivora; family Mustelidae; genus Mustela; species Mustela nivalis. The sequence continues at coordinate 32,446,547 of NC_139037.1, forward strand.
TACCCTTGCCACGTAAAGGGCAGTCTGCAAAGATGATAAAAAGAGAAACCTCAGGGGAACCTGGGTGGCTCAGTCAGTTAAACAGCTGCCTTTAGCTCAGGTCATGATCCCAGGTTCCTGGCAAAGAGCACCAAATCCAGCTCCCTGCCTGGCAGAGAGCCTGCTTTGCTTCTCCCTCTCCCTGCCACTCTGCTTACTTGTGCTCTTTGTCAAATAAATAAAATCTTAAAAAAAAAAAAAAAAAAAAAGAAACCCTAAAAACTTTCCATAAGACATCCTTTCACTTTCATTTTTTCTCTCAGACTTGCACAGCAGACAATCATACTATAAAAACATGTTTTTAAAATGTGTTTCAGGGGTGCCTGGCTCAGTGGGTTAAACCTCTGCCTTCAGCTCAGATCATGATCCCAGGGTCCTGAAATCGAGCCCCACATCGGGCTCTCTGCTCGGCAGGGAGCCTGCTTCTCCCTGCCCCTCTGCATGCCTCTCTACTTTGTGATCTGTCAAATAAATAAAAAAGAAAAAGAAAATAGAAGTGTTTCATGATGCAGACAAAATGTGCTCCCAATGTTTAGAGGATAAAAGAAATGATACTCGGTGCAAAAGTATATAGAAAGTGTAGTCTTTAAGGAAGAATAAAACTTGAGATTCTGTGGTTTCAGCAGGAGGAAATGACAGGGGAGCTGTCAGGGCTGAGGACAGATCTGTCAGCCAAAACAATTCTTAGCCCAGTCTCCATAAAATGTCAATCAAGGGATGCCTGGCTGGCCCAGTGGGAAGAACACGTGACTCCTATTTTTAAGTTTTTATTTATTTGACAGAGAAACAGCAAGAGAGGGAACACAAGCAGGGGGAGTGGGAGAGAGAGAAGCAGGCTTCCTGCCAAGCAGGGAGCCTGATGTAGGGCTCGATCCCAGGATCCTGGAATCAGGACCTGAGCTGAAGGCAGACACTTAACGACTGAGCCACCCAGGCGCCCCTACTTTCTTTAGATTTTTATTTATTTGTTTGAGATAGAGAGGGACCGTGAGTAGGGGAGAAGGGCAGAGGGAGAAGCAGACTCCCCACTGAAGTGCCTGACCCAGGATTCGATGCCAGGATTCTGGGATCATGACCTGAGCCAAAGAGAGCTGCTTAACCAACTGAGCCACCCAGACACCCCAATAATTAAAAAATAAAACAAAACGTTTTGAGGCAGGGGCATGAGTAGCAGGGGCCGAGGGGAGCGTAGCAGACGGAGAGGGAGAGCAGACTCCCCACTGAGCATAGAGCCCAACTCAGGGCTCGATCCCGGGATCGTGACCAGAGCCGAAGGCAGATGCTTAACCAACTGAGCCACACAAGTGCCCCAAGAATCTACATTCTTAATGATCACATTCTAATGGCTCCTGAGTTAAGTATCCCCCCCCAACACACACACCAACAGTTTTTCAATCTCAGTCAAGAAACTTGGACTCTGGTGCTAGTTCTGTCTTTAATGGCACAGTCGTTGAGTGTCTGCCTTCTACTAGACAGTTCAAGTAAGGGACCTCATCTGGAACTAATCTGTATCTGACACATGTATTGTGCTTTTTAACCTTAAGTGCTACAGACTTTCTATGAATCGAGGAAAAAAAGCCCAGTCGCTAATTATATATAAAGTATTTATTTTTATGCACATATTTACCTACAAAATTTACAGACAATCAAACTGTGCCGAATACATAGAGTACCCTCTGATGACTTCGTAGGAGCAGAGAGGGTCTTATTGCTGCAGTTTCAAGAATAAAATCTCAAACACATCAAAGCCAAGATGGACAGTTAAGTTAAATGGTAGCCTTGTTAAAAAGTTTTTGTCCTGTGAGTGAATTTTCAGCTTCATGTTAAATGGAATTTAAAAGACTGCTCATGAAATAATTTAAACCTTTTCAAAATCATCTAATAAACAGGTAAAAGGCACCTCCAGTTCTTTAAAATATTTACAGCAATCCCAATAGTTTAAGATTAAGGGCAATTATAGTACAGGTGGCTAAAATGCATACACAGTATGTCATTAACACTCTCGGAACAGTGAGAATTGTAGACTCTAGTTTGGGGAGCCGCTCCCAAGTCACCCCGTGATCAGAGCGGCTGATCAATTACACCCGTGCAACACTAGTGTAACAGCACGCCAACCGCGGCGTTAAGATCCAATGATCTAAAACAAGGACTATCAAATTCCCAGACAGTACATAATTTATAACTAAACTTGTATATTCAGAAGCCTTTGGAGTGTTCTTAAAATTATTAAAAAAAATATAAAGTATATTTAGCATTGAAGGAAAACAACAAACCGGAAATGGTTACCATGAGAGTGGTTGAAGTTCACTATCTGGTTTAACAAAAATGGTTTCTCAGAAGAATATCTATAATTTCTCACAACATAATGGAGAGGAGTCTTTCTCAGTTTACACTCGATCTGATGTTTTTCTTGCATTATGATTAGAACAGAGGGATGTAAGAATGAAAGGCACAGCTATGCACGATAGCTGGGTGTGAAGAGCCACGGGGCCGGCCAATGGATGCTCCCACGATACTGGTGCAGGAGAACAAAGTCCACAATGTCCCTCTTTGACATTGGCATTGATTTGCTATTTACAGTAGTTTGCAAAAATACATTATAAAAACTGGATGAGGTTCTGTTTCTAAGTTTAACTTAGTAACATACAGACATACTTCATCTGCAGAAGTCTCTGCAGGGTCTGAAGTACTAAAGTGACACTAATACTGTAACACAGATAATCAAAGGTACCAAGCACGGGGGAGACGAGTCATCATCATCGAGATCATCTGGGTAAATATTGCACACTTCTTGTCAGTTGTTGCTATGACCTTCACATATCCAACTGTAAAAGGAATCCTTTATGGCTTTTTGCTTTATCACTCATTTGAAGAAAGGCTGTTTTAGGTCCCAGAACAATGAGTGCAGACTGTCACTGAACATGAGGCCTAGGTTTCAAAATGAGTTTTCCTGTCTGTAAAAATGAAGGAAAAAGGTTTTTCAATACACAGTTCCATTAAAAACATCACCACTTACCCATAAGCCTTGAAGTACATTTGAAGGGTACCAGAACATCCTTTATATGAAGTTTAAATATATTTTTTAAATATACGTATTTTTAAATTTATTTGACAGACAGAGATCACAAGTAGGCAGAGAGAGAGGAAGGAAAGCAGGCTCCCTGCTGAGCAGAGAGCCCGATGCAGGGCTCGATCCCAAGACCCTGGGATCATGACCTGAGCCGAAAGCAGAGGCTTTAACCCACTGAGCCACCCAGGTGTCCCTAAATATTTTTTTAAAGATTTTATTTATTTGACAGAGAGAGATCCCAAGTAGACAGAGGCAGGCAGAGAGAGAAAGAGAGAAAGGAGGAAGCAGTCTCCCTGCCAAGCAGAGAGCCCGATTCGGGACTCGATCCCAGGACCCAGAGATCATGACCCAAGCCGAAGGCAGAGGCTTTAACCCAATGAACCCACTTTAACCCAGGCACCCCAATATATGAAGTAAATATTAACCAATGAAAAGTTATGTTTTCCAAGTTTTGTGTGGAGTTTTCTTCCTAAAATCTTCATTATTAAGATTTTATTTATAGGGGCGCCTGGGTGGCTCAGTCAGCTAAGCATCTACCTTCAGCTCAGGTCATGATCCCAGGGTCCTGGGATTGAGCCCCGCATCAGGATCCCAGCTCAGCAGGAGCCTGCTTCTCCCTCTCCCTGCCATTCTGCCTACTTGTGGACTCACTTGAGCTCTTTCTCTCAAATAAATAAAATCTTTAAAAAAAAAAAAGGATTTCATTTATATATTTAACAGAGAGAGAGAGAAAGAGCACAAGCAGGAGGAGTGGCAGGCAGAGGGAGAAGTAGACTCCCTGTGGACCAGGGAGCCACATGCAGACCTCGACCCCCGGACCCAGGATCATAACATGACCTGAGCCAGAGGCAGATGCTTAACAAACCCAGGCACCCCTAAAATCCTTACTTTAAAACAACCCATTTGGAGTGCCTGGGTGCCTCAGTCATTAAGTGTCTGCCTTTGGCTCAGGTCACGATGCCAGGGTTCTGGGATCAAGCCCTGCATTGGGCTCCCTGCTCAGCGGGAAGCCTGCTTCTCCCTCTTCCACTCCCCTTCCTTTGTGTTCCCTCTCTAGCTGTCTCTTGCTCTCTGCCAAATAAACCAATAAATAAATAAATCTTATAAATAAATAAATAAACAAAACAATTTGATGAACTTCCTGTCCACTGGCTACCTAAAAATCTGCCAATCAATCCTATAAATAAAATCCCAACATGTATAAATCCATGCTCTTTGTCAAATGGAATTTATAAAACATAAGTATATGTATCTGAGCAAAAACATTTTTCCTTCACTAACATTAAATTTTTACTTTCATGTGAAAATGTAAACCAATGATTGAGCACTAGACACTTACACACTGCTGATGTTCAGTGTAAGTAGATAGAACTCTTCTGTAAGGTCATGTAAGGTCAACTGCCCCCCCTTTCTTTTAAGCAAGCTCTAGGGGTGACTCCGTCGGTTAGGTGTCTGCCTCTGGCTCAGGTCATGACCCCAGGAGTCTGGGACCAAGTCCCACATCGGCCTCCCTGCTCAGCAGGAAGCCTGCTTCTCCCTCTGCCTACTACTTGCCCTACTTGTGCTCTCTCTGACAAATAAATAAAATCTTTTTAAAAACTGAAGAAACAAATAAATAAATAAATATAGTTCTAGGGGCACCTGGGTGGCTCAGTTGGTTAACGGTCTGCCTTTGGCTTGGGTCATGATCCTGGGATTGAGCCCTTCTCCCTCTCCCTGCCACTTCCCCTGCCAGTGTTCATTCTCTGTCAAATACATAAATAAATAAACCTTTAAAAATAAAGTAAGCTCTACGCCCAACATGGGGCTTGAACTCACGTTCCCAAGATCAAGAGTTAGATGCTCCACTGACTGGGCCAGCCAGGTGCCCTGGCCCAACTGTGTTATTTACCCAAAGAAAAGGTACATGCCATATAGTTCAAATAACTCCATGTTTGGGAGTTCACCTGAAGGACACAAGCACAAAGCTGTACATAAAGATGTTACTAATTTGGGCACCTAGGCGAGTCAGCTGGTTAAGCGACGGACTCTTGGTTTCAGGTCATGTCATGATCTCATGGGTTGTGACATAAAACCCTGCATTGGGTTCTGAGCTCAGCAATGAGTCTACTTGAAGAATCTCTCCCTCTGCCTCTATCCAACTTGTGCTTCCTTGTGCATACTCTAAAATAAAAAAAATGTTACTTATTCTTCCATTCAACATTTACTGAGTGTCTGCTGTGGGCCAGGCCTTGTGGGATCCAAGAATGAACTAGACACACTCCCTCATCCTCTTGCAGCTTAAGTTCTGGCAGAGAATATAAAACATATGCAGTATGGAAACTGCAAACAACTGTATGACCAACAGCGATATCATGAGGTATCCATAAAATAGGGCAGTGTGTAATTAAACAAAATGGAAGATCCTCCTGCTTTTCAAAACAAAATAAAATAAGGCTCCATGTCCAGCATGGAGCTCATCATGAGGCCTGAATTCATGAACCTGAGATCAAGACCTGGGCTGAAATCAAGAGTTGGACACCAAACTGACTAAGCCACCCAGATGCCCCAAAACAGAAGACCTTAACTGGTATAGTGTAGATAAAAAGCCCAAGACTTTGCACGTGGTTCATGTCCAATAAATGGTGGCTCTTTTATTTTTTAAAGATTTTATTTATTTATTTGACAGAGAGAGATCACAAGTAGGCAGAGAGGCAGGCAGAGAGAGAGGAAGGGAAGCAGGCCCCCTGCCAAGCAGAGAGCCCGATGCGGGACTCAATCCCAGGACCCTGAGATTATGACCTGAGCTGAAGGCAGCAGCTTAACCCACTGAGCCACCCAGGTGCCCAAATGGTGGCTCTTAAAGCCTAATACTGGATCAAAGAAGCAGGTCTGAAAACTCCGTAATACCTAAAAAGCAAATGAGAATGGGCAACACAACATAAAACATCTTTTGTTGGTGAGACTCTAGGTGGTTTCATTAATATTTTGTTACTGTGATTCTTGGGTTAAAAGTGCTGTCAAGATTCTGATCACAAGATTCTCACTTTAACTTCATTTTTAGCCGTTTAACTTTTGGTATATCCCTGGTAATGTTGGTAGAACTTTGATGCTAATTTTTTCACTGTTTTATTGAGGTATAACTTATATACAGTATATAACTTATATACTGCCTGGGTGGCTCAGCCAGTCAAGTGTCCAACTCTTGATTTTGGCTTACGTCATGATCTGAGGGTCATGAGCTTGAGCCCCGCACCAGGCTCAGTGCAGAATCTGCTTGAGATTCTCTCACTCTGCCTCTCCCCCTGCGTGTGTGCTAACGAAGTAAAAATCTTCACACACACACACATATGCCCACATAGGCACCACCCCGTTCACACTACAGAGATCACCACCACCCAGAAAGTTCTTCCACATCCCCTTCTGGTCAATGGGAGCCCCACTCCTGAAATAGATATAACTACTTCCCATAAATTTTGCCTGTCTCTGGTCTTTAAACACATGGAATCAGAGAGTATGTGCTCTTTCGCATCTACTTCTTTCACTCAATGTGCTTCTGAGATTCATCCATGTTATTATGTCCCAGCAGTCTATACTGTTTTATATTATTATGATACACAATACACAGTATTCCACTGTGTAAAAAGACCACTATTTGTTTCACCCAAGGTTTTTGGTTTTTTTTTTAAGATTTTATTAATTTGACAGAGAGAGATCACAAGTAGGCAGAGCAGCGGGCAGAGAGGGAGAAGCAGGCTCCCTGTTGAGCAGAGAGCCCAAATCGGGGCTCGATCCCAGGACCCTGGGATCATGACCTGAGTCGAAGGCAGAAGCTTAACCCACTGAGCCACCCAGGCACTCCCCAAGGTCTTAATCTATTTTAAACTACATGAAAAGACATTCATGTAATTTATTAAAAAATCAAATACATAAAACCTGAATGACTCAGTCAGTGAAGCATGACTCTTGACCTTGGGGATATGACTTTAAACTCCATGTTGGGTATAGGATTACTTAAAAAATAAGCAAACAATTTAAAATGTTTTCAAATATAGATAAGCTAAAATTCTTCCTTCCATTTATCTCAAATTCTAGCCCTCTTAAGAGAAGAAAACAGTTTTAGCATGAACTCTTCCAGACTGGGTTCTATGATTTACATCCACATATATAAATAATAAAAAATCTGATGTCTCTGAGCCATCTGGCTCAATCGGTTAAGCGTCCCACTCTTGGGTTTCGGCTTGGGTCATGAATTCGGGGTCATGAGATCAAGCCCGTGTGTCAGGCTCTGTGCTCAGCAGGGAGTCTGCTTGAGATTCTCTCTCTCCCTCAGCCCCTCCTCCTTTCTCCCTAAAATAAAATAAATCTTTTTTTTTTTTTTTAAGATTTTATTTCTGGGGTGCCTGGGTGGCTCAGTGGGTTAAGCCTCCACCTTCGGCTCAGGTCATGGTCTTAGGTCCTGGGATCAAACCCCGCATTGGGATCTCTGATCAGCAGGGAGCCTGCCTCCCCCTCTCTCTTTGCTTGCCTCTCTGCCTACTTGTGATCTCTATCAAATACATGAGTAAAATCTTAAAAAAAGAAAAAAAAGATTTTATTTATTCATTTGATATGCAAAGATCACAAGTAGGTGGAGAGGCAGGCGAGGGAGGGGGGAAGCAAGCTCCCCACTGAGCAGAGCGCCCAATGCGGGGCTAGATCCCAGGATCCTGGGATCATGACCTGAGCTGAGGAGAGGCTTTAACCCACGGAGCCACCCAGGCGCCCCATAAATAAATCAAACTTTAAATAAAATCTGGTGTTTCTAACATGCTAAAATATTTGAAGGTAAAAAAATATGACTTGGGATTTGTTTCAAAATAATCTGATGGAGGAAGGTGGGCAGTGGTACACATAAAATAAGAATGGCCATGAGCTGGGCGCCTGGGTGGCTCAGTGGTTAAGCCGCTGCCTTCGGCTCAGGTCATGATCTCAGGGTCCTGGGATCGAGTCCCGCATCGGGCTCTCTGCTCAGCAGGGAGCCTGCTTCCTCCTCTCCTCTCTCTGTCTGCCTCTCTGCCTACTTGTGATTTCTCTCTGTCAAATAAATAAATAAATAAAATCTTAAAAAAAAAAAAAAAAAAAAAAAAAAAAAGAATGGCCATGAGCTAATTATTATTGACACTGACCAGTGGGGACACAGTTTATTATACTCTCCATTTTTTTTTGTCTGGAAATTTTCATAATTAAAACTTTCATACAGGGGACACCTGGGTGGCTTAGTGGGTTAATGCCTCTGCCTTGGCTCAGGTCATGATCCCAGGGTCCTGGCTGGGATCAAGCCCCACATGGGGCTCTCTGCTCAGCGGGGAGCCTACTTCCCGCTCCCCTCTGCCTGCCTCTCTGCCTACTTGTGATCTCTGTCTGTCAAATAAATAAATAAATCTTAAAAAAAAACTTTCTTACAGATGAAGATGTGATACACACACACAAACCGCATGCACGTTGGAGTATTATTCAGCCACAAAAAAGAATGAAACCTTGCTATTTGCACTACATAGACGGAGCTCGAGAGTATAATGCTAAGTGAAACAGAAAAAGACAAATACTGTGTAATTTCACTCATATGTACAATTTAAGATAAAACAAAAACAAGAGAAGAAAAAAACACAAATCAAGAAAAAGACTCATAATTACAGAGAACAAACTGATGGTTACAGGAGGGGAAGTGGGTGGGGGGACGGGGGAAATAGATGATGGGGATTAAGGGGTGCCCTTGTCATAATGAGCACACAGTGATGTACAGAAGTGCTGAAATCACTCTATGGTACACCTGAAACTAATATAACACTGTATATTAACTATACTGGAATTAAAAAGAAAATGGTACTGGGGGAAAAAAACTGAAAAACTAAAAAAAAAAAAAAATCCCAAACTGAGTATATCATCTAATAACTTACTTCTTATACTTCACATTATGCCCTGCAGAGCCTTCCATGGCCATACTGACAGATTTACTTATGGTTTCCTACAATGTGGCTATACCTCAGCCTATTTTACCATCCCCTAATTGGGAAATGTAAAGCTGTTTTCCATTTTTTCCCTACTGCAAAGCATGTTGCAATAATGACCTTGTACCTGCCTCCTCGTGTGCATGTGACTGATGGTCCCCACCAAGGGCAGATGGAGAGAAGTAGAATGGTTAGGTCATGAGGCATGCCAATTTTACATTTTACAGGAATGATGAAAACTGCCCTCTAACATGGCTATCCCAGTGTATATTCTCAACAAGCAGTGCATGGGTTCATCTACTTTACCACAGCACTGGATTTTTAATTTCTACCAATGTAAAGGTAGGTAAGACAAATGAAAACTCAGCTTTAAGGGGACCTGGGCAGCTTAGTTGGTTAAGCATCTTCCCTGGGCTCAGGTAATAATTTAGGGTCCTGGGATCAAGCCCTGTGATGGGTTCCCTGCTCAGTGGGGAGTCTGCTTCTCCCTCTCCTTCTGCTTCCCCCCAAGACCCTCCACTCATGTTCGCTCTCACTCTCTCTCTCTCTTAAAAAGGAAAAAGAGAAGAAAAAGAAAAAGATAACTCAGTTTTACTGTCCATTTCCCCAATTACAAATGAGGCTATCTGTAGTCCCACTTCTGTGAGATGCCTTACCTCTTTCCACATTTCAAATGTACTATTTATCTTTTTTTATTGATTTTTAATAGGCCTTTATTTTACATTCTATCCTCTATTAGATATCTTGCCAATACTTTCGTTTTATATGTACTTTTTTCCCCAGTAATCTCTACACCCAACATGGGGCCCAAACTCACAACCCTGAGATGAAGAGTCACATGCTCACCGACAGAGCCAGCCAGGCGCCCCATAAACAATTTCTTCTAATCACTGCTAATTTTCTTGCCTTTTGCTGTACGAGATTTTCAAATGTTGGTGCAATTAAAGGTATCCAACCTCTTCCATGATGGTTTTTTGTTCTGAGTCTTAAAAAGTTTTTCTACACCAAGATCATAAACATATTCATCTCTGAGGCACCTGGGTGGCACAGTGGGTTAAACGTCCAACTCCTGGTTTCAAGTCAGGTCATGATCTCGAGCTCCATGTTGGGCTCCATACCGAGCAGGGAGTCTGCCTGGGTTTCTCTCTTCCTCTACTCTTCCCCCAACTCATGTGCATGTTTTATTACTTATTATACTAATAAAGAAATATTAAAAAACAAAAACCATTCATATATACTTTCCTCTAATGCTTATGAGATAGGTATGTCTTTTTAAATATATTTAAAACTTTATCTGGAATTTAATCTTCTTAACTGATGTGAAGAGATCTAAATTCATTATTTTCTCAAATGAAAAGCCAATTACCTCAACATTATTAGCCCATTTCTCCCCTTTTGACTTGAAATAATATACTTCCTCTAATTTTTTAAAAAATGAAAGTGTTTATTTAGTCTTTATTCTCTTTAATGATCTAGTGGCCTTCCTGGCTAAGTATCTTTTTTTTCTCTTTATTCTTATTTTCTATACTGGATAAGTATTATTTGATAGTTTTTTTTTTTTTTAAGATTTTATTTATTTCTTTGACAGAGAGAGATCACAAGCAAGCAGAGAGGCAGGTGCAGAGAGAGAGAAAGAGAGAGAGAGGAGGAAGCAGGCTCCCTGCCGAGCAGAGAGCCTGATGTGGGGCTCGATCGCAGGACCCTGAGATCATGACCTGAGCCGAAGGCAGAGGCTTAACCCACTGAGCCACCCAGGCACCCCTATTTGATAGTTTTTTTAACTTGAAGGTAAAAATACCTTTATAAATAAAACAAGTGAATCAAACCCATGAGATACTCTAGTATATCAACACATGATTAACTTTTAAAAACAGTCAGGGGGCGCCTGTCAAATAAATAAATAAATTCTTTTAAAACAAACAAAACAAACAAACAAAAAAAACAGTCGGTTTGGGGGCACCTAGGTGGCTCAGTGGTTAAGAGTCTGCTTTCAGCTCAGGTCATGATCCCAGAGTCCTGGGATCAAGCCCCCCATCAGGCTCCCTGCTTGGTGGGAGGCCTACTTCTCCCTCTCCCACTGCCCTTGCTGTGTTCCCAGTCTCACTGTCTTTCTCTCTTTCTGCCAAATAAATAAATAAATAAATAAAATCTTAAAAACAAATCATAAGACACATCATGATTCTATGTCATTAAGATTAAACTGGGGGGAGGGGTGCCTGGGTGGCTCAGTCAGTTAACCATTTGCCTTGGGCTCAGGTTGTGATCCCACGATTCTGAATTGGAGCCCCACAAGAGGCTCCCTGCTCAGGGGGGAGCCTGCTTCCCCCTCTCCATCTGTTCCTCCTCCCTGATTGTGCTCTCTTTCTAAAATAAATTAAAAAGAAAAAAAAAAGAAAAAAGAAAAGAAAGATTAAACTGGGGGTACCTGGCTGGCTCAGGGGTACAGCATGTGACTCTAGATCTCAGGGTCATGAGTTCAAGCCCCATACTTGGCATACAGCTTACGTGTTAAAAAAAAAAAAAAAAAAAAAAAAGATACTGTCAACTCTACCAGTTGACCTGTATGATTCTAGAGATCATTAGATGCATCTCAATTTCTGAGATATAAATATAGGTCTTAAGATCAATACTATAAGGAATATCTCCACTATTAATCCATGCAGACAATTTTTTTTCAAGATTTTATTTATTTATTTGAGAAAGAATGAGCACAAGCAGGGTGAATGGACCCGAGGGAGAAGCATACTCCCTGCTGAGCAGGGAGCCTGATGTAGGACTTGGGGATCCCTAGACTCCGGGATCATGACCTGAGCCGAAGGCAGACGCTTAACCGACTGAGCCACCCAGATGCCCCATGCAGACAATTTATTAATGTCTGCATTATTTAAACCAAAACATTTCAGTCCTTTCATGCACATCTACAATTTTCTAATGTAAACAATACTCACATCATCACAAGACATGTTGTATTCTGCTAATACAGTTCGACATCGAGCAGCTATGCTGAAAAAATGTGGTCAAAGGAAAATTTATCATATGAAGAATAAGCTTTTAAAACAACACCCAGATGATCAAAAAGGTGCTTTAATTTCATTCAGAGAATAAAAGTCAATTTTGGTAAAGGATACATTGATGGTGCAACGACCCTCTTGTGTATTCCGGCAAAGAACAAGCCTATTAGAGTAATACAGCTAATAGTGAAAAATGGGTGATTCCATAAAGATGTGAAGAAGGACACCTGGAAAAGAAGAGTTTGAAATATAAAAATGTTCAGAATCTCAGAACAATACTAATTTTTACCTCCCCACTTATGCATAAATATACGTAGGATTTTAATCATCTGAAACATGAGGATTTGAAGAATTTAAAATAATCCTAGTTCTGTTTTGCTGTGCCATAAAATAAAACCAGTTCTCTATTTTGTATCTTTAACATAGCAAGATAATATAGCAATATTCCCTCCATCAATTTCAAAGACTTTAACCATTAAAAATTCATTCTTATAATCAAAAACCATCCTACCAAAATGTTTACTAAACTCTCCCTGGTAAAAAAAAAAAAACAATTTAAAAAGCAGATGAGACACATCTGACTGGCTCAGCTAGCAGAGCATGTCTCTTGACCTCAGTAGTCATGAGCTCGAGACCCATGTTGGACATAAAGATTAAATACACACAGACACACACACACATATATAAAAGCACAAGACTGTAAGCACCACAGGAGTAGACGTGGTCTTGTGCATCTCTGTTCTTCCAGTATCTGAAATAGTGCTTGCTTGGCAAACGTACATGCTCAATTAATACTGCTGAACGAGTGAAGATAAGGTCTCTGGGTCTGAAGTCAATGAAAACACAAGTCAGAAGTGATATAGTTACTCTCCCCGTTGAAAAGCTTCCTTTCAGGACTGGGGCAGCCTCTAGCATTCATAACCTGGTCCCAGTCCAACCATTTCCTGCTGCACCCACATACATGCTACCGTACTCCTCCTCTCCTACATGGCCCCAGAAGATTCAGCTCCAGTATAATCCTCCCCTCTCTGTGGAAGCAAAAAGTGAGTTTGGTTTTGAAGCTACTGAGATTTATTTATTTTTAAAGATTTTATTTATTTAGAGGCACCTGGGTGGCTCAGTAGGTTAAAGCCTCTGCCTTCGGCTCGGGTCGTGATCCCACGGTCCTGGGATCGAACCTCACATCGGGCTCTCTGCTCAGCAGGAGGCCTGCTTCCTCCTCTCTTTGCCTGCTTCTCTGCCTACTTGGGATCTCTGTCTGTCAAATGAATAAATAAAATCTTTAAAAATAAATAAATAAATAAATGGACAGAGGACCCTCAAGAAGGGAAAGATGATTAGTAGCTACCTATAAAGAAGGTAGATTTAGGGGCACCCGGCTGGCTCAGTCAGAAGAGCATGTGACTCCTGATCTTGGGGTTGAGAGTCTGAGCCCCTTAGGAGGTACAGAGATTACTTAGATAAAACTTAAAAAAAAAAAAAAAAGGGGGGGGGGGCAGCGCCTGGGTGGCATAGTCAGCTGAGCATACAACTCTTACATTTTGCTCAGGTTGTATTTTCAGGGTTGTGATCAAGCCTTGTGTTGCCCTCAGTTGGGAATGTGCTTAAGATTCTCTTTCTCTCTCCGTCCTTCTCCCCCACCACTTGCCGTGCTCACTTTCCCTCTCTCTCAAATTAAAAAAAAAAAAAAAAAAAAAAAAAAGAATGAGCATTTAAGAGAAACAAAGAGCTAATTTCAGATCTGGGCATAAGAGATGACAGCAGGAAATAAGACGACGAGAGTATGTAACACAAGAGTCTAGGATCCAGGACTGAAACAAGAGTGGGCACTGAAGCCAGACTACTGGGGGGATAGCACTCTAGTTTGAAAGAGGAAAAAAGATGTGTTTAGAGTCTGGAAAAAGAAATCCAATGGACTAGGAACTAAATGGGAGCAACAGAACTAAGCCAAAGGCATCTATACTCCACTCTTACACCAAGAGATGCATACATACTTCAAGACCAAGAACTAAACTTACAAAAAAGAGCAGGCAGCTGGCCTAGTACGCTACTGGTTAAATAAATTTGTCAAATGAAGAAATGAGAGACTGACAACATCAGAAGGGAAGAAGCTCCCAGAAGGATGAAATTCTGAAAAGGTTAATAATCCAGAGGAATGTCTTCTTAAAACCTTCAAGGAGAGTTTAATTCCCACAGGCCAGCTAGATTTCACGTGGCCTGCACAATGTAAGCACATGTAGTGTCTTACACGTTAATTTTAATTAGATCAGTCAACATCGCCCTTCTTTCCTCCACAGCAATGATCAACTGCATCTAAATATCGGTTCCCCCTTTAGATCAGGCATTCATGTACTTTCTAGCTTGCTCTATTCCTTTTCTCCTTGGATTCTTCCAGATAATCACGCACTGACTTTTGAGCTTGCAACTCCTGCTAGAGACAATTGCTGCTTAAAACTCCTATCAGCTTTGAGGTTATTAAATACTGAAATCTAAAGAGCTAACCCTTAGGCTAATAGTTATATTCTCACCTAATTTAGAAAATTACATTAACTACAGAGTTTTGGGTCTATTTCAAATTACATTTAATTCTGTGTTTTATTAAGATCTCAACTAGCTGAAATCAGCTTATATTTTTCCCAATTAGAAGTCAGATTCATTTCCCAAGATAAACCTTTTCAATCTTCTTGCCAGCCTCCCTCACTCTTCCCCTGAAGATGAACACCAAGCAGAGCCTTAAGAGCAGACTTTTATAAATGAACACACAAGAGAGTTTCCTATTTGCCATAAAAACCCCTCTATTAATGTAAAATTCCATCACCAGTCTCCCCTACCTCCTATTCTTTTATATCTCCACCCCAATGGATAAAGCCAGGGAGACTACATGCTAAATAAACCCCTGGCTGCCTAAACTGCCATCTGGATTGCTGACAAAAGCTTTGCTATTAGGTTTTTCTTTTGTATAAACCAACAGGTTATAAATAAAGCTACTGGAAGCAGTCTTAAAATTACAGTTTAAAAAGGGATGTGGGCAAAATAAATAAATAAATAAAATAAAATAAATAAAAAGGGATGTGGGCTTGAAATTTGAGAAAAATTAGAATACCACTATTACCTAAATAAAGCTGCACTGAGGAAAAAAAAAAAAAAAAAAACCATCACTGAAGTACTGGACACTACTGCTTCTCTAATTAAAAAAAACTCAGTTTGGGGCGCCTGGGTGGCTCAGTGGGTTAAGCCGCTGCCTTCGGCTCAGGTCATGATCTCAGGGTCCTGGGATCGAGTCCCGCATCGGGCTCTCTGCTCAGCAGGGAGCCTGCTTCCTCCTCTCCTCTCTCTGTCTGCCTCTCTGCCTACTTGTGATCTCTCTCTGTCAAATAAATAAATAAAAAATCTTAAAAACAAACAAACAAACAAACAAATAAATAAATAAAAAACTCAGTTTGAAATTAAGGCACAAGTTAGTGGAAAGAAGTAGAATTCTGAGAAACATTCTATCATATTTGATCAAAAGGATGCTTCCAGAAATAACATTATGAAATCTTTTATTGCATTCGGTATAGGGATGTTCTTGTACAGTGCCCAATGGGAGTTCTCTCAGGGTTTCCTATATTAAATTTCAGGCAGGAAATTTTTTTAAAGATAAACGTGGAGAACAAAATCTTTGCTAGCTTATGGAACTCATACATGTGTTCTTTTCAAAGAGAAGGAAAACCATGGAACCAACTGTGACTTTATGGATGAGGTAACTCAGAGAATAATTTACAACTCAATTCTGGCAAGCGTGATGGCCCATATGACCTTGTTTGTGACCTGGTTTCCTTCCTTTGACCCTCTATTCTAATCTTTTTATTTTCCCCTCGATCTTGATGTTTTATTACATTAAAATTTTGCTGTTTTATCATGTTTCCTGTGAAGACATTTCAAATACTTTGTGGCATGATGAAAGGTACTACCAAATTTAAGTCACAGAAGAAAATGAAATTTTATCATTTTTAAAAGCTGACACAGATGATATTAAATGAACAAAAGAGAATACAATTTTTATACTGAAATATGTACAAATTATGGATATGAAATGTAGAAAGATACGTAAGAAGTTCAGAAATGAATAAGAAGTAGTGGAAGTGGGTATTTCTTAGGTCTTTTTCCCTGTAAAAGATACTTAATCTACAACACACAACCAAAGATTTTCTTAACCAAATTAATAAAAGGCATGTATTTAATATAATTATTAATGTCACTACTAGTAATAATAGGTAGCATTTGGGTAATACTTTACAATGAACAAAGCACTGCTACATTATCTCATTTAATCCAGTAAAGATTTTAAATCAAAACTTCTACCTTTTGTGTCTCGGGATCTATTAACCAGTTCCAGGCACCAGTAGCTGTGCAGACAGATACCACTATAAGAAGCACTGATGAAAGATAAACACGAAATTAGTAAGGAAATAAGCTGTTAATATATTTATACTAATACCACCAATTCCTAATCAATGAAAGCCAAAGGATGTAGCACTTTATTAAATGGAAAATACATTTGACTGAGGAATTAGGAAACTTGTTGTATGACTCTGAGGAATTCTCTTACATACTATGAACCTTAGTAATTGAGAAAGATATTATTCCCATTATTACTTTAGGCAGAACTTACCAAGATCAACAAATTAAAAGCAGTAGGAACTTTTGACATGCTCTGTGCTGATTTTGCAGATCCTACAAATTCAAATTAAAAAACAAAAACACCTCTCATTTTCTACGTAAACAAACCAAACAATGACTCCTTTATGAATGCAATGAGAATCCTGGCTAGAGGATTCTGCCTTTAAACAACGGCTGCTGAAATGGCTGGTTATCAAGAATGTGGAGCACACTGATCAGTGTCAGGTTTTCTTCAGAGACTTAAAGGAAGTTCAGGGTAGAAATTACTGATGATAGAACTCAGAAAACTTTCTCCTCACTAAGCTAGAATTATTTTAGGAATTCTAAATAGATCCTAAACAAAATTCAAGAATGAATGATACAGAGGTGCCTGGGTAGCTTCACTGGTTGAATCTGTGACTCTTGCTTGATCTCAGGGCTGTAGGTCTGAGCCCCAAGGTAGATGTAGAGATTTCTTAAAAATAAAATCTTAGGGGGCGCCTGGGTGGCTCAGTGGATTAAGCCTCTGCCTTCGGCTCAGGTTGTGATCCCAGGGTCCTGGGATCGAGTCCTGCATCGGGCTCTCTGCTCCACAGGGAGCCTGCTTCCTCCTGCCTCTCTGCCTACTTGTGATTTCTGTCGAATAAATAAAATATTAAAAAAAAAATCTTAGGGATGCCTGGATGTCTTAGTCGGTGAAGCAGCTGCCTTTGGCTCAGGTCATGATCCCAAGGTCCTGGGATCGAGTCCCACTTCTGGCTCCTTGTTTAGTGGGGAGCTGCATTCTCCCTCTGCCTGCAGCTTCCCCTGCTTGTGCATTCTCTCTCTCTTTCCCTGACAAATAAACAAATAAAATCTTCTAAAAAATGTTTTAAAAAATAAATAAAATTTTAAAGAAAAAAAAGAAAGGAATTTAAAAAAAAAAAGGAGTAAGTGGTACTACTAGAAAATAATAAAGGGGCACCATGACCTAGTTAAGATTCTGGATATCAAGGTACTGTCCTTCAGTTAGGACACATACAGTTTTAAAATATAAAGACCAAGATTCAAAGAGCAATAGAAACATAAAACTTTACCTAGAATTCCTGGTGATTTACTTTTAGAAGTGGCAAATCACAGGAAAACAATCTCATTTTAGGTATTTAAGAACAGAATCAAAATTTCAGAATTATATTTTCAGAACAGATTAAAAATTTCTTATAATGCGGTATTTCCAGTAAGAAATACGTCATACTACACAGATTTTTCTTTTGAAAAATGAAGCAGGGGTGCCTGGGTGGCTCAGTGGGTTAAAGCCTCTGCCTTCAGCTCAGGTCATGATCCCAGGGTCCTGGGATCTAACGTGGGCTCTCTGTTCAGCGGGGAGCCTGCTCCCCCCCCCAACCTTCTCTGCCTGCCTCTAACTAATTGTACTTGTGATCTGTCTCTCTGTCAAATAAATAAAATCTTAAAAAAAGAAAAAAGAAACAAAAGCAAAAGCAAACCCACTGGCAGGGACTCAAACACATACTTTTCGCTGTACATTAACAAAGCTGGTGTCATTTGTATGTAAGCACTGAGACCATGAATCACAGGAAAAGTAAAGTATATTCACTATATTGTAAGATACCATAGCATCATATACATTTTAAAAAAGATTTTCAAGTAGCAGTGAAGTAAGGTTTTAGGGGTAATTCCTCCCTTAAGCCAAAGAACCTGAGAAAATCATTACTTGTAAATTCTGACCAACCAGAACTCTCACAGCATACACACAGAACTTTGCAAATAGATCGAATAAAAATACCATGAAAAATTCTGACCCAGAAAAAGGCTCCTAACTTCAACAGTGCTCTCTGGCCCCACAAACTGAATTATACTTTGGTTTTTTTTTCCTAAAGATTTATTTATTTGACAGACAGAGATCACAAGTAGGCAGAGAGATATACAGAGAGAGAGGAGGAAGCAGGCTCCCTGCCGAGCAGAGAACCCGATGTGGGGCTCTATCCCAGGACCCTGGGACCATGACCCGAGCCGAAAGCAGAGGCCTTAACCCACTGAGCCACCCAGGCGCCCCCTGAATTATACTTTGAAATAAAACATGTTTTCAACATGTGCTGTTGTACTTCCCTATTGGCAGGAATTAAATTTCAGTAACACATGTCCAAGAAACTAAAACTGGTCCCAACGTAAGTTAGCAAAGCATTTTGTTTGCTGAGGTCATCATTTACATATTTATCTGCATTTCCTAAGTATTTCCATGGGGCAATAACCATTTTTTCAAACCCTATTTTACAGTACTCATGACATTTTGAAAAGCCAGTTGCAAGGTGAATTTGTTTGCCAGGACAGGCTGCAAAGCAACACATTCCTTGTCTGCCAAAATCGTCCAAAGCTGATTTCATAACCTTTGCTGGTGTATGTTAAATATGATTTTCCTCAACAGAATTTTATTTCGATAGTTTGTAGGCAAATTCTAAAACTGCTAAAGATCCTCCTGAAGTTTTTGTGTGTCGTTTATCAATATTAATACTTTTAAATTACTTGTTTATATTGTTTATATTACTTGTTTAATTTACTTAATACTTTTTATTAATACTTAATAAAAAAAGTGCATGTATTTTGATGGAAAAATGAAAATCCAACCATATGAAATATTGTCCTTTTAGTAGAGCCACTTCCTTTCCTTAAAGATTTCTTTGGTGGGGGTGCCTGCTGGCTCCGTCGGTAGAGCCTGCCACTCTCCATCTCAGGGTTGTGAGTTCGAGCCCCACAAAGGCTGTACTTAAAAATAAAATCTTAAAAACTTTTTTCTTTAGGATGCGTTGGTTACTAAGTTAAAAAAAAAAAAAAAACTCACACACTGTCAGAACACCAAGGAAACCTTATGGTTTAGTAAAGCATTTGTTAGTAAATGAGTTTACACAAAAGCAAATCATTGCCAGGCAGAGAGAAAAGTACCAACTATCAGTTTATTTTCCAAAGAAACGTTCAAGAACTTACTTCTCCAACGTCCAGTGGCAGGTTGCAAACAATGAATATATTCTGTAAGTCTCCTCTCAAAAGCCTTGAGATCTAGGTAAAAAGATTTCAATTTTCCAATTGAGCCACTCTTACTAGTTTGCATCCATTAAGATGAAATTTTAGATACTCTAACTGCTTCAGGTCTTACACACCAACTTACATGTATCACTGCACTGTTTACTTCGTTTACTAGGACAGCTTTAAGCACTTGACAGAAACATTACGTTTCTTTAATTCCAATTTCACATATAAGGAAACTGGCTGGTTCACTTTTAGGAGCTTCGTAAAATGGTATGTGGAAAATCAGCAGCAGCCTCAGCCGGCGCCAAAAGCTAGAATTTTGGGGGTTGCAAATAAAAGGATCAGAATCAGGTCGAGTTTTAATTCTGCCGGAACCAAGAACCTTCTACTAGAACAACTTCTTCCCTAACATCAAAGTCTTCGAGGTCTCTTTGACCGCAACGACCCGATTCCGATTTCCAGCCCTTCTGTGTCACTAACCGCTACGCTTCGCGTCCGGTCTCGCTGGGTTTCTGATTCGGCTAACGGGTGGGTGTGGAGACCCTCCCCTTTCCTCCCACAGAATGGGTTACAGGTGACCCACCGGGCACTATCAGAGCTCAAGCGCGGAGGCCTAAGGAAAGGGGCGTCCAAAGTGCTCCTGAGGGAGCGAGGTGGGCTATCTTCCCCCAATCGAGTCTTTTAAAGTTTACAAGGAGACCACGCCACTCCCTTCCTGTGACAGTAAACCAGAAACCACAGCAGGAATTACGGGTCCATTTCCCGGGGCTCTCGAAATAAAAATTAGGCGAATTAGCATACACAAACCGCAAAATGCGAAATGCCTGTTAATGAATAAAAAACAAAAGTTGCCCAGACTAGGGGCTCCCGCTCTGAGCTGGGGGGATGGGAGAGCTGACGCAACGTCCCCCAGCGCCCGCGCAGGCCACGCGCGCGGGAACCAGAGTCCGGCCGTCTCCGGCCGCCCCGAGGCCCCCGCGGCCCCGGCCCCTTCAGTCCATCCTTCGCGGCCTCCTCTCCCCGGGGCGGGGTCTCCGCGACTCTAGCCCCTCCAGCTTCCGGGAGGAGCCCGGGACCTGCCCGGGCGACCCAGGAAGCCCACTCTACCTTCCGCCTGCTCCAGCGAGTTCATGTCGGGCGGCAGCTCGGGTCACCGCCGCGGCCCCGTCCGCATCGCAGCTCCGCGGCCCCCGCCCGGCCCGCAACGCCAACTCCCACCTCTAACCGCTTCCCTCCGCCCCTCGCCGTCGCACCGCCCCTTGCCTACACCCGCTGCGGCCATTGGGCATCTCTGCCAGACCCGACAACTAAGACGGCTTTCTATTGGTTAGCTCCCGCATGGGCCTCGGGGCCTAGCGTTGGACGGTCTGCCGGAGGGACCAAGACCTGCCGGCGGCCAGGCTGGTGTAACGCTGGCGCCGCCTCCTGCCCCGGGGAGGAACTACAACCTGTCGGAGCCAATTCGCTCGTAAGTGTGTATTCTTAGTTTCCTGCCGGGTTCTTTCATTCCTCAAATATTTATTGAGCGCCCTTTACTTTCTGGGCAGTGTTCTGGTTACTGACGAGGGGTAAAGAAATAGAAATAAAGGAGCTAGCTCTTCCCTCTAGGACTCGAGGGGATACAAACCCAATGAAAACCCAAATGATGCATTTAGGTTAGAGTACCTCTTTCCTTGAAAGCCCAACTACTTAAGGAAGCATTTCTCCCTTGGTTACTTTTTTCTCATGTTACCCAATTTTCCCAAAGTTTACCAACTTTCATAAATCATAAATAAGGCAAAGAAAGTATGACTACGTTTATATTTACTTAAAATGCTTCTTGCTAATTTCCTTGTGGTCATGCATTCATTCAAGAACTATTTATTGGGAGATGTTCTAGGCACTATGTTTTAGCAGGATACACTTATGAGGGACGCCTGGGTGGCTCAGTGGGTTAAAGCCTCTGCCTTCCGCTCAGGTCATGGTCCCAGGGTCCTGGGATTGAGCCCCAAATCTAGCTCTCTGCTCAGCAGAGAGCCTGCTTCCCCATCTCTCTCTGCTGGCTTCTCTGCCTACTTGTGATCTCTCTCTCTCTGTCAAATAAATAAATAAAATCTTAAAAAAAAAATACACTTATGACCAAGACAGAGGAGATTCCTATCTTATTAGAGCAAGATAGAGGAGACTGCTTTCCCATTACAGCAGGTGATAAATATGCAATAAGTAATGTGACTCTTGATCTTGGGGTCCTGAGTGTGCCCCTAGGTGTTAGGTGTATGGTTTACTTAAAAAACACACACACACACACACACACTTGCAAATAAGTAATCGATTTCAGATAAAGATAGTTGTATGAAGGAACTAACAGTAATTCCATATGATGAGCCAAAGGAGGGGTAAATAAGTAAGCAAACAAACAAATTTAAGCCATAAGTCAAACTCTCCATTTCCACTTCGTGATCAATGCTCTATTTCTCCAGCACCAACTCTTGTTAATCACCCTTCCCTTTGGGACCCAACAGTGTTAGAGAATGGTTATTGAATATCTGTTATATTACAGACTCTCCTGGGCGAGATCCTGGGGAGGTGAGGAGTGAGACAGATGGCTGAATAGGACAGTCCAAAGTACTGTGATAATGGGAGCTTTGCTAACTTGCCTTCAAAGGAGACCTGATGGGGCACGTGGTGGGTTCCGTAGGTGGAGCCTGTGACTTTTTTTTTTTTTTTAAATATTTTATTTATTTATTTGACAGACAGAGATCACAAGTAGGCAGAGAGGCAGGCAGAGAGAGAGAAGGAAGCAGGCTCCCTGCTGAGCAGAGAGCCCGATGCGGGGCTTGATCCCAGGACCCTGGGATCATGACCTGAGCTGAAGGCAGAGGCTTTAACCCACTGAGCCACCCAGGCGCCCCAAGAGCCTGTGACTCTTGATCTCAGTTTGTGATTTTGAGCCCCATATGGGGTGTAGAGATTACTTAAATAAATGATTTAAAAAAAAAAATAGCAAGACCTGCTAATTGCAGGTTAGCCTGTTTGCCTGATGGACTAAGCAAGTTTCTATTTCTAGCAAGAACTTGGGACAACAGAAGGAAGACCAAGGACTACCTCCTGGGTATTCCCTCTCCTCTTTCATTTTCAACTGTGCTCAAATAAATGTTAACGTGTCTTTGAAAGAGTATACATTAGGGGGAAAATGGACCTCATAGGTTAGGAAAATTGGAACCCGAGGTATTGGGGAGACCAAAGGATATAGATTTGTAAAAGCATCGTGTCAGTGAGATTTGGCAAGAACACAGTCAACAAGAAGCCATAAATGTTCAGGCACTGGGACATAAACTGGGAATGCAAAGATACCTACAACTAATTCCTGCCTTCTGTAAGGGTAGAACTCAGTGTGAAAACAAAATGAAACACCAGCTGAAAACATCAGGGATGAGATGAAGATCCACTTTGAAGAGGGCAGTCCAGGACAATAGCTAACAATTGTTATATTTTTCTAGGGGGGTTGGCACTACACAATTTATACTTCAGGACTGCTATAGCTCCTTTAAACCCTCCATCAACAGCTTTGAGTCCAAGAGTGTCTACCACACCCGTTGTGGAGATGAGTTTATAGATGAGCAGGTGAATTGATCAATTCCAACACTGTGGCTGGAGTTACTATTGACCTTTCTCTTTCTCTTCTTCCACAAGGTACATCAGATCACTTGGCAAATCTTGTTGGCTTTGCCCTCAGCATGCCTCTGCCCTGAAATTATGACCCGATCCAAAGGCAGACATTAACCAACTGAGCCACCCAGGTGCCCCTTCATACATTTTTATTTATTTAAAAAAATTTGCGTGGGGGCGTACCTGGTGGCTCTGCTTGGCAGAAAGCCTGCTTGGCGCCCCTTTGGTGGATTTCTGTGTTTGCTGTTTTCCGTCGATGTCCTCTACTTACTACTTAAATTACAGTATTTGGTAATTTCCCCTTTATAAAACTTTTCTATTATTTTCCATGGGTTAAAAGTGGCAGGGCTGTGGTGCCTGGATGGCTCAGTGGGTTAAGCCTCTGCCTTTGACTCCAGTCATGATCCCTGGGTCCTGGATCAAGCCCCATATTAGGCTCTCTGCTCAATGGGGAGCCTGCTTCCGCCTCATTCCCTCTTCCTGCCTCTCTCCTACTTGTGATCTCTGTCAAATAAATATAAATAAAATCTTAAAAAAAAAAAAAGTGGCAGGGCAGTAGGCAAACTTCAGGCCATATGACGGCTCAGCCCAGAAAATTTCAGTCCCTTCACTGGGCACCCATCGGCAGCCTAGGATGTGCTGGGGAGGGGACGGACACAGGCATCCCTCCCATGGGGCCGTTGAGGGCAGGAATGCCTTCATGGGAGGGCAGGATGGTGATCAACAGTGATTCTGAATCTTCGGGGGATTCCTCCAGTTGCTTTCGACACCCTGGGACCTCTGACATGTCCTGAGTGGGACGCCACCCAGGAGTTAGGGGTGGGATACAGTAATGAAATTTCTTTACTTATCTGGGAGCATGGCCTCAATACTAGGCTTCTTCTTCGGTTCCCTTAGTAACATTTTTTTAAGAGTGAAAGAGAGAGAGAGGAGGAAGAGAGGGAGAGGGATAAGGAGACTCAGCGCAGAGCTGGACGCAGGGCTTGATCTCATGACCCTGAGATCATGACCTGAGCTGAAATCAAGAGTCAGATGCTTAACCGGATGGGCCACTCAGGTGCCCCGTGGGATGTCTTTTAACTCACTGAAAACAACTCGGATTGCAAAATTTAGGAAAGGACTGATCTCCTGTAACCCTTCATGGCCACAGTGGGATCAGTCAGTTAGATCTCACCTGCAGGAAACAGGGCAGAAAGTATTTGCCCAAAGGTGTCTGGCTAGTAAACGCTTTCCTGACCTGCTGGAAGATAATGATCTAAACAGGCCTCCTGCAGATAAACCCAGAGTGCCAGAAACACAGGCCCTCTCTAGTGAAGGGGAACCTGACTCTTGTCAGTGTTCCTCCTAATAGACATGAGGGCTTCTCCCTCACTCATTTCTTAGGTTAATGGCTATAATTGGAGTCAACTGTGGTTGGACTTCAAGGAATATTCCCAAGCAGCTGCAGGAAATTCCCTTTGTTTTAGGGAAGTTCCATCTTCTCTGGCTTGACATGGACTGACCAACCCCTCCCCCCTTGCTGGTGGGAAAACATGGTTATCTGCTTCCCTGTGGGAGCTGATGAGCTCTAAAACCGGGAACCCTTTCTCAACCTTCTGGTAACACTTTGCCTGTTCTGTCTCCCCGTACTCCTCCTCTTTCTGCACCACCTCTGGCACGGCCTTCATAACTGGTTTCTAGACCATCATTCTCAGTGCCTCAGGCACCATGCCCTTTCTCCCCTCACGGTCAAGGAGCAAGAAGAGCACCCCGCTAGACCTAACACCACCCACTCCAGAGTTCCCCAGCAGCGTCTCCGGTAAAAAATGACAACGGGGAAGATCCCCCAGTGGAACAGAATTCAGCATGTAAACTAAGTTTGGTGATTGAATTAAGATTAAGTCTTTAAAGATACCAGGACTAAACGAGAAACTTGGATTCTATCAAGGTTTGCTGAAGGTCAAATAAGCCCGTAGGATCTGTTGCAATTTGTTAGCAAGAAGACGACTTAAAAGGTTGGTTAATCTTGTCTGCCTCAAAGTTGTCAAAGGGTAATTAAGGTATAGCTTTCAAAGTCTTTAGGAATCTGAAACTTAAAATCGTTTTGCTGGGACAGTAAATGGGATTAAATTCACGGCACACCTACGTCTTTTCCAGGTAGGATAAAGTGCTAACGCATCAATTACCCGGATATAGGTTTATGCTTTTGACTTTTTACAAAAAACAAAGGATATTTGGGTCTGTTGGTAAACATGTTTTGTGCTTAACGGGTTCATAAATTTGCCATCTAAAGAATTCTGGTGTGGGGCCCCTGGGTGGTTCAGTGGGTTAAGCTTGCTGCCTTGGGCTCAGGTCATGATCCCAGAGTCCAGGGATTGAGCTTTGCATTGGGCTCCCTGCTCAGCAGGGGAGCCTGCTTCTCCCTCTCCCTCTTGCTGCCCCTGCTTGCTCTCTGTGCTCTCTCTGGCTGTGACATCAATGTCACCCCATTGATCACCAGGGTTGATTCGGCTGATCTGGCTGGCTAGTGTCCCCTTCCTCCCTCATGGCTCCGTGTGTGTCCCTCCCGAAGCTGTGGGCTCCATCGAAGAGGATGAGAGAGGAGAGGACCATTCCTCGGTCAAGGGTATACGAGGAGCTTCGCTCCCCTGCTAGAACCTCCAAACAAGCTCACTTACTCTCTCAAATAAATAAAATCTTTTTTTTTTTTTTAAGATTTTATTTATTTGACAGAGAGAGATCACAAGTAGATGGAGAGGCAGGCAGAGAGAGAGAGGGGGATGCAGGCTCCCCGCTGAGCAGAGAGCCCGATGCGGGACTCTATCCCAGGACCCTGAGATCATGACCTGAGCCGAAGGCAGCGGCTTAACCCACTGAGCCACCCAGGCGCCCCCAAATAAAGAATTGACGTAACAGTTCACAGTTGGTTAGTACTTCATCTTCACGGGAGATGAAGGTTTCTAAGAGTGCAAAATTCTACTAATGTAGGGGCGTCTGGGTGGCTCGGTGGGTTAGAGCCTCTGCCTTCAGCTCGGGTTGTGATCCCAGGGTCCTGGGATCCAGCCCCACATCGGGCTCCCTGCTGTGGGGAGCCTGCTTCCTCCTCTCTCTCTGCCTGCCTCTCTGACAACTTGTGATCTCTGTCTGTCAAATAAATAAATAAAATCTTAAAAAAAAAAATTCTACTCATGTAGAATGTAATTAAGACTGACCGACCGATGGGAATTAGGGAAACAACTCTACGTAGAAAAGTAGGAGATACTAAGAAAGATACAAGGAAAGGGACTACATTTTTGTTGAAGGTAAAAGAAGGTAATTTTGTCTTGCAGGAGACTGGTTGTTTGGAAAGAAATGACTTGGGACAAAATCTGAATACAAAGGAAAGTTGTACAAGCTTTCTGAAGGGAAATCCTTGGAGAGGAATTGTAGGTGTGGTCAGGAGAGACAAAGATTGAAATGAATGGATCTTAAAGAACACTGGTAGAAGACTCACAGTTTGCTTTCTCTCAGTTCAAAAAAGACGCGTGTTCTTGAATTGTTGGTCTGCTCTTGATGACAAAATGTCAACAGTTGTTTTTTCTTTGGCTGCCCAGAGAAACCAGTTTCTATCTGCCTTTATCATGTTTTTAACATCCCTAATCCTAGTTAGGCATGCCCTTTATAACTTTGAGGTTTTAACAAACTTCCCCAAGATTAAAATCATGAACAAAGTCTCATTGACTAATCAGGTTTGTCTGTTTGGTATGTTACCTTCTGGGATAAGGTCATCATCACTCGATATTCTGTCTTTTGAAGTGTTACGTGTCACAGAAATAACCAAGTTTCCTTGTCAATTGCATCATAACAAACTCTCAGATCATTAACAATGTCAATATCTGACTTTTTGTTATTTATAATTTTTCTCAGTCTCTTGCGGAATAAATTTCCTGGGGTGCCTGGGTGGCTCAGTCATTAAGTATCTGCCTTGGGCTTAGGTCATGATCAGTGGGAAGCCTGCCTCTCCCTCTCCCACTCCCCCTGCTTGTGCTACCTCTCTCGCTGTTTCTCTGTCAAATAAATAAATAAATAAAATCTTAAAAAAAAAAAAAAGAGTACGTTTCCTCTTGAAGAAGATTCATAAAAAGGATCACAAGTAAGCAGGATCACAAGTAAGCAGAGAGGCAGGCAGAGAGAGAGGAGGAAGCAGGCTCCCTGCCGAGCAGAGAGCCCGATGTGGGACTCGATCCCAGGACCCTGACCTGAGCCGAAGGCAGCGGCTTAACCCACTGAGCCACCCAGGCGCCCCTTCAATATCTTTTTTTAAAATTATTTATTTATTTATTTGACAGAGAGAGATCACAAGTAGGCAGAGAGGAGGCAGAGAGAGAGGGGAGGAAGCCGGCTCCCCACTGAGCAGAGAGCCCGACGCGGACTCAATCCCAGGACTCTGAGATCATGACCTGAGCCGAAGGCAGCAGCGGCTTAACCCACTGAGCCACCCAGGCGCCCTCTTCAATATCTTTAAGATCAAAACTGAAATGGGTAGGAATTTCCAGAACTAACTAAACGCTGCATTCAAACTGAACAAGAATTAGTAACAGAGACTAAATGAACTAAAGAGATTATGCTATTGTGACTCTTGTTTGAAACACCGTTGGTTCTCTAATGTTTGCTCTGCCAGATTAAGGAAACTTTCTCTTAAGATATCTATGACCTACAGAAACGGGATCAAGTATTTATTTGTAAACAAATCAAAGCGTTTAACTTTCCTACCTGAACCCTCTGAAATGAAAAAGGTCTCAGTAAGTATTCTTTTCTCCATGGCAATCTCTGTCATTTGCATAAATTCGATGAGAATCTGTTCCCCTTGTAAGAGATGATCTCTTTAGTTCATTTGGTCCCATGTTATTAATTCCTGTTCAGTTTGGAGGCAGCGTTTAGTTAGTTCTGGAAATTCTTACCCATTTCAGTTTTGATCTTAAAGATATTGAATATCTTTACTTGTTGTTTGTCCTAACAGTCCTTTTTATGAATCTTCTCCAAGAGGAAACTTTTTTTTTTTTTTTAAGGTTTTATTTAACCATTGGAAACATTGGTTATTTTACCACGGCTATGACTGGAGTGTCCTTTTTTTTTTTTTTTTTTTAAAGATATTTATTTATTTCTTTATTTATTTGATAGAGAGAGAGAAAGAGAGATCACAGGTAGGCAGAGAGGCAGGCACAAAGAGGGCAAAGCAGGCTCCCCACTGAGCAGAGAGCCTGATGTGGGGCTCGATTTTAGAACCCTGAGATCATAACCCGAGCCAAAGGCAGAGGCTTAACCCACTGAGCCACCCAGGCGTCCCCTGGACTGTCTTCTTTGAGAGAGACATGCATAGACTCAGATATGACCAAACAGCTTTGAGGAAGTGAGGTTGACTTTATGAAACCTGGAGCCAAAAAGCCCCTTGGAACTGTTGGCCTGGTACTGAAAGACACCCCCCCCCCCGTTGTTAAGTAATTAACTGCTCTTTTGTTGTGTAAAAGTACCCCTCCTCCCCTTGCAATGAAAAGACCCTTCCCCCAGGGTTGAATTCAACGTAACTGCTCTTTTGCCTTTCTGTAACCGCTTGGCTTTTAGGGCATGACACTTGACTCCTGTTTGAACAAGATACCCTCTCCTAATAGCCGGGGCATGGTCACGTAGGCAAGGGGGCTGCATGGTCACATAGGTCACGTAGACAGGATGCCTTTCTGCTGAGTGATGGGGTCAAGCTTCTCCTCTTTGTTTCCCCTTCCCGCCCTTTTTCTTCGTGCATGGGGGTTTTCCAGGGCCAATCCACTAACACCAAGTATGCCTTTTTTCAAATGTTCAAATTGTCAGCCAATCGGCCCCGTCCCATCCGGGACTTGTTTGTACCTGTCTATAAAAATCCTGCACCACCCCAGCCAGGTGTGCTCAGCTAGCAGGAGCTGCTGACCACCCGCAGGCGCCTGCGTAACAATAAAGAACCTCTTGCTGATTGCATCCAGTGGCAGTGTTGGATTCTTGGGTAAGGGGATCCGCGGGTCTTTCAGTACCTTGCTTACAGGTTCCCAGCAGCCTCACTGGGTGAGTAAAGAATGTCATTTCCGGACAGGTGCAGGAACCTCGGAATACACTGGAGACTTCATGAAGAGGAATCTGCACATCGACAGGTATTGCTGACCATCTCTGATGGCAAGTACTTGGCTTGGCTTCTGGCCTCTCTCAACTTAGAGATCCCTTACAAGAGTCCCAGCAAAGCAAATTTTTTTTTTTTTTTCCAGCAAAGCAAATTTTAAAGATCTATATGATCAATCATTATTCTTGCTGACCTTATGTAAATTAGGCCAAGTCTGTCAAAATGGACCTTGTTTTTCAAATAAATTAGTCCTGGTTTGGCTATCTCTGGTTAAAAGTGAGGGTTATTTTAGAGAGAAAAATTCTGTTTCAATAACACACCTTTGTGGATGTCAAATTCTAGATCTGATTGTCTTTGAATGTTTGCCGTTTACTTAAGCTAGAGAACTTGAGATAAACTTCAGAGAAATTACCGCAGTAGCTCATGTATAGACAGTCTTCTTGGTTGTTATTCTGTGGGGATAATAACAGGACCCCATGGGCATATGATGATTTGAACAACTGGGAAATAGGATCAATTCCCTAAGGATTGTATAACGCAACTGGCATCTTGAACCATTCTAGGGGGCTGGGATGATGAATTTTTTTTCCTAAAAGTCAGAGCATATCCAGTCTATCGGGTTAACTATGGACTTTGTGGAGATAATGGATGACCCCACTTTCCCTATGATTGGACTTGATGATGCAGCTGCGGATGCCCTTATCTCCTGAGACAAGTCTTCTCCCACTTGCCAGTGAGTCCTCATAATTAACACACTGTTAAGGCTGTACCTCAAACAAAGAAGTCTTCTTGGTAGTATTATCCCTTAGTTATATTTATCCTAAAAGCCACTTCTCTTGACAATTGCAAACAAAGGCTTTTGCCAAGCATACAACAGTTCTCCTGGTCGGAGCTTCAAAGCTCACTATGGGACCATCCCTGATTGTAATGACTTCACATCAGGTCCAGAGTGTCTTAGAGGCCAAGGCCACCAATGGATGATGGGAGGCCCACTTATTAAATACCAGGCTACACTTACAGATTTGCCTGAAATAACACTTGAAACCTGTCAAACTTTAAGCTCCGCTACCTTTATGCCTGGACCTGACCTCGTCCTTCTATAGAGCACAAGTGTTCAGAGGTTACTGGTCTTGTTTATGCTAGTCAACTAATTTTTTTTATAAAGATTTTATTTATTTATTTAACAGACAGAGATCACAAGTAGGCAGAGAGGCAGGCAGAGAGAGGGGGAAGCAAGCTCCCCGCCGCGTAGAGAGCCTGACGCAGGGCTCGATCCCAAGACCCTGAGATCATTATCCAAGCTGAAGGCAGAGGCTCAACCCACTGAGCCACCCAGGTACCCCAGTCAACCAAATTTAAAAGATGCCCCTATTGAAAATACAGATGACAGTTGGTTTACTGATGGCAATGGTTTCATGGAAAAAGGAGTAAGAAAAGCTGGGTATGCTGTAGTGTTCACTTGTGCTTTGCAATCACCAAAGCACTATAAATTAATATTTATTCTGACTCCAAATATGCTTTCCTAGTCCTACATGCTCACAGAGCCATTTGGAAGAACGAAGGATTATTATCAAGCCATAACTCCCCAATCAAACAGGGGCCTGAAATTATTACTCTACTTAAGGCTGTACGCCTAAGGACAGAACTATAATTCACCTCAAAGGACATCAAAGGATAGGACCTTAGGATCTAGGGGAAACAATTTGGTAAACCATGCAACCAAGAACATAGCGTAAGATAAACAAATATTAAGTCTAAGAGAAATTGTCCTTAGATTTGGACTCCCGGTGTCCCTGCAAAGTAACAATGGACTGTCTTTTATTACACAAATTCAAAAGATGGCCCTCCAAACTGACTAGCCCTTGACACCTTGACTGCAGTTGAAAGGGCCCGGAATTATATGACTACCTCCTAATGGGACCCAATGGCTATGTGGCTCTAACTTGTGTTCATGGCTTCCCCCAGGCTGCACAGGCCCCTGTACCCTAGGTTTTGCTTAGAGGCACGGATGCATTATTAAGACCATTATCAACCTGGTTAACCATCCAAAGTTAAAATAATGTTGGACAAGTTCTATGTCTCATTGTTATAACCAACTGACATCCATTTTAGTTCCCTCTTTGGGACTGGGGAATGTTGTTCGGCACATAGAAACTCTTAGTAAGTACACAAAGCCCTCAGTGACGCTCAAAATAGCATTTATCTACTAAATACTGAACTGACACAAATGTGTAAAGCGGTTTTACAAAATAGCACATTAGATATTTTAACTGCTACACAAGCTGAAACGTGTGCTGCTATCATAAATACTGAATGCGATGTGTATGTTCCAGATTAACACAAAGTATTTCTGGGACTCTGACATGAATACTCAAGTTGTTGCTTTAAGGGTCCCTGGGCGGCTTGGTCGTTGTTGGCTCAGGTCAGGAGCCCCGTGTACTGAGATAGAGACCCACATCTGGCTCCCTGCTCAGCCGAAAGCCTGCTTCTCCCTCTCCCACTCCCCCTGCTTGTGTTTGCTCTCTTGCTGTCTCTCTTTCTGTCAAATAAATAAATAATATCTTTTAAAAAGTGGGTGCTTTGAATGATCCATCTCTTTCCTTTAATGATTGGTTCAACTCCTGGACTGGAAGAGGATTTTTGTCCACTACCAAAGGACCTTTTTTTTTTTTTTTTTTTAAGATTTTTAACCCACCAAGACATGAGATGGTAATTATCTGGGGTCTCATGACTGAGGTTTTCTTAGACGATGACAAAATAACCCTCTCCCAGTAATAGCTAGCCCCTCAGGGTCCTGGAAACCTTGCTTCCAGAATTCCTTTGAGACTTACACTATCCCTAACCCCCTCCCAACCTGGAAGGATATAATGGGTCACTCCTTAATGACCCCAAGTGTAGCTCTTTCTGCCCAGGGGTCCTGTCCCTGTGCTTCAATAAAACCAACGTTTTACACCAAAGATGTCTCAAGAATTCTTTCTTGGCCACGGGCTTCGAACCCTAATGTTTCCTACATCAATAATCTATCATCGAAAAATATTTTAGTGCTCTCTCACTAGATTAGGTCCTTCTTAGGACTGTAGCAGCTTCCTATTCTGCAAAAGGATGTCCTACTCTGTCCTCAGACCCGCCCATCTCCAGAGTTTCTGGAAAGTATCAGAAATGTTTTAGCAAGAGTTATCAAACAAGGGGCGCCTGGGTGGCTCAGTGGGTTAAAGCCTCTGCCTTGGGCTCAGGTCATGATTCCAGGACCCTGGGATGGAGCCCCACATTGGGCTCTCTGCTCAGTGGGGAGCCCGCTTCCCCCTCACTCTCTCTGCCTGCCTCTCTGCCTACTTGTGATCTCTGTCAAATAAATAAATAAAATCTTAAAAAAAAAAGTTATCAAATGAGAGCTAATTTTGTGTGGTCCTCTTTTACTTAGAGACAACCTGTTTAACCCAACACACTCAAAAAACAACTGGGAAACTGTAGTGAGTACGAATCTTTAATAAATAAAGTGTAATAAATAAATAAATAAATAATATGTAGTACGAGCAAAGCCCTACTAAATGAAAAACAGGCAAAAGGAACAAAATACAAACTAACCACATAGCAAATAAGCCTAGACCATATGCGTGTAGTGATAAGATTAGCGCGGAGTAACAAGTTATAAATATTATAACTTGCGCGAAATATCGTAAACCAAAACATGTTTACGACGTGTGTATGTTGTTGGTGTGTAAGCATAAGTGATGTAATATGTTTATGAAGGAGACTTAGCACAGTATATAAAGAGGCATCAGGTTGGACTGAGGTGAAGAGAGTTCCCTGTCGGGAGGACATCATCGCTGGTGCTACCGACCCCCCGACAGTTTCGTTGCCGACCACTCGCTGGTTCTCAGTCTCAACTTCTGCAGTGACCTCTCTGTCTAGATTGTGAGGCGACGTCTCCTTCTCCGTGACAATGTCAACGGACCGTGACCGGGCCACGATTGTGGTGCGGACTTTGTCCCAATAAAGATCAAATGAGTTACATCATAATCCATCTCTCTATCTCCTCTTTACACCCTGCGACCTCCTGGCGGGACGCAGGGGTTTTGCTCGCGACAGAAACACTCTAATTTTAGTAAATTTAAATACATCTTTGCTAATTTTTTTGCTAATAGTTTTTGTAAATAAAAAGGCTTTTATAACACAACTTAGGGGCACCTGGGTCGCTTAGTCTGTTAAATGTCTGCCATGGGCTCAGGTCATGGTCCTGGAGTCCCAGGACCAAGCCTGGGATCTGGCTTCCTGCTCAGCTGGAGGTTGGCTTCTCCAGCTCCTTCTATCCCTCCCCCTGCTTCTGCAATCTCTCTCAAATAAGTGAAATCCTTTTTTTTTTTTAAGATTAAAAAAAAAAGATTTTATTTATTTATTTGACAGAGAGACAGAGATCATAAGTAGGCAGAGAGGCAGGCGGCAGAGAGAGGAGGAAGCAGGCTCCCTGCTGAGCAGAGAGCCCAATGCGGGGCTCAATTCTAGGACCCTGGATCATGAGATCATGACCTGAGCTGAAGGCAGAGGCTTAACCCACTGAGCCACCCAGGCGCCCCTAAAAATTTTATTTATTTATTTGAAAGACAGAGATCACAAGTAGGCAGAGAGGCAGGCAAAGAGAAAGAGGGGGGTGGGAGCCTGATGTGGGGCTTGATCCCAGGATCCTGGGATCATGACCTGAGCCAAAGGCAGAGGTTTTAACCCACTGAGCCACCCAAATGCTCCAATAAGTGAAACCTTAAAAACAAAAGCAAAAACAAAAACCACACGCCTTAAATATGTTTTTTTAAAAAAGATTATTTATTTATTTATTTGACAGAGAGAGAGAGAGAGAGAGAAAGATCACAAGTAGGCAGAGAGGCAGGCAGAGGGGGAGGAGGGGAAGCAGGCTTCCTGCTGAGCAGAGCCCCATGCAAAACTCCATCCCAAGACCCTGAGATCATGACCTGGGTCGAAGGCAGCAGGATCTTTAACCCACTGAGCCAGGCATCCTAACGTTCCTTGTTTTAAATATTTTTATTTATTTGACAGACAGATCACAAGTAGGCAGAGAGGCAGGCAGAGAGAGAGGAGGAAGCAGGCTCCCCGCCAAGCAGAGAGCCCGATGCAGGGCTCGGTTGCAGGACCCGGGGACCATGACCTGTGCCAAAGGCAGAGGCTTTAACCCACTGAACCACCCAGGCGCCCCAACATTCCTTGTTTTAAGAGACTTCCGAGATGCCTCATTTTCAAACAAGGGGCCCTGGTGGCACCTGGCTGTCTCAGTTCGTGGTGTATAGGACTTTTGATCTCAGGGTAGCGATTACTTAAAAATAAAATGGAAACGAAAAGTCTTTAATTAAAAAAAAAAAAAAAAAAGGTGGCCTGATTGCTCCCCCTCCTCCCCACACCCTGTCTTTTCCATACCCCGCTCGCTCCATTGTAATTCTGAGTGGCTGGAGATGGGCCTTTCTTCTGTAAAGTGAGCTTCAGTGTGGGGGCGGGGAATCGCCGGAGAGGAGACTGCACTCCCAGGGCGAGCGAACCGGCATTCAGGTTCTTTGGAGCCTCCCCTCCCTCGCTGTCTCAGTCTGGGCGCTGGGGGACTGCTTAGAGGACGGGAACTCACTTGGATTCTCCCCCAAACCTGCTGTTTATCCATCTTCACTGTTTTAGTAAACGGCCCAGCATCCGCCAGGTGTTCAACCAAGAACCTGTGGGTCAGCTTTGGTTATTTCTCTTTTCCCCTCCCCCAACACTCCTTAAAGCCCATCCATCATGTCCCACCACTTTTTTCCCAAACTGAATCCCAAATTTTCTCACTTCTCACCTCGACCTCTACTGCCCAAGTCCTGGCCACCATCACCCTTGCCTGGAAGATTGCAAGATCCCCTCAACTGTTTCCCTTTCTGCTGCCTCCCCTCCTCCAGATGTAGCCAGGGGTCCTGTCCCTCCCCTACGTAAAATTTTCCATTGCCTTCCTTTGCACTTAACATAAAGTTTGAATAATATTACTTACTAGGGTGACCAGTTTGTCTTGGGCCGAACCGGATAATTGATCATTCACACGGCTTGGCTTGGTGGGTTCTGTCTCTGACAGCCTCAGTCACTGCTTCTTAGAAGACTTTCTGCCACCTCAGTCTCCTCCCCCATTCCCTAAACTTCCCTCTTTGGTTTATTTGACTCCAATCACGTGGGCGCTTTGTCGTTCCATGAGAGGCCCAGGTGTCTCAGGACCTTTGCACTTGTATCGCCGTGGAGCTCTTTTGGCCTTGGCTTGCTCTTGTATATTGGGTTTGGCTCAATGTTCCCTCCCTCAGGAGTCCTTGGATCACTCCAGCTTTTACCATGATTGTCAGGCCCCCACGCCTTCCTACTTATTCATTGTGGAATTTGAGGCTCTCTGTGCTTCACTTCCCACAAAATAGAGATGGGCTTTATCCCCAAAGGGCTGGAGTGGCGGATATAGTAAGATACCCCTTGCTCAGGCCTCAAATCGCTGCTGAAACAAAGAAAATTCTTCATAGCAACGGTAATTATCGCCCTGTCCTGTTTTCTTCCTAGCTCCTGTTAATATTTGATCCAATCACATTTATATACTTACGAATTTCATGTTTATTGTCTGTCTTTAACTAGAATGTTGAGCTGCATCCCGGTGAAGATCAGGTTTATCTCCCTCAGTGCCTAGAATGGTTGCCTGGCACATATCAAAAGCTCAAGATGTGTTAAATGTGAATGAAGCTTGATGTTTGCTCACAATGGGAGTGTACCTAATGCTACCCAGTTGTACACTTAAAAATGGCTAAAATGGTGTATTTTACCAAATAAGGAAATGTATAGTTGGGTGCTTGGGTGGCTCAGTCGATAAGCGTCTGGTTTTGGCTTGGGTCATAATCCCAGGGTCCTGCGCTCGAACCCTGCGTTGGGCTTCTTGCTCAGGGGGAAGTCTGCTTCTCTCTCTCCCTCTGCCCCTACTTGTGCTCCCTCTCTCGCTGTGTTTCTCTGTTCAAATAAGTAAAAATCTTAAAAAAAAAAAAAAAGAAAATGTACACTAATGCTACGTAATACATACTTGATAGCTTTGATGGTTACAAAAAAAGAAAATGGAATGACAGTCTGAGCATCCCAGGAATGGTTAGCCCCTCAGACAGGGGCCAGTTTGGGACTGCAGGTTTCAGGGACTTTTTTTTTTTTTTTTAAATTAACATAACACTCCTCCTTTCCATTATGTTCCGCAGCTTACGTGCCCTCCTGGGGAGGTGAGCGGGAGGTGGGGACAGGAAATCCCAGAAGTCCTGCCTCCAAGGTTGAATTCTCCTAGAAGAACTGGGCTTTCTTCTTCCTCCTCGTGCTTCAGGAACCCCTCAGCCCGCTACGCACGGGTCGTCACTCTTCCATGGACAGAGTTTTTGCAGTCGAACGTGCCACTTGCCGGCTGCGGGATCTCAGGTAAGTTACCTGACTTCCTCTGCTGCTGTTTTTCCCTTTTAAATGTTAACAACAATAAGAAAAGCTCCCTTCCAGGATTGGTGTGAGGGCTGAGCACGATAAAGCATGCAAAATGCTTAGAGAAGTCCCCACCTTGGTCATCGTTAGTGTTACGGAAATGTTTGCTGTTAATATTTTTATTATCCATCCAGATACTTAAGCCAAAAATCTAGGAGTTGTTCATGTTCTTTCCCCCATTTCCAGTGTTCAGAATGGATCTTGGAGCCATTCACTTTTTCTTCTAAATATTCTCAAGTTTTGCCTTTCCTACTCGTCTTTACCCTGTTCAGAGACGTATCCAATGCATCTTCGTTTCCATGTGGTCTACCAGTTGTTCAGCGCTATTTACTCCTAGTCAACCTCTTCCCTGTTGGTCTTCCTGGAGAGTGCTGTGCTGTAAAAGTTTCTGTGTGTGCAGGGACCTGTTTTGGAGTCTGTTCCATTGGCCAGTGGTTAACGATTTTCCTTCCTCCTCATTCCTTATGGGCACTGCATCAGCAAGTCCGTGCTACCTTCAAAACACCTTTCAAATCTGTTTCTCCGTGCATTGCCACCCCGCCATCATTTCTCAGAGACAATCGCAATGGCTCCGATCTACTGCCTACCTGCACCTTTCCCTGTGGAACTCCCCTGCCTCTAGCCATTCTCCTTAGTGATGTAGGAAAGATGTTGGGGTTTGAAGCCGACGGCCAGGAAAGAAAATTCTTGAGACATTTTTGGTGTGAAAGGGCGGTTTTGTTAAAGCACAGGGACAGGACCTGTGGGCAGAAAGAGCTATACCGAGGTAAGGAGGAGTGGCCCATTGTATCCTTACTAGTTAGGAGGGGGTTAGGGATAGTTTAAGGCTCCAAGGAATTTTGGAAGCGAGGTTTCCAGGACCTTGAGGGGGCCAGTTATGTTGGGAAAGGGTCATTTTGTTATCTTCTAAGAAAATCTTAGTCATGAGACCCTTCTTGTGCATATGGGTGGGTCATATACTTAAGGGGAATGATTGCCAAGATATCTTAGGGGAGGATAGAGATGAAGGAAGATTCCAAAGGAAGTTTTTCAATGTTCAAGTAAACTTACAGGGTCCTGGGAGTAGGGCCTTTAGAAAAGTACCAGTATCAGGCAGTTGAGTCTCTAGAGGAAAGTCACACTGCCTGCTTCAAGGACTTGTCAATGGGCAGTAAGGGAATTTAATCATTTTTCTTCTGCCTTTCTTTCCCACATAGTGCAATCCAAGAGACCACTTTCTTTTTTTAAAATGGCATAATGTTTGATATGTACAAAAATAAAGAAGGACGCCTGTGGAGGTTAAGAAGCATGACCACAGAACCGTCTGTGAGCCCACCTCCCTACCTAGGAAATGGAACAGTAGTAAATTCTTTGATGTCCTGAATGACCTCAACACTACTGGGAACTTGTTCTTTAAAAAAAAAAAAACACACAAAAAATTGTTCTTTTAAAACTATTCCTTTGCTTTCTTTTATCTATCTATCATCATTTATCAAGTAATCTCTATACCCAGTGTTGGGCTTGAACTCATAACCCCGAGATCAAGAGTTGAATGCTCTTCTGACTGACCCAGCCAGGCTCCCCACCCGTGCTTTCTTCTATAGTTTTACTACATGTATATATATTCCTAAGCAATTTATTATCTGTTTTTGCTTGTAAATTTTACAAAAATAGTGTCATATTGTGAATACTCCTCTGAGAATTGGTTGACTTGTTTACCAGTACTGATTCTAAGATCCTTTTGTGTTGGTGGATGTAGCTACTGGACAGTCTTGTCTTTTCTTTTTTTTTTTTTAAGATTTTATTTATTTGTTTGTCAGAGAGACAGTACAGGCAGGCAGAGGCAGAGGGAGAAGCAGGTTCCCCGAGGAGCTAGGAGCCCAATGCGAGACTCGATCCCAGGACGCTGGGATCATGACCTGAGCTGAAGGCAGCCACTCAACCAGCAGAGCCACCCAGGTGACCCTGGACAGTCATGTTTCTGTTGCTACTTAGTAATCCACAGTAGGATCCATTATTTGCTGCTAATAGGCATTTGATTGCTACTTTGCTTTACTGTTACGAACGATGCTTGTTCGTGTCTCCTGGTGCACTCCCATAGGGGTTTCTTCTAAGTACTGGCCTTCATCCCCCCCCCCCATCACCATTCGTCTCTGTGCTTTGTCAGGACCAGTACACTAGACACATACATTTATCCTGCTTTTAGTGGTGCAACTTGGCATTTTCTATATTACTCTGTTTCATTTAAAAAAGTTTTTTTTTTTTTTAAAGATATTATTTATTTATTTGATTTGACACACAAAGAGAGATCACAAGTAGGCAGAGAGGCAGGCAGAGAGAGGGAGGGAAGCAAGCTCCCTGCCAAGCAGAGAGCCCAATGCGGGGCTTGATCCCAGGACCCTGGGATCATGACCTGAGCCGAAGGCAGAGGCTTTAACCTACTGAGCCACCTAGGTGCCCCCTATTTCTTTTTTTTTTAAAGATTTTATTTGTTTATTTAAGAGCAAGAGTGAGAGAGAGCATGAGCAGGGGGAGAGACAGAGGGAGAGGGAGAAGCAGACTTCCTGCTGAGCAGGGAGCCCAATGCAGGACTCGATCCCAGGACCCTGGGTTACTGACTCGAGCCAGAGGCAGACGATTAACCGACAGAGCCACCCAGGCGCCTCCATTCTACTTCATTTTTTAAAACAGAAGTTAAGGGGGGCGCCTGGGCGGCTCAGTGGGTTAAAGCCTCTGCCTTTGGCTCAGGTCATGATCCCAGAGTCCTGGGATCTAGCCCCTCATCGGGATCGGGTTCTCTGCTCCGCAGGGAGCCTGCTTCCCTTCCTCTCTCTGCCTGCCTCTCTGCCTACTTGTGATCTCTGTCTGTCAAATAAATAAATACAATCTTTTTTTTTTTTTTAAAGATTTTATTTATTTATTTGACAGACAGAGATCACAAGTAGGCAGAGAGGCAGGCAGAGAGAGAGGAAGGGAAGCAGGCCCCCTGCGGAGCAGAGAGCCCGACGCAGGACTCGATCCCAGGACCCTGAGATCATGACCTGAGCCGAAGGCAGCAGCTTAAGCCACTGAGCCACCCAGGCGCCCATAAATACAATCTTAAAAACAAAAAAGATCTTATTTATTTTTTTGACAGACACAGGTCACAAGTAGGCACAGGGGCAGGCAGAGAGAGAGAGGAGGAAGCCGACTCCCTGCTGAGCAGAGAGCCCGAGGTGGGGCTGTGGGGCTCGATCCCAGAATCCTGGGATCATGACCTGAGCTGAAGGCAGAGGTTTTAACCCACTGAGCTACCCAGGTGCCCCTAAATAAATAAAATCTTAAAAAAATAAATAGAAAAGAAGATGATCTGGGGCGTCTGGCTGACACATCCCCAGAGCATGTGACTCTTGATCTCTGGGTTGTGAGTTGGGTCATGAGTTTGAGCCCCATGTTGGGCCTAGAGCTTACTTGAAATCAAGCAAGCAAGCAAGCAGGAG
The DNA here is from genome assembly GCF_964662115.1 of Mustela nivalis. Lineage (NCBI taxonomy): Eukaryota > Metazoa > Chordata > Mammalia > Carnivora > Mustelidae > Mustela > Mustela nivalis. The sequence goes on from NC_139037.1 coordinate 32,487,010, forward strand.
GATGGAGAGCATTTCCTTCTGAATGCCTAAAATGAATTTTTTTTTTTTTTTTTTAAAGATTTTATTTATTTATTTGACAGACAGAGATCACAAGTAGACAGAGAGGCAGGCAGAGGGAGAGAGAAAGGGAAGCAGGCTCCCTGTGGAGCAGAGAGCCCAATGCGGGGCTCGATCCCAGGACGCTGAGATCATGACCTGGGCCGAAGGCAGCGGCTTAACCCACTGAGCCACCCAGGCGCCCCTAAAATGAATTTTTTTTTAAATTTAAAAAGCTGTTGATCCGCAAAATGATTTAATGACCAACCAATCCACAGTGTGGAAAATCCCCTAGTCTAGGGGAGCCTGGCTGGTGCAGTCACTAGAGCATGTAACTCTTGATCTCGGGGTTGGGGTTCAGGTCCCACGTTGGGAGTACAGCTTACCTAAGAAAAAAAAGAAAGGAAGAGAAAGAAAAACCTGTGGTCGATTCTGGGTATGTACCTGGGAGAGAGATGCTGGTTCAGGGAGTGTGAGCACAGTCAACTTCATCAGAACAAATTGCTCTCCTAAGTAGCTAAAATAATTGACCCCTTACCAGCCCCATATTAGAATTGATGTGTATTCCACATGTTTTTTTTTTTTTTAAACATGTAGTTTTATTTTATTTTTTTAGATTTTTATTTATTTATTTGACAGATCGTAAGTTGGCAGAGAGGCAGGTGGTAGGGGCGGGGAAGCAGGCTCCCTGCTGATGCGGGGCTGGATCCCAGGACCCTGAGACCATGACCTGAGCTGAAGGCAGAGGCTTGAACCCACTGAGCCACTCACCCGCCCCTGTAGTTCGTACTTTTTGAATTAAAAAAAAAAAAAAAATTCTTCTCTTTTTTCTGAACTCCTAAAGATAGCCTCCAAAATTTTCTGCTTAACAAATTTTGAAAATTTAAATCTTTAGTCCCCAAGAACTTGGGCAATTTTTCTTTATTTCTTTATGAATTACCAGTTGACCCAGCACCCTGTGCTGGATAACCTGTCCTGTCCCCATTGATTGCTCACGTCAGGCTGTCACCAAACTCTTAACTGTGTAGGTCCATTTCTGTGCTCTCCTCACTTCCTTTCATCAGGGGAAGACTATTCTTTTTTTTTTTTTAGGGGAAGACTATTCTTGTCCAATACTTATTATTCTATTGTAATTTTGGAGTGTTTTGAGTATTATCTCTTTCTTAAAGATTTCAGTCATTTATTTGAGAGAGAGAGAGAGAGAGAGCGCGCGAGGGGCCAAGAGAGCATGCGTGAGCTGGGAGAGGGGCAGAGAAAGAGGAGAAGCCGATTTCCCACTGAGAGGGGAGCCCAGCCCCGGGCTTGATCCCAGGAACCTGAGGCCATGACCTAAGCCACCCAGACACCCTTGTTTTTTGAGTATTGTACATGCTTTGCTCGCATATCCACGTTAGACTCAGTTGAGCAGGTTTTATGACACCCGCTGTTGAGACTTTGGAATTGGTACTGACTCCAGAAATCTTTTTTTTTTTAAAGATTTTGTTTATTTCTTGCCATCCGCGTGCAATTTGGGACGCCTGGGTGGCCCAGTTGGTGAAGCAGCTGCCTTCGGCTCAGGTCATGATCCCAGTGTTCTGCATGGGGGGGGGGGGGTCCTTGCTCAGCAGGGAGCCTGCTGCTGCCTCTGCCTGCCTGCGATCGCTTTCTCGCTCTCCCTCTTTCTTACAAATAAATAAATAAAATCTTTAAAAAAAAAAATAAAGATTTTGTTTATTTCTTCGACAGAGAGAGAGAGAGAGAGGATAGCGTGGGCAGCAGCAGGCAGAGGGAGAAGGGAAGCAGAGTCGCTCTGAGCAGGGAGCCCAAGGAAGGGGTTGATCCCAGAACCTTGAGATCATGACCTTAGCTGAAGGCAAATGCTTAATGACAAATTTTGAAAATTTAAATCTTTAGTCACCAAGAACTTGGGCAGTTATTCTTTTTTGTCCCTAGTAGTTGTATTTTTTCTTACAGATTTTAAAATTTATTTGAAAGAGAGTGCAGGGGGATGGGGCAAGGTGCGGGGAGAGAATCCCAAGTGGACATGGGGCTTAATCCCATGACCCCAAGATCAGGAATAGAGCTGACACCAAGAGTCGGATGCTCAATTGAGTCAGTCACCAGGCAACCATGGTAGTTCTATTTTCAATTTTCTTTCTTTCTTTCTTTTTTTAAAGATTTTATTTATTTGGCAGCCAGAGATCACAAGGAGGCAGAGAGGCAGGCAGAGAGAGAGAGAGAGGGGAGGAAGCAGGCTCCCTGCTAAGCGAGGCTCAATCCCAGGACTCTGGGATCATGACCTGAGCCGAAGGCAGACACTTAACCACTGAGCCACCCAGGCGCCCCCAAACCAACTGTTTTTAAAACTTAATCATGTATTGACATATTAAAGTATCTCACAGGTTTGATTCACTTATTTTATTTATAAAGGTATTTTTACCTTCAAGTTAAAAAAAAATACCAAATAATACTTACCCAGTATAGAAAATCAGAATAAAGAGCAGCAGACGGAGAGGGAGAAGCAGGCTTCCTGCTAAGCAGGGAGCCCGATGCAGGGCTCAATCCCAGGACCCTGGGATCATGACCTGAGTGAGCCAAAGGCAGATGCTTAACTGACTGAGCCACCCAGGTGCCCCCTTTTTTTCTTTTTTTAATTAAGTAGTTTCCATGCTCAGCGTGGCCCAGCTCAGGGATTGAACTCATGACCCTGAGATCAAGACTTGAGCTGAGATCCAAGAGTCGAATGCTTAACTGACTGAGACACCCAGATGCCCCTCTCTACACCTTTTTAAAAAAGATTTTATTTATTTATTTGACATAGATAGAGAGACACAGCAAGAGAGGGAATACAAGCAGGGAGAGAGAGAAGCAGGGTTCCTTCGGAGCAGGGAGCCTGATGCGGGGCTCGATCCCAGGGTGCTGGGATCATGACCTGAGCCAAAGCAGATGCTTAATGACTGAGCCACCCAGGCGCCCGCTCTATCCACTTTTTAATCAGATTTTTTTTTTTTTTCCATTGAGTTATGTGAGCTCTTATACATTTTGGATATTAACCCCTTACTGGATACATGATTTGCAGATACTTTCTCCCACTCCATAGGTTGCCTTTCTATTTTGTTGATGTTTTTCTTTGCTCTATGGAAGCTTTGTACTTTGATGTAGCCCCACTTCTTTTTGCTTTTATTGCCTTTGCTTTTGTCAACAACTCCCCAAAAAAAATCATTGCCAAGACTGATGTCAAAGACATTACTCCTTATGTTTTCTTCTAGGAGTTTTATGGCTTCAAGTCTTAACATTCAAAGCTTTAATCTATTTTGAGTTAATTTTTGTGTAGCATAAAATAATGGCCCGGTTTCATTCTTTCACAGCGGCTTAACCCACTGAGCCACCCAGGCACCCCTTCTGTAGGGTAGATTTAAGAGAGGGTTTATTTTTATTATTTATTTATTTATTTATTTGACAGACAGAGATCACAAGTAGGCAGAGAGAGAGAGAGAGAGAGAAGCAGGCTTCCTGCGGAGCAGAGAGCCCGATGCGGGGCTCGATCCCAGGACCCTGAGATCATGACCCGAGCCGAAGGCAGCAGCCCAAACCACTGAGCCACCCAGGCACCCCTAAGAGAGGGTTTAAAAAAATTGTAAGTTAGGAACTCCGGGGTGGCTCAGTTGTTAAGTATCTTCTTTTGCTCTGGTCATGATTCCAGGGTTCTGGGATTGAGTCCCACATCGGGCTCCCTGCTGAGTGGGGAGTCTGACTTCTACCTCTCTCACTTCCTCTGCTTGTGTTCCCTCTCTGGCTGTGTCTCCTCTCTCTGTCAAATAAATAGATAAAATCTTTTTAAAAAAATGTAAATTAGATCTTCTCCCTTCCCTGGTTATAACTCGATAATTATTTTCCATTGCCCTTAAAATAAAGCCCAAATTCTTTACCTAAACACATACAACCTGGTCCTGTCTCTTCAGTTTTATCTTACAAAACGGGCACCCTCACCCAGAACTGGCCAGGGTCACGGTCTTCTGGTCAGTCCTCTTGCTTACCTCAGCAATAGTCAGCCAGTGTTTCTCCTCTGCTAGAAGACTTCCCATTGTCCCACTGTCCACCTTCTGCCTGGCTAGCATCCAGCTCAGATCTCTACTTCATAGATACCTTTTTTGAACCTCTTACTCAAAATCATTCAGTTAATGCCCTTTTTTTTCCCCTCAAAGATTTTATTTATTTATTTGACAGACAGAGATCACAAGTAGGCAGAGAGGTGGGCAGAGAGAGAGGGGGAAGTAGGCTCCCGATGTAGGAGAGAGCAGAGAGCCGGATGTGGGACTTGATCCCAGAATCCTGTGATCATGACCTGAGCCGAAGGCTGAGGCTTTAACCCAGTGAGCCACCCAGGTGCCCCAGTTAATGCCCTTTGATAGCCAAACAGAGTGCCCTGTTTTCCCTTCTAACTCTATTATCCTTTGGCAGTTGCTTGGTTTATTTGTCTCTGCCTGATGTCTGGTTTCTTGGACAGCCTACAAGCTCCCTGGGAGACCTTGGCTCTTTGGCTCACCATGGCATCTGGTGCATTGTTTAGTACATAATGCATACTCAAAAAATGTTTGTCAAAGGACCAAAGGCAAGGAAAGAGGAAGGAGAGAGGGACTTCTATAGCTTGGAAAGCAGAAGCAAAGCCAAATAAGGGATGCAAGGGATCAAAAGTGGGCTGGGTTTCAAGAAGGTTGTAGAGGGGGTCCCCTGCTGGCTTCGTCGGTAGAGCAAGAGACCCTTGATCTTGTGGTCCTGAGTTCGTGACCCATGTTGGGTGTAGAGTTTACTTTAAAAAAAGGCCTTGATGGTTTTATTTATTTATTTATTAAGACTTTATTTATTTATTTGACGAGAGAGATCACAAGCAGGCAGAGCAGCAGGCAGAGAGAGAGGGGGAAGCAGGCTCCCTGCTGAGCAGAGAACCCGATGCAGGACTCGATCCCAGGACCCTGGGATCATGACCTGAGCAGAAGGCAGAGGCTTAACCCACTGAGCCACCTTGGTGCCCCGGCCTTGATGGTTTTAAAAATCATTTCATTTATGTCGTATGGAATGTATTATAGTTGTCAAAGCTTCAAATGATACAGAAATGTAAGGAATATACATTTAAGTTTATTTTTACCACCCACTCTTCAGACCCACACCCCATCTCCAGGGTAACCACATTTATTGCTGGTTTGGTAAATATCTTTATTTTATCTACTTACACATTTTTGCATATATACCAAATACATTTATATACATACAGGGTTTTTCTTTTAAAGATTTTATCTATTTATTTGACAGAGAGATCACAATTAGGCAGAATGACAGGCAGAGAGGGAGATGCAAGGTCCCTACTGGGCAGGGAGCGCAATGCAGGGCTTGATCCCAGGACCCTGGGATCATGACCTGAGTGGAAGGCAGACACCCAACATACTGAGCCACCTAAGTGCCCCGGATTTGTTTTTCTTTTTTGCAGTCATGGATAGCATCCTTTACGGTTGTGTGAGATGCTTGCTTCATTTAAAAATACGACATGGAGGGGCACCTGGGTGGCTTAGTGGGTTAAGCCTCTGTCTTCAACTCAGGTCAGGATCTCAGGGTCCTGGGATTGAGCCCCGCATCTGTCTCTCTGCCTGCTTGTGATCTCTCTTTGTGTCAAATAAATAAAATCTTTAAAAATACGACATGGAAATCTTTCCATTTCAGTTCAGGTAGATATGTAACCAGCTCACAATTGGTGGACATTCGGTCTGTTGAAATAGCTCACAAGTATAAACAGGGCTCAAGTGAAAGTGATTATATCAGTCAGGCAGACGCTTAACGACTGAGTCCACCCAGGTGCCCCAGGTTTCACCTTTATAAGAAGAAAAGTGTTGGGGAGCCTGGGTGACACAGTGGGTTAAGCCTCTGCTTTCAGATCAGGTCATGATCCCAGGGTCCTGGGATCGAGCCCTGCATTGGGCTCCCTGCTCAGATGGGAGCCTGCTTCCCTCTCCCCTCTCTGTCTCCCTCTCCATTTGACTCTCTGCCTATTTGTGGTCTCTGTCAAATAAATGAATAAATAAAAAAAAAAAAGACGAAAAGTGTTCTGGATGGTGGTAATGGTTGCACAATATTGTGAATAGGCTTCATGAGCCAGAACTGTATACTTAACATCTGTTGTAGATTTTATATTATGCATTCTTTACTGTAATTAAAAATAGTAATTAAAAAACCCATACCAAGAGCATACAGATTCCCTTGTATTCAGAGTGTTGGAGGAATAGAAGGTTAGACTTACAAAAAGAAAAAAATCCATACAGATGAATTTGAAATAGTTCTGGGAACATATAGTCCCAGACTTCCAGATCTGTATCAAAATTTTATTAAGATTTTCTTTCTATTTATTACTTTTGAAAATATTTATTTATTTATTTTAGGGGCTAGAGGTAGAGAAAGTCTTAAACACACTGTGCACTGAGCAGGGAGACCGACACAGGGCTTAATCTCATGACCAGAGCTGAAACCAAGAATTGGACTCCTGTGCCACTCTGGTGCTCTTTTAAGAGTTAATTTGATCTGATTTTTTAAAAATATTTGACAGAAGGGAGACAAAGACTCCCCACTGGGCAGAGAGCCTGATGACGGGCTCAATTCGAGGAGCCTGGGATCATGACCTGAGCCAAAGGCAGATGCTTAATCAAATGAGCCACCCCGGTGCCCCAAGATTTTATTTTTATGCGATCTCTATAACCAAAGTGGGACTCGAACTTACAACCCTGAGATCAGGAGTCATGTGCTCCACCGACTGAGCCAGCCAGGCACCCCTAGATCTGTATCAATTGGTTCATAGATTGGTTAGGTGCTTGGCTGCAAAAATTGAATAGAGGGGTGCCTGGGTGGTTCAGTGGGTTAAGCCTCTGCCTTCGGCTCAGGTCATGGTTTTGGGGTCTTGGGATTGAGCCCTGCATCGGGCTCTCTGCTCAGCGTGGAGCCTGCTTCCCCCTTTTTCTCTCTGCCTACTTGTCAGATCTACTCGACAGATCTCTGTCTGTCAAATAAATAAATAAAATCTTAAAAAAAAAAAAAGTTACAGTAAAGAAGTCCCATTGTCTTAAAAAAAGAAATGGTCAGTGATTTTACTAGCCAAAATGGACCTACTTGGGAATAGCAGGGAATTGCAATTCAGGACAAACAAACAAAGCAAAAAAAAAAAAAAAAAAAAAAAAAAAAAAAAAAAAAAATCCCCAAAACCTAGCCCAATAAACAAAGGAGAGAAATGTTATTTTATGGGGAAGTAGGAGTAAGTTGGGAGGAGTTGTTTTGCGTAAAATCCACTGGAGAAACCCACAGGTTCAGGGTAACAGTGGTTTCTCATTGGGTAAGTTGCTGGGGTAGTCGATTTCTTGTGGGAGATGCAGTGTACATCTTCTTCCTTTGGTGGTTGATGATTCTTTCCTATAATGGACACTGAGTGTATGGCTCCCCATTCTGGCCTCCCGAGTTTATTTTAGGGAGGAGTTTCTTTATTTTCACATTTCCTCCTTTTGATCCAGATACTTCTCTGAAAGCATCACTGATCAAGAGTCATGTTTTCTTAATTCCCTGGCCTTTTGTCTTTGGTGCCAAGAAGGGCCTTTCTTGGGTGTCATGTCCCAGGCTGGAGAGAAATTGTACAGATTAGAAACCTGCTGTCACAGGGGTGACTGGGTGGCTCAGTCAGTTAAGCTTCTTACTTGGCCTCAGGTTACGATCTCAGGATCCTGGGATCAAGTCCCACATCGGGCCCCTTGTTCAGTGGAGAGCCTGCTTCTCCCTCTGCCTGCTTGTGCTCTCTCTCACACACACAAGTGAATAAAATCATTAAAAAAAGAAAAAAAGAAACCTACCATCACCTTTGTTCAACAAGGAGGGGTAGGAGGGAGAAGTCAGGCACTTAACCATATATTGTCCATATTTATTAAGATTGTGAGCATTGAAGATCATCTTGGGCCCATCGTTTCTACAAAGGTTTAATATTAAGGCAGTGAGTACAGAATGAAAATAACATGACAATTCCACATCATACAGTGGTTCTAAGCCAGGACCCAGGGTCTGAAAGTAGCTAATTGAAAATATTCATTGACACTTTTCCTAACTTAGAGGACAGAAGTTCTCCCTCTGACTCCAGGCAAACCCAGAGTCGACTTTGCCTTCAGGAAGTCCCTGTTTAAAGCAGCCACGGAGGCAGAATAGTGGGCACTGCAGAAGCACAGCTAGAGAGTTCAGGGAGGGCAGTTAAGAAGATGCAGTGCAGGTGTAAACAGGCAGCAATAGCTGATGAACCTTTTGCAGAACATCAGCGCTTCACAGACATGTTGACAGCATTGTTAGCTCAAAATAACTGGAATCAAAGGTGGGATCAGTAATACAGCCTGTAACGTTGTAAATTTAGAAATCAGGAATCCAGATAAGAACCGCGAATCAGGAGGTACCTGGGTTGCACAGTCAGTTAAGCATCTACCTTTGGCTTAGGTCATGATCTTGAGGTCTTGGGATGGAGCCCCATGTCGGGCTCCATGCTCAGTGTGGAGACTACTTCTCCCTCTGCCTTTGCCCCTCACTACCCCCCACTCCGACTTCATGATTGCTCTCTCAAATGAATAAATAAAATCATTTTTTCTTTATTAACATGTATTGTATTATTTGCCCCTGGGGTACAGGTCTGTGAATCATCAGGCTAACACATTTCGTAACACTCACCATAGCACATACCCTCCCCAATGTGCATAACCCAGCCACCCTATCCCTAGCCCCCCACTCCAGCAACCCTCCGTTTGTTCATTGAGATTAAGAGTCTCTTATGGTTTGTCTCCCTCCAGAACCCATCTCTCTTTCTCTCTCTTTTTTTTTTGAAGACCATGTTTATTCATTTATTTGACAGAGAGAGACAGCACACCAGCAGGGAGAAGCAGACTCCTTGCTGAGCAAGGAGCCCAGTGCAGGACTCGATCCCAGGATGTCAGGATCATGACCTGAGCCTAAAGAAGGCACTTAACCGACTGAGACACCCAAGCGCTCCAACAAATGAATAAATAAAATCTTTAAAACCCCCAAAATAGGGGCGCCTGGTGGATCAGTGGGTTAAGCCTCTGCCTTTGGCTCAGGTCATGATCTAAGGGTCCTGGGATCGAGCCCGCATCAGGCTCTCTGCTTAGCAGAGAGCCCGCTTCCTCCTCTCTCTCTGCTTGCCTCTCTGCCTACTTGTGATCTCTCTCTGTCAAATAAATAAATTAAAAAAAAAAAAAAGGCAAAAAAAAAAAAAAAAACCCCAAAATGAACCCAGGATCAGCTAATAGTCCAGTTGAAAAAGACATACTTCTTTGAGTCCTGAACCTTATAATCGGTCTGGTCTGGGCGTTTTGGGAAAACTATTGTCAGATATCCTCTTACCAGATACCTTTTTTAAAAAAAGATTTATTTATTTGTTTGTTTGACAGAGACAGAGAGAGAGAGAGAGGGAACACAAGCAGGGGGCGTGGGGGAGGGAGGAAGCAGGTTTCCCACTGAGCAGGTAGCCTGATGTGGGACTTGATCCCAGGACCCTGGGATCATGACCTGATCTGCCGAAGGCAGATGCTTAACAGCTGAGCCACCCAGGCTCAAGTAATCTGTACACCCAATGTGGGGCTCAAACCCAAAACCCCAAGATTAAGAGTTGCGCACTCCACTGACTGAGCCGGTCGGGTGCCCTGTCATCAGATGTCTTCAATTCTGGGACATATACTTGAAGGTCACCAGATGGTGTGCAGGCCCAGTCAGGATTTGGTGCTTTCTTTAAATGTGTCATGCAAATCCCAGAGTCTAGTTCCTGGAATTTGGTCACACGGGATTGGTTAGCAGTATCTGATGGGGCCTTTCCAGTGAGGCTTAAGAGAGTCTTTTGGAAGTGTGTGTGTGTGTGTGTGTGTGTGTGTGTGTTTTAAATAGATAAAATCTTCAGGTTGCAAGATGTGATGTTTTAAGATCTCCATCTTCTGAGCACACACTGTAAAAAGACTGCTCTACCAAAGCATTTTTTTTAAAAGTAGGCTCCACGACCCTAAGATCAAAAGTTGCATGCTCAAGGGGGCGCCTGGGTGGCTCAGTTGGTTAAGCATCTGACTCTTGATCTCTGCTCAGGTCTTGATCTCAGGGGCGTGAGTTCAAGCCCTGCATTGGGCTCCATGCTGGGCATGAAGCCTACTTAAAAAAAAAAAAAAAGTTTCATGCTCTACCGACTGAGCCAGCCAGGCATCCCAGCATGGCTATTTTTAATAGAAGCAATTAGGCCTTTACACTATTGAAGTATATCTTTTATCAGCTGTGGCTCAAAGGAGGCAGGGACCAAATGCATTGGGCGTCCTATGACTGTCTCAAAGGATGAGACTCGGTGAGTTCCGAAAAAGGTGGATCTGAGATTCAGAAGGACCAACAGCAATGCTTGTGGTCAAAGTCGTTAGAGGATTTCTTTCTTCCTTCCTTCCTTTCTTTTTCTCTTTCTCTCTTTCTTCTTAAAGATTTATTTGAAAGAGAAAGAGGTTTGGCCAGTTGGGGGGGAGGGGCAGAGGAAGAAGTAGACGCCCCACTGAGCAGGGAGCTGGAGGTGGGGGATATTGGGACTCTGTGACCATGACCCGAGGCAAGGCAGATGCATAACCTAGGTGCCTCAGAAAGTATTTAGGATTTCTACAAATTTTGCCAGTTGAATCTTAATGTGCCATTAGCGCTGAACTGAAGGATTAAGGATGGCGTGCACGGTGAAAGTGTTGTAAAACTGGCTGAAGAGCACAGATTTACTGAAGCCCCTCACCGGGAAAATGGGTTCATTGATCACTAGGAAGTCCAGGAAGGATTCCCCAGGTACGTATAGTCTTTTTTAACAGAATTTTAGCCACACAAGAAGCTGTGGCCCATTTACAGATGAAAGCCTTAGACCAGTGAGAAAACATACAAACCATGACTGAAACATATCCCATCCATGAGATGGGAGGAGCTGTATGAAACCGATTGGCCAGACCTCCAGTGGGCCATGGGCAGTTCACAGGGTCTGGGTGCAGACTGAGCATGGGTCCTTGGACTGGACTTTGGACAGGTGGGACACAAGAGGTAGGCACTTTGTAGCCTTATTAATATTCCTCTGCCATTATTTGTTCAGGAATGCTATCACTTTGGTTTAAGGCACATACAGTAGTAAGTAGTGGGAATTTTAGAATTTCTGGAATGGCTGGAACAGTATTGGGTCCAAACCAGAGTTCTCTCTTTTTTAGTGAACCAACATTTATTAGATTTCCAATATTTTTCCTTTTCTGGGGCCAATTGTTCAGTGTCTTTTGTCAATTTTTTCAAATTGTCATTTGAGAGAACATCCCTCTGGACCGTGACAGAGGTTGACTATTGGTTTCCTTGAGAGAGAATTTTGGCTGGAAATAATCCGTGAGGTGGTTTCCGCTGGCCTCCAGGGGGTTGAGTCTGGAACACCAAGGACATTTAATAGCCGGAGCAGCTGGCAAAATTAGGGCATCAATCAATTTTGGGTATAGAAGCCATTTTAAATTTCATTCCCATTAGAGGTAAGGAAACCTCACTGTTTCCATGCCATTCCCAGGTTATGAGCTACTTCAAAGGGGTATCAGTTATCTGTACGAATGTCTGCGGTTTTACTTCCATCTGAGGTACAAGCCTGAGTAAAGGTGTATCACAGCCCATTGGGTGAAGGAGCCAGAGGCAAACACGCTGCCTCACGGACATCAAACAGTTGCAGTAGCATGCCCAGCGCAATATTTAGCATTTTCATCCTTTAAATAACATCCACCAGGGGGCGCCTGGCTGGGTCAGACAGTGGTGTATGGCTCTTGATCCCGGGGTTGTGAGTTCGAGCCCCATGTTGCTATAGGGAATTACTTAAAAAAAAAAAAAAAAAATCTTAAAAAAGGACCCATCAGTAAGCCATGAAAAATCTTCAGCTAGAGAAGTTTTCTATAAATAGTCACGGGGAGGCAAGAGGTGATTGGTCAGCGTGAAGCAGTCAGGAGAGGTCTCATCTGTGGAGGCGGGCTTGGGGGGGTGTGGTGGGTAGAATCTGAGCAGGGTGGAGGTTATTGCTTCAAGAAGTTATAGGAGGGGTGCATGAGTGGCTCAGAAGGTTGAGCATATGCTTTCCGCTCCGATCATGATCCTGGAGTCCTGGTATTGAGCCCCGCGTTGGGCTCCTTTGCTCAGCAGGGAGCCTGCTTCTCCCTGTACCTCTGCTGCTCTCCCTGTTGTGCTCTCTTGCTCGTTCTGTCAAATAAATAAATAAAATATTTTTTAAAATGTTATAGGAGGAGCAGTTAGTGGAAGATGTCATAGGAGGTGAGGTGATTGGCAGCAAAGGGTTGAGTGATGGAATTCAGGAGGGCTTTTGCTGCAGGGGGCATAAGGATGGTTAAGAATGTCCTCTGGCAGTTTCTTCAGTCACCTTTACCAATAGGGCAGTGGCAGGAATGGCTCTAAGGCAAGGGGATGTCCCCAAGCCCCAGGATCCTCTCGTTTGCTATAATGCCCTATGGATTGATGACGGTCTCTCTGTTTTGGGGTGAGCACTTCAAGGGATGTCCTTCCCTCTCACACACAAAAAGTAAATAGGAGCTGCTATCAGCTCCTTGGATGGCCAAGGGCAGGGGACTTTATTTTAGGCTTTTCTTTAAAGTCCCAAGAGCTATGTCCTCCTGATCTTTCTAAATAATAGGGTCAGTTTTTTCTTTTTAAAAAAAAATTTTTTTTTTTAGGAATTTATTTATTTGACAGAGAGAGATCACAAGTAGGCAGAGAGTCAGGCAGAGAGAGAGAGGAGGAAGCAGGCTCCCCGCTGAATAGAGAGCCTGATTCGGGACTCGATCCCAGGACCCTGGGATCATGACCCTGGCCGAAGGCAGTGGCCCAACCCACTGAGCCACCCAGGCGCCCTGTTTTTTCTTTTTTAAAGATTTTATTTATTTGTCAGAAACAGATACAGAGAGAGAGAGAGCACAAGCTGGCAGAGTAGCAGGCAGAGGCAGAGAGAGAAGCAGCAGGCACTCTGCTGAGCCAGGAGCCTGATGTGAGGCTCGATCCCAGGATTCTGGGATCCTGACCTGAGCCAAAGGCACCGACTTAACCAACTGAACCACCCAGGTGTGGGTGTTGGTTGTTTCTTAGTAAAACGCATACATAGAAGTTAAGCCATAAGAAAAGTTCGGAATCCAGTTTTGACAGTAGTCCAAGAGAAGCTCATCATTATTGCTTAGTTTTAGGTTTGAGGAAGTTCAGGATGCCATGAAATCTATCTAGGACCAGGTGTAACCATTGTTCTGAGAACAGGTGCCCTAAGTATCAAACCTGAGCTTGAGCAGGTTTCTATGAAGACAATTTTCTATGAAGACTTTATGTGCTTTAAGGTCCTTTTTTCTTTTTTATAATTTAATTTTTAAAGAGTTATTTGTTTATTTGAGAGAGAGAGAGAGCATGAGCCAAGGGGAGGGGCAGAGGGAGAGGGAGAAAAGCAGATCCCCACTGAGCATGGAGCCCTATGCAGGGCTCAATACCAGGCCCCTGGGATCATGACCTGAGCTGAAATCAAGAGTCAGACGCTTGACCAACTGAGCCACCCATGCACCCTAAGGCCCAAAGTTTAACAAGGACTGTCTTCCTGTGTAGAGGTTTGAAAAGTGGAGCAGAGAAGTAGTCTATGCGTTGAACAAAGTAGAGGCTGCAGAAGCCTTTATATCCTTGTAAGAAAGAAAGGGCTCTCTGAAGCCTTGAGCCATCACTGTGTAGGTATACTGCATTTCTTCCCAGGTGAAAGCAAAAAGAGGTTGACTATATATACTTAACCAGAATACTAAAACATGTCCTGTGTCAATCAGTGACAGCAAAAAAATTTGCTTTCAGTGGCAGTGGTTATCAATAGCAGATGGGGCTTAGGAACAATGAGGTACCAAGGGATAACGGTGTTATTTATTCCTTGGAAGTCCTGGACAAAACTTCATCCTCAGTCATTGGGTTTTCTCATGGGTAAAGCTGGGGTATTAGAGGAATGAGTGCAGGGGATGATGAGGCCCTGACTCTTGTAATCCTCTATTATGGGCTTGATACTATGAAGGGCTTCTTTATTTATAGAGTATTGACTAGTTCTGGGGAGGGATTTTGAGTGATCTAGGGGAGATGCACTGTGGATTCTGTCAATATCAGTTGAAGATTTTGCTCCTAATGAGGTTGGTAGCTTATCCAGTAAGAATACACAATCAGTGTCCCCCACTCAAGTGTAGTGGTGTCAGAGATAGAGCAGATCAAGGTATCGATGCGTCCTTTAATTCACCCAGTTGGCTAGTTTGATTACTGCTGTCAGTTTCTGGAATTATTTAAACCCTTTTGGGAAAAAGATATTCCAGCATGATATTTTTCTAAGAAATCTCTGTCTAGTAAAAATAGGGAGGAATGGGGGTGCCTGGGTGGCCCTCCCAGGGGGCCTCTCCCCCAGGCAGAGGCTTCAGCTCAGGTCATGATCTCAGGGTCATGGAATCGAGTCCCGCATCGGTCTCTGTTCAGCAGTGAGCCTGCTTCCTCCTCTCTCCCTCTCTGCCTACCTCTTTGCCTACTTGTGATCTCTGTCTGTGAAATAAATAAATTAAAAAATCTTTAAAAAAAAAAAAGAGAGAGAGAGAGAAAGGAACTAAGGGGAAAAGGGTGGGTAACTAAAGGGGCCTAAACAAAAGGGAATAGTTCAGAAATTGGAATCTGTTGAGGTTCGTTAGAGAACCACACTATTTGAACTATTTTAGTACTCTGAGCCAAGGCCTGCTTTATAGCAGTGGGATTAAGCGCTGATGGTGTAGCACTGATGTCAGTAAGGACACAGAGAGATTCATTCCTAATCTGGAGAGTTTTTTTTTCCTCCAGGCTGAGTAGAAGGGAGGAGTGGGAAGATCCTTGATAGTTTCTCGGAACGCCATCTTTGGGAATTAGGAAGTCGTTGGAAAAGGCTGGCTGGTGGGCCGAAGGTGCCTTAAGTTGGTAACAATCTTTTTTCCAGTGTTCTGGCTCTTTGCAGTAGCAGCAGAGACTTTGGGTTTTGCTTAGGAGCCTCCATTTGTCAGAATGCAAAATTAAGAATTTTAGTGGTCTGTCTTTTAGGTGACTGACCTAGCATGCAGGTGAGCTGGTTTGCCACATTAACTCAGTGTGGAGCAGACACAGTTTCCCATTTAATTCTTGTCCTTTATTATTTTTTTTAAAGGTTTTTTAAAAAATTTACTTATTTTTAGGGGTGTCTGGGTGACTCAGTGGGTGAAGCCTGCCTTTGGCTAAGGTCATGGTCTCAGGGTCCTGGGATCGAGCCCTGCATCGGGGCTCTCTGCTCAGCAGGGAGCCTTCTTCCCCCTCTCTGCCAGCTGCTCTGCCTACTTGTGATCTCTCTGTCAAGTAAATAAATAAATTTTTTTTTAAAATATTTTTTTTATTTATTTGACAGAGAGAGAGAGATCACAAATAGGCAGAGAGACAGACAGAGAGAGAGATGAGGAGAAGCAGGCTCCCTGCTGAGCAGAGAGCCCAATGTGGGACTTGATCCCAGGCCCCTGGGATCACGACCTGAGCCGAAGGCAGAGGCTTAACCCACTGAGCCACCCAGGCGTCCCAATAAATAAAATTTTAAAACAATAAATGTATTTATTTGAGAGAGAGCACAAGCAGGAGGAGGGAGAGGAAGAAGCAGAGTCCCCGTTAAGCAAGGAGCCTGATGTAGGGCTTGATCCCAGGACCCCATTATCATGATCCAAGCCAAAGGCAGATGTTTAACCCACTAAGCCACCCAGGCACCCCCATCCTTGTCCTTTAAAAGAGAAATTTCCTGGTTCAGGCCATTAACAAATACGGAGTTAGAGCCTACCCAAGTGGATTCAACATCTGAAGGAAGCCCAGAATTTTTTTTGAAAACAATCTGTAGTGGGGTGCATGGGTGGCTCAGTGGGTTAAGCTGCTGCCTTCGGCTCAGGTCATGATCTCGGTGTCCTGGGATCAAGCCCCGAGTCAGGCTCTCTGCTCAGCAGGGAGCCTGCTTCCTCCTCTCTGCCAGCCTCTCTGCCTGCTTGTGATCTCTCTCTGTCAAATAAATAAAATCTTAAAAAAAAAAATCTGTAGTATAAGAGCCATAAACAAGTTCCTCAAATCTTTGTGCGCATGCCTGAATTTGTTCCAGTCGACAGGCCAACCAGGCGATACCACAATTGCTCTGTGGAAGTTTTCCGCATGTGTTTTCAGCATTTACCAAAAGTTAGGGTTTTGTTTTTCTAAATCCTGTTCAGCATGCTCCCATGGATAAATGTCCTTCACTGTTTGGCTTGGCTGTCACCAACAAGCATGTGGGCTCAGTGATACAGATCTGAGAAACCAGGTGGATCAGTTTGAATAACTATGTTAAATTCATCAGCAAACCTATGGAGGTCCTCAGTCACTTTAGGAAATTCTTTTTCTGTGGCTCACAATCCGGCTTTTGTCCTGGGAATGTAAGAAATTTCAGATTTATTTGGTCCCCTAGAAACCTGTTTGTCTTTTTCTAATTGTTTGTCTCACTTAGTCTGGACATTGTATTTTGCAGAGGGGCAACTTTATTTTTTATTTTTATTATTCATTTTGAAAAAAGATTTTATCTGTTTGTCAGAGAGAGAGAGCATGCATACAGGGGAAGTGGCAGGCGGAGGGAGAAGCAGGCTCCCTGCTGAGCAAGGAGCCCAGCACAGGACTTGATCCCAGGACACTGGTTTCTTGACCCCAGCAGAAGGCAGGCGCTCAAATGACTGAGCCACCCAGGCATCCCAGAGTGGCAATTTTAGATTCCTGATAATATTTAGAAGCTTCATAATACTTATCAAAATAGGCATCCATTTCAGCTTTGACAACTCTAAAGCCATGGTTGTGCAATTTGGTTTTGAGAAAATTAAGTTTGGGGAGACTGAAAATTCCCTGTAATGGACATTGGTGTTTGGAATTATTTTTGGTTATGTCAGTCCATTTAGTTAGAAAATAGTTTCTAGTTATTTATTTATTTTCGTAGTTTATTTATTTATTTATTTTTAAAAAAAGATTTTATTTATTTATTTGACAGAGAGAAATCACAAGTAGATGGAGAGGCAGGCAGAGAGAGAGAGAGGGAAACAGGCTCCCTGCTGAGCAGAGAGCCCGATGCGGGACTCGATCCCAGGACCCTGAGATCACGACCCGAGCCGAAGGCAGCGGCTTAACCCACTGAGCCACCCAGGCGCCCCCGTAGTTTATTTTTTTTAAAGATTCTGTTTATTTGAGAGAGAGACAGAATGAGCAGTGGGAGAGAGAGAGGGAAGCAGACTCCCTTCTGAGCAGGAAGTCTTATATAGGACTTGATCCTAGGACCCAGAGAGATCATGACCCGAGCCAAGGGCAAATGCTGAACCAACTGAGCCATACAGGCCCCCCATATTTATTTATTTATTTTAAAAATTGGTCTATTTATTTATTTATTTATTTTTAAAGATTTTATTTATTTACTTGACAGAGATCACAAGTAGGCAGAGAGGCAGGCAGAGAGAGAGGAGGAAGCAGGCTCCCTGCTGAGCAGAGAGCCCGATGCGGGGCTCGATCCCAGGACCCTGGGATCATGGCCTGAGCCGAAAGCAGAGGCTTTAACCCACTGAGCCACCCAGGCGCACCAAATTGGTTTATTTTTAAGTAATTTCCACACCCCACTGTGGGACTCAAACTCATAACCCTGAGATCAAGAGTCACACACTCTCCTGATTGACCCAACTAGGCTCACCAAGGGACCAGAATTTTTATTTTCATTCATTCATTCATACATTCATTTATTTTTAAAGATTCAATTTGTTTATTAGAGACAGAGAGAGAGGTGGAGGGGGAAGCAGGTTCCCCACAGAGCAGGGAACCCATGTGGTACTCCTTCCAGGACTCTGGGATCATGACCTGAGCTGAAGGCAGACACTTAACAACCTGAGCCACCCAGGCACCCCAAAGTGTTTATTTTTAGTCTTTTAAAATTCATTTTTAAAAATTTCATTTATTTATTTGACAGAGAGCGATCACAAGCAGGCAGAGAGACAGGCAGAGAGACAGGAGGAAGCAGGCTCCCTGCCAAGCAGAGAGCCCGATGTGGGACTCAGTCCCAGGTGGGATCATGACCTGAGCCAAAGGCAGAGGCCTAACCCACTGAGCCACCCAGGCACCATTTTAAATTCATTTTTAAAAGATTTTATTTATTTCAGAGAGAGAGAGTTTGTGCATGTGAGCAGGTGGAAGAGGGAGAGGGAGACCCTGACTCCCTGCTGACCAGGGAGCCTGTCCTGGGGGCCTGATTCCAAGCACCTGGGATCATGATCTGAGCTGAAGGCAGACACTTAACCGACTGAGCCATCCTGGCACTCCCAAGACCACAGTTTTTAAACATAAAACTGGCAGGAGTCCCAGAAATTGTGTGTAGGGTGACTCAAAATATTTTGATGACTGGAATCCCATTTCTTTCTTGTCAGAGAGAGTGAGCACAGGCAGAGTGGCAGGCAGAGGCAGAGGGAGAAGCAGGCTTCCTGCTGAGCAAGGAGCCCGATGTGAGACTGGATCCCAGGACGCTGGCATCATGACCTGAGCCGAAGGCAGCCGTTTAGCCAGCTGAGCCACCCAGGTGTCCCTGGAATCCCATTTCTTAGAGGTTTTTTTTTTTTCTTTTTTTTTTTTAAGATTTTATTTTTAAGTAATCTCTACACTCCATGTGGGGCTTGAACTCACAACCCTGAGATCAGGAGTTACGTGCTCTACTGACTGAAACAGCCAGGCGCCCCTTAAGGGTTTTTCTATAGAGCAAAAAGAAAAATTCCTAAACTGCTATTCTAATAGGAATGGCCCAGTTCCCAAAAGGAATTGGGCCAACAACCAGCACAATCATAGGAACAGTACAGTTCCAAAATGGAGTCAGACTAAAGGCCAAATGAGTACACTCAGAAAGGAAAACCCTTCAGACAGATCCCCAAATAAAGGCCAGGGAGCTTAAAATGCAGAGAGCAGAGTTAGAAATTCAGGAGAGACATACGTCACTTCAACTCTAGAGTCAGCAAGAAAGCAAAGAGCTCAATGGGCCCTGTGGATACCAGCTCCTGTTTGCTTACCAGTCTTGGAGTTTTGTGTGTATATGTGTGAGTGTGTGTGCGCACGCGCGCGTTCTTGCCAGATCCCACTTATGACACCAAGTAATGTCCCTAAACATAAAATAGTTACTTTACCATCAAAAAATGGGTTTATTTGGGAATATCAGAAAATTGCAATTCTGGACAGGGCCACTGCAGCAAAATCCATAGGCTAGTACAACAAAGAAAGATAAATGTTATTTTATGGAAAAGAAGGAGGAATCTGGGAGAGGTTGTTTTGAACAAAAGTCCCCTAGAAAAAAGCAAGATTTCAGCGTGATAATGGTTCTCATTGGCTGAGTTGCTGGCGTAGTTGATTTCTTCGAGGAGATGAAGTGAACATCTTTTCTATTGGGGTCTGTAATGATCATTCTTTCTTGTGATTATACTTCTGCTGGGTCTGTAATTGACCATTCTTCCTCTGTTTGACATGAAGTGGTATGGCATAAGACCTCCCCCATCTGGTCTCTTGGCTTTATTTTATTGAGATTTCCTTTTATTACTTTACACAACCCTGAAGATGACCTAAAAGATCCAAATTGTATTGGGAGCCAGAGGGGTTTAGTAAAGCTGCAGATGTTTGAAAAGGTGTTCTAGAAACAGTTTCCTGTGAGCATAGATTAGATTCTTATCCTGAGGGCACCTGGGTGGCTCAGTTGGTTATGCCGCTGCCTTCAGCTCAGGTCATGATCCCAGTGTCCTGGTTTGAGTCCCACCTTGGGCTCCTTGCTCACCTCCTCCTCGTCTCTGCCTGCCTCTCTGCCAACTTGTGATCTCTGTCTGTCAAATAAATAAATAACATCTTTAAAAAAAAGAAAAAGGAGTCTTTCTTTTACATCTTCAATAAATTCACCTTTCTTGCTCTAGTATCAGGGTAAGAATCTTTTTTTTTTTTCCAAGATTTTATTTGTCAGAGAGAGAGAGACCCCGCAAGCGCACAAGCAGGCAGAGCGGCAGGCAGAGGCAGAGAGAGAAGCACGCTCCCTGCTGAGCAAGGAGCCCCATGAGGTGCTCGATCCCAGGACCCCGAGATCATGACCTGAGCTGAAGGCAGAGGCTTAACCCACTGAGCCACTCAGGTGCCCCAAGGAAAGACGCTTTAACACGTTTTGGGTTTTATTGCCCTTTTATTTATTTATTTTATTATTATTATTTTTTTAAGATTTTATTTATTTATTTGTCATAGAGAGAGAAGCGAGAGCAAGCACAGGCAGAGAGAGTGGCAGGCAGAGGCAGAGGGAGAAGCAGGCTCCCCGCCAAGCAAGGAGCCCGATGTGAGACTCGATCCCAGGACGCTGGGATCATGATCTGAGCCGAAGGCAGCCGCTTAACAAACTGAGCCACCCAGGCGTCCCTTTATTGCCCTTTTTTTTTTTTTTTAAAGATTTTATTTATTTATTTGACAGAGAGAGATCACAAGTAGGCAGAGAGGCAGGCAGACAGAGAGAGAGGAGGAAGCAGGCTCCCTGCTGAGCAGAGAGCCCGATGCGGGACTCGATCCCAGGACCCTGAGATCATGACCTGAGCCAAAGGCAGCAGCTTAACCACTGAGCCACCCAGGCGCCCCCTTTATTGCCCTTTTAAATGTATTTTTTATTACAGTAAAATAAACAGAACAACATTTACTTTTTTTTTTAAAGATTTATTTATTTATTTGACATAGACAGTGAGGGGGAACACAAGCAGGGGGAGTGGGAGAGGGAGAAGCAGGCTTCCTGCTGAGCAGAGAGCCTGATGTGGGGCTCCATTCCTGGACCCTGGATCTATGACCTGAGCCAAAGACAGAAGCTTTTTTTTTTTTTTTTTAAGTGAGTTTTCTTTTTTTCTTTCTTTCTTTCTTTCTTTTCTTTCTTTTTTTTTTTTAAGATTATTTATTATTTATTTGGCAGATCACAAGTAGGCAGAGAGGCAGGCAGAAAGAGAAAGAGAGGGGTAAGCAGGCTCCCTGCTGATCCAAGAGTCCAATGCAGGACTCAGTTTCAGGACCCTGAGATCATGACCTGAGCAGGGGTCTAACCCACTGAGCCACCCAGGTGCCCCCAAAGGCACCTGAGCCACCCAGGCACACCAACATTTACTATTTGGACTATTTTTTATTTTAATGTTTTTTAAAAGTTTTATTTATGTATTTATTTGAGGGGGGAGAGAGAGAAAGTGAGCTTAAGTGGGGGAAGGAGCAGAGGGAGAGGGGCAAGCAGACTCCACACTGAGCATGGAGCCTAAGGCAGGGCTCCATCCCAGGACCTGAGATCATGACCTGAGATCCTGACCTGACCTGAATTAAGGTGTCAGATGCTCAAGTGATTGACTCACCCAGGTGCCCCTTATTTTAGCTATTTTTTAAAAAAGATTTTATTGGGGCACCTAGGTGGCTCAGTGTGTTAAAGTCTCTGCCTTCGGCTCAGGTCATGATCCCAGGGTCCTGGGATCCAGCCCTGCATCAGGCTCTCTGCTCAGTGGGGAGCCTGCTTCCTCCTCTCTCTCCCTCTGTCTGCCTCTCTGCCTACTTGTAATCTCTGTCTCCATGTCAAATAAATAAATAAAATCTTTAAAAAAAAAAGATTTTATTTTTTTATTTAGAAAAATATTTATCTATTTGAAAGAGAGAGAGATTGAAAGGACACGAGCAGGGAGGAGGGGTAGAGGGAGAGGGAGAAACCGGCTCCCAGCTGAGCCAGGAGTCCAATGTGGGACTCAGTCCTAGGACCCTGAGATCAAGACCTGAGCTGAAGGTGAACATTTAACCCACTGAGCTACTCAGGTGCTCCAGAGATTTTATTTATTTACTCAAGAAAGGGAGAGAGAGAATGAGATGGAGGGTGGGTGGGGGAGGTAGAGGGACAAGCTGGTTCCCAGCTGAACAGGATACCCAACTCCGGGCTTGATCCCAGGATCTTTGGGATTATGACCCAAGTCGAAGGCAGACGCCCAAATGACTGAGCCACCCAGGTACTCCTATTTTTAACTATTTTTAAGTGTACAGTTTTGGTGCATTAAGTGCATTCACATAGCTGTGTAATGATCACTACCACCATGTCCAGAATACTTTTCATCTTGCAAAACTAAAACTACCCATTAAACACTGACCTTCCCTTCCCCCAGTTCCTGGTGACCACCATTCTACTTTCTGTCTCCATGATTCTGACTTTAAGTACCCCATGTCAGGAGAATCAAATAGTATTTTCGCTTCTGTGAATAACTGATTTCACTTAACATTTGGTGCTCAAGGTTCATCACATCATGGATGTGTCAGAATGTGTCAGAATATTCGTCCCTTTGAAGGCTGAATAATATTCCACTATATGTCTCTACACCTTTTGTTATCGATTCATTACCTTTTGACAATTGGGCTGCCATCTCAAGATTCTCGGATTCCTCTAGAAGCAAGCAGTATGAGAAGAAGAACAGCTATTCCAAGGCCATCAGACTAAGTAGATGAAATGAAGAATACTTTACAAATTCTGAATCAAACTCTCACCTTGTCTTTCTGGTTTTACTCTTGAGATCTTCATAGGCTAATTCTAGTCATATTCCTCTGCATTCTCTGCCTATTTACTGTACCATAAAGATGGAAAGAATTGGTTTTACGTTAACCTTTTTTTTTTTTTTTAGTTTTATCATTTTCTTTCTGGGTATGCTATTCTAGCTGGTTACAAATGGCTCATTAAGTATCTAATCTTTGGGAAAAAAGTGATCACTATACATATTTCCAATTTTGCTTTGTATGCTGGTTGCTTTCCAATATTCCTCATTTCCTAGCCAAAACAGGTAAAACACCTTTTCAGAGACAAAAGCATAGGGGAATGGGACTTTCTTGAAAATCAGTACAGGGCGCCTGGGTGGCTCAGTGGGTTAAGCCTCTTCCTTCAGCTCAGGTCAGGATCTCAGGGTCCTGGGATTGAGTCCCACATCAGGCTCTCTGCTCGGCAGGGAGCCTGCTTCCTGCTCTTTCTCTCTCTGCTTACCTCTCTGCCTACTTGTGATCTTTCTTTGTCAAATAAATAAATAAAATCTTTAAAAGAAAAAAAAAAAAAAGAAAATGGGTACAGTCATAGACCTAACAAATACCAGCCTAATTCATGTTTTGATATAGTTTGCAGAAAAGGAAAATGTATTTGTAAAGACTGGACCCAACTTTGAGACCCAAGGTTGGCACTAGAAAGTGTTAAGAGAAGTTATAATTAGGTTTCCCTGCCAGAAAGAAAGTTTATTTATTTCATTAAAAAAATTTTTTTTTAAAAGATTTTATTTTTTTGAGAGAGTGAGAGAGAGCATAAGCAGTGGGAATGGCAGGCACTGGGAAAGGGAGAAGCAGGCTCCCCACTAAGCAGAGAGCCCAACATGGGGCTCAATCCCAGGGCCCTGGTACAGTGACCTGAGCTGAAGGCAGATGCCCAATAGACTGAATCACCCAGGTGCCCCTCATTTTAAAATTTTTTTAAAAAGATTTTATTTATTGGGGCACCTGGGTGACTCAGTGGGTTAAGACTCAGCCTTTGGGTCGGGTCATGGTCTCAGGGTCCTGGGCCTCTCTGCTCAGCCTGGTGCCTGCTTCCCCCTCTCTCTCTGCCTGCGTCTCTGCATACTTGTAATCTCTCTCTCAACTAAATAAATAAAATCTTCCAAAAAAAAGAGTCACATGTTCTACCTACTGAGCCAGACGGGTGCCCTCAGATGTGTGGCAGATTTAAGTTGGTCACATTCTTTGATACTCCTTGCATCAAGAGATGGGCGTCTCTTCCCCTTTCCTTGAGTCTGGATGCTCTTTGCTATTGCTTTGACCTGTAGAATACAGCAAAGATGCTGTGCTCAGTAAGATAAGCCTATAAATCAGTAAATAATTGTTTGGTTTAGGCTTTTGTTTAAACCTATTTTTCTGGACAGTTTGCAGGATGGGCTCTCACACTGGGAATCTCATCAGGATTGCGCATCTAGGAGAACAGGTTGCCTATCAAACAGTTTTACTTACTGAGACTTGCTTTAAGACCTGTGCCTTGATGTGTTCTCTAATCCTAAAATTTATGTCAAGACATTTGCCCAATCTCAGGCGATCCTTTTTTTTTGTTGTTTTTGTTTTTTTAAAGATTTCATTTATTTATTTTGCAGACAGAGATCACAAGTAGGCAGAGCAGCAGGCAGAGAGAGAGGGGGAAGCAGGCTCCCTGCTAAGCAGAGAGCCTCTTGCGGGGCTTGATCCCAGGACACTGGGATTATGACTGAGCCGAAGGCAGAGGCTTTAACCCACTGAGCCACCCAGGTACCCCGACAATCCTTGTTTTTAAAAATAATTCAACTTACAATTTATTTAGTACATAAATATCAAGGAAATTACATTTAACATTTCTTTCAAACTAGGAGAATGAGTAACCTGGGTGGCTTAATCAGTTATGCGTCTGCCTTCAGCTCAGGTCATACTCCTCGGGTCTTGGGATCAAATCCCACATCTGACTCCCTGCTTGGCAGAGAGTCTGCTTCTCTCTCTCTCCCCCTCTGCCCCTCTTCCCCGCTTGTGTTTTCCCTCTCTCTCTCTCCCTCAAATAAATAAGAATTAAAACAAATTGAATTAGGAGGATGTTTTTCATTAAAGCTATATATCATTGGGTGCCTGGGTGGCCCAGTTGGTTGGGCGACCTATTCTTGGTCTCTGCTCAGGTCTTAATTTCAGAGTTGTGAATTTGAGCTCCATCTTGGGCTCTGTGCTCTGTGCGGACCTACTTAAAAAAAAAAAAAAGTGGGGGCACGTGGGTGGCTCAGTTGGTTAAGCATCTGCCTTTGACTTAAGTCATGAGCCCAGAGTCCTGGGCTCCTTGCTCAGCAGGGAGCCTGCTTCTCCCTCTCCCATTGAATGCTGCTGCCTCTGCTTGTGGTCTCTCTCTCTCCTTGTCAAACAAATATATAAAATCTTTATTAAAGAGGAAGTTTCATAGCCTTTTAAATTCAATAATTAATAGCCAGTAAACTAAAGGAAATAAAATGTCCTTCTAAAATTCAATCTTTCTACCTGCTTTGCAACGTCTTTCCTGCCTATTAGGTCTTGTCTTGAAAGACCTGCTTGAACTACCCAAGTCCAGACCCCAACCCTCTAAATTTCCTTTCCTTATCCCCCCTGTCTGAGATACTACGGAGACTGTCAATGTAGAATTCTCCATTACTGCAGGAAGTCTAACAAAGTTAGTTGTGCTCGGTCACAAGTTTTCTGGTTGTCTCTTGAGGAGCTGCCCATCAAGTATTAGTTTGTGAAACTTGAGTTTTAGTTTTATGGGTGTGTGTGTGTGTACACTGGAAAGGGATGTAAAATGTGTTGGATTGTGAGTAGGGATAACAAAGTTAGAAAGTCACTCATTTGTTGTCGTCATCTTCTAGAATGTAAGCTGATGGGCACAGGATTTTTGTCTTCCCTGCATTCTCCCCAGTGAGCAGTTTCCGGAGCACATTTAATTGTTTTGTTTGGTTGTTGTTTGTCTGTTTTGCACACACATAATTGTTAAATGTAAGAATGAGTGAAAGAACTACTGTGTGATTGGCAGCAGCTCTTCCTGCCCACAGGTCCTGTCCCCGTGCTTTAATAAACCACCATAAAAAAAAAAAAAAAAAGAACTACTGTGTGATTGAAAACATGAAAAAGGCAAAGGGAAGGTGAGGGGGGAAGGAAGGGCAAGGAGGGATGTGCAAGGAAAGGGCAGAGGAAAACGAACAAGAAAGACCGGTCAAGAAGTCAGTGGGCCTACACCTCCCAGCCTGCAGGGCGCGCTGTGGGCCGCTTGCCCCCGAGGTGTGGGGGGCGGGGCCTGATGGGGGGCGGGGCCGCAGGCGCGCAGGCGCGCAGGGCGAGGTGAAAGTGGAAAGGCTTGAGGAGGAAAGGTGCGGGACGCTGAGTGAGGGAACCCTGGAAGAACACCTTGGTCCGGCGGGGTAAGTGCCCCACCAAGGGCGGAGGGGCCCCGGTCTTGCCTCCCTGCAGGCCTTGTGCCCCTAACCACCTCCCGGCTGGAGAGCCTGGGGAGGTGGAGGCGGGTGGGTGCCTCAGAGCCTATGTTCTGGCTCCTTGGGGACCTCAGTTTCTCCAGTAGGGAAGTGGGCAGGTGGGCCTGGTGCATTACCTGGGGATGAACCGGGAACCCCCGGCAGCCTCCCCTGCCTCTTATAGCCTGCCTGTGCATCCTCTTGCCTTCCCGCTTTGGCGTGTCCTCGTCCTCATCTGGATTAGCCCTGCCTCGGCCTCCCTTTACCTCTTGGGAGTGGGTGGGGTAATGTGCTAATGTGCTGTGACTGTCTCCAGTTCATTCTTTCTGCCAGTATTTACCAAGGCAGCGGATTGGGTGATTGCACCAGGCTTCTGCGGTCAGATGCGTGGGCGCATGTGGGTGCACCGCTGACGAGCTGTGTGTACCTGGGCAAGTTATCTTACCTCTCTGTGTCCACTTTCTCATCCTCAAAATAGGGTAATGATAGATCTCACTTTATAGGATCTTTTGATGGTTCAATGAGTTAATATGGATAAAAGTTGAGAACAGATACATTCTGTTGCACCATTTCCAAAGTGCCTGTGCTTCCCTGCCTATTACCATACAGTTCTAATTTTGCTTCAGTGATTATTTAATAACCGTTCTGACTGCGTAATGCTTGATTAATAAATTATTCTTAGGAGAGCAAGACAGTGTTCTTACCTGCTTGCCCTGTATCCCCTGCACTAAGCTCCATGCCTGAGTTGGGGAGTCTGAGGTTAAGGTTGGCTGGGCTGGGAGTATGGGAGTGATCAAGAGGGTTTTGCCCTGTCTGAAAGAAGCATTTGAACAAGTATGGCATGTTTGGGTCTTCTGTGGAAGTCTGGTGACTGGGAAAGAAATGAGTTAAGGTCAGTATTACTCTCTTTTTTTTTTTTTTTTTTTTTTAGGATTTTATTTATTTATTTGACAGACAGAGACCACAAGTAGGCAGAGAAGCAGGCAGAGAGATAAGGAGGAAGCAGGCTCACTGCTGAGCAGGGAGCTCGATGCAGGGCTCCAGCCCAGGACCCTGGGATCATGACCTAGGCCGAAGGCAGAGGCTTTAACCCAGTGAGCCACCCAGGCGCCCCAAGGTCAGTATGGAGTCTTGAAGGAAGGGTGCCTGGCTGGCTCAGTGGGAGAAGTGTGAGACTGTTCTTGGGGGTCCTGAGTTTGAGCCCCCTTTTGAGTGTAGAGATTCCTTAAATAAATAAAATAACGACTCCTGAAGGAATTGAATATTGAAAGCTCCAAACTGAGGTTTATGGTTTTGTTTTGCCTTTGGTCATCTTTGTAATTCAGCTTTATCCCAGTCCCAGCGGCGCCAAGAGGCTACCTATTTTGTTTTTGTTTTTTGTGTTTTTTTTGAGGCTACCTATTTTGCAAGGCAAATGCCTCCAGCCATGGCTCTTCCGTAATCGGGGACTGGGAGCAGACAAAAGGCTACCTGCCTTTTGTTGGCAGTGTTGGCTCTCTAATCCTGCCCTTAGCTAAGCGTTGAGAATGCTATTGCGTTTGGGTGGGTCTCTGAGGTTTCGTTTTGCTAGTTCCCATGACAGGCTGACCTGTGGGGTGACCCTCTTCCCAAGCTCACGGTGGAAAAATTTATCTCCTTCTTACACACTTGTAAGTTGACAACTAATGTATGTTTTTATTATACTAATAAGGACTTGCAAAGGGTATCATGACCATCCTATGCTGTGGTTTTCATATGTATGTTTTAGTCCTATTTTGAGTAAAATCCAGGAGGTGTAGATTGCACTCATTTGGTTTATGGAAATTAAATGGCAGAGCACCGTTCTGGCCAAATTGACCCTCAGTGTCCAACCGAGAAGTCTGAGGTCACTTTTTAAACAGTATTACTGAGATGTGTAATTTACATCCCACATAATTCAGTCATTTTAAATTTAATGGTTTTTAGTAAATTTACATAATACCTTTACCACAGTCCATTTTGAAAATTTTTGTCCCCCCCCAGAAAGATGCCCCGTACCCCATTTTATTTTATTTATTTATTTATTTATTTATTTATTTTTTAAAGATTTTATTTATTTATTTGACAGAGAGAGATCACAAGTAGGCAGAGAGGCAAGGAGAGAGAGAGAGGAGGAAGCAGGTTCCCCGCTGAGCAGAGAGCCCGATGTGGGACTCAATCCCAGGACCCTGAGATCATGACCTGAGCTGAAGGCAGCGGCTTAACCCACTGAGCCACCCAGGCGCCCCCGTACCCCATTTTAGTCACTTCCCATTCCACCCTGGGCAACCAGTAAGCTTTCTGTTTCTTTGAATTCACATTTTCTGTATATTTTATATAAATGGAATCATAATTATATAATTGTTGGTTTGTAAGCTCCTTGGAAGCTTCTGGGTATAATCTGAAATGGGCAGAGGGCAGAGAGAGACCCAAGAAAGAGGCAGACCACTGCCGATGGGTAGGTGTGAGGTATAATAAGCAAAGGAGCTCAAATAGAAGATGTGTCTTGAGCAGCTACAAGATAAGTAGATCTCTGCACCTACCTGCCAAATCTTACCAGTTTCTATAGAGATCTTCACCTGCATTCAGTCATGTACTGTCCAGATGGTCTCAACATCACATCGTTCTCTGAAGGCTTTGTTCTAGGGCAGCCTCTGGGAGTAGGAATGGCAAGCTGGATGTATAGTCCAAGGACAGAGAAGGGGGTAAGGAGCCTCCTGTTGCTGAGATCCTGCTCACAGTTCATGTCGTCTCAGTGACCACCTCCACCAGTAATATGTAGCCTTTGGTGACTGGCTTTCACTGTGGTGTGCTGGTTTTGGGATTCATGCATGTTGTAGCATATCTCAGTACTTAATTCCTTTTTATTGCTGAGTAGTATTTCATGGCACGGATATCCCACATTTTTTTCTTTTTACCCGTTCACCAGTTGATGGACATTTGAATTGTTTTCGTCGTTTGGTTCTTGTGAGTAATGCTTCTGTGATCATTCGCCCACAAGTCTGAGTGTGGATGTGTGTTTTATTTCTCTTGGGTAGGTGGGTTGAATGGCTGTTTATGTTTAACTTTTTAAGAACCTACTAAACTGCTTTCCAGAGGGGCTATACTATTTTACATTCCCAGCAGCAGTAGATGAGGGTTCCAGTTTCTTCACCTCCTCACCAGCCTTTGACCTTTTTGTAAGGTTTTACAGGCGAGATACACGACACCAAGGCCAGATAGGCACAAGGCAAGCTTTATTAAAGGCACCCTCGGGTGAGGTTCTGCGACTCTCCTAGGAGAGGACAGTAGGTGAAGTCGTGCGGTAAGGGGTTAAGTGAGCATTTACTAGGCCAGGGCAGGGTGGGGCTCATAACCATATTTGGTAAGGTTAGAGGTTG
Organism: Mustela nivalis; assembly: GCF_964662115.1. Lineage (NCBI taxonomy): Eukaryota > Metazoa > Chordata > Mammalia > Carnivora > Mustelidae > Mustela > Mustela nivalis. The sequence goes on from NC_139037.1 coordinate 32,516,555, forward strand.
GGGTTGGAAAGTCCCAAAGTGGCTGGTTTCTGTTTCTGGTATAGGTTTTGGTTTACTTAGGGTGACCTTGACAGATGTCCTTCTGGTGGGAAAGTCCTGGGTAGGGGAAGATGGCGGCCTGGAGGCCATTTTACTGTTCCTCGTGCATTCCTAGGGCCGCTGACCCAACACTTTCGGTGATACCCATCTTAGTCAGTGAAGTGCTGTCTCTTTGTGATTTAAACTAAAAAACAAAACCAAACCGAGACTAGAGCCAGTGGTACTGTAATAGCGCTGTGTGTGACAGATGCTGACGACACTGCGGTGAGGATAGTGCCATGTATAGACTTATTGAGTAACTAGTCACTGGGTGGCACACTTGAAATAAATGGAATGTGTGTCACTAATACATGAATTTTAAAAAATTGTGGTAAGACACACATGACAAAATTGCTGTTGTAACCATTTTTTTAAAAAGACATTCATTTTGTTTTTTATTTATGTATTTATTGATTTTGACATTTATTTATTTAAAAGATTTTATTTAGTTATTTGACAGAGAGATCACAAGTAGGCAGAGGCAGGCAGAGAGAGGGGGGGATGCAGGCTTGCGACTGAGCAGACAGCCCGACGCGGGGCTCAATCCCAGGACCCTGAGACCATGACCTGACCCAAAGGCTGAGGCTTAACCCACTGAGCCACCCAGGCACCCCAGCATTCATGTATGGGGGGAGGGAGAGAGAATCTCAAGTACACTGCTAAGCGTGGAGCCCCACGTGGGGCTCTGAACCAAAATCAAGAGTCAGATGCTCAGCTGACTGAGCCACCCCAGGTGCTTTCATCTTAAGTGCTTTTGTGTGTCCAATTCAGTGGCGGAAAGTATGTGCAACCAGTCTCTGGGACTTTTTGCAAAACTGAAACTTTTTGCACATTAAACAGCAGCTCCCTATTCTCCCTCCTCCTAACCTCAGGCAACCTCCATTCTGCTTTCTGTTTCTATATATTTGACTCCTTTAGATAACCCCATATAAGTGGATTCATAAAATGTTTGCCGTTTCGTAACTGGCTTATTCCATCCGGTATAATGTCCTTGAGATTCATATGGTGTAGAGTGTATCAGAATTTCGTTCCTTTTTAAGGGTGAATATTCCAGTCTGTATATAACACATTTTGTTCATTCATTCTTCCATTAATGGACACTTGGTTGCTTGTATCTTTTGGCTGTTGTGTGTGAACTGTGCTGCCATGAATATAGGTGTACAAACGTCTCCCAAGACCTTGCTTTCAGTTCTTTTGGGTATATACCCAGAAGTGGAATTACTGAATAATAGATAATTCTGTTGTTAATTGTTGGAGGAGCTGCCATTCTGTTTTCTATAGTGGCTGCACCATTTTACATATCTGCCAACAGTGTGTAAGGATTCCAGTTCCTCCACACATCTACCAACATTTATTATTTTCTGTTTTTTTTATAGTGGCCATCCTTACAGGTGTGATATCATTGTAGTTTTGATTTGTACTTCCTTATGACTGACGATGTTGAGCACCTTTTCATGTGCTTTGTGCCATGTGTACATCTTCTTTGAAGAAATGTCTATTTAAATCCTTTGTCCATTTTAGGGGCACGTGGGTACCTCAGTCAGTTGAATGTCCAACTCTTGGTTTTGGCTCAGGTCATGATCTCAGGGTCTTGGGATTGACCCCCTAGTTGAGCTCCAAGCACGGTCAGTATGGAGTCAGCTTGATTCTTTTCCTCTCCTCCTCCCCCTTCTTGTCCTGTTTCTCTCAAATCAGTCAATTCAAATCAAATTAAAAAAAATCATTGTCCGTTTTACTTATTTAAAGATTTTATTTATGTGCCCGCTTCGGCAGCACATATACTAAAGATTGTATTTATTTATTTGTGTATTTGTCAGAGAGAGAGCGAGAGAGAGAGAACGCGTGCAAGATAGAGCGCACCAGCAGGCAGAGTGGCAGGCAGAGGCAGAGAGAGAAGCAGCCTTCCCACCAAGCAGGGAGCCGGATGCGGGACTTGATCCCAGCTGGGATCAGGACCTGAGCCAAAGGCAGCAGCTCAACCAACTGAGTCACCCAGGCTTCCCCATTTGCCTGTTTTAAAATTGCGTTATTTTTCTTTTTATTATTGAATTGTAAGAGTTCCTTTTATGTCCTGAATATAAGGTCTTTATCAGATACAAGATTTACAAGTTTTTTTTTTTAAAGATTTCCTCTTTGTATTATCTTTCTTTTTTTATTTTTTAAGATTTTATTTATTTAGAAGCACCTGGCTCAGAGGGTTAAGCCTCAGCCTTCGGCTCGGCTCAGGTCATGATCTCAGGGTCCTGGGATTGAGCCCCCGCATCAGGCTCTCTGCTCAGTGGGGAGTCTGCTTCCCCCAGTCTCTCTGCTGTTTTCTCTGCCTACTTGTGATTTCTATCTCTGTGTCAAATAAATACATAGAATCCTTTAAAAAAAAAAGATTTTATGTATTTATTTGAGAGAGCGAGCCAGAGAACACAAGTGGGATGAAGAGCACTGGGGAGAAATAGACTCCCTGTTGAGCAGGGAACCCAATGTGGGGCTTCATCTGGGGACTCCAGAATTGTGACCTGAGCTGAAAGCAGATGCTTAACCTACTGAGCCACCCAGGTGCCCCTACAAATAATTTTTTTAATGGTGTCTTTTAAAGCACAAAATTTTAAAGTTTTGATAAAATCAACTTGTCAATTTTTTTTTTTTAAAGATTTTACTTATTTGACATAGAGAGATCACAATTAGGCAGAGAAGCAGGCAGAGGGGGAGGGGGAAGCAGACTCTCTGCTGAGCAGAGAGCGGGATGTGGGGCTTGATCCCAGGACACTGAGATCATGACCTGAGCCAAAGGTAGATGCTTATCACCTGAGCCATCCAGGCACCCCCAACTTGTCAAGTTTTTTACTTTTTTTTGATAGCATACGATGGAGGGGAGGGGCAGAGGTCATGGGAGAGAGAGAATCTTAAGCAGGCTCCATGCTCAGCACAGAGCCTGCTGTGGGGCTTGATCTCATGATCCTGAAATTAAGACTGAGCTGAAATTGAGAGTCAGATGCTTAACCGACTGAGCCACCCAGGCACCCCCCAGCCTGTCAGCTTTTTAATGCTTGTGCTTTTGGTGCCATATCCAAAAATCTTTATCTAATCCAAGATTGTAAATATTTACTCCTGTGTTTTCTTCTAAGAATTGCATACTTCAGGGACACCTGGGTGGCTCTGTCAGTTAAGTGTCTGCCTTTGGCCCAGGTCTTGATCCCAGGGTTCTGGGATTGACTCCGACATCAGGCTCCTTGCTTACCAGGCAACCTGCTTCTCCTTCTGCTTCCCACTCCCCCGGCTTAATCACTCACTCGCTCTCTCTGACAAATTAATAAATAAAATATTTTTAAAAGTTAAGAATTATATACTTTGACTCTTTTATTTAGGTCTGTGATCAGTTTTTAGTTGATTATTGGTTATGGTGTAATCAAACATGTCCATCTTTATGTTGAACATTCCAGTCTTCTAGGATGGACAGTGCTTAGAACCATGCTGGGAACTGGATGAAATAAGACTCTCGTTTCCTTCAGTATGTCTTGCTGAAGTTATTTGCATTGTTCTGCTTTCTCTGCTTGCTTTAATCTCATTCTGAAGTTTTTACACTGCGGTGATCCACTGGCTCAAGTGAGATTCTGGGTGGTGGGCAGTTGGTCTGTCTTCTGTGTGGTGGGATAGTGTGATTGAGCGAGAGGAGAGGAGGAGGAGGTTACAGGCCTTTCCTCAGCCTGTTAGATGAAGTCCCTGTGAGAAAGAGTACTTGTGGAAGCTGGGGGCCTGCAGTTGCGTTGAGAGTATCCATCATGCTCATGCTTATGATCCGCACAGAATGTCTTCCTGTTTAAGGTTGATGTCAGGTGTTGGCAAGGTTGGGGGAAATTGAAACTCTCATGTATGGTATTACTGGTGGAAATGTAAAATAAAATAGTACAGCATGTGTGGCAGACAGTTTGGCTGTTCCTCAAAAAGTTAAACATAATTACCCTGTCACCCAGCAGTTCCACTCCTAAGTGCATACCCAAGAGATTGAATATGTGTTCACACAAAAATTTGTTACACAAATGTTCATAGCAGCATTGTTCATAATAACCAAAAAAATGGAAGCAACCCGAAGGACCATCCACTGGTGAATGGATGAACAAGTGGTATATCCATACAGTGGAATAGTATTTAGCCATAAAAGGAACAAATACTGATGCATCCTACAACAACCCAAAGCATGCTATATGAAAGAAGCCAGACATAAAAGAGGACATCCATTTATATCACAGTCTGAAATGACATAATTCCAAAAAGACTGGAAGTTCATGATTGGTTACCAGAGGCTGTGAGGAGGAGAGTATAGAGAGTGACTGCTGCTGGAATATTTTTTGGTGGAGGGAGAATGGTGAGAATGTTCTGGAATTTCAGAAGTGGTGATGGTTGCACAACTTTGTGAATGTACTAAAAAACACCATAAAATTTAACTTTAGAAGGGTGAATTTTATGGTGTGTGAACTATAGCATTTAAAATAATGGATGGGTACCTCGGTGGTACAGTCATTTGAGCAGCTGACTCTTAATCTCATGTGCTGTGGAGCCCCACATCAGGCTTCCATGCTTGCGGTGAAGTCGGTTTGAGAGCTCTTTGCGCCCCTCCCCCCTCGCCGCACATGTCTGCAAGTGTGTGCACATGTGTGCTCTCCCTCAAGTCTTTAAAAAAATACTTTGCTTCTTTTTCTCCTCATTTTAATAGTTTATTTGTTCTCCCTTTTAGTCCTAGACATCTCAGCATCTTTCAGTGTAGGTAATGCACAAATCAGTTCATTAAGGAAAAGAAAAGTATCCTTTCTGGCTCCAAATCTGGACAGTGTGTTTTGTGGTCGTTTGCCTTTGCCATGTCTCCTTGTGAAGCATCACATGGTTCTAAAGGAAGACAGGACACCAAAGTGGAACTGAAATCCCTGAAATCAAGTTTGTTTCATTTGTTTGTTTCACCTTGCCACTGTGCATTTTATTTTATTTATTTATTTTTTTTTTAAAGATTTTATTTATTTATTTGACAGAGAGAAATCACAAGTAGGCAGAGAGGCAGGCAGAGAGAGAGAGAGGAGGAAGCAGGCTCCCTGCCGAGCAGAGAGCCCGATGCGGGACTCGATCCCAGGACCCTGAGATCATGACCTGAGCCGAAGGCAGCGGCTTAACCACTGAGCCACCCAGGCGCCCCAACCACTGTGCATTTTAAATCATACCCCTTTTCCTTTCCTCCAATCTGTGAGCATTTTTGCCAGTGCCCCTTGGAACTTCCCTAGATGACTTCGGCTTTTTCTTTAGCTGAGAAATAGAATTGGGAGGGTATTTTAGGGTTGTGATTAGCTGGTCTTCATTATTGTGTTTGCTTGAAGAGTTGTTATGGGTGGAGGTTGGAAGCAAGCACTGCTGCTTGTAAATGTTTCACACTGCTCTTGATTGTAAAATGGTTTTCTAATTTAATCCTAAAAAAACCCTCAACTTCTTTTCCTAGGACTTAAGATGTCTTCGTCTGCCAGGCTTCGCAGAAGACAATATGGAAGATCTTCGGTAGCTAAAAGGTAAACTGAAATATTTTTTAAATATGTGTATTGGTTTTTACATGTTCCCAGGGTAAAATAGCAAAATTAGATGAAGATGTCAAGATTTAATTTTAGGGGCGCCTGGGTGGCTCAGTGGGTTAAAGCCTTTGCCTTCAGTTCAGGTCGTGATTGATCCCAGGGTCCTAGGATTGAGTCTGAATGAGCCTCATCCAATCTGTTAAAGCCTGAAGAGAACAAAAAGGATCCACCTCCTTCAGCAATTGAGAATTCTCCAGTAGATTGCCTTTGGACTTCATCTGGTGCATCAGCTCTCACTAGTACTTCAGCAGACTACCTTCAGACTCACACTGAAACATTGGCTCTCTTTAGTCTTCAGCTTGCCAGTCTACCCTGCAGATTTTACATGTGCCAGCCTCTGTAGTGAAATGAACCAATTACTTATAATAAATCTCTATGTATACGTCCTATTGGTTGTGTTTCTCTGGGGAACTAACAAATACAGTATGTGTAAACCACATTTTGATTCTTCTTCCATTGATGACATTTGGATTGCTTCCACTTATTGGCAATTATGAATAATGCTGTTACACACATGGATGTGCAAATACCTCTTCGATATTGCAGCTCTTTTGAATATATACTCAGAAGTGGGATTGTGAGATCATATGAAGTTCTGATTTTAAAATTTTGAGGAGCTTCCAGACTATTTTCCATAGCCGTCACACTATTTTATAATCGCTCCAACAGTGCACAAAGGTTCCAACTGCTCTCCAACCCCACCAATACTTGTTTCTGGGTTGTTGTTGTTGTTGTTGTTTTTTGATGGTAGCCATCCTAATGGGTGTGAAGTGATATCTTACTGTGTTCTTTCTTTCTTTCTTTCTTTCAGTAAGCTCTATGCCCAGTGTGGGGCTTGAGTTTTAAACTCAATTTATACTCAAATCCTGAGATCAGGGGTTGCATGCTCTACTAACTCAGCCAGCCGGGCATACCTTATTGTGGTTTTGATTTGCATTTTTCTGATAATTAGTGAAATAGAGCATCTTTTTAGGTGCTGAGTGCCTATTATATATCTTGTTGGAGAATGTCTATTCAAGTTCTTTGCTAATTTTTGGATTGGGTTCGTTTTTTTGTTGTTGAATTGTAGGATTCTTTATGTATTTGGCATAGAAGACTGTTATCAGTTATATGGATTGTAGATATTCTCTCTCATCTTGTGAGTTGCCTTTCACCCTGTAAGTAACCTTTTATGTGCAAAAGTTATTTTGGTGTAGTCCAGTTTATGTTTTTTTCTTTTGTCGTCTTTGCTTTTAGTGTCATATTCAAGAAATCATTGCCAAATCCAGTGTCATAAAGCTATTCCCCCATCTTTTCTTCTAAGGCTTTAATAGTTTCAGGTCTTACATTTAAATCTTAGATACACTTTGAGTTAATTTTTGTAAATGGTGTAAGGTAAAAGGGTCCAACTTCATTCTTTCGCATGTGGATGCTAGTTTTCCCAGCCCAGTTTGTTGAAGACTATCCTTTTCCCATTGAATGGTCTTGACACTTCCTAAAAAATTATTTAACCCTCATATTTGAGGGTATATTTCTGGACTTTCAGTTCTTTTGGTCTGTGTATCTGTTTTTATAACAGTACCACACTGTTTTCATTCCTGTGCTTTGTTTTGGTTTTTTTTTTTTTTTTAAAGATTTTATTTATTTATTTGACAGACAGAGATCACAAGCAGGCAGAGAGGCAGGCACAGAGAGAGGAGGAAGCAGGCCCCCTGCTGAGCAGAGAGCCTGATGTGGGGCTCGATCCCAGGACTCTGAGATCATGACCTGAGCCGAAGGCAGTGGCTTAACCCACTGAGCCACCCAGGCACCCCCATTCCTGTGCTTTGTAATAAGTTTTGAAATCAGGAAGTGTGGAACTTCCAACTTTGTTCTTTTTTTTTTTTTCAAGATTATTTTGGTTATTTTGGCTCCCTTGGAATTCCATATGAAATGTAGGATGGCATGTTCAGCTTTTGCAAAAAAGTCACTGAGTTTGTACATTGTTTCAGGTAATACTGACATTGTAATAATACTAAATATTCCAGCTTGTGAAGATGGTATATCTTTCCACTTATTGGTGTCTTCTTTAACTTCTTTCAACAACACTTCATAGTTTTCAGTGTACATAGTCTTTGACCTCCTTGTTTAAGATTATTCCTAAGTATTTTATTGGTTTTTTCTTATTGTAAATGGAATTGTTTTCTGAATTTCTTTTCATATTGTTCATTGGTAGTGTATAGGATTGCAACTGTTTCTTGCAAGTTGATTTTGTGTCCTACAATTTAGCTTAATTTGTTTATTATTCTAACAGGTTTTTTCTTTTTTTTAAAGACTTTATTTATTTATTTGACAGACAGATCACAAGTAGGCAGAGAAAGAGGGGGGAAGCAGGCTCCCCGCCAAGCAGATAGCCCAATGTGGGGCTTGATCCCAGGATGCTGGGATCATGATCTGAGCCGAAGGCAGAGGCTTCAACCCACTGAGCCATCCAGGTGCCCCCCTTTTTTTTTTTTTTTTTGTTTGTTTGTTTTTTTTTTAATTTTTTTAATTTTTTAATTTTTTTATTAACATACAATGTATTATTAGCCCCAGGGCTAACAGTTTTGTTTTTTTTTTTTTAAGTTGTTTTTTGGTGCAGTGCTTTGTAGGATTTTCTCTACATATATAACATCATGTCATCATTAGAGATAATTTTACTTTTTCAATTTGGATGCCTCTTATTTCTTTCTGTTTCTTAATTGCTGTGGCTAGGACTTCCAGTCTTTCGTTGGAAAGAAGTGGTGAAAGTGGGCATCTGTGGGGCGACTGGGTGGCTCAGTGGGTTAAAGTCTTCGCCTTTGGCTCAGTTCATGATCCCTGGGTTCTGGAATCAAGCTTCGCATCGGGCTCTCTGCTCGGCAAGGAGCCTGCTTCTTCCCCTCTCTCTCTGCCTGCCTCTCTGCCTACTTGTGATCTCTGTCTGTCAAATGAATAAATAAAATCTTTAAAAAAAAAAAAAAAGGTGGGCATCTTTGTCTTGTTCCAGATCTTAGAGGAAAAGCTTGTAATCTCACCATTGAGCATGATGTTAGCTTTGGGCTTTTCATATATAGCGTTTATTATGTTGAGGTAGTTTACTTCTATTTTTAATTTGTAGAATAGTTGTAGAGTACTTTTTTTTTAAATCATGAAAGGTTATTGAATTTTGTCAAGTGATTCCTGCATCAGTTAAGATCATGTGAATTCCTTCATTCTGTTAACTGCACATTGATTGATTTTCATATGTTGAACCATCCTTGCATTAAAGGAATAAATTGTGCTTGGTTATGGTGTATAATAGTCATTTTAATGTTCTTTTGAATCCCAATTGTTAACCATTTTTGGAAGGTTTTTGCAGCAGTGTTTATAAAGTACATTGATTTACAGTTTTCTGGTAGTGTCTCTCTGGCTTTGGTATCAGGGTAATGCTGGCTTCATAGAATGAGTAAGAAAGTGTTTCCTTCTCTTCAGTTTTTTGGAGGAGTTTGAGAAAGATCTGTTACTTCTTTAAATGTTTGGTAGGGTTCACCAGTGAAGCCATCTGGTTTAGAGTGTTCTTTATGGAAATTGCTTGCTTGCTTGTTCTTGTTTTTGTTTCTGTTTCACCTCTTGCTCTCCCAAAGAATAAGAAGAGTCAACAGTGGCAAAAGGCAGCTGCAGAAGCAACAGCCAGAGCTGGCTTTATGCTCAGGAGAGAATACTACACCCTTCCTCAGGGTATTTAGTACTCCACACATTCAGAGAAACTTTTCTAGTAACAAACTATAGAAATGGTCCCTGGAAGTAGAGTGTTCCATGGAGTTTTTAATCTTCTTACTAGTTACAGATTTTTCAGATTTTTTATTTGTTCATGATTCAGTCTTGGTAGGTTGTATATTTCTAGGAATTTGTGCATTTCTTCAAGGTTATCCAGTTTGTCGTGTATCATTACACATAGTCCTCTCTTTTTATTAATACTTGTTTTTGAGAGAGAGTGCCTATGAATGGGAGGGGCAGAGAGAGAGGGAGAGAGAATCCCAAGCAGACTGTGCTGAGCCCCACGTGGGGCCCAGTCCCACAATCCCGAGATCATGTCACTGAGGTCACGACCTGAGTTGAAACCAAGAGTCAGACATACAAGTGAATTCGTCACCCAGGTGCCCTCATAGTACTCTTAAAATCCTTTCTATTTATGTTAAAATGGTAGTAATGTTTTCTCTTTTATAACTGATTTTAGTTATTTGTGTGTGTGTGTGTATGTGTTTTAATCCTGATTAAAGGTTTATCAATTTTGTTGATCTCTCCAAAGAACTAACTCTTCATTTTATTGATTTTTGTCTATTTTTCTAATCTTTATTTATCTATGATCTAATCTTTATTATGTCCTTCCTCCTGCTAGCTTTGGGTTATCTGTTCTTCTTTTTCTAGTTCCTTAAGTGGTAAAGTTAGGTTGTTGATTAGAGATATTTTTTAAAAGATTTTATTTATTTGACAGAGAGAGAGGGAGCACAAGCAGAGGGAGTGGCAGGCAGAGGGAGAGGGGGAAGCAGGCTCCTTTTGAGCCGGAAGCCTGATGTGCGGCTTGATCCCAGGACCCTGGGATCATGACCTGAGTGGAAGGCAGAGGCTTTAACCCACTGAGCCACCCAGGCGCCCCCATTTTTTTTTTTAATATTTTTTTATTGAAGAAGCATGTCCTTTTTGTCTTCTAGTTTCCCATAGTCTATGCCAATTGCATCTTGTGGTGTCATTTATTTTTTATTTACTTTTAAAGATTTTATTTATTGGGTACCTGGGTGGCTCAGTGGGTTAAGCCGCTGCCTTCGGCTCAGGTCATGATCTCAGGGTCCTGGCATCGAGTCCCGCATCGGGCTCTCTGCTCAGCAGGGAGCCTGTTTCCTCCTCTCTCTCTCTCTGCCTGCCTCTCTGCCTATTTGTGATCTCTCTCTGTCAAATAAATAAATAAAATAAAATAAAGTATATTTAAAAAAAAAAGATTTTATTTATTTATTTGAGAGAGCAAGTGAAAGAAAGCACAAGCAGTGGGAGGGGTAAAGCGAGAGGAAAAAGCAGACTCCCTCCTCAGCAGGAAGCCTGACCTGGGCCTTGATCCCAGAACCCCTGGATCATGACCTGGGCTGAAGGCAACCGCTTAAGCTACTGAGCCACCCTTAATAGGTGGCTTAACCTTTTTTTTAAAAGATTTTATTTATTTATTTGACAGAGAGAGAGAGGGAGAGAGCATAAGCATAGGGAGCACAGGCAGATGGAAAGGGAGAACGAGGCTCCCTGTAGAGCATGGTGAGCCCTATGTGAGACTCAGTCCCAGGACCCCAGGATCATGACCTGAGCCAAAGGTAGTTGCTTAACCAACTGAGCCACCCAGGTGCTCTTAGTAGTAGCTTTTAAAAGGAAAACACACGGGTGCCTGGGTGGCTCAGTGGGTTAAAGACTCTGCCTTTGGCTCAGGTCATGGTCTTAGGGTCCTGGGATAGAGCCCCACATTGGGCTCTCTGCTCAGCAGGGAGCCTGCTTCCTCCCTCTCTCTCTGCCTGCCTCTCTGCCTACTTGTGATCTCTGTCAAATAAATAAATAAAATCTTTATTTAAAAATTTAAAAATAAAAAAAGGAAAACACCCAACATCAAATGTATATATTATTGTAAGAAGGATCCCTAATTTCATATATGAAAAAGTACATGTCTTACATTTGAGAAAATAGGGGAGTGATGGTCATAACTGACTTGGAGTAGCCAACAAACAGATAAACAATGAAAGACTATTTTAATTGTTAAAGGAGGACAAGATGGGTCTAGTACATTTTAGAAAGGCTGATTAGATAAAACTTAAAGATGGGGTACCTGGGTGGCTCAGTCAGTTGGGTATCTGTCTTTGTCTCAGGTCATGGTCCCAGGGTCCTGGGATGCAGTCCTGACTGGGGCTCCCTGCTCAGTAGGAAATCTGTTTCTCCCTCTGCATCTCCCCCGCCGCCCCCCGTGCTTGTGCTCAAGCATGCACTTTCCCTCTCATAAGTAAGTAAATAAAATCTTGGAAGAAAGATTAAAAAAAGAAAAAAGAAAAATCTTAAAGTGAAAAGCTTTGATACTCTGTCTCTGTGTGTGTATGAACTACCATATATCCCAATCATACTGCTTAATGAGATGTTAATATCTGAATCAACTTTCTTAGGTAGCACCCTTAAGGCTTTTGGAAGAATATAGAGTAAAAAACACATAAGTAAAATTTTCTTAAGTCTGTCTGTTTGATATGCTTGAAGTTCATAAATTTTCCCAGAATACGGGTTTGGCAGAGGACACCTCTGTGTATCTAAAAAGTATTTGCTTTAATAGCTGATATTTGCATGGAATATATAGAAGAGTAGAAGCACTAGAAATAATTTTTCCATGTTTATGCGGCATTCTTTTTTTTTTTTTTAAAGAGAGGATGAGGGCAGTGGTCGAGGGAGAGGAAGAAAGAGAATCTTAAGCAGGCTCCACATCCAGTGCAGAGCCTCACATGGGGCACAACCCCGAGATATGACCTTAGCTAAAATCAAGGGTTCGGTGCTTAACCAACTGAGCCACCCAAGCGTCCCACATATTGTTCATTTCTGATAAAGTTTTGAATCACTTGATTTTCATGTGTTCCATAAGTATTTATTTAACACATGCTATGTATTGGGCTCTGGGTGAGTTGAAAAAGTATATATTTGAAGTTCTTGCTTAGCGATTTTATCCAGCAGTTACTGGATTCCCATTTGGTTATCACTAAAGCACATGTTGAAAGGTTGCAAAACAGGTATAATGAGTGGGGAGAATCCCTGACATCTTTTCCTGAAAAGATACTAAAGAGGAAGGAATGAGTAAAAAAATAGAACCGTCTATCTGTCGTGGCAGGAATTCACGTCTCTCCATTTACACACCGTCATTCATAGGGTTTTCAAGCACTTGGTGCTGGTTTTAGGTGATCATCCAAGGCCTGCGCAGAATTTGATTTGACCTAAAAGATCTCACTCCTCTTTGTCACCTGCTAGGTGACTTCTCCTAATTACTGGTGTCAGCATTCCCCCCCCCTTTTTTTTTACTTACACTTAAAAAATAATAGGGCAAAAATGCAGTAAAGTATTCAAGTCATTGACCTAAATAAACACCGTTATGCAGAAAAAGCTGTTGAGATAGCTGAGAGTGAGTATCTGCTCCCAGGTTCCCTGTGGGTAACACGAAGTGTCAGACCGGCAGTGGTTGAGATGTCCTTGTGTACAGTGAAATCCCGGTTTTCTGTGTGTGGCGGTCACAAAAGGTCGAGGAAATTCCCAGTTCTGGTTCCTGTAACTAAAAAGTTAACCTAGCCTGGGGTGCCAAGATGGCTCAGTTGGTTGAGTGTCCAGCTCTTTTATTTAGGCTCAGGTCATGATCTCAGGGTTGTGGGATTGAGCCCTGTGTTGAGCTTGGGCTTGGCAAGGAGTCGACTTGAGGATTTTCTCCCTCTCCCTCTGCCCCTCCCTGCTGCTTGCATGCTCACTCACTCTCCCCCAAATCTTTTTTTTTTTTTTTTTTTTTTAAGATTTTATTTATTCATTTGAGAGAGAGTGCACAAGCAAGGATAGCTACAGGCTGAGGGAGAAGCAGACTCCCCACCAAGCAGAGAGGCTGATGGAGGGCTCAACCCCAGGACCCCAAGATCATGACCTGAGCCAAAGGCAGGCTCTTAACCGACTGAGCCACCCAGGCGCCCCTCAAATAAATAAATCTTAAGAACCAAAAGAAAGTTACCTAATCCTTAAGACCTAATTGTCTACATGTGTTAAATGAGAAGGGCTGGCCTTTATGAAACCTGAAAGTCTAGGGAGTTTTAGAGTTTAAAAAAAAAAATTTATTTTCGTAAATTCATTGATTCCGTAGTTATTCATTGAACAGCTTACATTGTGGCAAGCCCTGTTCCATTTCCTGGGGAAACTGTAAACAGACAAAAATCTAGAAGATTACCTTCTAGAATCTTACCGTCTATCTTCTAGATATCTTCTGTCTTCTAGAAGCTTACCTTCCTGCTTGGGATGAGATAATATCCAAATAAGTAAAAATATATAGTATGTGATCAGTGTTCCTCCACACTGTTGAGGTCATCAAAAGCAAGGAATGTTTGAGAAACTGCTTCAGCCAAGAGGAGCCTGGGGAGACATGACCAAAGAATGACATGTGGTATCCTGGACCAGAAAGAAAGACAGTAGGTAAAAAGGGAGAAGATCAGAATAGAGTATGGGGGCGCCTGGGTGGCTCAGTGGGTTAAGCCTCTGCCTTCGGCTCAGGTCATGATCTCAGGGTCATGGGATCGAGTCCCACATTGGGCTCTCTGCTCAGGGGGGAGCCTGCTTCTCTCTCTCTCTCTCTCTCTGCCTCTCAGCCTACTTGTGATCTCTCTCTCTGTCAAATAAATAAATAAATAATGAAAAAAAAGAATAGAGTATGGACTTCTTTTAATAAGAGCGTATCAGCATTGGTTCACTAGTTGTAGTAAACGTAGTCCAATTTAAAAGATGCTAATAATAGGAGAAACTAAGTGTAAGTTATCTGGGAGATTTCTTACATAGTCCTGTCTTTACAATTTTTCTGAAAATCTAGAAGTGCTGTAAAAAATAAAGTTTATGTTTAAAACGTGTGTGTGTGTGTGTATGAGTGACAGAGAGAAAACTGAAGCTGGGTCAGAGGGTAGGGAGCACAGGTGGTAAGGATGGTGACGGAGGGCTGGACAGATAAGATAACATTTGGGCAGAGCCCTGGATGGAAGCCACGTGGGTGTTTGCAGGGGTGCGGTGGGGTGGTGGTGTTTAAGACAGACCTAGAAGGCATAGCCCCCCAGGAGTGCAGGTGGAAGTAGAGAATTAGGTCAGACCGGTGGGGGGGCTGTGGCAGGGTGGGGGCTGGGCATTAGGTATCTTTTAAGTCCGGATCAGGACTTTGGCATCGACTCTGGACCAGATGCGGGCAAAGCCGTGGGTCTGGCCGCCTTCCCTGTGGCACAGATCCCACATCACATGGCCCTCCTTTCACAGGCTTCTGAAAGTTACCACTTGAGGGCCTCGTTAGGCTTTAGAGCAAGGGTTGGAAACCTACAACCGCGGGCCAAATCCTATCCCACCGGGTTCTCTGCAAAACTGTACAAAGGTGAGCTCCTACCTCTTCCCTCCCTCCCTTCCGTGAGGTGGTTTCATACGTTCATAGACAATTTGTAATTGTTTTGTCACATTCTGTATTCCATTCTGGGATTCTCTCGACTTCCTAAATGATTTGTTAAAATCTGCATACATTAAGGTTCACTCTTTATGCTGTGAAGTTCAGTGGGTTTTGACAAATGCATAGTGTCATGTATCCACCATCACTGTTTCATGCAGAATAATTTCACCGCCTGGAAAAAACCCCTGTGCTTCGCCTATTCAATTCCATCCTGTCAAACCTCTGGCAGCCACTGATCTTTTCACCCATCTTTATAGTTTTGCCTTTTCCGGAATGTCATGTAATTGGAACCATACAGTATATATCCTGTTTAGACTGGCTTCTTTCACTTAGCAATATGCATTTTAAGATTAAGCCAAGTCTCTTTGTGGCTTGATAGCTGTTTTCTTTTTATCACTTAATAATTCTCATTGTCTGGTTGTGCCAGTTTATCTGTGTCACCTACTGAAGGGCATCTTGGTTGCTTCCGGTTTGGGGCCATTATGAATAAAGCTGCTATAAACATTCATGTGGAGGTTTTTGTGTGGACATAACGTTTTCAAATCAGTGGGGTGTGATTGCTGAATTGCATGGTGACACTGTTCAACTGTTACTCAGCCTGTTTTTTTTGTTTTTTTTTTTTTTTAAAGAATATTATAGAGGAAACCTATGACTTTTTTTGATTTGTGTCCTTTGACAGTGCCATGCTACTACTCTTTTCCTATTTCTGGAGGCTTGATTGAAATTTCTCCAGAGGAGTGTTAAAATTCAAATTGTTTTCAGTGAAATTTGAAATTATGATGGAACTTCTAAGAGTAGATTCTTAAAAATCTTTTTAATTTTAAAATTTATCCCCAGTGGGTCCTACCCTGAGAATTTAATAGATCAGCTGTCTAATAAGTTGAAGTAATTGAGATACAATAGTAACAAGTTAAAAATAATCGTACTAGCATTCCTGGAGGCTTTGGGAGTGACATGTACATTTAATTTGAAATAGTGAGGAAGTGTTTCGACGGACTCTCTTTCCATAGATGTGTAAGCTTCTCTCCATGTAAAAACAACAGAATCTGCATGATTTCTGACTGGTGCTAAAACTTGAAACATTTTGAAAACACATTGATGTTGAGGTGTGTGACTGGCTCATTCGGAAGACTGTGTGACTCTTGATCTTGGGGTTGTGAGTTTGAGCCCCACGTTGGCTATAGAGATTACTTAAAAATAAATAAATAAACTTAAAAAAAAAAGAAAGGAAAGAAAGAAAACACAATTGATGTGACAGAGGGAAGGTATAAAACGGGAGAAAGGCTTGGATTTTTTTGTTTTATTGTCGTATGGTTATTGATGTGTAATAATACATAGTAAATACCCTGCACATTTTTAAAATGTACAACTTCAGTTTTGACATGTGGATGACCGACCGGCACTACAATCAAGGTAATGAACACGGCTATCATTCCCCAAAGTTTACTTATTTGTCATTGTCATTACCCTTTGTCTTGGCAACAACTAGTCTGTCACTTTTGTCATGATAGATTAGCCTGCATTTTCTTTTCTTTTTTTTTAAGATTTTATTTATTTATTTGACACAGAGAGAGTGAGAGAGCACAAGCAGAGGAAGAGGGAGAAGCAGGCTCCCCACTGAGTAGGGAGCCTGACACAGGGCTTGATCCCAGGATCCTGAGATCATGACCTGAGCTGAAGGCAGCTGCTTAACCGACTGAGCTACCCAGGCTCCCCTAGCTTGCATTTTTTATAAGTTTCTGTATATTGTATATATAATTTATGTGAATTATTTAAATGGAATCATACAGTGTATATTTGTATGGAAAAGTTTCTGGTTTCCCTCAGAATAATTATTTTGAGATTCATCTGTGTTGTTGGGTGGATCAGTACTTCCATTTCTTTGGTGTTGAGTAGTATTCCAGTTTATGGTGCCATGGACTGAATTGTGTTCCTTATAATTGCATTTTGGAGCCCTAACCCCCAGCGTGACTGTATTTGCAGACCAGGGCTTTTAGGAGCTGAGTAAGGTTAAATGAGGTCAAAAGGTTGGGGCCCTAATCTTGCAGGACTGGTGGCCTTATAAGAGGAGGAGAAGGAGTCTCCTTCTGCACCATTGAAGGGCTGTGTGAGGGCACAGCAAGGAGGTGGCCTTTGCAAACCAGGAAGAGAGCTCTCGCCAGAACTGGACTATGCAGACTTCCTGGTCCTGGACTTCTGCCTCCAGGACTCTGATACAATAAACTTCTCTTGTTTTAGCCACCCAGACTGTGATGTTTTGTTACTGTGGCCTGGGCAGGCTACGACCTGTGGCTACACCATAGTTTGTTTTGTCATCTTTCTGTGGTTAGACATTTCTAGTTTTTGGCTCTTTGCAAATCTGCTATGAACATTCATACACAAGTTTTTTAGTAGATCTGTGCTTTCATTTTTACCTGGTAAATATCTACTGGCTTGATTATGTGTTTCACCTTTTAAGAAACTGTCAGATGATTTTCTGAAGTGATTGTACCATTCGTACTAGCAGCATATGAGAATTCTGGTTCCTCTATATCAGTCTTGAGGCTTGAATTTTGAATTGCTCATCCTTAGGTGGTCCACCCAGATGTGCGGAGGAGGCTCTCCACCTGCTAGCGCACGTGGGCAGGCAGCCATTTCCCTGGGGAGCCCGCTGCCGTACTCTCTAGAGTGTTCTCAAATGGGAATTTATGCCCACGTGAATTTACATTCCATAAAAATACAGAATGGCTTAATATCTTTATTCGTTAAGATTTATCCTTCTTTCATGGCTTTTCCTAGTTTTATTTTGCTTGCAGACCTCCTGTGTTAAGCCCAGACTTTCTGGGCTATGAGGTATTGGAGGGAGCCTGGGTTTTTGAGTCATACATACCTGGATTTGAATTTGGGCTTTATGGCTTAGCTTTGTAGCAAGTCGTGTGAACTGACTCTCCATTTCCTCATCTTTTTCTAAAAAGCGTTGGGAGATTGGTAATACCCAGCTTGATTGGTTGTTATAAGTTTTCAGTATAATGCATTGAAAACATTTTCATTGAACATCTTGGAAACTCTTCATTTCCCAAGATATATTTGTAATTAGAAGTCCCATTTCTGACTGACCTGCTACCCACGGAATAGGAGAGGAATTGAAGTTTTAATGGGTGCCACCAGTTAGAGGGAGGCCCAGAATACATAGCAAAATGCCAGGGCTTAAGATAACCTTGCAGCGTTTAATAACATCCAGGCCTTCCTTTGGCCATTTGTGGATTTATCTCCTGTTCCTATTTATGTACTTACACAAAGACAATTCCTTCTGAGTGTGGTTCCTTTTAGTAGCCCAATTTGTGAACCACCAGCATCCACGGTACTTAGGGAATGTTTTTAAGGAGGAGAAAAGGAACACACCGTGGCTCTGGGAGGGATGTTTCTCAGGCTTCTGGGATCCCAGCCAGTGTACACGGCTGTCTGCCTTTCTCAGAGCGGGAGCTGCCGTGTTTGAGTGCGGGCCTTTTGGCCTGCGGACTCCTTTGTCCAGCTGGCTGAGGTGCGTTGAGTGCTTTGGGCCTTCTCTCCCACGGAGAAGTGGGACTTATTCTTTGATGGCCGGGCCAGACTGCTCATCTGATGTTACTGGAGTTTGAAAGGTTGTCCTTGTCGTCGAGTGGTTGGCATTAGTGTGGCCAGGTCAGGTCGGTTAGAGTGGGAACTGCAGGGGAAAGGGAAGGTCCTGATGAGGTGGGAAGTGTGGGTGTCCGGTGGCGCTGGATTTGTTTTGCCAGGTGAGGGTGTCTGGGGCCTTCTCTCCCCTGCCCAGCCACTGGGTTCCAAGTGTCCTGCAGTGTTTCTCCTTAGAGCCGGCTGGCTTTCTTGGCATCATTCAGTCTAGTTGCTAGGAAGCCGAATAAGGCAAATGCAACTTCCTTTTGACTTACTCACATTGAACCATCTGCTTATTCCTTCTCATGGCCTTCAAACTTGGCTAGGATCATTGAGAAGAGGGTCGAGTGGAGCATCTGTGCTCCTGATCCTTTTTGGAAAAGGAAAGCTTTCTAATAACTCTTTAACCCTCTCGGTCCAAATTCATCGTAGTTCCTCTTGTTTAGCCCCTTGTTTCTTTCAGCTAACAATTTGGAGCAGGCGTTTTTTTCTTAGGCTTTGCCCCTTATTTTTGTCTTGGATTTAGATCAGTGTTAATTCATTAACCACTACCACTTCTAAATGAGGAAGACGTTGTCGACGTGCATGGAATGCATTTGGCATGTAAACCTAACAGTGGTTTTAATCGAGGACTTCGACTGCTTAGAACTGATGCACACGAATGATTCAGGAATGTTCTTGATAAGTGCCATTGTGGAGTTGGTGTCAGATACATACATTAAAGGTGCCTGATAATTTGTGAAAATTTATGGTGATGTTGGTGGAGCATCTACCAAAGAGAAGCTTCTAAAAAAAAAAATCGGATTTTAAAAAAATTACCAAATACCACCAGCATTGCATTCTTACTTCTCTTTTGGTTTAATTCAGTTCATTTGGGTAAATCTGATTCATTATGTTGAAGCCCCTTTCCTTTCGTGCATTTATAATGGTCTTTTCTTGTGAGAGAGCTCTGCCTTCAGTTGTCAGCTCTGGAAAAGCATTGAGCAAACAAATTAGATGAAAATAGAAATAAGCATTACAAAATAGAATAGAGATTCTGAAAGAAAAAAAAAAGAAGTTTTCAGAAAAGCATTGTTCGAGTTTTAAAAATCCAGTCTCACTGAAGATTTAATCACCTTTGAGTGTACCAGAACTGTGGAAAGTAACATGTGGGCTATGGGAAATAATTTCTTCTTAAGTGTAATTTTGTCTTTGTTGGTTTTTTAGCAGCAAGCCATATAAACCTTTTCCGCCGACTTCTTATTCTCCCCAAGAGGGCTACTTAAAGGAGGGTGAAGACATGCTAAGGTAAAGTTTTATTGTTCTGGCTCAATTTGCTAAAAGCTTTAGTAGTAATGTAGATGTGTTCTTACTGTGCAGACTTACGTGTTTGTTAAAATTGATGCTATTAATATTTGCTTTTTGGGAAGTCCCTCAGGTCAGCTTGATCATATTAAGCCATTCTGCTTTAACTTCTCCCTTCCCATAGCCATTTGGACTCGAGTAACTAAGACAGGCTTACGAACTGGAGGGACTCGACCACCCGAGCCCCTTTGTGAGCTCTCCCTGGGTGACCCGCTGCAGCAGGCCCTCCACTCCCTTCTTCCACACCTCCCCACCTTTTTTGTGCCACCATCTGACCGTGGGTAGATGCTCTAAAAATGCGAATTTATTTTAGTTAGGAGGTGAATCCGTATTCCAGTACAAATAAAGTCCCTGAAAAATGGTTTGGAAGGGAAATGCAAGAGAAAGGGCACCTGGGTGGCTGGGTCAGTTAAGCGTCTGACTGTTGATTTCTGCTCAGGTCATGATCTCAGGGCTGTGCCATGGAGCTCTGTGCCCTGCTCGTGCTTAGCATGGAGTCTGTTTGAGATTCTCTCGGTCCCTTCCCTCTCCCGTGTTCTCTTTCTCTCCTGAACGGATAAATAGATAAAAAAGTGATACTAAAAAATAAAAAATCCCTGGGCGCCTGGGTGGCTCAGTGGTTAAGCCGCTGCCTTCGGCTCAGGTCATGATCTCAGCATCCTGGGATCGAGTCCCACATCGGGCTCTCTGCTCAGCAGGGAGCCTGCTTCCTCCTCTCTCTCTCTCTGCCTGCCTCTCTGCCTACTTGTGATTTCTCTCTGTCAAATAAATAAATAAAATCTTAAAAAAAAAAAATAAATAAAAATCCCTTTCAGAGTCCTCCCCACCCTCCCTCTATTTATTTATTTATTTTAAAGATTTTTATTTATTTGACAGAGAGATAGACAGTGAGAGAGGGAATACAAGCAGGGGGAGTGGGAGAGGGAGAAGCAACTCCCCGCAGAGCAGGGAGCCCAACACGGGGCTCGATCCCAGACCCCAGGATCACGACCGGAGCTGAAGGCAGACACCTAACGACTGAGCCACCCAGGCGCCCCACTCTGCCCTTAATTTTAATTGAAATGGCTCATCCTGGTATATTGTTCTAGAACTTTCTTTCAAGTAAAATGTCACGGAGGATTATTGATCCTCATCGGTTTTGACCACCATGTAGGATTCCAAAGTCTGTAAACCAGTTTTGAAGGTAATCTCACGTAGTTGAGTCTGTCTTCCACATTCAGCAGTGGAGTTCCAAGTAACTAAGGAGGTAAATCAACACGGCACTACAGGACTCCTGCTTTGGATCTACCTCTGTAGTTTTGGTAAAAGCAGTTTTCCTTGAACTGTATCTGAATTGATTTTTATATGTATGAACCTTGACAGGGCCTCTCTCTTGCCTGCATTAAAGATGAGATTTGTGTCAGATTAGATTAATAATTCAAAATTGAAAAATGCCTTCCTCGACTGCGGAAGCACTTGGAAGTATAGAATTCAGGAGTGACTGTTAATGGGGGTTAGTCTCTCTCAGGTAACATTTCCTGACAATGAGACTCCGAATACTTGCACCGGTAGGCGATCTTCTGAAGGAGGGATTTTCTTAGCTTTGGCGTGAAGGAAGCCTAAAGGCAGAGATGGATTAGAATGGCCTGCATCTGTTGAAGGCTTCTCCTGCATCAGACACTGTTCTAAGGGCTTTACCTACTTGAACTCATTGAATCCTCATAACAGCACTTCTAGGGAGGTTCCGATAGCCCCATTTCACAGGTGGGGAGACTGAGGCAGAGCAGTGTTAAGTAAGTCGTTCAAGCTTCCCAGTTAGTAGGTGACAGCACTGAGATTCATACCCAGGCAGCTGCAATTTCAACATCAGGCTGCTTTTCCTGGATGGCCACATACCAGCTTCTGGGGTGCATCCCCAACCCTGTCTGATTTACTTAGAGTGGTGGTGAGCAGTTTTCAGACCACTTTGAAAAAGATTCTGAATAAACTGTGAGAGAAAGCCAGCAAGAACACAGCCTAGCAAGGGGTAGAGAAAGCAGGCAGCTTGAGGAATGGCCTCGGGAGCCAACGGCTAGTGTTTGTCGGAGACAGTACACAAAGATGAAGTCTGTGTGGGGGAAGGAAGCATTCTTGGGGAGCTCAGGGTGCTCAGGCAGTAGGGGAGGCCTGGATTCAGGCAAAAGCTTTGCCTCTTAAGAGTCTGGAGCCACGTCTTTGCTGTGTCAGGGAATTGGTTGTGGCCAACAACCCAAATGAAAATTGTACAGGAGACGAGCAAAGGGATCGACGTTTGCTGGCAGCTTGCTGAATAGTTGTGGTTTGAGCGTGTTCCGTGGCCGCTTTGCCATGCAGCGTGATGCCTCTGGTGAGAAAGGAACTAATTGCTGCCTGCCGAGGTGGTTCTCTCCCTGGCAGGACACTCCTTGTGGACAGACACACTGGTGTCTGGATGCTGGAGAGCTGCAGTAAAAATGCCTGATTTAGGGTACAGAGTGCCTCGAATTCCCCCCTTTCTTCTGTTAAATCACAGCAAAGGGGACTACTTTAGATGGCTAATAGATTACCCAGCATCTGTGCGCTATTTTGCATGCCTTCAGCAAGGGAAAATGGCTGGCTCACAGGGGCTGTAGAGTGTTCAGGAGTAAAGTGAGCAGACCTCATTGCCTCATTTTTTACCCGTAGCCAGTGAAGACCTTCAGAGGTAAGCGCTGCTTCTTCAAATGGTGTACACGGCTGCTAGAATTATCTCCTCTTTAAAATAAACCCCTTCGGGGCGCCTGGGTGGCTCAGTGGGTTAAAGCCTCTGCCTTCGGCTCAGGTCATGACCTCAGGGTCCTGGGATCGAGCCTTGGGCTCTTTGCTCCGAGGGGAGCCTGCTTCCCCCCGCCCCTCTCTCTACCTGCCTCTCTGCCTACTTGTGATCTCTGTCAAATAAATAAATAAAATCTTCTTAATAAATAAATAAATAAATAAATAAAATAAACACCTTCGTGTATGGGCTTCTATCAGTCTGTCTTGACAAAGATCAATGGCTCCACGTAGTACTTTTCGTCATAACAGGCAAGAAGAGGAAGTGAATGGGAGAGAACAGAAAAACTCCAGAAACTCGCCATAATTTTAAAATGAGAACAGATGATTGAGCGTGTTTCTATCCCTGTGTAGACACAGCCCTTCTTTGGGTGCATACGCATTGTGCCAGGCAACCTCGTGTTTATTTCTTGGCTTTTGGGGATGCATTGAGAGGGAAACTCAGTTTGCACAAACTATTATGTTTTCATGCATCCAATAGCGTTGAAGAATTACGGCGGAATGTGGCTGATTATTCAAAAAGGCACGAAGAGAACCACGAGCGGCCCCAGTCCACTCAGTTCGGTAAGAGTCTTGCTGAGATCCTCCTGTTTTCCTCATCTATTCTTCATAGAGCTGTTGCCATTCATTTTCACTTTTGTAAAAAACCCTGAAAACCTTCAGTGATTGCTTTTGCCCTTGCAAGAGCATGAACACGTCAATATTTTTCAGGTGATGCCGGTGGCAGGGACACTCAGAAAGAACGGCTTTTCCAGCACTTTTATCAAATGATTCAGAAAGAACGTGATCGAGAGAGGCCTTCAGACTGTGTTATTGTTTCTATCAACAACGAGCAAAGGTATATTTTATTTCTTTCTAGCCTGTCGAATGAGAATGTGTACAAATGGAATAATTAAGTATTCAGCCTTACGTACATAAGTCACTAAAAGAGAATGGAAAAGACTCAGGAAATGCTGTTAGAACACTGCTCTAGGGGGCGCCTGGGTGGCTCAGTGGGTTGGGCGACTGCCTTGGGCTCAGGTCGTGGTCCCGGAGTCCTGGGATCAAGTCTTGCATTGGGCTCCCAGCTCCATGGGGAGTCTCCTCCCTCTGACCTTCTCCCCTCTCATGCTCTCTCTCTCAAATGAATAAATAAAATCTTAAAAACAAGAAACAAAAAAGAACACTACTCTAGGAATTACAAGAATGTGCTATTGGGTTTACCATCCTGTGGCTGTGGCTGGGGAGGTTTCTGATGATAACTTTTTTTTTTTTTTATGATAACTCTCTTACTCAGTTTTCTGTATTGCTCGAGTTTTCTACAATGAGTGTCCCATCGATTTTGTAATCAGGGAGAAAAAAAAAACAAGGCTATTTTCAGACTGGGTTCTGTGTGCTGGGCACTGTCCTAGGCTCTGGGAGTACTTGAGTGAACGTAACAGACACACCTTTACCTTGGGGTGCTGACAGTCTAGTGTAGGACCCACAAGTTGGCCTCACTGATAATTTCAGAGATGGGTTCCTCTCCTTTCTTAACTGCTTATTGAATTCCTTTCAGCCTTTGTCCTTGCTATTTTTCCTTCGATGTGGAATGCCCGTTCCTTCTTCTCCATCTGTAACTCGTGCAGGCTAACACTTGTAACTTGTATAGGCTACTTAACACCTGCAACTCATCCACGCCACTTTTGGCCTGTTTTGGCCTGGTCTCCTGCCCTCTTCACTGTCTCCAGCTCGTCCTTTGGGTCTGCATAGTGCCCTGATCTTGTACACCATTGCTGTCACTTGAAGGCGGACAGGAGAATTAATGTGGGATGATAATTGTCTCTGGATTCTGTCGGGTTTCGTAGTGCTTGGCGAAGACCGTGTCGACAAACGGTTGGTGGGAGGCATGTGCACTTACTCCAGGCGAGGTGCGGAGTGAGGGATCCTGCAGACTTCAGACATGAGAACTAATCATTCCTGAACAGGAGACCAGGCACGCACAAAACATAACTCAGCATGAAGGCAGCACTGGTGTTCTCACTCTGTGTGAAAATCGACAATCTTGAAATGACTTCAGAATTCTTATTCTGTGATACCTGCTTTACAGAAACCTAATGTATTTGTAGGTAGCATCTTTACTGTTAGAGTTTGTGAAAGCAAAATTATAACTTCATCTCATTTGGAGGGTATTTGGGTTGGATCTTGGGAGAAAACGGCCTGGAAGAAATGAGGTCAGTCACAGCATGGGGAGGGTGGAGAGGCCAATTCCTTTTACATTAGAAAATTATGGGATTTCCCTTTAATAATTGAAAGACAAGCAGACATGCCCTGGATTAATTTGATCATGTGGTAATTTTAAACCAGTTTTGAACCAGAGGCAGTAAAGACTCAGCATGCATAGTGGCTTGGTTTTCCCTCAACATTTAGCAACTTTGCTATAGTCATTTGCATCAACCAGGGAAACTGCATTAATCTTTGACTAAATTGGCTTTCTTAGAACAGATCACATCAGATCTGTAGCACCTTGTAGCTCTTTCAGAGCGGTGATGGGTTCCAGTGGCCATTTGACTCCCGCACCCTGATGCCCTTGCCAGTCTCCCACTCCAGAGTCAGGCTGGCTGGTGTGGACTGGAGCACAGTGCTGTGTGGTGGAGAGGAGTCCTTGAGATTGCTCTTCTGCTCCCCCACCATCTGGGGTGGTATTCGGAAACCGCTCCTCTGCCCGGCGTTCCGCAGTTCTGGCGTTTAGCCACGGATTAGGACCCTCGGCGGGTGCAGCTTAGGAACTCCTCGGCCGAGGGCATCCTGCGTCTGCCAGAGTCTGTGAACTGGGCCTTGCTGCCTGCTCTGTTGTCACTTTGATGTCGTAAGAGATTTGTAGTGATACATTGGTTGGCTAATTCATTCCTTTATACTCCTAAACAGTAATTAGTTTTCACATCATGTCCTCCAATGTGAATTATTATTGTGATAGGTGTTTTTTTTTTAAATTATTGTGATAGTTTTGACTCATGGGCTGTTACTCTGTAAATATAAACCATGTCTTGTTTTTCTTGTTTTCCTCTTGAATTTGTTTTCTGAAATCATCATTTATATTCCTAAATTGCCTAGAAAGCATTTTTCCGGACATCATTTTAATTTTTTAATACGCAGAACATGGCGCTTAATGTGTACCTGTTATGTGTGCTAAGGTCAGCGAGGAACATACAGATAATTAAGTCACAGTTCCTCTTTTGTACCACAGGCAGCCTGATAAGGTAAAACATGCACATAACTAACAAGTGGAAGATGCGATATGCTGAGTCCTTCCTGCTCTAAGCAGAGGATATGTAAGAGGAAGAGCAGACTACCCTTGTAGGGTCCAAAGAGGTAAATCAGGGAGGTTTCAGGGAATCAATGTCATTTGAGATTTTAAGTTTCTGTGCAGGTTTCTAAGTAAGCATTGGGCAGGAAGGGAAGCAGAAACCCAAAGGAGAGTTCTGGGATCGAGAAGACCCAAGGCTGAGAAAATGGGAGATGAGAGGACTCTGGGGTTTGATCCAAGGTTGGTTATGGGATGGTTGGTGTTGACTGAGATGGTTAACTCTAGAATCACCTGTTTACTCTTTTTTGCATGTTTGTTTGGCTATACATTTACTTATTTATTTACTTAAGTAAACTCTACCCCCCAATGTGGGGCTTAAACTCAAAACTCCGTAATCAAGAGTCGCACACTCCGCTGTCTGAGCCAGCCAGGCGCCCCTCACCAATTCACTTGTTAGCAAGGAATTGTCACAGTTGCAGACAAATACTGGTCTGTCCCCAGAACTAATTGTAGATGAGCATTCTCTTATTTTCTTTGAAGATACTAGTCTTAACTGTTCTTTCAAACAATCTTAAATTTTGTTTCATGGTCTTTAAATTGAAATGATTTCATCAAATAACATTTGGATGAGTCCATCTTGAAAAAAAAGCTGGCCCCGTTTATCTTACTTACCCAGTGTATCATGCCACACAAAAACACGGCTCTCACCTGCTCTGCTGCTTTTATAAAGCTCTGTGTATACGGTCAACCGTATGAGGACACCACATTTTCAGAAAAATAAGTTTTCCTTTGGTTAGAGCGGTCTCCAGTTCTCTTGCTGATTCCATAAAGGGATAACGTACTACTGAAATTTTTTCTTACGATTTATTTATTTATTTATTTGACAGAGAGATGACAAGTAGGCAGAGAGGCAGGCAAAGGGAGGGGGGAAGCAGGCTCCCCTGCTTCTTCAAGTAGGGCTTGATCCCAGGACCCTGGGATCATGACTTGAGCTGAAGGTAGAGGCTTTAACCCAATGAGCCAGCCAGGCGCCCCTCTAACTATATATTTTCAGTATGTCTAAGAATGAAAACAAGTTCCAGGGCCTGCATGATTTTTGAAAAAATACAGCATCTTCCACTTCATTTACACAAGTACAGTAATAATATAATATCTCCACCTTACTTAAACTTGTCATCAAAATACCTGTGGAACAACCGCTTGGTGAGGTAGGGTTTTGGTTTTTTTTCCCCCTCTCGTTTGGTTGACAATAACCTTACCTTTTTCTTGTGTGTGTGTGGTATGTGTGTATGTTTTTTTTTTTAAAGGGAATATGCAACAGGCATAGGTCATCGGTTACAGGATCACGGCCTTGTGGTAGAAATGATTCACCTCTCTTCCGAGTCAAGTCTTACAAGAGCGCTCCATGAAGTTAAGGATGATAGGTCGCCATTTTGCATTCTTGTTGAACAGTCTAATGTAAAACTTTCTTCTTGCACTGTAATTATACTTCATGAGTCTATCAAAAGTAAGTTTAGCTCAATCTAGAACTTTTCATTTAAAATGGATCCTGCTTTAAAAATATAATAGTTTTTCTTTGTATGCTGGTATACTTTGAAGGTTCATATTTGTCAGTAACTAACCTTGATCTAGTTGAGTAAATGGTGACTTGAATAGGTGTCACAAAATACTCTCCTGTGTATTAGGATAATTGATACTTAAATCATCTTTATTTCTTCTTACTTAAGAATCCAGAATATTTTGACCAAATCTCACCACCATCTTTTCTGCCCTCCGTGGTAAGTCTAAAATGTTCATGCAATCTTAGACTACCCTTCATGCCAGCTTTGCCTCTCTTGCAATACCTCAGACATTTCATTATTCTTAGGCTCGTGAGAGTGCACAGAAATGAGCCCTTCTCTACCCTAAAATACATAGCCTCAGGCAGATGCACACATCCTAGACCACCGTCCTGTTTGCCGCCTGGGCAGAGTTGATGCTTCCAGAGAGGAGAGTCTGCCTTGTGGAGGGTCCTCAGCATCCCCCTTGGAGTCAGAACCAGACAAACCTGGGTTCTGTAGTCCTCTTGGCTCTGTGGAAGCTTTTGGTGCTGTTCTCTGCAGTCCACACTTCCTGAGTTCCTCATGCGCACCAGGCACTGCATGAGATGCAGGCCAGCCCTGCTTCCTTCCTTTGCTCAGGTAGGCAGCAGTCAGGCTGCTTCTCCAACAGGCGCATTATCAGCTTGAGTCGCCCTAGCGGTGTCGGATTTTCACCCTGAGTTGGGAGACCTTTCCCCTGGGCAGATACATAGTGGAGCACTAGTAGTTGAATTCATATCCTGCATGTGGCTCCTGGGACCTTCACAGAAGTCCGTGTCAGACTGATGTCCTAGAAACCAGCTATAATGTTGGGTCTGGAAAAAAACAGTAGTGAGTATTGGCTTCCCAATAATCTGGGGGATGCCAGGACATCTTCTGGCCATTCCATTTGCTTTGCTTCTGTATAGTGACCTATACCCACCTAGCCAGCTCTGGTTTAGCACTGTTCCCAAGAGCATGAAACGATGGTTTTTCTCAACATAGAAAATGTTTAATTTATTTTAAACAAATAATAAGACTAAACCAAAGTGTAAAAGAAAAGGCATACTCAGAAATTACAAACCCTACCTTCCTGTGGATGGGGGTGGGGGGGTTTAATTGAACAGGTTGTGCCGAGGACTAATCACATCTGTTTACATTCATGCAAGATCGCTGAGGAAATAACCACTAAAGTAAGTAAGCCCCTCTTTGACGTTGCATTATTTCTGGCAGTGTTGTTTTATACCTTGCACGCAGCCATTATGCAGAAGCCCGTGGAGCTGCTTCTGTGCGGAGACAAACATGTAAGAAGACAGTCAAACAGTGAAACTTCAGCACCTGTAGGCAAATACACATTCATATTTCTTCCTAAATGCAAGCCTAATAAACAGTTTAAGGTTTAACCAAATACCATCATTTCCGCTGTAGCTCCATAGTGCCCCTTGGATCCTAAATTTGTTCAGATGTGATACATGGAAGACAGGGTAGGGGCCTCTCATCTAAAATGAAACTTTTATGAAGTCTTATTCTCAGCAGGTAAACCCAGGAGAGATTAGGAGACACCTATGCATTGACTGTAGCCATTAAGTTATGTAAAAGCCATTCCTAGTGTCTAGAATTTATTTTATATGTAGTATTTAGGGCCTGGAGCACTCCTGACCTGACCTGGAAAGGCTTTTAACATGATTTAAGATCCCAGAGGCCTGAGCTAAAGACTGCAGAGCCACGCAGAGGATTGTGGGTTACTCCTCAGCCTACAGTGACAGAGCCTAGAAGTCCTGCACCACATGTCTGTGTGTCTGTCTGCCTTTTATCAACGTACTACATGTACAGAGTGAAGAGATTAACACTAAAAGGCATGTAGTGAAAACCAGTAGCCCCATGTCTCACCTGCTCGCTTCTTTGAAGGCTCTCTTCTCTGCTTCTTTGTTTCTTCTGTGAATCATTCTTGTCTCAGGTTATCCACTGGATTGCTGGAACCAAATCAAACGCCTTCACTTTTAGGGTTTTTTTCTCTCCTTTAAACATGCCCAGTAGCCAGCAATGGGTAAAGTTGCATCCTGCCTTTTTTTTAGGCTAGATTTGCTTAGCATTAAGAATTCCCATTGATACACATGGCACCTATTTCCATTCTCTTTCTGTCTCTCTCTCTCTCAGTATAGCATGAAGCTGTCCAACTGTGAAAAGCGGGTCTGTATGGAAAAGGTAAATCAAGCTGCACATGTTATAATTTTGAAACAACGTAATGTTTGATTTTGAAATCGACAGGCACCTGCTTTGGAGGGTCCCAGGCCAGTTGGATCAGTAGACAGTCACATCTGTACTGAAAGCTGACACAGCTTAAACAACACGTAGTTGGATTAACTATGTTATTTTCTGATTTTAAAAGGAATCCGGGCGCCCATTTGATATAAAGCAGGCTCTTTCTCGTCCTTAGTACATCGTCATATGCCCCTGGAAGATGCCCTGGATCTGGTGGCTAAAGAATACAGGAGATTTTTCTCGAAACGGGAGCAGCAGGAACGTGCTGGAATTGCTTTGCAGGCTGGAGATCTGGCAGATGACTTCTTGGCCCGGGAGCAACTGACCAGCTACTCCGTCCCTTTGGGCATTCAGCACCTCCTCTTCCTGTTGAGTGAGGGCATGCATTTGTACAGGAATGAGTTGAATCTGCTCATCGACTACCTGAAGACCAGGAAAGGGCACCTGGAAGGTATTTGGCACTGTCTATTTTCCCTCCCCATTTTAAACCTCAGGAAATCCTATTCAGCAAATCCATATGTGAAAGTAAAACTAAGAATTTCTTATTTAATCGAGAGACTGTACTTCTGTAATGTAAAGGTGTCTGATAGGAACATGTTCCACACAGGAATTACACAGTTTTTTAATGTGTAACCTTTATAGACTAAAATGCTTTTCTTTTTTAAGCTAAATTTCCTTTTGAATCAGATTTTTAATGTATAAATAGGATGACTTCTCTATATAGATGGACAGGTGGGAAATAGTTTCTGTTCCCTGTCGGTTTACTTTTGTGATTCAAAGGTTTCAGCTTGTTAATTGATAACATTTGTAGATTATTTTGAAGTGTATGGTAAACATAAAAAAGTAGTTCCTAATCTTTTTTTTTTTTTTTTAAGATTTTATTTATTTATTTGACAGAGAGAAATTACAAGTACACTGAGAGGCAGGCAGAGAGAGAGAGAAGGAAGCAGGCTCCCTGCTGAGCAGAGAGCCGGATGCGGGACTCGATCCCAGGATGCTGAGATCATGACCTGAGCCGAAGGCAGCGGCTTAACCCACTGAGCCACCCAGGCGCCCCAGTAGTTCCTAATCTTGAAGATTGTAAAGAGCATTCCAGTTATGAGCCAAACTTGTTAAAATGGTGACTTTTCAGTTTATTTGTTTTGAGTTGAGTAGGTGAGACGGAAATAATAATCACTTGTCCCTATGGGGAAACATAGCTGAACTTCTAGGGCCATGTTAAAGCTTTAAAGAAATCGTTCATCTTTTAAAATGTAGAATGGATTTTATTTAAGGTTTTATTTATTTATTTGAGACCAAGAGAGAGCACAGAGGGAGAGGGAGAAGCAGACTCCCCTCTGCACAGGGCTTGATCCTAAGACCCTGGGATCATGACCTGAGCTGAAGGCAGACCCTTCACCAACTGAGCCACCCAGGTGCCCCAAAATGTATGTTATTTTTGTACATTTTTGTACCTTCTTCTCAGGGTTGTGTTGGGGGGTGCTCATAACCTTGAAACACATTTTTTTTTCCCCCTGAGTGCTTATGTCATTTATTAATTGATTAATTGATTAAGTATAATTGACATATTCTATGACTTTCAGGTATACAGCATAATGATTCGATACTTGTATATATCCTCTGATGATCACCGCAACAAGTCTAGTTAACATTCTGTTTCTC
This sequence comes from Mustela nivalis, assembly GCF_964662115.1. Lineage (NCBI taxonomy): Eukaryota > Metazoa > Chordata > Mammalia > Carnivora > Mustelidae > Mustela > Mustela nivalis. The sequence continues at coordinate 32,547,932 of NC_139037.1, forward strand.
TTTGATCGTAGAAACCTCTAAGTCAGAAACATTACGGTCTTCTTTGACTTCCTTGAGTTGTTCCTTTTGCAGCTCGAGCCTCTGCTGCAGACTTCTGGTGACCATTCATTTTCTTCATTTCTCCAGACTATGAGACACTTGAGTCTTCAGCTACCAGTGATCATTCCTCATTTCAAGGAAGGAGTACCTCTGTCGTGGGCAAGCTGCCTCCACTTCTTCCAACCCCCGGAAAGTCCTCCTTCTCAGGCCCTCATCCCCCACTTCCTGCCAAGTCCCCATTGTTAGGGGACAGACCGGGAGGGGGTCTCCTTCCACCACCAGGTCAGTGCCTCCCTCCAGGAAAGGAGGAAGAGCTCACGGTGGTTCTGCTGCCTCTATGCTCATGGCCCTGAGAGAGCAGACAGTTGAGAACAGTTGCAGTGTCTTTTGGCATAGTCACAGCGAAAGCTAAGATTTCAGGAGACCAGAAGAGACATCTGGGGTTTCAGTGGGTGCCATTTCTCTTGAGTGAATTGCTTAAGTTTTAACATGGGGGACGTGTAGAGGAGCTTTCTTATCAAGGTTGGTGGCCACATTGAGGATGGCTTAAACAGAGTTCTCTTAATATGCACTCTGAATTCCATAGTGTTTTTCAGGCTTTTCTGAGTAGTTGGCATAAATAGTATCTGACATCTGCCTAAAATGAGGTTGTATTAGTGTGGACTCCTTCCATTGTAAGTGACAGGGACCTAACTCAGCTTAAAACAAGGAGACCTGACTGGCTTACATAACTGAAAATGCCCAGGGTTGACTCACTTCCAGCTAAACTGGATCCTGCTGCTCAAGCCTGTTACCAGACATCCATCTCTTCTCTCTGGGAGGAGACTTGGGTGTGGCGCTAACCACTTGGGATACCAAGTTCCAGTCAAGCCCAGTGTCCATTATGCCTCTGGTTCTTGGGGTGGCTGGTATCTGAGCCTTTCCTGCCTCTTGATGGTAAAGAGGTTTTTTGTTTTGTTAAGATTTACTTACTTAATTATTGAGAGAGAGTGAGATTGAGCATGTGCAAGCAGGGAGTGGAGTAGAGGGGAAGGGAGAGAAGCAGACTCCCCACTGAGTGGGGAGCCTGACACAGGGCTTGACCCCACAACCCCGAGATCATGACCTGAGCCGAAATCAAGAGTTGGCCACTTAACTGACTGAGCGTCCCCAGGCACCCCAAGGTCAAAGAGTTTTAACTCCTCTGTAGGCACCCGGAATGCAGTCCCACTCCTTCTGTTCTCATCTTCCAAATATTTGTTGGTACACTCTGTCCCCTCTCCTGTGTTCCTTGTGTATTAACAGTGGGAGCAGAGAAGAAGCTGGATGAGAGCATGTTTTCAGTCTGCCATGTTAAAGACACAAGTTGGCAGTGAAGTCTTGATAGAAAGGCGGCTTTTCTCCTGGGCCTCAAATAAAACCTGGACCCTGGATGCATTTGTGTCTAAGAGTCAAATATTGCTTTGGTCTTTCATGTGTGCAGGGATCATTTTACTCAAAAACCTTACGAGCACAATATTTCCACCTTGGCTATTATCATGGATCAAAATAGAGAGAATGGAATGGTTCCTTTTGCTTTGGTCGCTGTACATGTGTATGTCTTATTAGCGAAGTCAGTGTCTGTTGAAGATCCACCCTAAGGGTGAACGTTTCTGAGACCCCTCCCTTTCTGACCTGGTGACCTTTAGGATGATTGGGAGTGTAGTTCCAAGTCTTCTCTGTTCCTGTCACAACTGGGGCTCTCCTGCTATGCCTTGTGCTTGTTCCTTTCCTTCTGCTGCACTGAACCACGCTACCCTGTGCCCTAGCCCAGTCCCTTGGTTCACCCTGGACATTCTTAACACCTGGTTCCTGTGAGAAGCCAGTGAGTTAAGAAAAGAAAGGCTCAGGGGGAGCTTTTTTTTGCTCTGAGTTGCTTCTCATCCTTGCTGAAGGTTTTTTTAAAAAAATGCAGACTTCAGATAGGGCTAGGTGCCTGCCTCAGGGCCTTGGCATCAACTGTGGGAATAAATGCCCTGTTCAACAGGGTGAGGACGGCAGGGCAGATCGACTGCCTGAGAGAGAGTGACAGGTTGCTAGGCCATGTGGGAGACCCCCAGGCCGATGTTCTGGGGGGACGGATGTTAGATTCTTGGGAACAGTATGCTTCAGGTATGTTATGGATCTGCTTTTATGACCTGTCCGGGAAAATGTTTGATGGCTGAGAGAATACATTCCGAGTGTCAAAGAGAAATCCCACTTGTGGAAAGGTGAGGGTGGAGAACCAGGATGTCAAGAAACACACGCACGCACACGTGGACCTAGATGAAGGGTTCGCAAACTTTTTAAGGGCCAAATAGTAAATACGTTATTTTTAGTGTTTACAGGCCAAGAAGCAGAGTTAAGAATATTGTGTACGTACTTATATAATCACTGAAAGCATAATTATTTAAAAATGAGAAAACTGTCTCAGCTCATAGGTCGTACCAGAACAGACAGCGGGCTGATTTTGGCCCCCAGACTCTAGTTTGCGAGGCCCTGGATAAGCACTGAGGCCTAGTGTGGGCCCAGAGGGGGCGTGGTAGAGCTTGGAGGAGTGGAGATTTATGTGTGTGGCAGGTGCTCCTGCTCGGCCCTTCTCGAAAGATTAAGGAAAAGTCCCTTTGTGGGAGCAGCAGAAATCACCTTCATCCTATATCTTCTGGTTTATGTTTTGGTTTTTCATTCTCTGCAGGACTGGGCAATCCCAAAGGTCTGTTTGCCCCTCCCCTGCTCCCAGCAGCCCCCTCCAAGAGACCTGCTCCTTCGGGATGCCCCCGCCCCAAGCGTGCCAAGCGTCCACTGCTTGGGGAGAAACCAGGCCTTTTAGTACCACCTCCAGGTGAGTAGCCAGCGAGCTGGGAGTGACCTTCTAGGCTCATGCTGTCCACTGGCGCTTTCTGCGACAGAGGAGATGTTCTGCAGCTGTGTGGCTGGATGTGACAGCTGTGGGCCGCATGTGGCTGTTGAAACATGGCTGGTAAGACTGAGGAACTGAATTTTCAGTTGTGTTTAAGTGTAATTAATTTGAGTGAGTATCATCACATAGTAATTATAGAGTAGTCACATGTGGCTAGGGGCTGCCTAAGTGGTCAGTGTGGTTCTAGGCTACTGGATATGACAAGAGGCTATAGCAGTAGGTAAGAAAGTGTGTTCTGTTTTTACAGTGTAGAAACCTACTATTTTCCTAGTCTTCCCCCCGCCCGTTTTAAAGCTGCAGATGTACTTGAAAAGGAAAATACATTTCTAACAAATGGACATTATTGTCAGTCGCTGTAAAATAGAAGGTAACCCTAATAAGGAGACCACAGAAGAGTATTGCCGCTAGAAACTACTGCCAGTCTCAGTCTCTGAGCATAGGGCTTTTCTAGCTTCTGGTTAAGAAAGGAGATTACTGAGGGTCAGGGAGGTGTTAATGGGAAACCAGCACTACTAGAAAAAGAAACTCCTTGACTGTGACTCTCCAGGAGGATTGCAAGAAGTTGGCAAAGGGAGCATATTCTCACGAGGTAGAATGTCATGTAATCATGTGCACGCGTATCGCTGACGTCACTCAGAGGGGTGCACTTTGTTTCTGCTTGGCTCGGGGAGATGCACCGCCTCTCTGCTGCCTGGCAGGTGGACCGGGACCTGTCATAACTTAAGATAGTGATTGATTGATATGCAGCTGTGACTCCAAGTCTGCGCAGGAAGACAGGCTTTTCCTCTCTTCTTTCTAAGTGCAGGCCTGGCCAGCTCTTCTCTGGTGCTGCCTTTCCTCCTGTATGGCTGGGGGAGATGAGGCCAGAGGCCTCGAAGCTGCCCTCAACCCCACCAGGGCACAAAGGTGGTAGTGAGAGCTGCGATGCTGGGGTGGAAGGCAGCCAAGCAGGCATTTTGCTGACTTCATCTCTAGTCATTCAGGCTTTCTGAGCTTAAGTAAAGGCGCTGCCCAGAGTTATTCTTGGTTCATTGTTAGGTTTGAGTTCTCTTTTGAGATTTGATGCCTAAACCCCAGCTCTTAGGAAAGTGAGCTTTTGTCCCTCTCTGCTTTTCATGCAGGACACATTTTTCATGATAATTACTGCCGTTTTAAAGTCTCAGTCCTCGGGGACCTGGCTGGTTCTGTTAGTTGATCTCGAGGTTGTGAGTTCAAGCCCTACATTAGAGGTAGAGTTTACTCTAAAAAAATAAGTGAAGTCTCATCTTCTGTGTTTTAGTCAAATCTGGTTTTGCAAGATGTACATGCTGTGGTTGTGGTATAATGGACGTGTGTTTATAAAATGGTGACAAGACAGGGAACACGCATAGGTTCATGATCCCTATCCTCCTGGGAACCTAGACAGTCTCTTTCATTCTGAAGATCCTCTTCTGATAGACCTCATTTTGGGGAAAATTTGAGAATTTTCCTTATCTAAAATGGCCCTCTGTGCCCCAAATTCCAGGACTAATAGAGAAAACATTTTTAAAATATTTTTTTAAAGATATTTATTTATTTATTTATTTGGCACTGAGGGAGAGAGATCACAAGTAGGCAGAGAGGAGGAAGCAGGCTCCCCACTGAGCAGAGAGCCCGATGCGGGGCTTGATCCCAGGACCCTGAGACCACGACCCAAGCCAGAGGCTCAACCCACTGAGCCACCCAGGCACCCCCGAGAAAACATTTTTAAAAAACAAGAGTGAAAACATGGAGGCTGCCTATACAAGGCATAAGGGTAGTAGTTACCACGCACTGAGTTCTTGTCCTGCGGCAGGCATTGAGGTAATCTCATTTAGTCTTCAAACAACCCTGTGAGGTACATAGTGAGATCATCTCCCTTTTCCACATGAGTCACTAAGGCTCAGGGGGTGAGGAGCCTGGCCAGGGTCACACAGTGGTACTGGTGGGGCAGACACTGCACAGCAGCCATGGGACTCCCCGCTCAGTGCTCTTACCCACCACACAGTCCAGAAAGTTGTCAAGTTTTGCTTGGGTCCAAGTTTTGCCACATCCTTCCCTTCACAGTGGAAGGACTGCAGAAATTTTGAGGGAAGGAATGGTTGTAGTTTGTCCAGGGCTTCTGGGAAACCAAGAGCTGGCTTTGGAGGAAGTCGGGTGTTAGCGTGTCTGGAGAGGGAGAGGCACCAGGATCTCCTGTGGATAAAGAGGGACCTTTGGGTGAAGTGTTTCTAACTCAGCGAAGGGGGTGTTGGGGGCAGGTGTCCCCTAGTGCTTTGTAAGGCAAGGTCTAGCACCAGCCACCAGGATTAAGTGAGATAATAGGCATGAAAAGCTTTTAAGATGCCCCAAGCGTGGCACAGATGTCCGCCTGCCGAGGTCACAGCTAGGTGGGTGTGCTTCTGCCTGTAGAGGTGGGCACGGCTGGAGGGCTGTGGGCCAGCTGGGCCTGTGCAGACGAGGCAGGACACGTCACTGATGCTGCTGGTTTCTCCTCTTTGCAGCTCTTCAGTCAGTGCTGCAGAAGCAGACGGCGCAGCACCCATCTCTGCTGAAATAAAGAAAGCTCCCGGAGCCAGGAGAACAGAGTGGCTGCTGCCCAGACGGCAGCTTCACCCTCCTTCCAGGACTGAGGCCCCTGTCTGATCCCACGGCTCTGGTGTCTGGGCCGTGGGTGTGAATGTGCTTCCCTTCTGCCCAGTAACGTGGCCCCGTGGAAACATGTTTCCTGTTTGGAGTGTCTGTGCCAAGGTAGAGATGTGTGGAAGGTCATTGTTGCAGAAATTGGATCTTGACGTTGTTAATTATATACATACTAAAATAAAATAAAAACTTTTCGCTTTTACATACCGGTTGCCACTTTTTAAGGACTTGTTATTTTGGAATGAGTTCAGATTTATAGAAAATTCCCAGGGATAATAAAGGGGAGCTCCCTTTATCCAACTTGCCCTGGTGTTGATATCTTACAAAACCATGGTATCTTTATTGGGAAATTTGCATTAGTACAGAAATATTCACTATATTGTAGACTTAATTCGTATTTTACCAGCTTTTCTGCTAATGTCATTTTTCTGTTTCAGGAAGGTGCCACATTACATTTAGACTCTGACTTCATTATGTTCCACTGTTTTTATTATGAAACATTGAAGTATACAGAAGATTTGAATAACATATACAATGAACACTCATATATTCTGTATCAACACATTCCCCTTTTTAAAATTTTTTTGTCCATTTCTTTTTTTAAATTTAAATTTAATTAATCAACATATAATGTATTATTGGTTTCAGAGGTTAGAGGTCAGTGATTGATCAGTCTTAAGTAACACCCACTGCTCATTCCATCAGATGCCCTCCTCAGTGTCCATCACCCAGTTAGCCCATCTCCCCACCCATGGTCCCTCCAGCAACCCTCAGTTCATTTCCTGTGATTAAGAGTCTCTTAACGGTTTGTCTCCCTCTCTGATTTCCTTGATTTATTTTTTCCTCTCCTCCCCTGTGATCATGTTTTGTTTCTTAAATTCCACATATGAGTGAGATTATATGATGATTGTCTTTCTCTGATTGACTTACTTCGCTTAGCATAATACCCTCTAGTTCCATCCACGTCATTGCAAATGGCAAGATTTCATTTTCCTTTTTATGGCTGAGTAATAGTCCATTATATATGCATACGTATACACCACATCTTTATCCATTGATCTGTGAATGGACATCTGGGCTCTTTGCCATTGTGGACATTGCTGCTATAAACATTGGGATGCAAGTGCCCCTTCAGTTCACTATATTTGTATCTTTGGGATACAAAGATTGCTGGGTCATAGGGTAGCTCTATTTTCAACTTTTTGAGGAACCTCCATACTGTTTTCCAGAGTGGCTGCGCATGCTTGCATTCCCACCAACAGTGTGGGAGGGTTCCCCTTTTTCCGCATCCTCGCCAGCATCTGTTGTTTCCTGACTTGTTCATTTTAGTCATTCTGACTGGTGTGGGGTGGTATCTCATTGTGGTTTTGATGTGTATTTCCCTGATGCTGAGCACTCTGCCGTTTCTTAATGTTGTACATATGTCTGTGTAAATAAAATTTTTTTCTCTACTATGAAAGTAAGTTCCAGAGTCCATGACATCCTGCCTTTAAATACTTAAGCCTGTAGCATGCATTCCCTAAGAATGGGAACATTCTCCTGAATAATTATGATACTGTTATCTCACCTTAAAGATGAATAATAATTGTGTGATATCAAATATCTGGTTCCCGGATTTGAATTTCCCCATTTGTCCCCAAAGAACTTTGATGACCTTAAAAAAAAGAAGAAGAAGTTTTATTTTTAAGTAATCCCTACACCCATTGTGAGGCTCAAACCCCAAGATCGAGAGTCTCACATTCTACCAGCTGAGCCCGCCACTGCCGCTTTTATGGTCTTTTTTCCCCCTCTTCACCCAATGTGAGGCTTGAAGTCATGCTCCTGAGATCAAGATTCCTGTGCTCTACCTACTGAGCCAGCCAGATGTCCACATTTGGCTTTTTATGTGTGCTGAGTTTCTTTCCATCTAGAACAGTCTTCTTATACTCCCCCCCCCCCCTTCACCTCTCAGTGGTGCTGTGAGTCCAAATAGACTTTTTGTAGAATATCCTACATTCTGAATTTGTCTGATTTTCTTCCTGGTGTCACTGGTTTGTTCCTCTGTTCCTTATATTTTCTGGATACTGACAGTTTGGTCTAGAGGCTTGATTCAATTCAAGTCCTACATTTTGGCAAGGCTGTTTCCCAGGGGGTGCTAATTCTTGTTGCATTTTGTCGTAAAGCATGAAAGAGTTGTCCTGCTGGGAACGCTGGGTGACCCCGGAGCAGGTAGGTTTTTCCCTTGAGGCACTATACTTTGGTGTCAAGCAAATGGCCTGTTCCCCAACTTTTACCCTACTGTTTTAGTGTCCGTTGATGATTCTTGCCTGATTCAAGTATTATATTGTATCCTCCTTTTCTTTTTTGTTTTTTTAAAGATTTTATCTATTTATTTGACAGACAGAGATCACAAATAGGCAGAGAGGCAGGCAGAGAGAGGGAGAGAGAGAGAAGCAGGCTCCCTGCTGAGCAGAGAGCCCGATGCGGGGCTCGATCCCAGGATCCCAGGACCATGACCTGAGCTGAAGGCAGAGGCTTTAACCCACTAAGCCACCCAGGCGCCCTTTGTATCCTCCCCTTTAATTAAAGTAAAATATCTTAAATGTTTACTGAGTTTTAGTAATTGTACAGACCCTGGTAACCAGCACCTGAAACAGGGTATAAACATTCCCATCACTCAGAACATTCCAGGCATTGCCCCCCCTTTCCCCAGTGACTTTTGTCATCTTAGTTTTGTCTGTTCTTTTAGTGTAAATGGAATTGTTTAGACTTACTGCGATGGTGCTCACTTCGGCAGCACATATACTAGACTTACTGCGATGATCATTTTGCAATGATTAGTATACAAATACTGAATTGTGTTGTACACCAGAAACGTATAATGTTGTATGTCAGTTATACCTCAGCAACAGAAAATAAACTAGAAATAGTTCTTAAGGATATTCAGGTAAACTATTTCCAGTAGAGCTTTTATTGACTTCCCTTCTCCAGTGTAGAAAGATCCAGTTTTGCTTTGATTCATACATTTATTTCAATATTCTGATTTAAAAATGTGGCTGTAGGGGTGCTTGGGTGGCTCAGTGGGTTAAAGCCTCTGCCTTTGGCTCAGGTCCTGATCCCAGGGTCCTGGGATTGAGGCCTGCATTGTGCTCTCTGCTCAGCGGGGAGCCTGCCTCCCTCTGCCTCTCTCCCTGCCTGCCTCTGCCTACTTGTGATCTCTGTCTGTCAAATAATAAATAAATTCTTTTTTTTTTTTTAAGATTTTATTTATCTATTTGGCAGAGATCACAAGTAGGCAGAGAGGCGGGGGGCGGGGAGGGGATGCAGGCTCCCTGCCAAGCAGAGAGCCTGTTGCGGGACTGGATCCCAGGACCCTGAGATCATGACCTGAGCTGAAGGCAGAGGATTAACCCACTGAGCCACTCAGGTGCCCCCAGCAATCTTCATTTTATTGAGACTTGCTTCTTTTGCTTAATAGAATGCTCTAGAAGGTCACCCTGACTGTTGCAGGAGCCCGTAGATTATTCCTTTTGTGGCTGAGCAGGAGGTCATTGTATGGATATGCCACAGGCTTTCCATTTTTCAGATGATGGACTTTTGGGTTGTTCTCAGTATTTAACTATTATAAGATTGATTATAGAGGTCCTTTTGTAGACCTATATTTTCATTTCTCTTGGGTAAATACTTAGTGGAATTGCCGGGCCATAGGATAGACGTATATTTAATTTAGGAAGAATCGTCAAAGTGACACTCCCATTTATGTGGCCCCCCACAGTGGCTGAGATCTCTGGGTCCTCCACGCCCTCTCTCTGAGTGTTGTCAGTCTTTTGGAGGAGTACAAAATGTCTGTTGTTACTGTTTTAGTGCAGTTCTTTGGTGACCAGTGATGTTGAGCACTTTTTCTTTTTCACTCTATCTATTTAGGGAATGGGCTACTGAAGCCTCATGGAGGCTTTTTGTCAGTGTATTTGTTTCTGATGGCTGCCATTTAGTAGTAAGAAAGGGCCACACTTTGGCTTAAAATAACATAAAAGTTCCACAGCGCTGGAGCCTAGAGGTCCAAAATCAAGCCAGGCCATCCATGCTTCCTTCTGAAACCTGTTAGGGAGAATCCTTTGTATTTTAAACTTGGGGTTTTTTGTTTTGTTTTTTTTTGTTTTGTTTTGTTTTGTTTTGTTTTGTTTTTGGTAGGGGGAGAATCCTTTCTAGATTCTTCTAGCTCCTGGCATTTGGCAGGAATCTTTGGTGTTCCTTGGTTTGTAGAAGTATCCCTCCCAGGCTGCCTCTGTGGTCATGCGGCCATCAGTCCTTGCGTGTCTCCATGTGGTCTGTCCCCTGTGCGTGGTTTTTTCCTTCCACAGCTTGACAAAGAAACCTCTTTTTACTTTGTCTCAAGGCATCTCCTTAAATGACAGGAACTTACAAGTCTTGTCTTGCATAGTGTGAAGGCTTACATCCTGGCTGGGGGTTTCTTCACTTGCTCTGTTGACATTCAGTGTCTGTGCCCTATCAAATGGGACCAGTTGGAAGCCCTAGTCAATGGTTCCATACCAGGTAGTAGAGAGACAGGAGGTTGAGAAACTCATCACTGTAGAGCCCTTGTGTCCTGCCCTATGAGTCTGCCTTCAGGTGCTGCTGGGTTAGTCACGAAGCCCTCATCCCATCTTCATGAGACTTCCTTAGGGGCGCCTGAGCTCTCTCTTGCACATAAATATACATAAAATTTCTGAAGACGATCAGGGTTGTTAGATGAATCACCAGCATCTACTGGGGAAAGATTTTATTTTCTTATAGTGACGTAAATAATTGAGTAGAATGAGATTAGAACAGTAACTTGTGTTAAGGTTTTGAAGACAGTCTGTATATTTCTTGAAAGCAAAGATTTTTCTGAAGTTGGCTTATTCTTTTTTAAAAATTAGTGTTTTAGAAAAATAGATGATATACAGACACACAATACAACATTCAGAAGAATCAAAAAGTAAACAGTTGGGGCGCCTGGGTGGCTCAGTGGGTTAAGCCGCTGCCTTCGGCTCAGGTCATGATCTCAGGGTCCTGGGATCGAGTCCCACATCGGGCTCTCTGCTCAGCAGGGAGCCTGCTTCCTCCTCTCTCTCTGCCTGCCTCTCTGCTTACTTGTGATCTCTGTCAAATAAATAAATAAAATCTTAAAAAAAAAAAAAAAGTAAACAGTAGGGGTTCCTGGGTGGCTCATTGGGTTAAAGCCTCTGCATTTGACTCGGGTCATGGTCTCAGGGTTCTGGGATCGAGCCCCGCATCGGGCTCTCTGCTTGGTGGGCAGCCTGCTTTCTTCCCCCTCTCTCTGCCTGCCTCTCTGCCTACTTGTGATCTCTCTCTCTGTCCAATAAATAAATAAAATCTTAAAAAAAAAAGTAAACAGTGAAAAATAGTTCTCCCACTTGTTTCTTAACTTAGTATTGGGATTTCATAAATACTCTACAGATATTTATTCACATGGAAGCAAGTATATACAGACTTACACTCAGATGGTAACATCCTGTAAACATTATCTTACCTCTTTAGATTTTCATTCTCTCTTGAAAATGATTGTAAAATCAGATGTATTATTGCTTATTTTCAGTGATTACACATCATTCTGGAGTATAGACTTACCTTTGTTTTAGTTCATCAGATCTTATCGGTAGGCATTTCTTTTTTTTTTTTTTTTTTTTAAGATTTTATTTATTTGACAGACAGAGATCACAAGCAGGCAGAGAGGCAGGCAGAGAGAGAGGAGGAAGCAGGCTCCCTGCTGAGCAGAGAGCCCGATGTGGGACTCGATCCCAGGACCCCGAGATCATGACCCGAGCCGAAGGCAGCGGCTCAATCCACTGAGCCACCCAGGTGCCCCGCGGTAGGCATTTCTAACCTTGTGCTGCTTAAGCAACAAGTTTTAGAGCCAGTTTCACATATTCCCAATTATTACTCAATAGAAAATGACAGAAGTGCGTTTCTGCCATTAGGAGTGTAAAGAAACCTCATGTTGTGAATTTTACAAACAAAACTGGATCACTTTGGCTAAACAACTTAGTCTTATCATCAGGCCATCACATAGTAGGATAGGATCATATTTGGAAAGAAGGTACAATGAGGTGTGCTTTCTCACATTACAGTGGGAAATGTGGGGTATAATAGACGCTGATTTATCCCCACATTGATTGGATTTTGGATAAAAAATGGTGACTAGATTGAAACAAATTAAAAAAAATTTTTTTTTTAAAGATTTTATTTATTTGACAGAGATCACAAGTAGGCAGAGAGGCAGGCACAGAGAAAGAGGAGGAAGCAGGCTCCCTGCTGATCAGAGAGCCGGACCATCCCAAGACCCTGGGATCATGACCTGAGCCGAAGGCAGAGGCTTTAACCCACTGAGCCACCCAGGTGTCCCGATTGAAACTTCTAATACTGCTTTTTCTCCAGTCTGCTAAATACATTTCTATTTTCCACTTTGGTCTGTGGTTTTTGTTTCAAAGCCCTTGGGAGCAAAGCAGGCCTGTCTGAGCTCTTGTGTGAGCCAAGACAAGAACCGACTGAAGGCTTTGCCCAGGTTTTTTTTTAGGGTCTTTTGATATGCAAGTATATTAGTTTCTTCCTGCTGTGTAAAAAATTACCACCAACTTAGGAGTCTGAAACAATTCACATTTATTGTCTTGCAGTATCCGTGGGGCAGGAGTCTGGGTACGCGTTAGCAAGTTTGTCACCAGACTGAAAAGCAATGGATGGGCAGAGGTGGGTCTCATCTGAGGCTTGTGGTCCTCTTCCAACTTCCTGGCTGTTTCTTATTTTAATTATTTTATTTTATTTTTTTAATTTTTTTTAAAAAATTTTAATATTTTATAAACATATAATATATTTTTATCCCCAGGTGTACAGGTCTGTGAATCACCAGGTTTACACACTTCACAGCACTCACCCTTCCCAATGTCCATAACCCCACCCCTCTTCTCCCAACCCCCCTCTCCCCAGCAACCCTCAGTTTGTTTTGTGAGATTAAGAGTCACTTATGGTTTGTCTATTTTTATTTTTTAAGATTGATTTATTTGAGGGAGTAGGAGAGAGCAGACCCTGTACTGAGGGAAGGGCCCAAACTGGAGCTCAGTTCCACAACCCTGAGATCATGACCTGGGCTGAAATCAGTAGTCAGACTCTCGCTCTCTCTCTTTTTTTTTTTTTTTTTTAAGATTTTATTCATTTATTTGAGAGAGAGCAAGAGAGCAGAGAGAGAGAGCACAAGCATGGGAGAGGGAGAAGCAGGCTTCCTACTGAGCAGGGAGCCGGACCTGGGGCTCAGCCCTAGGACCCTGGGATCATGATCTGAGCTCACTGGTTGTTGACAGAGTTAATTGCCTTGTGACTGTATGACCAAGGGCCCCATTTTCTTACTGGTTACCAGTTAGAGGCCGACCGCTAGAGACCCTTCTCTGCTCCTGGGGATTCTTAAGAATCCATTGCTGTGTGTCCCTTCCTCAGATAACACGGCTTTTGCTTTCTCCAGGTCACTGGGAGAGCCTCTGAGGCTTAGGCTTCTGAGGCCTCTTTTTTTTTTTTTTTTTTTTTTAACTTAAAACATTTTTTAAATGTTTTATTTTTAAGGGGATAGAAGTGTACTGAATACACGGCCAGGGAGCAGAGGGCAGGACAGCAATGGAGAGACTGTCTGCCAGGAGGCACTTGTGGGGGTACTGCACTTAAGAGGGCAGGTGAGGAGGTATGCGGATGTATAGAAATTTTCTTTTTTGGTACCTGTGCCTAGTTGTAAGTAGCCCCTTGGTCAGCTAGGGCTTATGGGTATTTTGAGGTAGGTCCCCTGATGGGCCTGTTTGCATTCAGCCCAGTGGCCGCTGTGGGCCCTTGTGTCTTACTCAGGCTTTTGTTTCTCAAGGCTTTGGCCTCTGCATTCCCCCTGACACATGGATAATGACAAATCTTTGGCCTTTGGGTGGAGGTCTGGTCTTTAATATCTGCCTTGTGCTGGTGAGGGTCCTTGCTGGACCTGCCTAAATGTGTCGGTCCATCAGGGGTTCTGTGCAGTTAAGGGATCAGAGCATGTCAGTAGAGTAAAATGCTGATGGGTGACTTGAGTAAAACTCCTTGGGGGCCAAGTCCATGGGTTTGGTGTGTGTGTGTGTGCGCGCTTACTCAGTCCCAGGACCCTGAGATCCTGACCCTAACAGATACTTAACCAACTTAGCCACCGAGGCCCCCCCTGGGGGCTTCCTTTTTTTTTTTTTTTTAATTTGTCAGAGAGAGAGAGAGCATGAACACAGGCAGACAGAATGGCAAGCAGAGGCAGAGGGAGAAGCAGACTCCCTGCTGAGCAAGGAGCCCGATGCGGGACTCGATCCCAGGACGCCGGGATCATGACCTGAGCCGAAGGCAAGCTGCTCAACCAACTGAGCCACCCAGGCGTCCCTGGGGGCTTCCTTTTAAAGTGCTTGCCTGATTAGATCAGGCCCACCCACCTAGGACAGTGTCCCATTTGGTGAACTCAGGGTGATCTCCCGTAATATTAACTGGTTCCACCTACAGTCAAAGAGGGGATTATGCAAGGTATATGTACCAGGGGACAGGAATCTTAGGGGTCATCTTAGATTTCTGCCTACCACAGACGGTGTTTGTGAGTTTTGAGTGCTGTAGTCACAGGGGAGGTGAGCTAGAATTGTTACACCTTTTTTCCTATACAAAGAGTTAGTAATTGGGCAATAATGAATCTTTACCTTTTTATGTGAGACAGTCCCTAAACCCCAGTGGATACGTGAGCAATTCTGCTCATCCCCACCTTGATTATATCCATTTTATTCAAAACCACTGGCTTTTCAGAAGGGATCTCTCCTGTTGGAGTCTTCTCTATTTCTCTCCTTCAACCTTAAAACATATTCTTTCCTTAATAGCTGGCCATCTGGGCTGCTAATGGTTTCCAACACTATTGTCCAACAGCAGAAAGGAGTTGTCTCACTACAAAGTCTGTACAACAATGCTGGAAACTTACTTCCTTCCACTACCATCCACATGTACCCTCTGGGATTCTTTAAACTCTTTTTTTTTTTTTTTAAGGATTTATTATTTATTTATTATATATAAATATATAAATTATTTATTTATTTGTTTATTTATTTATTACATCACAAGTAGGCAGAGAGGCAGGCAGAGAGAGAGAGAGAGGAGAAAGCAGGCTCCCTGCTGAGCAGAGAGCCTGATGTGGGGCTAGATCCCAGGACCCTGGCATCATGACCTGAGCCGAAGGCAGAGGATCTAACCCACTGAGCCACCCAGGCACCCGATTCTTCAAACTCTTAACTCTACCCCTTTCATAGGTCTTAAGGAATTAGGTTGGTGGCTGGTGTGGGGAAAGCCCTTTCCATCAGTCTATAGGGTCGGTCTCTGAACTTGTGCTTGGGGCTCAGATCTGACCAAGGCTACCAAAGGGAAGCTGCAGAGCCTACTTAGGATGCCCTCAAGGAAGGATACTGGGCAGATGAGAAACTGCAGGTAGAAAAAGCCGCTTGTCTCTCTCTCTCTGCCTGCCTCTCCAACTACTTGTGATTTCTCTCTGTCAAATAAATAAATAAAATCTTTTAAAAAAAAAGAAAAAGAAAAAGCCGCTTGTCCCCAGCAAGAGCGGGTACAGACGTCCACAGACTAAAAGTTGACTGTGGTTTCATAAGGGAAGTATTTATGATGCAGGATCCAGCCAGAGGAAAGTAACCTTTAAAAGCAGTTTAAGAGTTTGCTTTTCTGAACGGAGAGAAACTCTGCCTGCTGGAACCATCTCATGGCACCATACTTCACCCTGACTTGTGCTTTCAAAGGAGGGGGATTAGAAGCCGGGCCCTAACGAGGTGGCAACAAAGTGGGGTGCCCTGGGGTTTCCTTGAATATGTCTGGTGGAAAGCACTGCGCTGCTCCATGAGCACTCAGGAGGACCTGTAGACTGACCTCCGCAAGCAGGATCTGCTCCTTTGATTTCCAGCACGTTCCATGGAAGCTGTTTCTCTGTTTCTGTGGACAGTGTTTTCATGCCCCAATTTTCCAAGCTTTAATGTCTTAAGTTCTCATTCGCCTTGAAGTCTTTACTATGGGGAGTGGACTCATTGTTCAAAGGAAAGTCTGCCCTTCATAGAATCCTACTTTTTCTAGTTTTTGTTTGTTTTTCATAGGCTCAATGCCTAGCACGTGGAGCCCAGCACAGGGCTTAAACTCCTGACCCTGAGATCAAGACCTGAGCTGAGATCAAGAGCTGGACACAACTGACTGAGCCCCCCAGACACCCCGAATCCCACTTTCTCTGAAGGACTTTTAACTTTTTCATTTTGTTTTTGTATGTATGTATGCATATATATATATATTTATATTAAGGTGTGATTGACATAAAAAAAGCTGTATATATTTATGTGCCATTCTTAATGGGTCTAAAGATGGGGCTTCTGGGTGTCTCAGTCGGTTAAGCATGTGCCTTTGACCCGGCTTATGATCCCAGGGTCCTGAGATCGAGTCCTGCATCGGGCTCCCTGCTCAGTGGGGAGCCTGCTTCTCCCTCTGCCTGCCACTCCCCATGCTTGTGCTTGCTTTCTCTCTCTGACAAATAAATAAATAAAATCTTAAAAAAAAAAAAAAGTCAGATGCTCAACTGCTTGAGCTACCTGGCGCTCTGGTATTTCCTTTTTTTTTTTTTTTAAAGATTTTATTTATTTACTTGAGAGAGAAACAGTGAGAGAGAGCATGAGCGAGGAGAAGGTCAGAGGGAGAAGCAGACTCTCCATGGAGCTGGGAGCCCGATGCGGGACTCAATCCCAGGACTCCGGGATCATGACCTGAGCCGAAGGCAGTCGTCCAACCAACTGAGCCACCCAGGGCGTCCCTGGTATTTCCCTTTTTAAGGGAAAAAATTATATATGCATATACCACATTTTCTTTACCCATTTATCTGTTGACAGACATTTAAGTCGTTTTGTTGTTTTGTTTTGTTTTGTTTTTAAGAATGTTACTCCTTTATTTGACAGAGAGCACAAGCTGGGGAAGCAGCAGAATGAGAGGGAGAAGCAGACTCTCCACCAAGCAGGGAGTCTGATTCGGGGTTCGATCCCAAAACCCTGAGATCATGACCTGAGCTGAAAGTAGGTGTGCAACCTACTGTGCCATTCAGGTGCCCCAGTTGTTGTTGTTTTTTTTTTTTGTTTTAATGATTTATTAGCTCTTTTGTCTTAGATTTTCATCTAGCCTCCCCATATTCTAGGAGTCAGGTTCCCATTCTCTGCAGTCTCCATGTTTGAGCTTCGGGCCTTAGAATAGAAGATGTCAAGGAAACATAGTCTCCTCCTCCATTCTCGATGCCTCTGGGGCTGCAGGTGCCCTCACTCCAGCCCTCCTGCCTCATGTGAGCAGCATTGTTCTGTATCACTGAGTCAGTGTTAGGAAAGTGGTGGAAAGCTAATCCAGTCCCCATTGTTTTTTTCCCAACCCCAAATATATGCTAAGAACTTTTCACTGGGGCACCAGGGTGGTTCAGTCAGTTAAGCATCTGCCTTCACCTCAGGGTCCTGGGAAACTAGCCCTGTGTTAGGTTCTCTGCTCAGTGGGGGTCTGCTTCTTCCTCTCCATCTGCCCCTCTCCCCTGCTCATGCTCTCTCTCTCAAATAAATAAAATCTTTAAAAACAACAACAACAACAACAACAACAAACTTTTCAATGCCTATAGGAGTGTTTTTCAAATTAGAGACACAGACCCCTGGGGGTCTTTAAAATTGTACCAAGATGACTGTGAGTTCTATGAGGTTATTTTGATTTTGTGTTTCAGTTTTCATGATAATCTTTAAGACATTTTTAATAAAAGCTTAGATTATCTGGATCACTATTTTATAAGTGATCCCGTTGTGCGATTTTAAGTGCCTGAATTTCTCTTTGGTTTGCTTTGGTGCCGAGAGAACATCCAGGGTGATGGGTTTATCTGTTCATGCGGTGTTTTTCTCAGAGAGTGTGTGTGTGTGTGTCTGTCTGTGTCTATGTGAGCTTTGAAAAGCACTGGGTGTGAGCTGAAGCCAGACTCCTATGCCCAGCTTACAGGGACCTCCGTGTGCGGGCTCACGTTCATGTCCCGTCTCTGTCCCCACGAATCCTGTGCTATGGCTTCTACCCTAACTCCTTGACCCTGAGCCTTTAGTGTACCCACCCAATTCCTTTCTACCTTCTGGACTCACCTCGATGTTCCTTCCTCTCAGAAGCTGCCTCAGACGTCCCAGGGTGACATTTCTTTCCTAGTTTCTGTTCTGGGAAGGCCTTTGGTGACAGCATTTACCTTGTTGATGCCATCAAGGGTCCCCCTGTCTGTCTCTGCAACAGACTATGAGCCCCCAGGAGACAGGACCGAGCTCTCTACCTCTGTGCCTGGAACCCAGCAGATGCATAATACACACTGTCACATGATTTTGTCTATGCCCAGGAGCTTGTGGTCACACCAGATAACTTTCAGCTTTGTTCTCAGGTTGGCCTTGGATCATGTGCCCTAAGGAGCCGGGAGGTTTGCTGTTGTCCAGCATCCTGCTGTATGTATTGTAGATGCTCATTTAACATTCCATGATTACTCTGCTCAAGATGGATGGAGGATAATTTTCTTTCCTTATGAGCAAATGGTTTGCAAAAGAAAAAAAAAATCAGGGGTCGCCTGGGTGGCTCAGTGGGTTAAGCCGCTGCCTTCGGCTCAGGTCATGATCTCAGGGTCCTGGGATCGAGTCCCGCGTTGGGCTCTCTGCTCAGCGGGGAGCCTGCTTCCTCCTCTCTCTCTCTGTCTGCCTCTCTGCCTACTTGTGATCTCTCTCTGTCAAATAAATAAATAAAATCTTAAAAAAAAAAAATCAGATCTGAGAAATAAGATTCTAAAGAAGCATTGCTTGCATATTATCTTGCAGTTTTCCTTAACATCTTCCTCACTTGTTTATACGTCGTGTTATACGAGTTATACAAGTTATATGAGTGTTCACTGAACTACATTGCACGAGCCACTTACGGACAATTGTGGACACACCAACGTTTTCCTTGAATTATTTTCCCATTATTTTCTCTCTCATGCTCACTTGGCGTCTTACTCTTTCTGGTGATGACTCTGGATATACTTAGTCTACAGTATGTTTTGTAGCCAGCCACCAAATCTGAGTTTTTCCTGCCAGCTAAGCTCTTTGGCCATCCAAAGAGGAGCCACCCCTGCGGCACTTCATGGTCGACTGACTATATGATGCTTGTGTTCCCTGGGGCTGCTGGGCAAATGAATTGGCTTGAACTTGAACCCTTCTTCTCTCTCTCGTGCTTGTTTGTGTATGATAAACTTTCTGAAGATGTTTGAAAAGTAAATGTTTGAATTGCGCATCCGTATTTGATCGACCTTTTGCACTCCCCAGCACCGTCAGACCAGAGAGGGGCTGCTGGCTGGCTTGCCGCCGGGGGAGACACTGAAGGCACCGCAGCATCGAATGTCTCTTCACTTTTTCCTGATATTCTGGCAGAAGCTGGCTATTTAGGTAGAAATTAGTTTAATTTATTATTATTTTTTTCACTAGTAGAACCCTGCGTCAAGTCTCCTGAGAGTCCTAGTGAAGGCAGTGGAACCCCCCCGGGGACTCTGTTGCCTCAGATCTGGTATTTCAGCAGGGTAATAGTGACAACCATTTTATAAAAATAACAGTTTTTGCTACTATAGGGGTAAAACGCACACAAGGCAGGAAAGTTGGAAGATTCAGAAATACCACAAATTAAAAAAGGCACCATTTCAACACCCCGAGGTGGTTGCTGGCGCTTTTTCCCTATGTTTCCTCCCACACATATTCTCTACATTTATGGCTGTATCTCACAAACGTAGCTCGCTGTTTTCTGCACTCCTCAGTAGAGCATAAACATCTCACTATGTCAATATTTATTCTTCTACCATATGCAGATAGCACATTTTACTTCACCAAACCCTTGTTGGACATTTGGGTTGGTTCTAATTTTCTGTTATTACATTTATCTTGTGATAGGCATCTTTATTCATCCGTCTTAGCTGGCTGGCATTTCCGTTATCCTGTCCTGAGGATGAATTCTGAGAAATGGAGTTCTTTCTTTTTTAAAGATTTTATTTATTTATTAGGCAGAGAGAGAGGAAGGGAAGCAGGCTCCCCGCTGAGCAGAGAGCCCGACTCAGCTCGATCCCAGGACCCTGAGATCATGACCTGAGCAGAAGGCAGAGGACTTAACCCACTGAGCCACCCAGGCGCCCCAGAAATGGAGTTCTTGAATCAAAGGGAATATATACTTTTTAATACCAAAATACGAACAGATTGACTTGGAGTGCCTGGCTGGCTTAGTCAGCGGAGCATGCGACTCTTGATCTTAGGTCATCGAGCCCCATGTGGGGTGTGGTATTTTATTTTACTAAAAATCTAAAAAAAAAAAAAAAAATTAACGTAACAAATGTCATTCATGTAGAAAACGAAATATTGGGGCGCCTGGCTGGCTCAGTTACGCGACTGCTTTTGGCTCAGGTCATAATCCTGGGGTCCTGGGATCAAGCCCCACATTGGGCTCTCCGCAGACGGCCTGCTACTCCCTCTCCCTTTGCCTCCTGCTTTGTCTACTTGTGCTCTCTCTCTAGCTGTCTACCAAATAAAGAAATAAAAATCTTAAAAAAAAACAAAAAACAAATATTAATCTACAATTTCCTCCCCCAACTTGCGAGGACTCTTACTCTCTCTCTAAAATGAATAAATAAAATCTTTAAAATAAAAAACACAGGGACTCTTGAGTAGCTCAGTGGGTTAAACATCTGCCTTCAGCTCAGGTCATGATCCCAGGGTCCTAAGATCAAGTCCCACATCGGGCAACTTGCTCAGTGGGGAGCCTGCTTCTCCCTCTTTTTTCCACTCTTCCTGCTTGTGTGCTCTCTCTGAGAAATAAAATCTTAAAATCTTAAAATAAAAATAAAAAAATAAAATAAGTAACACAAACTCTGGGGCTACATGGCCTAGGTCCCAATCCTGTTCTACTGCTTATTGGTTATATGACCTTGACTAGTCATGTTAGCTCTTTGGCTCTCTTCTCTTATCTACAAAATGGGGACAATAAAAGTACCCATCCCAAAATCATAATAAAAAATGAAGTACTGTATGTAAAGTGCTTAGAAGAGCCCTGGCACATAGCAAGTGCCATGTAAATATTTGCTGTTTCATTTATATCTAGTTTTTATTACTTAACAAGTCGCTCTGCATATCAGTGAATATAAATCCTGTTACTCTTTTTGGTGGCTATACAGTATTCCATTATAAAAATGTGCCTGTGTGTTTTAACCAGTCTTGTGTTCTTGCTAGTTATTATTCTTTTTTTTCTTTTTAAGATTATATTTTTCGAGCGCCTGGGTGGCCCAGTGGCTTAAAGCTTCTGCCTTCAGCTCAGGTCATGATCCCAGGTCCTGGGATCGAGCCCCACATCAGGCTCTCTGCTTGGTGGGGAGCCTGCTTCCTCTTTCTGCCTGCCTCTCTGCATGTCAAATAAATAAATAAAATCTTAAAAAAAAAAAAAAAGATTTTGTTTTTAAGTTATGTCTACACCCAATGTGGGGCTCGAACCCACAACACCGAAGCCAGGAGTCTCATGTTGCACCGACTGAGCCAGCCATGCATGGGGCTAGTTCTCTCCTTGTGATATATTCATAGCGCTGGGGTTGACAGGGTCTCACTTTTAAAGGCTTCTAGAGTGGGGTGCCTGGGTGGCTCAGTGGGTTAAAGCCTCTGCCTTTGGCTCAGGTCATGATCCCAGGGTCCTGGAATCGAGCCCCACATCAGGCTCTCTGCTCTGCTGGGAGCCTGCTTCCTCCTCTCTCTCTCTTTCTCTCTGCCTGCTTGTGATTTCTGTCTGTCAAATAAATAAATAAATCTTAAAAAAAAAATAAAGGCTTCTAGATATGCATATACGTATTTCCAAATCTAAAGAAAGAGGAGCCAGCACGCCCGCCTGGCAGCCAAGACTGTTTACTGGGACCGTGTCTAAAAGAACGTTGTGCTTTGCTGCTCAGCTTCATCTCGTCGCCTGGGCATACACAGAATTCGGAGAACAATGGAGACCATAGACTTTGTTGTTAAACTTGAAGGGCTGAGACCGCCACAGCTGTTGGGAAGAGCTGCCCCTTTAGAGGCCAAATGCGTGTCAGCAGCCAGGGATTCCCAAACAGCCATGTCACTGTCACCACCTTGGCCCCTCTCTTACAGTCAGATTCAAAGAAGGAGTTGTTCTATTTATGGTTTTTGCTTGTTTCTGTCCTAATTTTCCCTGTTTTAACTGGAAATGTAATTCATGGAAAAATTTGCACCTGGTGTGAAAAACAGTTCAGAATGATAAGTACATCTCCCTCCGCCCCAGACCTTCGTCTTCTCCCAGAGGCAGCCGATGTTAGCAGTTTCGTGTGTGTGTGTGTGTGTGTGTGTGTTCTAGAAATATTCTATGGCTGTGCAAACATATAGCTCTGTCCTTACTGTTTTCCTAGGAATAGAGTGTCCTAAAGCACTGATCTGTGCTCTCCTTTTTTTTTCACATAACGGCCTGAAAGATTTTCATTGGTCTCCGCTTGATATCTGAAGGGTATCTGGCATTCGTCCCCCTTCAGTGCTGAAAGAGCAGGCGACTGGGATTGGACAGGATGCTTCTCCTAATGTTAGGGAGGCAGTTCTTTTCTGACCAGCTGCCAAACCTCTCTAACAGAGTCCTACAAAACTTAAATGAACCAGTTGCCTCTGCCTCCTGTCCATCACTGAGTGCAGCCCAAACCCGAAGCAGAACAGGGAAGGACATGGCATTTCAACATCAGCGGCTTGACTGACTACCTGTGAATCTCTGACGGGAGGCAGTCCCTGTCCAGGACCCCAGTTTCCTCTTTGTTAAAATGCAGAATTGGGTTATAGGATCTTAGGCAAACCTGACATGGTCAAGGTCTCGTTTCATTGACGACTATATCCCCCACTTCCTAGAAGACACAGGGACGCAGAGGGCTGATGAAGACAGCTCCCTTCCAGGTCTGACCCCACACCCTTCTCTGTCATCTCCGCCATATACAAGAGTGCTTCAGTAGGGACATCTGGGCTCCTCTGGAATAGGGGTTCCTAACGTCATGGAGTTCACGGTCACCGACAGATTCAGGAAAGGAGGCCTTCTTAGAGTCCGTTCTGTTCCTCCACAGCAGCAAGCTGGCTAATTTCTGTGCCTTCATAGTTTGTTTAAATGGCCCATTGTAACGCTAGGGGAGGTGTCTCGGGCTGGTCGATCTCACCCTGCAGCCGTCAGACCTCGCCACCAAACTTTAGAGAGCCACGACAGCTGCAAGTTATGTGTATAAATTGTGTTAACTGCTTAGGTGTGTCGTTTCATTTAATCCCCACACGTAGTTTCTGAAGTGAGTACACGTTATCATCTCAGAGAGCCTGGGTCACTTGGGCAAGGTCACACAGCTGAATAGCAGAACTGCAAACCCACTGTGTCAGTCCTGTGCCCCGAGCAGGGGGATCTTGTGAAGGGGTGGTTCACTTCTCACTCTGGCTTTACCTTGTGAATTATACTGTCTGACCAGGGCCGGTCCCTTCTCTGGTCTGCAGTTTTCCCATTTCTACAGCAAGAGGAGATACCCTCTCGAAGACTTGCAGAGCTCTGCATGTTAGAATTCTGGGGTGTTTGAGCTATTTTGATTTCAGAAGACACATACATGGCGTATTGAAAGGGTTTTTAACTCAAGAGCGGCTAATGAGGGGACTGGTTACTGAGATGTGGGGACCCGGTAAAGCATAGTGAGGGCTCGGGGACTAGGAACACACAAAGCCATTACCGCCGCACAGCCTGGAGGGGCCAGGAGAGGCAGTGCAGTTAATGGAGCTCAGCCAAAGCTGGAGCAGTGGGAGTGAAATGGCTGGGAGCTGTGGCCTTTAAGAGAGACAGCCACCGCCGGAGCCCAGAAGTGCCCCCTGGCCATCCCCTCCCCCCACCCCCACCCCAGCCCCCGCAGCCTCATGCATCTGTTCCACCGGGCACATGCAGGAATGGCGGCTGGGCCATTGAACATGCAGGGGAGGGGTACCCTGTGTTCGCTCCCAGGGCACAGAGCAGGCTGGTAAGTGGAAGAGGCAAGCAGAGAACAACCAGCTCAGGGGTCTTGCCGGACTTGGAGCCCATCCTTTGAGGGAGGAGTGCAGTGACAGTGGACAGGCACCTGCTGAATGGGCGAGAGCAGTAAGAGCCCTCCTGCTGCCTGCAGAGGATTGAGGGAGCAGCAGGCACCCCGCGTCCCAGGCTTTCAAAACAGGCAGCAAAGTGAGCGGGCTCAGTCCTCTGATTCATGTGGGTAGTTCTGATGTTTCTGAATCACCTTCAACGTTTCCCAGTCTCCTTTCCTTCTTGATGCATTTGGCTGAATGACTACTGCATCTAGATTCTTCCTAGAAATGAATGCCCTTGCTCACTGAGAGTTTGTCTTTGGCTCTTGATTCTAGGGAGAAAAGGATTCTGGGCCACTCCAAACACTGAGCAAGAGGGGTTAGTAGAAGAGAAATAACTATTATGGGGGTGGGGCAGGGAGGTTAGGGAACGGGACACACAATCAGTGACTGTTAGCCCCTAGTGACTTACTGAATGGTTCCTGGGAGCTGTCACCTTCTAGTACAGCCTGCTTGCTATCCCTTGTGTGTGACCCAGGATTGCTTCAAGGTCCCAGGCTGCAGGGTCCCTTCACACCCATCCCCAGGTGTTGGCTCCACAGTCCATCCCCTGCATGCTGGGCAATTGGAGGCTGAGTGTTTGGCCCAGGCCTCTTTCGGCAGCAGCATTCCAGCATGGTTGTTTCCAAACATGCAGAGGGCACGCTGGGAGCACAGTGCGGCATCTCTCCCTACTCGGGAAGGGGGGATCAATCGTCAGACTGCCTGGAAAACAATCTGTCAGTATGTATTAGGAACTTTATTTATTTCTTTTTTTTAAAGATTCTGTTTATTTGACAGAGTGCACAAGGAGGGGGGGCAGCAGAGGGAGAGGGAGAAGCAGACTTCCCGTTGAGCAGGGAGCCTGATGCGGGACTCGATCCCAGGACACTGAGATCATGACAAGAACTTCCCAGGTGCCTCCATATTAACAGCTTTAAAAACACTTTGCTTTGGGGCGCCTGGGTGGCTCAGTGGGTTAACGCCTCTGCCTTTGGCTCAGGTCATGATCTCAGGATCCTGGGATCGAACCCTACATCGATCGGGCTCTCTGCTCAGCAGGGATCCTGCTTCCTCCCCCCGCTCCACCTGCCTCTCTGCCTACTTGTGATCTCTCTCTCTGCCAAATAAATAAAATCTTCAAAAAAAAAAATAATAAAAACACTCTGCTTTGATCCACAATATATATTTTTGGGTCCATCTTTTAAGGAAATGAAGGATTGGCACCGTGAAAAAGTATGTGTCTGATAAATAATCCAATAAAACATAAGGTCAGGAACCCAACTCAAAGTGACAGAATGGGAATTTACTAGCTCATGTGATTTTTAAAAAAGAAAGAGGGGTGCCTGATGGCTCAGTGGGTTAAGCCTCAGCCTTCGTCTCAGGTCATGATCTCAGGGTCCTGGGATCGAGCCCCTGGGATCGGGCTCTCTGCTCAGCGGGGAGCCTGCTTCCCCCTCTCTCTCTGCCTGTCTCTCTGCCTACCTGTGAACTCTGTCAAATAAGTAACTAAAATCTTAAAAATAAATAAATAAATAAATAAATAAATAAATAAATAAGGGGGGAAAAAAAGGAGCACCAGCATTAGGCGCAAATGGATGCAGGGGCATCTCCCGACTTTCACCCTAACGTACCAGGAACAGCAGAGAATGAGCACGCCTCTCTTTGCAAGAATTGTCAGCCCTCCGGATTTAATGGGGCCGCATGTTCATTCTGGATCCAATCCTGTGGCCACAGGATGGGCGACGCCCACTGGTCAGCCCTCAGTCACAGGTCCTCTTCCCGGAGCTGGGTGGCGAATAAGGCCCTGTGCGTCTGCACCCCTCTGGGAGGGGGAAGGGCTCCAGTGCATTTGGGCGGATGTGGTTTTGCCAAAAGAAGGATGGGTGTTGGGCGGGCAGCCTGCAAAGCCCGTGACTTGCTTACAACCTCCCACGAAAAAGATGCCAAACAAAGGATCAGCTCTGGAAGAATGGCTTGAATTGTGGCGTATTCATAAGATGGAATATTAGGCAGCCATTAAAACGTACGTTAGTATTAAATGTATGGAGACAATGATCATATTCATGCTAGAATGCTTTGGGAAAAAAATAGGTTACAACATATGTATGTCATATACTTTCAACTGTGCAAAAAATAATTTGTGCTTTGAAAAATGCTGAAAGAAGATACACAGAAATGTTCATGGTAATTATGTCCTGGCGATACGGGTGAATTTCATTCTGTAATGTCTTTCCTTTCTTCCCCTCCCTCCTCCCCTCCCTCCCATCCATCCATCCACTCATTTTAAAGTGTCCATTATATGCATGCCTAAGAAGCAAACGTTAACTTTTAAAATCTGAGCTGCAAGATGATTTCCGTTTGACCAGCCTCTGGCTGTGCTGTGACCAGGTGGGGACCATAATGGTTGTGGGGGTGGGGGGTGCGGATGGAGACGGATGGGGGTGACAAGGAGGGAAGGGGAGGGAGCCAGCTCTGCCAAGTCCAATGTGTTAAACCTTGAAGAAAGCTGCAAGCAGGTTTTGGCCCAGTCCGAAGCGACCTGTGGGAGGTGTGGTTGGGGTTGGGGTAACCCTTAGTTCCCTTAACAGGCAGACGGCGACTCAACTCTTAAGACCTTGTCCGTTCATGTGTTCGTTCATCCTGTCGCTCGTGCATTCAGCAGGTGAGTGCTGGTATGTGCCGGGAGCGGCGGCAGGTAACAAGGGACGTCCTTGGGCCCCTGAAGCCCACAGCCCTGCCTGACGACCCGCAGGCACACAGAGAGCTTACCGCTGCCTCACCATGTATCTCGGGCCTAGGGGATACGTAATCATTGGCAGAAGAGCTTTTGAGAGGAAGCCAACACCTGGTGAGGACCCAGCAGCTCCTGTGGAGGGCGGGACAGTGGGGTCTCTGCGCATGAGCACAGCAGGGGCGGGATCATGCTTGGCAGAAGAGGGGGTGCTGGGCAGTACGCCAGGGCACTGGCGCCCCGGCTCTGAATGAGGGGCTGTGGCTACCGAGCCCTAGAAGGAAATTGAGCGCCTGGGGGGCTGGCTGGACAGTGTGAGATGGGATGTGGGTGAGCCCGAGCAAAGCTAAAGGAGGGACAGGGACCAAGGGAGGTGACTGGCTCTGGCTTAGAGCAGGTGAGGCAGAGACGGCCTAGCAGGGCGAGGGACTGAGCCTCACGCTCAGGGGCCAGATGTCCTAATCAAAGCAGCTCACAGGCCTGAGCTCTAAGACCTGGCGAGCTCCAGGGTCCTCATGTGGAAAAGAGGAGGTACTCCTTAGGGAGTACCATGAGACCAGGGCTGATGAACCGAAGCTGGCCAGGAGAAAGGGGAAGTTGGTGAGAGGGCAGGGGCAGAGAGGGCCCCTGGTAAGGCCACACTTAGCAACCTTCTGATTGGTGACCAGGCTGAAACCACCTGGCAGAAGGCCTCTCTGACCTGAACAAGGATTTTTTTTTTTTTTTAAGATTTTATTTATTTATTTGACAGAGAAGAGATCACAAGTAGGCAGAGAGGCAGGCAGAGAGAGGAGGAAGGAAGCTCCCTGTGGAGCAGAGAGCTTGACTCGGGCCTAGATCCCAGGATATTGGGATCATGACCTGAGCCAAAGGCAGAGGCTTTAACCCACTGAGTCACCCAGGTGCACCCCCCCCCTTTTTTTTAATGTTCTTAAAACTCTTCACAGGAAGGCTAGAATAAAAATATTTTTTAAGGTTTTTTAAAAAGATTTTATTTATTTGACAGACAGAGATCCCAAGTAGGCAGAGGCAGGCAGAGAGAGAGGGAAGCAGGCTCCCTGCTGAGCAGAGAGCCTGATTCGGGTCTAGATTCCAGGACCCTGAGATCATGACCTGAGCCGAAGGCAGAGGCTTTATCCCACTGAGCTGCTCAGGTGCCCCTAGAATAAAAATTTTAAAAATTAAAAAAAAAAAAAAAAAAAAAGGAAAACAACAGTTGGTGAAGATACGGAGAAACTGGAACCCCCACACATTACTGGTGGGAGTGTGAAATGCAACAGCCGCTGTGGGCAATAGTTCGGCCGTTCCTCAAAAAGTCGCACAGTGTCACCACAGGACTCAGCAGTTCCACTCCTGGGTGTATGCCCCCCAGAGCTGAAAATGAGTATTCCAGCAGAGCCCGGCACACGGAAGTTTGCAGCAGCATATTCACGACAGCTGAAAGGGGAAAATAACCCTAATGTCCATTAACGGATGAAGAGATAAACAAAATGTGATCTCCCCGTAGAGCAGAACATTATTTAGCCTTAACAAGGAATGCAGGACGGGTGCAGGCTACGATTTAGATAAACCTTGAAAATATTAGGGGTCACAGGGGGCGCCTGGGTGGCTCAGTTCGTTGGTCATCCAACTCTGGGTTTCTGGTCAGGTCATGATCCCAGGGTCCTGGGATGGAGTCCTGTGTCAGGCTCCCTGCTCAGCGGGGAGCCTGCTTGTGTGCACAGGCTCTCTCTCTCTCTCTCTCTCTCTCTCTGACAAAGAAAATCTTAAAAAAAAAAATTCTTTCAAGGATTGCACCTTTGATGTTTGAGTTAATTTCTGTGAATGGTGAAGCTTTATGTCACATTTTGTGCGTGTGGACACGTGGTGGTTCAGAATCATTCGTTGAAAAGACTATCTTTTCATTGTACTGTTCCTTTGTCAAAGATCTGTATTTATTTGGGTCTGTCTGTATTTATGTGGGTCTGTTCCTGGGCTCTCCATTCCGTTCCATGCATCTGTGTGTCCATTCTTGCCACTTAGATCACTGCCGCCTCAGGGTATGTCTTGAGGTTGAGTCGTGTCAGTTCTCCAGTTTCGTTCTTCTTCCTTCAGTATTGAGTTGGCTATTCTGGATCTTCTGCCTCTCCACATAAACTTTAGGATCAGTTTATTGGTATCCAGAAAAATGCTTGTGATTGTATTGAATGTAGAGATCACGTTGGGAAGAACTGACATCTGGACAATGTTGCCTCTTTCTGGCTATGAACATGGACTGGCTCTCCACTTATTTAGATCTTCCTTGATTTCTTTTGTCAGTGTTGTGGTTTTCCTCATACAGCTTTTGTCCGTGTTTTGTTAGATTTATACTGAGGTATTTCATTTTTGGAATTACTAACAAGTTGTTCTTGTGTTTTTAGGTTTGTTGTTGTTTTAATGTAAGTAGGCTCCACACAATGTGGAGCCCAACGCAGGCCCTGAACTCACGACTCTGAGACCAAGTACTGAGCTGAGATCAAGAGTCGGACACTCAACCAATTGAGCCGCCCCAGCACCTCTTTGTGTTTTTAATTTTAAATTCCCTTGTTTGTTGCTGTTATGGAGGGAAACGATTGACTTGTATATTAACCTTGTATCTGACAACCTTGCTATAATGGTTTATCAGTTCCAGGAGCTTTGCGTTTATTTATTTATTTATTATAAAATATTTTACTTATTTATTTGACAGACAGGTCACAAGTAGGCAGAGAGGCAGGCCGAGAGAGAGGAGGAAGCAGGCTCCCCACCGAACAGACAGTCCGATGCGGGGCTCAATCCCAGGACCCTGGGATCATGACCTGAGCTGAAGGCAGAGGCTTTAACCCATTGAGCCACCCAGGCGTCCCGGGAGCTTTTATTTTTTAAATGATTTTATTTATTTATCTGATAGAGAGACAGAGATCACAAGTAGGCAGAGAGAGAGGGGGAAGCAGGCTCCCTGCTGAACAGAGCCTGATGCGGTGGTGCTTGATCCCAGGACCCTGAGATCGTGACCTGAGCTAAAGGCAGAGGCTTTAACCCACTGAGCCACCCAGGTGCCCCTCCAGAAGCTGTTTTGTTGATTCTTTTGGATTTTCCACATAGAGAAGCAGAACAATTAGTTTAAAAATTTTTTTAAATTATTCGCTACTTTGGTCATCTACCACCTCAGGAGAGAGATGGGGAGACGAGGGTCTGAAAGCTGCATGATAATGTAAAGCGTATCCTAATTTCATATACTTAGTATGTCTTGTGAGAAAGCATGCATCGTAGATCACGTTTTTTCCTAGAAGCGCAGTGTACCCTGAACTGCTTCTTGGAGTGGAAGACGTCTCAGTGTTGGCGCTTGTGGTCTCAGGATGCCAACCACGGGTCCTGGCAGCTAAGACCTACCCAGTCTGCGGGGCCATGGTTGTCATGGCTGTCTCCGATCCATGCGAGGCAAAAGCCTGGTGTTCCAGGACTGGAGATTGAGCGGCGGCAGCTCCTCTCCACTCTGGAGGCTTTTCCAAGCGGTCAGTACAGGAGCCTTGGGGAGCTCCAGTCTGATGCTGATAACTCTGCTCTATGTTTGGCATAAAGTAGCAGCTTTGGGGCATGAAAGCAAGACAGAGGAAAAGGTAAACCCCGAGCTAACAGAACCCGTCACCTTTGCAGTAGACAACTGCTGCATTCACCTGAGGACTCCGCCTTGATAACCCTTTGGAGAACCAACCCCTTCCCAACTCCCAGCCCAAGGAACTAACTGACTGCCCAGCTCAGCGCCAGCAGGTGGGGGGGTCACGTGACCGGGGCTGAGCCAATCAGCATTACCCTCTGGCCTGGCCTCTGTGATTGGTTCAAAGGCCGGCCTGGACTCCAGTTGGTCCAATGAGAGTCCTCCCCAGGACTTGCTGAAGAACTCACTGAGAACCAGCCGCTAGAGGCGGTTTTGATGGGGTTGCCAAGTGCGGGCGCCAGGTGTAGGCTGTCGTCCTGGAGCTGGGATTAGGAAGTAGCACCCGAGGGAGGGCGTGGGATGCTCGAGAATGAGCCACCGCAGAGAGCCCAGGCCAGAGGTGGCAGGGAACCTGGGTCTGACGTGACTGCCTGAGGCCCTGGGTGGTACCTGGAGGGCAGCCATGCCCTGGCATTTTCAGTTCCACGAACCCGTAAATCTTTTACCCATTTATACTTAATCCAGTTTGAGTGGTGTCACCCCAAAGAGAATGAGGCCAAACTGGCATCCCCTTAGGAACGGCAGAGGGCTGTCTGCTCAGGCCTGGTTCTGGAAAGGCAAACTCCAGACTCTCAGGAAGGAGGACTTTCTCTTCCCTAAAACCCCAGCCTTGGGACTCCTGGGTGGCTCAGTCGCCTAAGCCTTCTGCCCTCGGCTCAGGTCATGATCCCACAGGCTCCTGGGATCGAGTCCTGCATTGGGCCCCTTGCTCAGCCTGCTTCTCCCTCTCCCTGCTGCTCCCCCTGCTTGTGCTCGCTCGCGCTCTCTCTCTGACAAATGAAATCTTTTTATTTTATTTTATTTATTTGACAGACAGAGATCACAAGTAGGCAGAGAGGCTGGCAGAGAGGAGGAAGCAGAGCAGAGAGCCCCGCGGAGCAGAGAGCCCGACACGGGGCTCGATCTGAGGACGCTGAGATCATGACCTGAGCGGAAGGCAGAGGCTTTAACCCACTGAGCCACCCAGGCGCCCCAACTCACAAATAAAATCTTAAAACTCCCCCCAAATCTGAACCTTTCCCATTACTCACTGCTACCTCCCAACACTCATCCCTCAGGCTGACCTTAAAGCCCTCCAAGCCCCATTACCCACCTGTGGCCCCGCCTTGGTATCGCAGAGTAGTGCTTCCCAGGAACAGGGCTGCTTGGGCATTTGTCTGCCTGTGTTTCCCCTTTGGGGAAAGTGGGGGTTTAGGGGGAGCTGGAGCCCAGTCGCCCTTCCTCAGAGGCTCTTGTACCCTGCCTGTCACTTGCCAACTGCTTGGTGAGCTGAATGGAAAAAGGAAAACAGCCCAGCAGCAAACAGGATCACCTGGAAATCTGGACAAGGGAAGGCTTGGGACAAGGAGAGAGCCCTGAACTTGGGGAACAGAACTAAAGGAAGGCAGTGTGGCTCTGCAATGATCCTGTGATTTGCTTGGGCCTCTGCTTGAGCTCCTGCGGCCTTACCCATGGCAAGAAGATCACAAGCCCGGCCCTTGGTGTGCCAGGGAAGGCACTGGTGGCCTTAGCATGTGGAGCTAACACAGGGCCTTCTCAGTGGACAATCCCCTTGGGCCACACACTTTATGTGTGCGGTTTCATCTAATCTGCTCTGCTACTGGACCGACAAGACTTCTTTATTAGCCCCATTTATAGATGAAGAAACCAAGGCACGGTGCAGTTAAGTCACTGGCCTAATGCCACACAGCAAGAAGATTGCTCTTGAGACCAGATCTGCTGACCCCAGAGCTCTGGTCCCTCTGAGGGTACAGAGGCAACACCGATCCTGCCCCAGGCTCCAGACCTTACTGAGAGGCAAGCCCTCCAGTTGGCATTTGGTCCCGCACAGTGTGCAAGCATATGTTTTGTGGCTTCCATATGCTACAGGGTGAGAAAGCATCAAAACAAATCTCTGCCGTTGTCATCTGCTTAATATGAATAGATTTAACCAGTGAATGCTCCTAACACACAAATGACTGTGCAGTTGAACTGTGTCAGGGTAATTAACATTTCCCTTTAAAAAAATTAACTTAGAGGTCACTGAAGGCAGCCTTGCCTGGTGATGGGACACAAGTTTCAAGTTGCTTATTTTCCATGCTGTTCCTGTGGGCCATGCATAACAGCATCTGGAGGGAAGGTCATACATTTGAGGCCCTTGTCCCCAAGCTCCCGCCCCCTCAGTCAGTGCTTGGGAGGGGCACCTGGGAGGCAATGCCAAGGCGGGTTCAGCCCAGCACCTTCATCCCATCACCTGGGCTGGATGGAGCTCCTGCCAGCCCGAGGCTTCCTGAGAATTCCTGGCTACCAGAAGGGGGCAGACTGTGACTTCTGAAGCCCGGGACACAATGGGTGTATGAAGATGCTGGCAGGAGGGGACAGAGGTGCCTGGCCGCCTCCAAGACCATGACCACCTCAGGACCAGCTGGGAACCTGTGGGCTGGGCCGGACTCTCCCAAAGCTTCAGGTGTGATCTGGCTCAGAGGAGCTCAACCAACCCCATGGCTGTGCCAGGTCATCCCACAGGGGCAGCTTGGAGGTTGGCAGGCTGGCTATGAGTGGGCGTGCTGGGGGTTGGTCCTGAGGCTGAAGAACAGGAAACTAGCTTTACCTGGGTTGTGTATTTACTTGAGGTGGCTGGAGAAGCTGCCGGAGCTTCTGGGTGGGCTTAAGTTGCCCCAAGCCACCCATAAGCCTAGCCACTGCTCAGGGACGCCCTTCAGGCCCGGGAGACCTCCAGAGCCAGCACACTGCCCTGTGTGGAGGGCAGAGACGCAGATCTCCGGGACTTCCTCATGCATCGCCATTCCAGGCAGGCGTGTTGGGAGACTTGGTGCCTCCCTCCAGGTCCCTAACAGCCAGTCCCCTGCTCCCCAGCGACCATGGTAGTGGCGGGGGTGGGGGGAAGGGGGAGAAGTAGTTGAGGGGGTTGCTGGGTGTTCCTTGTGGACCGGTCCCTCAGCAGTACGTTCTCCTTGAGCCCAGCAGCCAGCGTCCCAGACCCTGGTCCCCGCCTACACTGAGTCTTTTTGTGGATTCCCCAACCCCAGCAGCCCAGGCTCTCAGGTGGCTGAAACAAAGAGAATTTTAAAGTGACACAAGCTGGACATGCAGCCACGAGAGGGTGTCTGCCCAGATTAATGCGAGCTCCAGCTTGGGCCTTTGAAGGGCCCTGGATTTCCCAGGGTGATGATGGATTTTCACACCAGAATTAGGAAAAGCCTCACCAACCCAGACTCATGCACCAGGACAGGCCTCACTGTGTCACCGGGGGCTCCAGAGAACCCTGATATTTCTGACATTCCCTCCTGCACACACTGCCCCATGTCGTGGCGTAAGCGTAGGCGTCCCTGTGTGGAGGCTTGACTGCAGCCAGCCTGTCCTCTGCCTGTAGCCCCAGGCCTCGTCCCAAGCCCCAGGCTGGCCCCCAGCTGAAAGGCTCCCCATGACTCCCGCGGTCTCAGGATGGAGTCCAGGCCTTTACCTGCCTCTGTAAGGCCCTGCCCGCCCTCCTCACATGGGGTCACCGGCCTCCCCCTCTTCCCTCCCCTTCACTGCTAGCCACCTGGACTGCTTCCGGGTCTCCTGAACCCTTGCCTTGCCCTTGGACCATCATGCATTGCTCTGCCTCTGCCTGACCGTCCCTCTGCTCCGTGCAGCCAATACCTCTTTGCCCTTGGTGTCAGCTTCGGTGTGACTCCTCTGAGGGCTTCCCTGGCCACCCGGACCCTTCGTCCTGTCTCCTAGCTCTGTTCTGTTCTAAATCTCATGGCTGTTGGCATCACCACTGGTCAGTCCCATGGCCCAGCTCAGTGGCAGATGCATAGTAGGTGCTCAAGAAATGTTATCTGAAGACCGGCAGGAATGGATGCGGGGCACAGAGAAGCCCCGAGGCATCTGTCTGCTCCCTCAAGGAGAGGCTTCCTGAGTGAGAAGGTTGGCCTTAAACCCAAGGGTACGTAGGCAGGCATCCGAGCCATACTCAAGGCCACACCAGTGGCTCGCTCCTCCCTGTCCTAGAAATTCACCTTGCTCATTTCCCACAGATCTATGGCTTCCTGCAGGGACCACACTGATCACTGATCTATATGTGAATTTCTGGGCAGGGAGCCCCCCTGGTCATAGTCTGGAGCCAGTTGGAGAGAGGTAGGCTTTGCTTCTCAGACCTCACTCATCCCACCATCCTCAACCCCTGTCCCAAGTCCACCTGCCTCGGAAAGTGGAGGCCCCAGCACCCCATTTCCCTGAATTCCACCTCTAGCCCTTTGCTGGAGGGAAAGATGTTCCTTCTGGGTCCCTCGGCGGGACCTCTGGACTTGGTATGCAGCAATGGCCCGTTACTTGGTCACCATTCATGCTGGCACTTTGAGCCATGCAGTGCTCAGTCTTGGGGGATACCATACCAAGAGAAGGGATAATCAGCCCTGCTCCCCAGATCCCAAGCTTATCCCAAGAGTGCTTAGGCTTTCTGCTTGGAGAAACTTCTAAAGAAATAAGTTTTAGTGGCCCAGGGGAAGAGATTAGAGGACTCAACTCTAAGCCATCAAGAATGACATGTTACCAGCAGAAGTGAGGGGGGAGCCCCCTGGGAGCCTTGCCCTTTTGCTGTTGGTTCAGAACATCTTTTAGGGGCAGGATGCAGTCAAGACACCCTGGAACAGCTGCTAGAGCTGTCGGGGGCAAGTGGCAAAAGGTACAACCAAATAGCGCCCTGGGATCAGAGGCCCTGTCCTGGTACCCAGCAGGTCCTCTGTGACCTCAGACAAACCTTTGGCTTAACCTTGAGCATCAAATGGCAGAAGGGGACAGAAGAGTCCCTGGGGTGACCCAGAAGAGCCCCAGCTGAGCCCCACCTGCAGGGCTGGTTACTTCGGCCTCCTGGTACCCAGCAGAAAAATTGAGCGGCTGGAATTGTCAGAGCTGATGATTATTTTCAGGAGAATTTTTTTAAAAACCTGAGTTGTTACATGAGATTTCCCATGTTAAGTGCTGGCTCAATTACAACAACACACCAGGAAGAACTATTTGACCGGGCAGCCTCTGAAGTAAGCCCTCCAAAGGCTTACTTGGTTTTTTTGTTTGTTTGTTTTTTAAGATTTTGTTTATTTATTTGACAGACAGAGATCACCAGTAGGTAGAGAGAGGGCTGGAAGCAGGCTCCCCACTGAGCAGACAGCCTGATGTGGGGCTCAATCCCAGGACCCTGAGATCATGACCTGAGCCAAAGGCAGAGGCTTAACCCACTGAGCCACCCAGACGCCTCCCGAGGGTCCATTTATAAAAAGAAGGTGGTCTTTCCTGGCTTGTGTCGGCCATCCACAGCCCCTCCCAGTGAATCAGCTCTGCCCCCGTGGGACACAAGCCACGGCCACCGCTGACTGGGCCAGGGGCGGGCTCCTGACGCAGGGCCACCGGTCACAGGCTGGCAACAGTTGATGCTGTGACTTGGGGTCCATGCCACCGTGGCCAGGCTGTCTCCACTCTCCATACTCCAGGTCCTCCTCAGCCTGGCCCCTGCTGTCCTTCAGATGTGACCATGCATCCTCGCGGGAACCTCCCAGTTTCAAACTGCGCACCCCTGGAAATACAAAGGAAAACCACCATAAGTTACCAGAATGGCTAAAATCAAAACACAAGAAATAACAAGTGTTGGTGAGGAGGTGGAGAAAGGGGAAGCGTCCTGCCCTGTTGCGGGGAATGTGAGCTGGTGCGTCCACTGTGGAAAACACAAGGAGGTTCCTCAAAATATTAAAATTCAAGGATGGTATGACCCA
Source organism: Mustela nivalis (assembly GCF_964662115.1). Classification (NCBI taxonomy): domain Eukaryota; kingdom Metazoa; phylum Chordata; class Mammalia; order Carnivora; family Mustelidae; genus Mustela; species Mustela nivalis. Next base: position 32,583,921 of record NC_139037.1, read on the forward strand.
GTACTTGCACTATTGGGTGTTTACGCAAAGAAAATGGAAGCACTAACTGGAAAAGATGCATCTACCTTGATGTTTATTGCAGCATTTACAATAGCCAAGATAGAGAAGCAGCTCTCATGTCCATTGAAAGACAAACAGATAAAGAAAATGTGATATATACGTGTGCACACACCCATGCAACAGAATATCACTCAGCTATAAAAGAAATGGAATCTTGCCATTTGTGACCTGGTTGGACCTAGAGCTAAGTGAAATAAGTCAGACAAAGACAAATACTGTATGATTTCACTCACATGTGGAATTTAAGAAACGGAACAAATGAAGAAAAAAGGAGAAAAAAAATAGACTCTTTAAAAAAAGACTTTATTTATTGGACAGAGAGAGAGAGCAGAAGTAGGCAGAATGTTAGGCAGAGGGAGAGAGAGAAGCAGGCTCCCCACTGAGCGGGGCTCCATCCCAGGACCCCAGGATCATGACCTGAGCCGAAAGGCAGATTTTTAACCGACTGAGCCACACAGGGTCTCCCAAAACAGACTCTTAAATGCAGAGAACAAACTGGTGGGGAGGGGCGGGGAGGGGAGGGGGGCAGATAGGTGAAGGGCATTAAGAGGACACTTACCACGATAAACCGTAATGTATAGAATTGTTGACTCAGGGGCACCTGGGTGGCTCAGTGGGTTAAAGCCTCTGCCTTTGGCTCACGTCATGATTTCTGGGTCCTGGGATTGAGAAGGCTGCTCAGCAGGGAGCCTGCTTCCCCCTCTCTCTCTGCCTACCTCTCTGCCTACTTGTGATCTCTGTCTGTCAAATAAATAAAATCTTAAAAAAAAAAAAAAAGAATTGTTGACTCACTATACTCTACCCCTGAAACTTACATAACACTGTTTTTTCTTTTTAATTTTTTTTTAAGATTTTTATTTATTTATTTGACAGACAGAGATCACAAGTAGGTGGAGAGACAGGCAGAGTGAGAGAGAGAGGGAAGCAGGCTCCCTGTTGAGCAGAGAGCCCGATGCGGGACTCAATCCCAGGACCCTGAGATCATGACCTGAGCCGAAGGCAGTGGCTTAACCCACTGAGCCACCCAGGCGCCCCTTACATGACACTGTTAATTATACTTCAATTAAAACAATAAAATTCAACTTTGATATTAAAAAATTTTTAAAAATAAATTAAAAATGTAAAGTGCCTACCACTCCAGGGGGGATTTTTTTTTTTTCTTTTTCACTTGTTCTTTGATGTAACCATGGCACCCAGAAAGGTGCCTAACTCCTCACAGACCTTCACCAGATATTTGTTGAAGGAACCAGGGAGTTCCCACGAGAGTCTGTCATCCTTGTCACTCTGGGACGTCCCCCCTGCCCCACCCCTTCCCCCAACAGTGATTTGTGCTAGTTTCAGGAAGACTCCTAGAAATCAAAAGAAGTTATTCAAGCCTCACTGGCTGTTACACAGAGTAGAGGGAGGTACAGGCTGATCGTGCCAAGTGCAGACCCCGGTTCTTAGTAGCTGCTCAATACACATGTGGATTTGGGTTTTGGGGGGGCTCTGAGCTGCCTATCTTGTGACAGTGTTGCAAGAAGAAGGTTTCAGCGGTCTCGGCAAGTAGATGGGAGTCCTGTTTGTCACTGGAAAACCCTCTGGGCAGTTTCCTCGGCCCCACACTCGCACCAGGTTCAAAGCCTTCCCGGAACGCCGTGTCTGGGCCAGTTCCAGGGCCGCTCCCCGCGCCCAGACATGGATGACGAGCGTCATGCTGGAGTCTACGGCTGATAAAGAGATCATTGAGCCGTCGGTTCGTATTGTGTGTCATCCAAAAAGAAAATCAATTTTAAACATCAGATAAAATGTGACAGGCGTTTTAAGAACATATTTTATAAGCAATGCACTGTGCTGGGAACAGGGTTGGCGGGCTAGTGGAGGCCTTGCCACTGAGCTGGGTCAGGGCGGTCTGATGTGGACCCTCGTAGGGGCTCAGCGGTCTCTGGCTCAGCATCCCAGCCCCTCAGGGCCCAGACTGGAGGGCGCCTGCAAGCCAGGCTGCTGGCAGCTAGGGAAGCTGGCCAGAGAGGGTCTCACGCCGCTGAAGGGAGCTGCCATGCCGACGCTGGGAACCCTTCCCGAAGGGGAGTGAGGAGGCTGGTGCTGGTCCAGGGCTGACTGGAGTCTTCCTGGGGACCATGGGCCAGTTACTTTGTCTGGGGGATTCAGCCTTCTTTTATTTTAAATAGGGATAACCCTACCTCCCCCACAGGGAGGGTCTGATGAGATCAAGAAGGGAGTGGTTGGGGCGCCTGGGTGGCTCAGTGGGGTAAGTATCTGCCTTTAGCTCAGGTCACAATCTCTGGGTCTTGGGATCAGGGCCCAGGTTGGGCAGCCAGCCCAGCAGGGAGTCAACTTCTCTCTCTCCCTCTGCTTCTCCCCCTGCTTGTGTTCTCTCTGTCTCTCCCTCTCTCAAGTGAATAAATAAAATCTTAAAAAAAAGAGAGAGAGAGTCGTTAAGACACTTTGAAAATGAGTCTGTTTTATATTTTATTTTATTTTTTAAAGATTTTATTTATTTATTTGACAGACAGAGATCACAAGTAGGCAGAGAGAGAGGAAGGGAAACAGGCTCTCCACTGATCAGAGAGCCCGATGTGGGGCTCCATCCCAGGACCCTGGGATCATGTCCTGAGCCGAAGGCAGAGGCTTAACCCACTGAGCCACCCAGGCACCCGAGTCTGTTTATTTTAAACAGGGAAAAGCCTCCCATGACATTTTCAAATGGTGCTTTTTCAAAATCAGACTCTCAGATACAGAGCAGGTGTTCTTCCTGCCCTTGCTCTGCGGCTCCTTCCTTGCTCCCCCAAGAGGCAGCCTCTTAGCAGCTTCTAGTGCCTATCTTTCCAGAGAGGTTCGCTGCCCGAGCCCCAGTTTGCGCACATACTGTTCTGGACTTGGGTTTTTTTGTCCCGTTAGGCCTACACCATGGAGCTCTTCCATGTCCATTCCTAGAGCGGGCCTTCTTCCTTTTCCGTGCTTTCCCCCAAACACGTGAGCTTCCTCGCCATCCCACAAAACTATATGGAAAGCCTGGTCAGCACCTCGCCACAGCCGGGCCGATGGGAGGGGCAAAGGGAGAAGGGAGGGGGTAAGGGGCGGGGCTAAGGGGAGGGGGCGGCGCCGGTGGGGAAGTAAGGGACGAGGTGGATTGGAGAGGAAGAAACAGAGTGGCTTCTGTGTGTCCCTCTTGGAAGATCCTTCAGAGTTGGGATGAGAGGAAGGGGAGACTTGTCCTATACTGTGAATAATAATAATAATAATAACAGCTTTTATTTATTAACAAAAAATCCAGTTGTGCCGATGGTCTGTGGTCTGCTAGCCAGTCCCCTGCCAGCAGACAGACATCCAAGTGCCCACACAGTGCTGTAGCCGTAGCCTGGCTCCTGTGTGCACTTGCTTGCCGAGTGGAAAGCACCCCACAGGCTCCTGTATTAAGTCAGGGACCTGCAGTAACAGTGCTCTCAGCCTGAGTAGTCTGTGCCTTTGTCCCTGACAGAGCCATAATGAGGGGTGGGGGTGCGGCAGGCCTGAGACCTGTAGCGATGGTTTCAGGGCTTGGCTTTGCTGACTTGACTCACGAGTGATCTTCCTCAGCCTGAACCTTATTTTGCACCTGTCTGTGTGAGCTGAAGCACATACGAAAATGAATTTTACAGACGTCCAGCCCTTGCCATCACCCTAGTGAAGAAACTTCTGGATTCCCAGGGGTCCATACTGGAGGGACAGTGGGTTGGGGCAGCTGGTCCCTAGAGAACCTCTCGTGCCTGGGGTTCCTGCTACTTTGGAAACTGTTGATGGCAGGGGTGCCTGAAGAGGGTGCCTATTTCAAAAAGGCTTCCTCAGGGGCTCTGCCCCACCACTCCCTCTTAGGGAGAAAGTACTCTACTACCCCAGTACCCTGCAAGTAAGGCCCCGGCAGACCTGTCCTTACCTGCCAATGCCAGCCTGTTCCTGGCTCCTCCCTGGGCATCGCCCCCTCCCTGCTTCTGCAGATGATGGCAGTGAGGTGCTGTGCCCAAAGGAGGAGAGGTCCTGTTGGACAAGCTGTGACATAGGCAACTCAACCACACTGTCACCGTGCGAGAGCCCTCACCCCTGGGGCAGGGGCAAGGCTGGGGAAATAGTCCAGCAAGTTTCTGGTCCCCATTGTTAGAAACTCTTTTTTTTTTTTCTTAAATAAAGATTTCAGGGGTGCCTGGGCGGCTCAGTGGGTTAAAGCCTCTGTCTTCAGCTCAGGTCATGACCTTGGGGTCCTGGGATCGAGCCCTGCATTGGGCTCGCTGCTCAGCAGGGAGCCTGCTTCTCCCTCTCCCTCTGCCTGCCTCTCTGCCTACTTGTGATCTCTCTCTCTCTCTGTCAAATAATAAATAAATAAAAATCTTTTAAAAATAAATAAATAAAGATTTTATTTATTTATTTATTTGAGAGAGAGAGAGAGAGAGAGCATGAGAGGGGAGGTCAGAGGGAGAAGCAGACTCCCCATGGAGCTGGGAGCCAGATGCGGGACTTGATCCCAGGGCTCTGGGATCATGATCTGAGCTGAAGGCAGTCGCTTAACCAACTGAGCCATCCAGGTGCCCCTAGAAACTCTGTCAGGGGATAGGACTAATATCTGGTGGATGTATGGGCTCTTTCTGTTATAGTCATATAATTATAACATCTGCTTTCCTCTTTGGACTTGTTTCACTTAGGGAAGTGGGTAGAGTGAGTATTATTTCCATTTGACAGATGGGAAAACTGAGTTTCCAAGACACTGTGAGTGGGAGATGATGTTGGTTGCCTGTTCCATAGCCATCCCCACCCCTCATACCAACACATACCCTTCTTCACCCCCATTTTCCTTGTGTTTTCTCCCAAGGGAAGTAGGTCACTCCATCCCCTGGGGAGTGATTTTTGGCTGACCAAGACATGTTGATCTCCTCCTCTTGTCCAGTATTGAGCATGGGGAGGAGATGCAGGGTGGCAGAGAAGCCCATTGGGGTGTGATAGGGAGGTTTTCCTTGTTTTGATAAAAAGACCCAGGTCAGGGTGACTCCCTTTTATCTTGTGCCTCTGGTCATTGTTGGCTGCATGTAATTTCTGGAACTGTGGTAGCCAGTAGAGCCATGAAGAGAGTCGGAATAAGGTGCAAGTTGATATGCTGAGGATGTGTATCAGTCAGCTTCGGCCCCAGTAATGCTGCATAACAAACAACCTCAAAACCCAAGAGGCATTCAGCAAGAAGCATTTACTGCTCATGTGACTGGAGTTAGCTGATCTAGGCTGGCTCATCCCCCGCAGGGTCTCAGGGCCAAGGGGGGCAAAGGGAAAACCTCCACGGGCATGACCATTTCAAGCCTCTGCCTGCATCTGGATACTATTACCAAGGCAAGCCACCTGGCTGAGCCCAGTGTCAAAGGGGGCAGAGCCGGTGACTCCTCTTGGAATGTGGCCACTGCCAGGTCACAGGGCAGAGGGCATGGATGAGGGGGTAAACAGTGGGACCTTTGTTCCAGTCTACCATAAGAAGCAGAGCAGAAAGAGAGAAGGAATGGCTCCTTGATGATGTGATTGAATTGCTGAATTAGCCAAGCCTGGAGACTTCTATCTTGGGGCTTTTGGTTATTCAAGAAAAAAAAAGTTGGGGCACCTGGGTGGCTCAGTTGATGAAGCTCCAACTCTTGATCTTGGCTCAAGTCTTGATCTCAGGGTCATGAGTTCAAGTCCTGATTTGGGCTCCATGTTGGGTGGGGAGACTACTATTAAAACAAAACAAAACAAAACAAAACAAAACAAAAAACAAACAAAAAAACCTCCAACTCATTGTTTAAGCCATTTTGAGTTGAGTCTTCCATTTCTTGTAACCAAAATCACTAATCAGCTCAAGATCACCCACCTAGAAAGTGGTGGAGCTGAGACCTAGGGGGAACCCAGGCTCTAGGTCTGAGCTGCTGCTTCTTCTTCCTTTTTTTTTTTTTTTAAAGAATTTATTTATTTGAGGGGCACCTGGGTGGCTCTGTGGGTTAAAACCTCTGCCTTCAGCTCTGGTCATGATCTTGGGGTCCTGGGATCGAGCCCCGCATCAGGCTCTCTGCTAAGCGGGGAGCCTGCTTCCTCCTTCCCTCTCTCTCTCTCTCTGCCTGCCTCTCTGCCTACTTGTGATCTCTGTCAAATAAATAAATAAAATGTTTAAAACAACCTCCCCCAAAAAGAATTTATTTATTTGACAGAGAGAGAGAGAGAGGACAAGTGGAGGAAGTGGCAGGCAGAGGGAGAGGGAGAAGCACGCAGACTCCCTGAGGAGCAGGGAGCTGGAACCAGGGCTTGATTCCAGGACCCTGGGATCATGACCTGAGCTGAAGGCAGATGCTTAACCCACTGAGCCACCCAGGCACCCCTAGGTCTGAGCTTCCTGCAGTGCCTTTGTGCCTTTGCTGTTTCCCAGCCTGGCATATGTGTCTCCTACCCTGCTGTCCCAGGCCATAGAGAGTGTTATGCACAGGGCCCAGCAGGGATGGGGAAACAGGCTCTGTGCTATATTCTGGAACAGCTCTGCTGAAGCACTGCCCACAGCCCAGCGTGTGGCGGAAAGCCTCAGTCCTCAGAAAGTCGGGGCAGTTTCCTCTGTGGAAACCTTCTTTTCCCAGGTGGAGAATTGTGGATGTGGTATTGAGCAGTCAGTCATACCTTGGAAACAGGTACATAAGCTAGGATTTGGTTTAGCTGCATATAAAAGAAAACTTCAAAATGATAATGGCTTGAAGACAGTAAGTTAATTTCTCTCTTGCAAAACAAGTCCAAATGTGAACAGTCCTTGATGGGAGGATGGCTCTATCATCAGTGATCCAGACTCCTTTTCCTGTCCTGCCCCACCAACCTTGGCACTGGCTTCCAATCACCTGTCACTCATGGTCCAAGATGGCTGCCAGAGCTCCAGCCATCATGACCAGGATCATAGGAATGTGAAAATGCAGAAGAGCAAACAGGGACTCCCCTCAGCTCTGCTGGTTCTTTTTCAACATCCTTCCAGGAAATCCTACTCAACACTTACACTCCCTTCTCACCAGCTGGAATATAGTCCTTGGTGCAAGGGAAGCTGAGAAATGTGTCTTCTAGGCCATAATTTTTATAACCACCTAAAAACAAAGGTTTGATAACTTGAAAGAGTACAGAAAGAATGGCTGTTGGGGAAAGTAAAGAGCAGCTTCTGCTACGAGGCATTCGACCTCCACTGGTTTATTTTCTGAGTACCCAGTGTATACCAGGCACAGGGCTAGGCTGTGACACATACAGATAAATAGGACATGCTCGTTAATCTCAAGTCTAGTGTGGATGGCGGACCACAACAGAAATGGCTGTCACAGTTATGAATTGTTCTGCAACAGAATGTTTAACAAGGAAAAAACCTGCCATCCCTGAAACTTAAATAAATCATGTATGATCTGGACTTCTGGAGACTCTGGAAACATTCGAAGCTCTGGCAACAGCGGGTCTGCATCACTTCCTCATGGCAATAGTAGGCAGGATAAGGGGATGCCCTCCCCTGTTTGCCGCAGTCCCTACCAACCCCTGTTGTCTCACACCACTCCTACCTGCACGGCCCTGGAGGGCATTTGAGTTTGCAATCTCTGCTTATGGAAGCCGAGCTGTGGGAAGGCGGGGGGTGTCATTAGATGGGTGTTGGGGGGTTCTGTGTACACCACAAGCCGACCCCTGCCCCAAATCATTCTTCTAGATGCCAATTCCCTCGAACTTGTGCCTCTCAGGAAGGAAGATGGCTCTGAAATAAAAAGGTAAACCCAACCTCTACTATGGCCTTCTAGAAATCTGCTTTTCTCTAAAGGAGACGTTGAAGATGTGAAAATATCCTTTCTCAACTTCTTTCCTTGAGAAGGCCTCTCCAGCCTTCTCTGGCATGTGAAGACAGGCCAGGCTGTCAGAGGCAGGCATTTCTCTCTCCCCAGCAGATGCCCCCTGTGTCAGGCCAAAGGTGGGCCTCCCTCCCTGAGGCCCCAGCAGCAGCTGGAAGCTTCTCCAGAGTCAGCAGCGACCCAGGCTCCCCACTCGGCTCACCCCGGAGCAGAGGCCCTCCTCATTAGTGCTCTGAGACGTCTTTCCAGGCTGCCCCCTGAAACCTTTCTCCCGAGCCCAGGGCTGGCGAGCTCTTGCTGGAACCACCTTCGGTCTCGGTTGAGAGCGCTGGGGGCTGAGGGAACCCGGAGCCGCGGCCGCCGGAGTGGGAGAGCTGCGGCCCATTCTGGGTGGCCTCCCCTCCTGCCCAGCCCAAGGACGTCTTGCAGCTATAAATTGAGTAAATTGAAAATGTTACTGAGAGTTGGAGATAAAAGAGAGAGCTGGGTGTCTCCATGAATAAAACATGGGAAGGAGGCCATTTCTTGGAAAAATAGAGAGAATAAATTGTGGCGGATCAATTTTATCTAATTTCTTGGCGGAGCTTCTGACATGCAAATGAACGCGCTCATAATTTATGAGTGAGCTACGGAGATTGCCAGAGGGAAGGGGTGCCTGGATTTCTGGGGGAGGAAGGAGGGGTATGGCCAAGGATTTAGCAAAAGTCCACTAGGCTTATTTCTCCTTAAAACCTTAAAGATTTAGAAACCCTCCCAGGGAATGCAAAAGCCAGGCAGGATAAATTCTAGATCCTTCCGCCTGTCTTTGGGGCCAGTTCCTCTGGGCACCGCTCTGGCTGTCACGGCCACACTGATGGCCCGCTGGCCAGCCCTAGCCACAGCAGACGTGGTCTGACCACCGGGCCTTTGCTCTGTTGCTCTCCGTTTCCCGACACCCCATCTCACCAGCCGGAGTCCCATCCTCGATTTCTGGTTTCCAGCCTGACTCATCCGTGGTAGGTTGGAGCGAACGCACCCTGCCTTCTGTGCTTTTGAGCCAATCCTGCTTACAGACATGTTTTCTTTGGCCTGAGCCATGACCGTTCGGTGTCTGAATCGGTTGCTCAGATTAAGAAAGGAGGAGATTTCTCATGTGCTTCCGGATAGCCAGCTTTTACTGTACGATCAGAACCTTGGGTTACAGCGGCTGATGTTTTCACTGCAGGTCGGCTGGAAACAAGAAGCAGCCCCAGACCCTTCAAGATAGAGCTGCGGACCCCACGGCTCCCTATTGCCTGTCTGGCTCCGAAGCCGTTGATTACTGGATTTGCATCACTGCTTTGCTTATGGTGGAGTTGGTGGGAAAGGGAATTACCTCTTCTTGTGACTCTGACAAAATGGGCAAGTCAGAGAGACAGAGAGAGCAAGTTTCAACAGGGAAGGGACACACTTTTATGGTTGGTAGGAGTGACGAGTGAGCCCAGGGGTAAACGTGTAAAGAGAGCAGGGGTGCCCCGGGCTGCATCCTCATGGAGTTCCTTGGCAAGCCCTGCGGGGACTCCAGACGGCAGCCTCTGTTGTAGGAGTCTCAGCCGCTTTGTCCCATCATCTGGGTTCTCTGTTCTGGAACCACAAGGACAAAGAGAGGGGAGCTTGGAGGAGGATTAGAAACAGCCCAGGCCAGTCTCTGGAGGCCACTCAGCTCCTCTCTGTGAGGCACAGGTTCAGAGAGAGCCTGAAGTCCTGCTGCACAAAGGAGCAAACTGAGGCCCAGACGGCTTGGGAATGGGCAGCCAAGTTGGGAGAGCCTGGCTGTGAAGCCATGTCTGCCTGGCCCCACAGCCCAGCTTGGCTGGTGCCCTCTGGCCCTCTGTTCTTGCCCTTCCTTGGTCTGTGGGGATGATGAGACTTGTGAGCAAAACAGCGTACAACTTGGGGTGCCTGGTTGGCTCTGTTGGTAGAGCATGCAACTCTTGATCATGAGGTTGTTGAGTTCAAGCTTCACGTTGGGTGGAGAACTTACTTAACAAAAACGATTAAAAAAAAACAAAAAACCCATAACTTAAAACCAACAGCTGTGTAGGTGGCCCCAGATGACCCCTGCAAGGCCTCCTGGAAGCTCAGGGACCCTGCCCCTGGGCCTTTGCACTGCTTTTGCTTCTTGTTCTTCATAGTTCTACGTCCTTCTCCTGGAGGTCTTAGTTTCCTGCTCGAAGTGGCCTCCCTGCTTACTCTTGACCCTGTCTTTGAGCACCCAGTTTCCTCTAAAACATCTTACTGATTTGCTTTTGTGTATATTATCTCTCTCCCCCGCCACAGGAATTAAGTACCAGGAGGACAGAGACCGAATCTATTAGCTGCTGAACCCTATGTACACAAGAAGTGCTCAATAATTAAAGAATGAGTGAAAAGTGGAGTGTCCAGGTGTCTGACCCAGAGCAGCCTTCAGAGAGGAGGGTGCTGGCCGGGAAGGAAGTTCTCTGAGCATGAGGCCATGAGACAGAGGGGAAGGGGGCGGGCACAGCTGTCCTCTGAAGTGGGGGTGAGGCGGGCTACCTACCGGAAAGCCTGTTGTTTACAGCCCGACTTTAGAACTCTCGGGTAGCCCAAAGCGCTCACATCTAGAAGGATCTGCAAGCCCACCAGAGCAGGGACAGTTCTGCTGAGACCTGTGAGGACGGGCGGCTGGGGTGCAGCGTAGCATCTGGGAGCGATCCAAGTGAGGCTTCCTCACCCAAATGCCCTGGGGCTTCCTCATGCAGCAGTGAGAATCTGAGCCTCCTGGAGTGTCAGGAATAGGAGGGACACTGAGGCTCAGAGTGGGGGACACCAGGCCCCGGTCATAGCAGGTATCTGCAGACACACAAGTCTGTTGGGGATCAGTCGGCACCTGGGCCCTTTGCGAGTCCAGAGAGATGCGGGAAGTGTCGGTTTTGAGCCTCTAGATGAATGAAAACAAGTACAGAAATGCCCAAATAGGATTTTGAAAATTCTGGTGCATTTTAAACTTTTGCCTTGAGCGAAGGAATACTTCAGTACACTAGAAAGATCCCATGCAATGCACTCTTCAGACGGTAATCCTGGGTGTTAGGAAGCAGTGATCCATCCTCATGTCTGGGAGGGGTGACCTGGGGGTGAACGGACACCCTAATGTGATAGATGCGGGCTAGGTGTCAGTGATGCCCCTCGGGAGAACCTACAGAGCCTAAAGTCGGGGCCTTTCATGGGAGGGGGGCAAAAGCCACATGGCTTCCCTGATACGGGCCTCAGTCGGAACCCTTCTGAACCTTAGTTTTCAGATCTAGTAAATGGGCACACTCCTTAGTCCACTGCTGGGCTGAGCTGGAAATGTCTGTGTGGGAAGTGCTTCGTCCCAAGTCGGGGCTGGCTGTCGGGTTCATGCACAGAGCTGGGACCCAAGCCCACAGCTCCTGCTCTGGAAAGATCTCCTCCCCTCTGCCCCCATAAGCTCATCTCTTGGGAAGGTTTCAGACTCTGCTAGGAGGACCTATCCTTTGAAAGCAGACAAGGGATTTTTCTTCCCAAATCCATTCCTTGGGGGAAGTCTTCAAAGAGCATTCTCGTAATTTCCCGTTATAAAATTTTATGTGCCGTTCTAAACAATGAACTGTGGGCATTAATTGAGCAGACCAGGAGATTTTCTGTTTTTAAATCACAGACTATTTTAAAATGTTCCAGACCACAAGAAACTGGCCTGAGGAAATACACTTCCAGAGGGTGGCCCAGACCTCACTTCCCCCCGCCCGCCTACAGTTGTCCTTGTTACATCGGCATTTGCCAGGAAAGGTGGCCATACTGGAAGCTTCTGGGCTCTGCTGCTTGCTTGTGTGTGTGACTACTGGCTTTCCACCTGCTCTGCTTGCCAGGCACATGGCAGGTCTGTGTCCATCCATCCATCCATCCATCCATCCATCCATCCATCCATCCGTCGGTCCAGTCATCCATCTGTCCGTCCTTCCATCCATCCATCCGTCTGTCTGTCTGTCTGTCCATCTGTGAATCCATCCAACCAAACAATATTTGTTGAGTAGCTACTATGTGCCAAGCTGTGGGCATAGAGCCATGAACAAAACAGACAAAATCCCTCCCCTCCTGGAGCTGCCATTTTCACAAGGGAGACAAAGAGAACAAACACAATAAATAAGAACATTATACAGTGTATTAGAAGGTAATGAGGGCTTTGAAGAAAACCTAATTAGGGATGAAGGATGAGGCAGGAAGGAGTGGATGGGGGTGGGGGTGGGGGTGGGGATCTGGAGGAAGCTGGGAAGCAAGCCACTGGGATGTCTCCGGTGGAAGTGTTATAGGTATGAGGAGAGAGCAAGTGCAAAGGCCCTGAGGCATGCCAGTCTGTTCATCCAGTGAAGACTTTAAAATGACCCTGAGAGAAGTGAGGAACCGCAGCAAGACTCCAAACAGAGGAGGCATAAGCCCTGGGCCCTGGCCAGCATTTTAAAAGGACCACCAATCAACACAAATAAAAGGCAACCTAGGAAATGGAGAGCACTTGGCTCAGTTGGAGGAGCATTCGACTTTTTTTTTTTTTTAAAAAAGATTTTATTTATTTATTTGACAAACAGAGATCACAAGTAGGGAGAGAGAGAGAAGCAGGCTCCCCGCTGAGCAGAGAGCCCAGTGAGGAGCTCAGTCCCAAGACCCTGAGATCATGACCTGAGCTGAAGGCAAAGGCTTAACCCACTGAGCCACCCAGGTGCCCCAGAGCATTCGACTCTTGATCTTGACCTCACGGTTAGGAGTTTGAGCCTTGCAGTGGGTGTAAAGGTTACTTAAAAATAGAACTTAAAGAAAAAGGCAACCTATGGAATGAGAGAAAATATTTACAAATACCATATTGGATAAAGGGGCAATATCCAAAATAGATAGCTTCTAAAACTCAACACTCTGAAAACAAACAATCCACTTAACAAATAGGCAGCAGACACGAACAGACATTTCTCTGAAGAAGACATCCAGATGGTCAGCAGACACGTGAAAAGATGCTCAACATCACTCATCATCAGGAAAATGCAAATCAAAGCTACAAGGAAATATCACCTCACACCTGTCAGAAGGGCTAAAATCAGCAACACAGGAAACCACAGATGTTGGCGAGGATGCGGAGAAAGGGGAGCCCTCTCGCATGGTTGGTGGGAATTCAGGCTGGTGCAGCCACTCTGGGAAACAGAATGGAAGTTCTTCAGAAAGTTAAAAATAGAGCTATGCTACAATCTAGTAATCACAATATCGGTATTTACCCAAAGCATACAGGAACATTAATTCAAAAGGATACACACCCCCCCAACATGTTTATAGCAGCATCATTTATAATCCCCAAGATCTGGAAGCAGCCCCAGTGTAATTTCAACAGATGAATGGGTACAGAAGGTGGGGTGTATATGCACACTGGAATACTACTCAGCCATCAAAAGAACGAAATCTTGCCATTTACAAGGACATGGATGGAGCTAGGGAGAATCATGCTAAGTGAAGTAAGTCAGTCAGAGAAAGACCAACGCCATATGATTTCAGTCATGTGTGGAATTTTAAAAAAAGGATTTTACTTACTTATTTGATACAGAGAAAGACATCACAAGTAGGCAGAGAGGCAGGGAGAGAGGGGGGGAAAGCAGGCTCCCTGCTGAGCAGAGAGCCTGATTCAGGACTCGATCTCAGGACCCTGAAATCAGGGCCTGAGCTGAAGGCAGAGGCTTAACCCACTGAGCCACCAGGTGTCCCTCATGTGAGGGATTTAAGAAACCAATCAAGTGAACCACAGGAACAAAAAAAAGAGAGAGAGAGAGAGAGGCACACCCAGAAATAAACTCTTAACTCTAGGAACAAACTCATGGTGACCAGAGGGGAGGCGGTGTGTGGGGGGCTGGGTTCCACAGGTGATGGGGATGATGGAGGGCACTTGTGGTGATGAGCCCCGGCTGATGCATGGAAGTGTTGAATCACTACGTTGTACACCTGAAACTAACACAACACGGTATCTTAACTAACTGGAATTAAAATAAAATTTAACAAAAAATAGGACTGCCTGGCTGCTGTGTTTTCAACAGAGCTGTTCTATCACAGAAACTACTGGCCAGCCACGTGTGGCCACGGAGTGCTTGAAATGTGGCCTGCTAAATTGACATTCGCCGTGTGTGTATGTATAGAGTGGATGCCAAAGATATGCTCTGGGGACACCCAGGTGGCTCAGTCGGTTGAGCCTTTGCCTTGGGGTCAGGTCAAGATCCTGGGGTCCTGGGATCAAGCCCCGCATCAGGCTCATTGCTCCACGGGGAGCCTGCTTCTCCCTCTCCCTCTGTTTCTGCCCCTGCTTGTGCTCTCTCTCTGCCCCCTGCTTGTGCTCTCTCTGTCTCTCTTAAGTAAATAAGATCTTAAAAAAAAAAAAAAACTATTAAAAAAAAGTACTCTGAAAGAAATAAGGTAAACTACTTCGCCAACTATTTTATTTTATTTTAAAGATTTTATTTATTTATTTGACAGAGAGAAATCACAAGTAGTCGGAGAGGCAGGCAGAGAGAGAGAGGGAAGCAGGTTCCCTGCTGAGCAGAGAGCCCGATGCGGGACTCGATCCCAGGACCCTGAGATCATGACCTGAGCCGAAGGCAGTCGTCCAACCAACTGAGCCACCCAGGCGCCCCCATCATCAACTCTTAAAACGCCGATTACATGTTGAAATGATAGCATTTTAGATATGTTTAAAGTTACTAAAATTAGTATTATCCATTTTCTTTTGCTTTTTAAAAATGTGGCTATAAAGACATGAGAATCCACACCCATGGCTCATGTTGTATTTCTGCTGGACAGCACCGTTCTATGTGGTGCAAGACCAAGGGCAGAAGAGGGGAGACAGGAGGCCAGGGACTGGTCCTGGTGGGAGGTGATTGCAGGAGGTGGGATTATGAGCGTGTGTGTTTTGTGAAGCTGAGTCAGCGGCTGCACGGGGTGGGGGTGGGGATGCGTACTTCCACCATAGATGTGTGTGGAATGAGTACTTGGCACAGGCTCTGCCCATGGAGCTGGGGTGGGGAGGAGTGTGGAAAGGGAGATCAGCCCCAGAGGCAGAGGCTGGGGTGGGGGTGGGGTGTGTGTGTGTGTGTGCAAGGTGCAGGCCAGAGGGAAGCTGGGTGTCCGCATGGGGGCAGTATAAGCCCAGGTCTCCTGCGACAGCTGCCCAAGGGACGCCCAGGCCTTTACTTCTTCATCTGTACAATGGACGCAGTAGGGCTCAAACTCCCAGAGTGGAAAGTTAAAGGTAAGGCATGGCAGAGACTAAGTGTCCAATCCGTGAGGGGCTCCCATTAGTGAGCTAGGACTCGCGGTGACCTGGGACATATGGCTCCACTTCTTCAGTCTGATAGTAGGGTGGGGTGGAGGGGATCTCTGCTTCCTTCTACCACCCTCTTTCAGCTCAGCCTAGTGCTGAGCCTTGCACACAGTAGGTCCCGAATAAAGACAATTGAATAAGCAAGGGAATATTGGGAGGCACTGGGGTAATGTTTGTTGAATGCAAAGCGCAAGAATGCTGGATGGAAATCACCCCAGTGTTGATTGAGTTATGAGCGATCCACATCTGTCCAGCTGTGCCCACCCACCGCCGCCTGGACCCAGGCCTCCATCACCTCTCACCCGGGAACCCACAGTAGCCCGCTCACTGGTTTCTTTCCTTCCTCTTACCTTCTGCAGCCTTTCTCCACACAACAGCCAGAGGGAGCTTGTAAAAGTACATCAGGGGCACCTGGCTGGCTCAGTAGATAGAGCATGTGACTCTTGATCTCCAGGTTGTGAGTTCAAGCCCCACACCCAGCAGGGTGCCTACTTAGACACAGAAACAGTAGCAACTAAGTACATCAATCAGACCATCCCACCTCCCCAGGTGGAAACCTTCTACAAGTTTCCCCTGCAACCAAAACGCAATTCTGCAACCCCCAGCATGATCTGGCCCTGTGTCCCTGGCCAACTTCAAGTCGTAATGCTTTTACTCTCTATGCTTTCTTTCCTGTCCTGGAACTCAAGCCTGTGTCTGCTTCAGGGCCTTTGCACTTGCTGCCTGTCAAAATCAGTCGGATGAACAGATGTGCGTATCTGGGTGAACGTGAGCCCTCCGTATGCATGGTCTCATCCAGTCCCCACAGGGCTCTTCGACCATCAGTGTCCTGAGGATTCAGAGCAGGATGTCTGACTCCACGGCCTGTGCTCTTGAATGCAGTGTGATGCCGTCCCGCAGATCTAGGTTCTGGTGCGGGTCTGCCAGAGCAGTGACCTTGGTCAAGTGCCCGCCTGCCTGCCCTTCTGACTCCAGGCCTATTAGCTCAGTGTTCTCGACGTCCCTGCAGCTCTGCTGATCCAAGGGGTTCTTGGGTGTAAATGCTCCCTGGGGAAAACTTACATTTGGGATGTTCTTTTTTTTTTTTTTTTAATGATTTATTTATTTGAAAGAGAGAGAGAGCGAGAGAGCACACTCATTAGTGGGGTGAGGGGCAGAGGGAGAAAGAGACTCTCAAAGCAGACTCCATGCAGAGCCTGGCGCGGGGCTCGATCCCATGATCCTGAGACCACAACCTGAGCTGACACCAAGAGTCACATGCTTAACTGGCTGAGCCATTCTCACAGGAACCTTGCCAACCTGCCCCACCGCACTTACTGTTGGATTATAAATATATACGCATATTAACATCTGCTTTCTCTTAATTCCTTTCTTAATTTATGAATTTCACTTGAGGACGGTGAACAGGGTGTGACACGATAGATGATATCAAAGGTGACTTTCTGTCGTGGGGGGTGACAGGGTCCGAACAGGGGCCTGGAGCACAAGGTAGGGGCCTGGCACTGGCACGCGGGGCTGCTGCTGGCGGCTGGTGTCTATGCTTACACCGGAGAGGGAGTCACGCTGGTGTACACATGGCTAAAAATTCAGGAAGCTGAACCCTGCAGAGGGGATCCCTTAACTGTGCGTAAACCACACCGGTTTAAACAATAATGAGAGGAGCGTCTGGGTGACTCAGTCTGTGAAGCAGCTGCCTTCAGCTCCAGTCATGATCTCAGGGTCCGGGGATCGAGCCCTGCATCGTGCTCCCTGGTCATCAAGGAGTCTGCTTCTCCCTCTCCCTCTGCAACCCCCACCAGCTTGTGCTTGCTCTCTCTCTCTCAAATAAATAAAATCTTTAACAAAAAATAAAGGGGGATGATAGATGTGAAATAAATAAAAGGCACGGAAAGACCACACAGGAGGCAAGGGCTGGGCTTGCAGCCTGCGTGGTGCCCTTGGCCTGCCTCACGCCGGACGCTCTCAGCTCCAGTATCTCCTCCCTGCCCCCACCTCCTGAGCTCCCTTCATCTGTCCTGCCCGGGTGCCTGGGACACAGGCTGCCTACAGTGGCGTTTGTTGAACGAAGAAGCGCCCACTGAGCTCAGGAGGAGGAACAAGAGCCGAGGCTCATTCTTTTTTTTTTTTCCCCCCGAGATTTTATTTATTTATTTGACAGAGAGAGAGATCACAAGTAGGCAGAGAGGCAGGCAGAGAGAGGGGGAAGCAGGCTCCCCGCCTAGCAGAGAGCCCAATGTGGGGCTCTATCCCAGGACCCGGAGATCACGACCTGAGATGAAGGCAGAGGCTTAACCCACTGAGCCACCCAGGCGCCCCGAGGCTCATTCTTTTAACCAGGACAAGGTGCACGTTCAGAATCTGCAAGTCCAGAGGAGGGGGAGGGGGAAGCACCATGTCCCCCGCGCACTGCCTGTGCCAGGTGCTCCCGGGGCTCCTGCTCGAAGGTCAGCTCAGGTAATTGTACCCTGGAAGCTGGTACCTGGGTGGCACTGGGTTAGAGGTGCGGACCAGAGCCCGCAAGAGCGGGGCGCAGAGCCAGGGCTGCACCCAGGTCTGCCTGCCTCCAGAGCCCAAGCCTTGGCCCTCACTTTCCCTGCAGCGTCTTGCTCAAGTAGAAGCTGAGAAACCAGACGATGGCTCCGCCCCACTGTCCTGAGGCTTCCTTACCTCCCTGTGCCGGGTCCTCAAATGTCTAGTCTTTATTTTATTTATTTATCTAAATTATTTATTTATTTATTTGACAGAAAGATAGAGAGAGAGAGTGCACAAGCAGGCAAAGTGGTGGGCAGAGGGAAGGGAAGAAGCAGGCTCCCCACTGAGCAGGGAACCCAATGCAGGGCTCGATCCCAGGACCCTGGGATCATGACTTGAGCCCAAGGCAGCCACTTAACCAACTGAGCCACCCAGGTGCCCCAATGTCCAGTCTTTAAATTTGATTTCCTTATCAGCCAAGATATAGATACCATCTGACCTTCGGTTGCTGTATTCTCAAAATAACGCTTTTCCATGAAAGCAGGTGAGACTACAGTCAGACCCAAGACAGCACCTCCTGGCTATATGTGATAATACACTGTTCTGGGTAGGTCAGCTGTGGTTGAGAGGAAAGCAGGGCCGGCATCCAGGGAGATCTATGGTCTCATGGGCCCAGATTCTGATTCTCCACAAACTCCTGGCTCTTAGGACCCACCTCGGAAAGAGTGAGGCCAGCCAGGCACGAGGCCTCTTGGGACCCACGTCCCTGTGCTCCCCAGAGCCGCAGGAGCCCAGCAGACCCAGAGGATACATGGGGGGAGAGAGAGAATGTTGGTAAACTTTTCCAAGCAATTTTCCGGTGGCCTGCTGCTTCTCTGGGCTCTGTCTCCCAAGGGTGCAAGGCCCTGGGGAGGGGGCTGTGGGTGATTGGAGCCTGGCAACTTCCAAGCAAACTATGTGTCCCTTAGGGCTCCTTCCCAGGAGGACCGTTGACCCCAGAGCCTCACTTTCCAGTCCTTTCCCTCAGGAACTTGTCCCCTCCTGGGTCGGGGCCCAGGTTGCTGGGCAGAGGCCACCAAAGACCCTGGGGACCAAGGGAAGCTTGGAGAAAGCCCCGAGGTCTGCTGCTCCAGGGGCCCGGTTGCCAGGCCCTCCCACTCCAGGACCGGAGTTGAACTCCCCGTGCTCCTGAAGGGTGGGGGCTCCCCCGGGGCCATGAGTGGCCTGGGTGGAAGATAAATATAGCGGAGTTAAAGCAGGCAGGAGGGATCTTACAGGAGCAGCCTACGGGTGCCTCCCAAACACGGAACAGTCACCACTCTCAGGGAACTGACAGCCAGGAAGTGGGCCAATGACAAAAGCGATCAGAGCTGTGGTGACAGTCATTAGAGTGGCTTGGCAGAAAGCAATGAGGTGTGGGAATAGACAGTAGGGGGACCAGGGACAGCCTCTCTGAGGAGGGGCGCTTCCACAGGCAATTGCCCCAGGCAAGTGTAAAGGCCCTGAGGCAGGAAGTGCTGGAGAAGTTCCGGATGAAGGAAGATGGCCAGAGTGTCAGTCCATGGAGGTCGGGAGTGAGGTCAGCAGAGCCTGTGTCGTGCTGGGCCAGGCTGGCCATGGGCACAAGATGGCTATTATTTTAATTGTCAGAGAAGCCACTGGGAGGTTTTAGCAGAGGATTGATTTGACCGTCTTAGTATTTGGAGAACATTGTCCTGGAGGCTGTAAGGGGAACAGGTTGGAGGAGCTAGTGGGGGAGACCTGTTAGGGTAAAGGATGGACTGGGGGTGGGGGTCCCTGAAGACCCTCGAGGTCCTTTAGATACTTGGGACAATGCTTGAGTTTCCTCTTCAGTCTTCATGGCAACAAAAGGGCGACCTGCTGAGGCATTTGCACCTGGGATTTACCTTGCTTTATAATTTTTACCCCATGTGGCTGCTGTGGGGTTTGAGGGGGGCCAAGGCAGTTGTTAAAAAATAGTTCTGCTTTCCAGAATGTAGGGAACAAGAAGGGACGGGACTCCACCTCTGACCAGGGAATGCCAGGGCGATGCCGGGCAGCTAGTCAGAGGGCACCACAGCTGGCCTCACCCCCAGGGACAAAGCCCAGTGGAGGGGGCGGGGAAGTCTGCTTTCTACGTTGGCCCTCGGGTTGAAAAGTGGGCACTTACCGGGCGCTAGTGTCTGAGGTGGGAGCTTGCCACCACCATCACTGTCTAACTGATAATAATCCTCTCTGCAGGATGCACCAGGGGCAACAGCTTGTCCCCGCCTGTCTCCAGACTGTCACCAGAGTGACCCGGTCTCTCATCGCCAGGGGCCAAGAAAAACCCAGCTGTAAGTTCTATAGAGAAAGATCTCAAGTTGGGTCTGGTGCAAGGTGGAGGAATAGCTTGGTGGGGAGCGCGGAAAAGGTTGAAAAAGGTGAAGCTGTAGGCCAAGACTTCACTTTTCCAAAGGCTCTGGAAAAATCGGGATAGAATAACAAAGATGCAGAAGAAGCCCCTTACAGGTGCTTGAAATTCAAACTCTGGGCTTCTCCCTTCATGAGGCTGGATGGTGCTGCCAAGGTGGGAACTCCGGGAGAGCATGGTAGGGTCGGCGGCCCTGAAGTCTTCTGGCAAAAGAAACCCGAGGGTCAGTTATGGATCAGGGCAGCATCAAGGTGAAGCATGTGGGTGTGGAGTAAGCACCCCGAGTCTGCAGAGCTGCTCGGTCAGGAACACCCGTGGAGACAAGACCTCCAGTGCAAGTGGTGATTTAGGGGTGACCTCAGGGAGCACCAGGAGGATGGTGGGAAATCGGGGGGCCAGGAAGGGGACGCCATACAGAGTGGGTTTTTGAGCAATTGGAGCTCATCCCTTTGGGGAGATCTGGGCATGAATGTACAGCGTGTCCCCGAGGGTGGGGGGCAGCTGGGATGTTGATACCCCGAATCTCACCACCATGGATGGAAGGCTGCTTGGAGGGCTGTTAGCTCGGCAGTACCCAGGCTGGCCGTGTACATGGGCAGCGTCCCCTCGGATGACCAGAAAAAGACCCCCGGCAAAGAGATGGAGCTGCTAAGGCCTCACATCCCTATTCCCCTGATGTGCCTCTGAACATTGCCTCCTAAATATTCACTTGCCCACTTGGCCCGGGATCCTTGTCTTGGGATTTCCTTGGGGGTGGTGGACCCAGGTGAAAAATAACCAGGAACGGGGACACTAACTTGGCTTTGTCCCCTCAGTTCCTTTGTTCTCCTCATGCCTTTCCTCGTCAGCCACACAAGACCCATGTGAGGCCCCAAATGAGTCAAATTATGCTCAGTGAGGCTCTTCACACCTTTACCCGTGCCCTCTGCCTGGATTGTCTTGCCTCCTTCCTTCCCTTGGCAAACTTCATGGATCTCCTTGCTTCTAGAAGCCTTGTTCTTCTGTGTCTGACTTACTTCACTCAGCGTAATGTTTTCAAGGCACATACGTAGGGTAGCACGTGGCAGAATTTGACTTTTTGTAGGACTAATGTTCCCTTGTATGTATCTGCCATATTTATCCATTCTTCTTTTCTTTTCTTTTCTTTTCTTTTTCTTTCTTTCTTTCTTTTTTTTTTTTTTTTTTTTGACAGAGAGAGATCACAAGTAGGCAGAGAGGCAGGCAGAGAGAGAGGAAGAGAAGCAGGCTGATGCAGGGCTCGATCCCAGGACCCTGGGACCACGACCCGAGCGGAAGACAGAGGCTCAACCCATTGAGCCACCCAGGCGCCCCCATATTTATCCATTCTTCTGTTGATGGATATTTGGGTTGCCTTACTTTTTAACAATTTTTTATTTTTTAATTTATTTTCTTTTGATGTTATTTATTTATTTGAGAGAAAGAGAGAGACAGAGGGTGTACATGAGCAGGGGGAGGGGCCCAGGTTGAAGCAGACCCCGCGGGGCTGCGGGGCAAAGCCTGACTCGATCCCAGCACTCCGGGATCATGACTTGAGCTGAAGGCAGACCCTTAACTGACTGAGCCACTCAGGTGCCCCTGGACTCGCTTACTTTTTAAACTCAGCTCTGTCCTAAGCAGCATTATCCGTGAAAGCAAGAGTTGGATGGGACATTTTGTTTTGAATACCCATGAAAATAAATCTACAAAGCAAGAAAATGAAAATGTGTCCAGGACCCCTGGAGGGATCCCGCCTGCCGCTAGGGCTTCTCCTGCCCCTCTGGGCATTTACAGGACAAAAGCAAGCTTCCCCCATGGCCAGTCTCGAGGCCTCACCAGAGCAAGGTGCATTTCCAGCAAACCTGGAAATGGTTTGCTGATGGCTTTAGGCCTGAGGCTCAGAGTCTGCTTTGGCCAGAAAGATGCAGACAACCTAGCAGTCCGGGACCTTACGTCCGGACCCACCTGTGCTGGAACTGGGGTTCGGCGTGTGTGCGCGGAGCCCCATTACCTCGTCACCGCCCGGTCCCCCCACCCCCTTCCGCGTTCCCTGAGCCTGACAAGTCAGTGCTGCCCAGTCTGACCCCCCAGCGGCCAGCCCCCGGGGTCGTCGGCCTGCAGGCTTTCGCTGGGCACAGGAGCCCATGTTGCCATCCATAGAGCAGACCGAAACGCCCGAGAATTAATGGCCCCGGATGGCTGCCCCCCAGGACTGAGCCCCAGCCGCTTTCAGGGGTAACACGCGGGACAATACACCCTTTAGTGGCTGCTGTCCCCTCCCTGTCCATGTCCACCCTCCCCCCGGGGGTATTTCCCGAGACCCTCCCCTAAGTGAACAACTTACACTGAAACCCGGGTCTCAGCCTGTGCGTCCGGGGGGACGCACGCCTGCGCCCCGGAAAACAGTCCATTTCAGCGGGGTCTCCCCGCCCAGGAAACACGGGTTTTTCTTCCCGGTGGCTTGCAGTGCTGCGATTGGGGTGGAGCTGCGGGAGGACCCGAAGCGGGCCGGCTTTCGGGCGGTCTGTTTTCCGCAGGGGTTACCCCAACTGGATAGAGCTTCTCAAAGAAGAGGAAACATGGTAATTAACATATGAAATCCTTACTTCTGATGTTATTAAATTTGTTACGATTATACAGCGCAGAGCATATTGAAAAGGCAAATTAAAATGTTATGTGTTAATAAGCTTGGATTAAATTGGGTTTTGAGAACCCGGGGAGGCGGAGTTAGTCCCACACGGATGCTGTGTAAGGGTGTTCAAGGAGCCTTTTCCTCCCGGAGAAGCTACTGCCTCTGAAATTACTCGAAAAGACACAGGATCTTAAGAGCATCCTTCCCGGTCTGAACGTATAGGAAGATTTGTGAGTGTGTTTCTGTCGAGTGTATGTTTAGAAGTGGGTGTCTCTACACTTCAGTCCCCTGACAGGAGTGTGGAGAAAGGAAGGGGGAGATTAAGGAAGCTCTAGAGGGGGCGCCTGGGTGGCTCAGTGGGTTAAAGCCCCTGCCTTCAGCTCAGGTCATGATCCCAGGGTCCTGGGATCGAGTCCCGCATCGGGCTCTCTGCTCTGCAGGGAGCCTGCTTCCTCCTCTCTTTCTCTCTGCCTGCCTCTCTGCCTACTTGTGATCTCAGTCAAATAAATAAATAAAATCTTAAAAAAAAAAAAAAAAAAGGAAGCTCTTGAGGGGCACCTGGGTGGCTCAGTGGATTAAGCCTCTGCCTTCCGCTCAGGTCATGATCACAGTGTCCTGGGATCCAGCCCCACATCAGGCTCCCTGCTCCTGGGGGAGCCTGCTTCCCCCCCTCTCTCTGCCTGCCTCTCTGCCTGCTAGTGATCTGTCTCTCTGTCAAATAAATAAAATAAAATTAAAAATAAAAGTAAGAAAGAAAGCTCTTGGGGTGCCTGGGTGGCTCATGGGATCCGGCCCCACATTGGACTCTCTGCTCAGCGGGGAGCTTGCTTTCTCCCCTCTCCTCTCTCTGCCTGCCTCTCTGCCTCCTTGTGATCTTTCTGTCAAAAAAAAAAAAAAAAAAAAAAAAAAAAGAAAGCTCTTGAAAGGAAGGGAAAAAAACAAACCCACCCACTTTCTGCAGAGTAAGTGCTGGGGGCTGGATTCACAGACGTGAGGCTTTGCCCTCCATCCCACAAGCTCTGGGTGACAGGTGTCCCAAACTCGGGAGACTTGAGTGAGCAAGCTTGGTCCAGGATAGGGCTATGTTGTCCCCGGCCCTTGGAAGGATGACATGTGGAGAGCCTCAGTCAGAGGGACTCAGGGCAGAAGCCCGAAGACTGCTCTCTCTCAGCAAGGTCTCCCAGGACGCTCTGGCCAGGCCCAGCAACTTCTTCACAATTGTCATCACCTTTCTTATGGGCTTGGATGTCTCTCTACCTTGGTCTCACCTCCCTGTTCTGTGGCTTCTCCTCAGGGCCCCCCATCCAGTGCCCGTCCTCCCCTAACCTAGCCCCCATGATGCCTTCCCTACCTTGTGTTTCATGTATCCGAATATCCAAGCTGGGGTCTGGGGAACCTGTGGTGGGTTACCCCCGCCATGGGATGATCACCCTAAAGCTGTGCAGCCTTAACACGGGAAACATTTTTCATCTCCCACATATTCTGTGGGTCAGACCTCTGGGAGCGGCTGAACCGGTTGGGTCTGGATGAAGATCTCACACAAGGGAACTGTCAAGATGTCAGGGTTTGGTCACCTGAAGATTTGATGGCTGGAGGAGGTGTTTCCGAGATGACTTACTCACCCGATGGCTGACAGGCCTTCGTCCCTTCCCATGTGGATCTCTCTAGAAGCCTGCTTGAGTGTCCTCATGACATGGCCACTGGCTTTCCCCAGAGCCAGTGATCCACGAGAGAGGGAGAGAGAGAGAACAAGAAGAAAGCTGTGATGCCTTTTGTGATCTAGACACATATCGTTATTTTTACCATATTTGATGCATTAGAAGCAAGTCACTACGGATAGCCCACACTTGAGGGGAGGGAACGAGCTTCCCCATTGGGAGGGAGGGGTGTCAAAGGGCTTACAGACAAACTTGGAAACCATCACAGATGCTTCCCTGCCACATCTGTCTTTTTACATCGGACCAGCTTTAAATGTTAAATGGTGAACATGACTTAAAAAAAAAAAAATCATAGAAGTTATACAGATTCACTGCAAACAATTCAGCAAGCATCGAAAAGTAGAAAGTAGGGACAAACCCCTCTCCTCTAACCACCTAAATAACTTCTATTTACAATTTAGGCTTTTCTATCCAGACTTTTTTTCTGTGCACAGTCGTGTTGGTCACGTGGGGGCAGGAACGGTGTTACCGGAGACCTGGAGACTGGGTGGGGGTCGGAGCAGTGGGAGAGGGGCCACCTGGAGCTGTGACCTTAACCTCAGGGATTCAGTCACTGCCAAGACCACAGAAAGGCAAAGAGGCGCCCGAGAACTAAATACTCTGGCCTCTCTCTTCTCCTGTCTTCTGATCTCCTCCTCCAGGGGTCCACCCGTGGCTGAGACACAGGGAGTCAGAGAGCAGGGGGGGTCCCCGGAGATGTGCTCTGGTGCAGTGAGACCAGGACTCAGGAGGAGGAGAAGGGTGAAAAGTATACATAGAGGGGGGCAAAGGGAGAGTCAACGGCGCAGTAGGTAAGTACCTCTTAAGTACACTTGGGTTCTTTTTTTTTTTTTAAAAGATTTTATTTATTTATTTGTCAGAGAGAGAGAGAGAGAGAGCACAGGCAGACAGAATGGTAGGCAGAGGCAGACGGAGAAGCAAGCTCCCTGCCGAGCAAGGAGCCTGATGTGGGACTCCATCCCAGGACACTGGGATCATGACCTGAGCTGAAGGCAGCTGCCCAACCAACTGAGCCACCAGGCGTCCCGCACTCGGGTTCTTTTTAATATGATTTTGCGTTCTTTTTTGTTTTTTGTTTTTGCGTTCTTTTTTGTTGTAAACTAAACTTTAAATTCCATATGGAAAGAACGTCCCCAAGTGGCCAGAGAGTCTTGGAAATCATGACATTTCATGGCAGCGGAGCATCCCAAGGACTGGCACTTACTGACCTCCCCTGCGCCTGCCCTCTTCTTCCAACCCTTGCCTACCCCACCCCCCTTGCTGATCAGTGTCCCCCTCTGTGGCTCCAATCCATTCTCCACCCATCTCCGGTGGGATTGGCCCATGACACAGGACTGCTCATATTATTTGTCCTGCTTAAGACCCTTCCCTGGCTTCCCACTGCTCTGGGGATGAACCCCAGGCTCTTCCCTGTGTCTGCCAAGAGCCTCGTCTGGCCAATGCATCCCCGGATCCAGCCACACGGGGCTCTGCGGGTGGGATGCAGTGAGTGTAATGGTTAGGGCCTGGACATTGGAGTCAGGCTGCCTGGGCTCAGTCTCAGCTCTGGTACAGGCCCACTCTCTCCGACTTTGCTCTGACCTTGGGTAGGAGGGGACTCAGATTTAATCCCCGAAGAGAGTTTGGAATGGTCTTTGGGGTATTGCAAGCACTCAGTACCTCCTTAAGGGGATCCATCTCCTCCTTAGGGTGACGACTCCCTGAACACACTGAGCAGTTCTCAGACATGACCTTCCACAAGAGCCGGGTTCCGGGCCTCTCCTCTTGAATCGGGTGGGCTGAAGACCGCTTCAACCAATAGAATGCAGTGGGAATGGTGCTTTATGACTTCATTTCTTCCTTTAGGATTTTATTTATTTATTTTTAAAGATTTTATTTATTGGGGCGCCTGGGTGGCTCAGTGGGTTAAGCTGCTGCCTTCGGCTCAGGTCATGATCTCAGGGTCCTGCGATGAGTCCCACATCGGGCTCTCTGCTCAGCAGAGAGCCTGCTTCCCCTCTCTCTCTGCCTGCCTTTCTGCCTGCTTGTCATTTCTCTCTGTCAAATAAATAAATAAAATAAAATAAAATAAAAGATTTTATTTATTTATTTGACAGACAGAGATCACAAGTAGGCAGAGAAGCAGGCAGAGAGAGAGGAGGAAGCAGGCTCCCTGCTGAGTAGAGAGCCCAATGCGGGGCTCAATCCCAGGACCCTGGGATCATGACCTGAGCCAAAGGCAGAGGCTTTAACCCACTGAGCCACCCGGGCGCCCCTTCGTTTAGGATTTTATTTGTTTATTTATTTATTTTGAGAGAGAGAAAAGGAGAGAGCTGGAGCAGGGGGAGGAGCAGAGGGAGGGGGACAAGCAGACTCCATGCTAAGTGGGGAGCCCCATGCGGGGCTCGATCCCACAACCCGGAGATCATGACCTGAGCTAAAATCAAGAGTCAGACGCTTAACTGACTGAGCCACCCAGGTGCCCCGAAGCTTTGTGACCTTGGAGGCCAAGTGACAAAGGGAGTTCGGCTTCTATCTTTTCTACTGGACTCCTCCTAAGTAGATTCCTAAGCTTCCGGTCTAACTGTGCTGCCATGATGTAAGGAAGCCTGGGCTGCACAGACAGATCCTGAGCAGGCCTGCTACCTGGCCGACCTCGTCCTTGTGTCCTCCTGGTCCAGGGACAGGCCTGTGAGGGAGATTTCAGAGGGCTTCAGCCCTCAGTCTGGAGTTGCTCCAGCTGCAAGGTTTCTAGCTGAGGCCCTGGACATGGAGCAGCAGAGACAAGCTGTCTGCACTCTGCCTTGTCCAAGTTCCTGACCTGCAGAGTCCGCGAACATGACAAAATGGTTGTTTAAAGCTGCTAAATGCTCTGCCTTCGGCTCAGGTCATGGTTTCAGGGTCCTGGGATAGAGCCCCGCATCAGTCTCTCTGCTCAGCGGGGAGCCTGTCTCTCTCTCTCCCTCCGCCTGTTTTTCTCTCTCTACCTGCCTTTCTACCTACTTGTGATCTCTGTCTGTCAAATAAATAAATAAAATCTTAAAAAAAAAAGTTGCTAAATGTTGGAGTGATTTGTTGCATAGCCGTAGATCACAGATACACACACGACCATCTCTTCCTCCTCCTCCCCCGTCTTGTTCTAGTTCCCCTCCGCCTCCTCCTCCCTCTCTTCCTCTTCTTCTCCTTGGCAAACTCCTGCACATTCTTCATGGCCCTGTAAAAGTGTCACCTCTTCCCTTGTGAAGCCTTCTCTGATTCCTCCCTGCCCTCACAGAATCTCGTGTGTGCCTCCAGTGGCCCTTTTCTCACTGAGTAGATGCGTTTTCTCATCCCTCTTTCCCCTTGGACCGGTCCACCTGGAGAGCAGACACTGGGGTTCCCCTTTCTCCCGCCAGCATCTGGTCAGGGCTGCACAATGTAGTAGCTTCCATTTGCTGAATGATGATGCATAAAGGAGGCCAGTGCTGTTGCTCTGCAGGAGCTGGCCTGGATGACAGAACTTTCTAGAAGATGCTGACATCGTTTCCACATCGTGGGACTAGATGGATGTTGGTATAGCAGAATAAATCCTGACTCATTCAAATCCTATAATATCACATGGGCATCTCCACAAATGTCCAGCTGCAGGCCCCGCCCCTGGTCACCAGTGCCACCCTCCGGGCACGGGGGGGATAGCGGTGCGGGCCCATGTACTGGGTCTGCCAGGTGATCCCAGGTGCAGTCAGAGTGGAGAAGCACTGCTGTTTAACCATGACAACAACATTAATGATGATGCTGGCTAACGCTTCCTGAATATTTACGTGCCAGGTGTCAGCCTGTGGTTTTTCATGAATTAACTTATTTAACCTCCACCACTGCCCAATGAGGGGAAACTACAATCGTCTAGCACTTTTTAATAGCTTCATTGTGGTATAATGGAATACCCTAAATTCTACCTCTTAAAATATATAATTTGGGGGCGCCTGGGTAGCTCAGTGGGTTAAAGCCTCTGCCTTTGGCTCAGGTCATGATCTCAGGGTCCTGCATTGGGCTCTCTGCTCAGCAGGGAGACTGCTTCCCTTTCTCTCTCTATGCCTCTCTGTCTACTTGTGATCTCTGTCTTTCAAATAAATAAATAAAATCTTAAAAAAAAAAGACCCAAGGCCTTTTAATAAATACATAAATAAATAAGTTAATTAATTAATTTGTGTTGTTTCAAGTGACTACGTTTGTGGAAATTTGTTACAGCAGCAATGAGAAACTAATACAGTGACCTTGCCTAAGTCCTTCAGGACGTATGTCCGTGCCCTGGAACAACAGCAGGAACTTCTGCATGTCCAGGAGCAGCTGGGGCAGACCGAGCATCTAGGCAGAGGATGTGGACGCCTGGGCAGCATGCTTGTACCCCCAGACTCCTGCCCCAAGTTCAGCACTGGTTCTGGTTGAAAGATTGCCAAGGACACAGTGGGGCGGCTGGGAGGCAGGAGGTCTCAGAGCTCAGAGATGTCTGGGCAGAATAAATCATTCCCCAGTTCTTTTGGAGCCTATGGTGAACGCAAGAGGCAGACATTCTCCACTGCGTGATCCAGACAGACACAGGCCCCAGCTGCAGAAGAAGGAGAGAGTGTGGGCATGCATGCCTGGTGTCAGCCTGCAGCCAGTGCTCAGAAGGTCAGGAAGTTCAAAGCTCTTGAGGAAGGAGGGGCTCCAGAGAGGCTGGGGTGGGGGCAGGCGGGGGAGCAGGCAGGATGTGAGAGCACACTTAGCGCTCCAGCATCCTAAGCCGAGGCCAGCAGCAAGTGCAAGGCCAGGCTGTACAGAAGGAGGCTGGCGTCAGCATCAGGTCAGGTCTGGCCTTTCCTAAAAGCCTTTAAGTTGGGGACAGATCCGATCCCATGAAGTATGGGAAGGTCTCTCTGGCTGCTTTGTGGGGAACAAGACAGGAGACCAACCAGGAGGCAAACTGTAGCTGTCCAGGTGACAGCGATGGTGGTAGCAGCTAGAAGGAGAGGAGGGAATATCTTTGGGAGAAGCGGGGAGGCAGCTGACACAGGGAGAGGAAGCCCCCCTCTCCCCTGGACGTGCCCAGGCCCGGCTGCAGTGGTGGCTCCAGGATTTGACTCCTGAAGGCATGAAGGCCACAAGTGGGGCTGTGGTCAGCACCCATTCCAGGACTGGCCAAACCCGGCCAAGGGCAAGGCCGAAATAAAACGTGTTGAAAAGCCCTGAGTCCCTGAGTGAGTTTAAGGGATCCCCTTACTGTTATTGTTTCTTGGCAGGTGGAATTCCCTAGGAGGTTTGAGAAACTCTTCCTGGCCTTTCTGGCCCTGGGTATAAGGTCTTCAGGAGGGCAAGGTTTGGGAAGACGAGCCCCACAGTGCTGGGGCACCAGCTCCCATGTGGGGGGCTGAGTGGGTGCAACTGGGGGAGGGATCGCTCCTCCCCCATAGGCTCCACCAACAGGAGGTCGCTCTGACCTGGTATCCAGGGCCCAAGCCCACCTGGTCCTCCTCCCACTGACCAGGGCTCTGGGGCCTCGTCCTCCGCCCCTGCCCGAGTTCCACGCAACCACATCTCCCCCTGTTATGGGCTCAGGGATGTCCCCTCAAGTCTGGTCTTTGAAGTCCTAACCCCAGAATGTGATTGCATTTAGAGACAGGGTCTTAAAGAGGCAACAGAGTTAAAGTGAGGTCACTGGGCCCTAATCCAATGTGTCTGGTGCCCTTGCAGGAGGAGGAGATCTGGACCCAGACACGAGCAGGCGAAAGACGAGGTCAACCTCCAGGGAGGGTTGCCGGCTCTGAACCAAGGACCGAGGCCTCAGAAGAAACCAGCCTTGCTGACACCCTGATCTCAGACTTCTGGCCTGCAGATTGGTGAGAGAGCACGTTCTAACCTCGAAGCCACGCCGTCCGTGGCGGCTCAAGCCAACTTACACACCCACCATCAGCCCCACGGCGAATATGGGCCTGGAGCTTCCTGCGTGCCAGGCTTGGTGCTAAGCCCATTCCGTGTGTCACTGTGCTCCTCCCCACCCGACTGGGGACCTTGTTGGGTCAGCCTGGCTCTGCACCTACCTTCTGTGTGAGCTCAGCTAAAGCTCTCTGCCTCTCCGGGTCTTACTGCTCAATTGCCCACTAGCACTACTATTGTGCCTGTATCCTACAATGGTTTTAAGGCATGATTTTTTTTTTTAAGATTTTATTTATTTATCTGTCAGACAGAGATCACAATTAGGCAGAGAGGCAGGCAGAGAGAGTAAGCAGAGAGCCTGACTCGGGGCTCGATCCCAGGACCCTGAGATCATGACCTGAGCCAAAGGCAGAGGCTTTAACCCAATGAGCCACCCAGGTGCCCCTTAAGGCATAATTTAAAAAGTATGGGGGGTGGGCACCTGGGTGGCGCAGTCCGTTGAGCCTCCAGCTCTTGGTTTCGGCTCAGGTCACAGCCTCCGTGTCCTGGGATCAAGCCCTGTGTTGTATTCTGTGCTCAGTATGGAGCCTGCTTGAGATTCTCTCTTTCCCTTTCCCTCTGCCCCTCAGGCTTGTGCTGTCTTTCACTCTCAAATAAATAAATCTTAAAAATAAAATAAGAAAATGTATGAGGGGTTTAGAGCATTTCCTGGAACACAGTTGGTGTTCACTAAATGTTGGCTATGACTCTTTTCCTTTTCTAGATATGAAAGGGAGGTTCTCAGAGGTTAAGTAAGTACCCCCCAGGTCACCCAGCTAGCAAGTGCTGGGGCTGGGATTCAGATCTGGATGGAAGCCGACTACAAGCAAACTCCCCAGTGCGGCCGCCTCCCTTCCTACCCCTCGGCTGCCCGGGGGGCACAGCGGCCACCTCTGTGACTTGGCTGTCATGCTGCCGAAATGATCAGCGTGGGATCCTCCTCCCTTGCTACACTGCACCTCTCTTTGGGGCCGGCTTTGGCTTTGTGTGAGAGCATCCCCACCTTGGAACACAAGCCTCCGTGGAAATTTGTTTGGGAACCACGTTCAAGTTGCACGTGGCCTGACGTTGTCTGTGGCTCTTCCCACCAGTCTGTGTCCTCCTCTGGCTCTCACCACAGCCCTGTGCAGCGGGCAGGACACGTGAGGTTCACAGGGGGTGAGCAGCTTGTCCAAGGATGCACGCTGGGAAGTGGCAGAAGAGCGAGGGGGACCCTGCTCTTCCTACAGCTCCCAGTCTCATGAGCTGACCCCGCGCTCCAGACCACCCCAGAAGCAGATGAGATGAGAGACTGGAGCCTTGGACTCTGAGTGGGCTGGTAATCCTGAGTGTAGGTGGCCACAGCTTCGCCGCTTCCATGCTGACCACCAGGTGTAGCTACAAACTGTTCCCTGAGCTCAGAGGCCCTCTCAGGGTTCTGCAGCCTTGGAGAGACTGGTATCCAGAAACTCAACAGGTATCCTTTATCTACCACTTTACCGGGTAAGGGGGTGGGGAGCAGCCCCCATTTCCAGCATCCTCGGCAGGCTCCAATTATAATTTTCACTCTGAGCCTGGCTCAGACGTAAGAAGATGCATCGAATCTGGCCTCCTTAGAGCCACGCTGTCAAGGGCCCACCAGGTGGGGATATGGTCCCTGAGCCACAGACTGAAAACAGGTCTGGGATGTTCTTTGTGTGCCCTTCCACACCCACATCGCCATCACGCATCCTGAGCTGCTGTGTTTTTTTTTTTTTTTTTTTTTTTTTCCTGAAAATTGAGCTGGGGACTTGCAAAGCTAGAAGGTATTCCTCCCAGCTGCCTACCCACAGATCTCTCATCTGGCCTGTACTGGGCAGGGGTCGGGGTGGGGGTGTGTGTCTGAATCTCCTTTCTCCCCATCCCAGGGGTTGTATCAGAATCATCTTCTTTGACCTGGGCACCTGGAACAGCCTCCTCACCGGGCTTGTGCCTTCTCTGTAACCTGGGTGGGCTCTCTGTCCGGAGTCTCTCCCCCTCTGAAATCTCTGTGCATCTGACCCTCTGAGAGCCCTGGAGGCCTTTGGCTCCACTTCTCAGTTTGAGAGACTTTCCCATCTCCCCGCCCTGTTCCCCGCACCCACCCCGTGGCAGACATACCAACAGATCTCAGCCCTCTTCCCTGCTGGGCCCACCTGGAGACCCCAGGCCCCAGGCAGCAGGACCACTTGATCACAGATGGCACATGAGATGAAACCCATCTGCCACCCCTGAACAAGTTCAAGTCCCCAGGTTTCTCCCGGCTCCCACCTTCTGCTTGCCAGGACGGTTCCAGCCTCCATTTGCCCTTCTGGAGGATGAGAGAGGAGACCCCTACCTACGCCCTCATTCTAAGGGGCTGAGAGCGTGACTCAGATGGTCTTCACTTGGCCATCTATGTCCTCGGGGGCTGCCCCAGCTCCCACCCCAGCACATTTCCTTCTACCCAGTGGATTTCCATTGTGATCCTTAACAGCTCTCAACAGGTAGCTAAATGCAGTTCATAACGCAGCCGCCTGTAATTGTTGGGATATTGACATTATCTGCGTAGATGCTGACTCATTTGCTGGAGCCTCCCGGCTCTCCAAGCTACGCATCCGGTAAGATGCTAGAGCAGGAAACGCAAGCTAGGAGATTTCTTCCCAGTGTCTTCCCAGCCTCCGTTCTGTACTCTGAACCTAACCTGTGGGTATCCAGACAAAACCCTGTGGCCCCACTGACGCCAGGTTCCCCACCGGCACGCTGAGTGAGGTCAGAAAGGGAACACCAGCAGGAGCGGTGGCGTGGATAGGACTCTCAACGGGTGGCCCCTGCCAGACCCAAGCCGCTCCGTGCTGTCCCTCTGCTCCAGCCAACTGTCACTGCTGTCTTGTGTAAAACCCTCCCGCCTCGTCAATTCTCCAACGATTGAAGAAGATGTCAGAAATCTGGATTTTGGTGTGAAATCTCCTGATTTTTTACTGCCTGGCAGTGAATTCAGAATCCTATAAAACCAACAGTGTGGGGGCCAAAGAAAACATGCCAGTGTGTGCCCAACTGGGCCCCGGGACCCCTGCTTGCTCACTTTGGCCTGGAAAATCTTGATCTGACATTTAGTGCTGTGGCTCTCATCCCAGCTACACAGGAGAATCACCTGGGGATTAGAAAAAGCTGACCTCCCAGATCTGAGGTCTGAGAGCAAGGCATCTCGGTGAACCTGAGACACCAGGGGTGAGGCTGCATCCTGGTTGTGTCATGGGCCGGCAGAGTGGCCTGGGTGACAAACGTCACATCATGGGGTCTTGTCTTTGAGATAGGAGTGGCGGAGTTTGTGGGCAAGGCAGGGACGGTTCACTTACATGAAGGAACAGGCACATACACGATATCCAGTGAATTCATGGGCAAAAAATTCAAGGGCAAAAAAGGAATTGGTAGCTGCTTTGACTTGATGGGCTTGAATCTCACTGTGGAAAACAATGCCATTTGCTTGCAAGACCTGAGTCAAGGGAAAGGTGCCCAGGGCTGGGGTTTGGGAGACATGGGGCTTGGGTCTTCCTTAGTTTGGCCCACTGTGGAGTTTGGGAAGAGGTTCCCCGAGCTCAGCATCACCTACTTTCTTTAACAGTGTATTGCCCAGGGGTGCCTGGGTGGCTCAGTGGGTTAAAGCCTCTGCCTTTGGCTCAGGTCATGATCCCAGGGTCCTGGGATCAAACCCCACATTGGGCTCTCTGCTCAGTGGGGAGCCTGCTTCCTCCTCTCTCTCTCTCTCTCTGCCTGCCTCTCTGCCTACTTGTGATCTCTGTCTGTCAAATAAATAAAATCTAAAAACAAAAAAACAGTGTATTGCCCAAAGCTCTCTTTTCATCATGAATGCCAAAAATTCACTCCAAACTTGTCTAGGAGTGGGGGATGGGCAGACTCCATTCAAAGCTTCCTTGTGTACCCAGCACCCACACTGGCTCAGGAATCTTCAGGCAGCCTTAGAGGGTAGGTATGACTGACCCATTTGGCCCCCCAAAACGAAAGGGCAAGTGGTGTGTCTCCCTCAGGAAGACAGGCCAGGAGGAGCACAGCTGGTTTTGGAGCCCAGGACACAAGCATCTCTGACTCCCAAGACTGGGGAGGCAGAGGCCTTCAGAGGCTGGGCAGGTAGGGCAAGCAGAGGAAGGGCTAGGTTTGTGGTCAAGGGGAAAAGACAAAGGCTCTTGGGGGCTTTTTCAACCAGATCTTGGCTTTTGGATGTCTCTGTTGGTCTGAAGGGACCAGACTCCAGCCAAAGGAACTCACGTTATAAATAACAGTAATAACAGCGCCTGGGTGGCTCAGTGGGTTAAGTCTCTGCCTTTGGCTCAGTTCATGATTTCAGGGTCCTGGGATCCAGCCCCATGTTGGGCTTCCTTCTCAGCGGGGAGCCTGTTTCCCCTCTTGCTCTGCCTACTTGTGCTCTCTCTGTCAAATACGTAAATAAAATCATTTTTTAAAATAAATAAATAACAGTAATTATAATAATAAAAATTGTACACAAGTCTGCCGGCCAATGAGGGCCCACCGGCCCCTAGTTCCTGAGCCCTTGTAGCTCCTCTGAACCTGCCCCAAGTTTTCTCCATTTGTTTATCCGACCGCAAGGAGAGGAAAAGGAATCCGAGGGCCTGCAGAGTCCCGCCCCGGGCTCCGGATCCGGCGCAGTGACCCACTCCCCGCGTCTCCAGCACAGGTCACCTAGCTCCGGGTGTAACGACCCTGGTAGCCATTCCCGCCTCGGCCGGCCGCGCCGCACCCTGACCTCTCCCTTCCCCCGCCACCCCCTCCCTTCCCGACCCCCGCCTATCTCCCCGCCCCCTGCGCTGGCCCCTCGGCCGTCTGATCTGGCTCCCGCCTCCAGCCGCCGGGTCCTCACTCCCCCCCCCCCCCCCCGCCGGGCGGCTCCTCGGTCGGGGGCCGGGGCCTCGATCTGCCGCCCCCTCCTCCCGCGACCTCTGCCCACCCCCCCCCCCCCCCCCCCGGCCCCTGGACCCGCGCCCCGCTCGCCCAGCTCCGGGGCTCCCGCCTTTCTCCCCTCCTCCCCCCACCCCTGCTGCGGCGGTTTCCTCCTCCTCCCACCTCCCGTGGTTCTGGAATTCCTGGCGGAGCCTACACCCCGGCCGGCTCGGCACCCGGGTGTGCAAAAAAGCCTACCGAGCGCGCCCCCCTGGGTGTACAGGACAGGGCGCGACGTGCGTCGAAATGAATGTGACCCTTGGGCCGCCGTGGCCGTGCCTAGACCTATCTGGGGTGTTTTAACGTGCACACGTGTGTGTTTCTGCATCCAACTGTGTTTATACACCGGTGTATAATTTTTTGTGCACACACACTCAGTGACGCTTGGGGAAACTTTTCTGAAAATCCTGGGCTGGCAGTTTAAATATAAAAAGGCTTTGTTTAATGCCAGAAGCATTTCCCCCACGCTCTGGGAGTCATAGAACACTCACCTGCTTCCCTCCGCCTTCGCTTAAAGACCCTGAGGCAGAGGCTTTGGGGGCGGCGGGGGGTGGGGCGGTGGGGGGCTTCCCTGCAGTGAGGAAAAGGTTCTTCCGCGGCCACGCCGTGCTCCTACCGCTCCGTGTCCCTCGCCCCTAAAGGCTTTCTGCCGCTCCCCACTCCCCTACACCCCAGCTCCCCAGTCTCCTGGGGCTGTTTAAACTCTGAATCTTAACGCTTCGAATATCTGGGAGTGTTAGGAGGATGCCGACATCATTCTGGCTCTGGAATTCTAGTTGAAATGTGGCCAGCGTGTGGGGCCAGCCGGGGAGCGATGGGGTTGGAGGGTGTGTGTGTGTGTGTGAGGGGGGCCGGCAAGGGAGAGAAGCTGAGAGCTAGAGGAGCCAAATGAAGTCCCTGGAAGTGAGGACACCCCTCACCCCCACATGGAGGGGATAGCACCTGTCTGCCAAGATTTTTGGAGCTTAATTCCTTTATGGTACAGTTTGTGGCTAGCCCTGTCCAGCACATAGTAGGTACTAACCAAAGACAGCTTATTAGTGTGCTGGCTTTGTGTAGGGGGAGGTAGGCTGTGGTGCGGAAGAGCATACGCTTTGGATTCTGGATTCAAATCCAGACCCCACAACTGTGTAACTTAGTCCTCTCTGTATGCCTTTTTTCTTCTCTGGAAAGTGGAGCCGGTGGTGGTGGTGTGCTTCCCAGAGTTATTAGGAGGACTAGAGGTGACAATTCAGGGGATGGCAAAGGAACAGTCCTGACACATATCTGTGCTGTAAGTTTCACCATTTATTATCTGGAACAGGGCTTGGTACTACCTTTTTTTTTTTTTTTCTTTTCTCTAAGATTTTATTTATTTATTTGACAGACAGAGATCACAAGTAGACAGAGAGGCAGGCAGAGAAAGAGGGGGAAGCAGGCTCCCTGCTGAGCAGAGAGCCTGATGCTGGGCTGCATCCCAAGACCCTGAGTTCACACCCGAGCTGAAGGCAGAAGCTTTAACCCACTGAGCCACCCAGGCGCCCCACCACCTGTTTTTATATGGCCCTCCCTCCAGCTAAAAATGGTGTATACATTAAAAAAAAAAATGGTTGGGGCAGGGAAGCAAAAGAAGGCTAATATTTTAGGATGCATGAAGATTATATGGAATTCAAGTTTCAGTGTCCATAAATAAAGTTGTATAGGAACACAGCCCCAGCCACTGTTTACTTGTTGTCTATGGCTGCTTTCACACTTCAAGGGCAGAGTTAAGGAGTTGTGATGATGTCAGCTCCACAGGTGTGAGAATTTCTGACTGTTGGATCATTAGCGTATCTCCAGTGCCTGGAACAGTGCCTGGAATGTAGCAGATGCCCACTAAGTTGTATGAATGAGTTTGACCCCAAGGGATGCTGGGGCTGAAGCTCTGATGTTCCTGAGCTTGGAAGGGGGTCCATACTGATTAAGGTGGCTGTTTCTTTGGAGATCAGAAGGGGGAATCTGTCCACTGCCACCCTCTCAGAGGGAAACAACTGTTGCCCACTTTGACCTTCCCCTAGGTAAGACATTCCCATTGTTCAAGTCTACTCCTTTCTCTGCAGCCAAACCACATGAGCAAGCCCTATGGAGAGGCAATTTGGGGCCATCACTGGGCAGTCCCCCTCCCACTCTGACCCATTCACAGCAGAACGAGTTTGAGAGCAGCTTCCTGAGAAGAACTTGACCTTCCTGGGCTAGGTGTTGCATGGCAAAGTTGTTGTGGGCATGCCTTCCTCTCTGGAGGAATGAGGAGGAAGGGGAAGCCCAAGGCTTGCTGGGAGCACTTATGGTGAGATGCCACTCAGCTTTGCCCGGAGGCTCTTCAGAGATCCTGGTGAAAGAGTCCTGTGACAATTGGCTGGGAGAAATAAACAGTCCCAGTATGGGAACATTCTTGGGTCCTCCTGTTGCGGGGCATACCAGCCTGCCTGAGGCTGGCAGGACAGAGGCTCCCAGGGCAGGCAGGGCTCCTTTATTCAGTGTTTCCTGCAGTCCCGCTGTGTGCTAGGAGCTGGGGCTAGGAGCTGGGGCTGAGGCCAGGACTAAGATCTGGCCCTTTCCTCCCAGGTAGAACCCACGGCATTTTGGAACATAAATAATTACGATGCATTGAGATAAGTGCATAGTGAAAGGGACCTCCGAAATGGACTGAGGATACAACCAGACATTTCACAGAAGAGGAAACCCAAACAGTCAAGAACACATGAAAAGAAACACAAAGTGACTCCTGGTCCAGACAAACGTAAATTAGAGCCACATGAAATACTGCTTTATGCCCATGAGATGAGCAAAACTTAAAATGGTGACGTCACTAATTTCTGGTTGGTAAGGGGCGGGGGGGGGTAGCGGGAAGGGAGTCTCATACATAGTTCGTGGAAATATGAATTGTTACAGCTTTGGGGGAGTAGAAAGTTGGCAATACATATTAAAATATAAACAACACAACAGAAAAACATAGCCTTTGTCCTACAATCATGCTCTTGAGATTCCATGCTGGGACTTACGGATAAATACACAAAGATACTTATTAAAATGTGTTCTGAAGTGTTAAAAAACCGGGAAACATTTCCCTCCAGGATGAAAGGGAAATTGTGATGATATAGGTCTACATAAAATATTATGTGGCTATGAAAAAGAATGAGTTGGCGTTCCTCCAAGTGCCCCGGAGAGCTTCCAAAATATATGGTCAAGTGAGGAACATCAGAGGTGGATAAGTGTCTAGTGTCTATAATGTGAAGGATTCTTTTTTTTTTTTTTAAAGAGTGAGAGAGAGAGGGGCACCTGGGTGGCTCAGTGCGTTAAAGCTTCTGCCTTCGGCTCAGGTCATGATCTCAGGGTCCTGGGATCGAGCCCTGCATCAGGCTCTCTGCTCAGTGGGGAACCTGCTTCCCCCTCTCTGCCTGCCTCTCTGTCTACTTGTGATCTGTCTGTCAAATAAATAAATAAAATCTTTGGAAAAAAAAAAAAGAGTGAGTGAAAGAGCTCGAGTGGGGAGGGTCAGAGGGACAGGGAACGAGAAAACCACAACCCCACATCCCCCATGTGGAGCCCAACTTGGTGCTCTATCTCAGGACCCTATGACCACCCGAGCCGAGATCAAGATTTGGATGCTCAACTGACTGAGTCATCCAGGCACCCCATGATGCAGCTTTTAACAGTAATACTAGACCGCTCCTTCCCAAAAATGTACTTTTTGTTTGTATTTGACCTGTGAGCAGGGAGCATCCTTCTGGAAGGCTATACACCAGACTGCCAGCCTTGGAATTGGGGACTGGGAAGGAAGTAGAGAGGTAAGGGGAGAAGCTAACTTGGTCTACAACAAAACTGGGAAAGTATGTACTGAAAATACATAACCTAATGTTTTCTGTAGGATGCCTTTGTAAATCTGTGAAAACAGATTTGCACACGGACTATGAGAAACTAGTGACATAGACAAAGGAAAACATTGTTTTAATCTTGGTTTGGTCTGTGGACAGTTTTCCTTCTGGATTTCTATAGTTTCCATTATAGTGTTTCCTATACAGTGTTTAAAAACTGGAGTGAGCAGGGCGCCTGAGTGACTCAGTCCTTAAGCATCTGCCTTCGGCTCAGGTCATGATCCTGGGGTCCTGGGATCGAGCCCTAAGTTGGGCTCCCTGCTCTGCGGGAAGTCTGCTTCTCCCTCTGCCACTCCCCTTGCTAGTGTTCCCTCTCTCACTCTCTCCCTCCAATAAATAAATAAAATCTTTTACAAAGATGGAGAGAAAATAAAATGAGAGAGGGAGGAAAAGATCATGCAATAACGGCACAGTCTCTAACTGCAGCTGGCCAGCTGATTCTTTCTAGGGATGGGAAGCTCAGGAATTTGAAAGGGGCTTTGGAAGCACGGTGACACAAGGCATCTCCCATTATGGGGAAACTGGCTAAAAAGTGAGCTGGTCTGAAGGTGAGGACAACTGTCTAACCCCACCCCCATTCCCTACTTCTGGGAGGGTAAAACTGCATCCTTTCCTTTTTTTTTTTTTTTTAACATTTTATTTTTTTATTTATTTGACAGACAGGAAGAGTAAGTGGGGGGAGCAGCAGGCAGAGGGAGAAGGAGAAACAGGATCCCCAATGAGCAAGGAGCCCGACGCCAGGGCTCGATCCCAGGACCCCCGTGATCATGACCCGAGCTGAAGGCAGATGCCCAATTGACTGAGCCACCCGGTCGTACCCAAACTGCATGTTTTCCATTAAGTATTTTAGTGCCTAGGCTTTTCTGGGTTTGTTGTAGGCTGGGGTCACAGCAGTGAGTAAGAGACACAAGGTCCCTGCCCCTTGGAGTTTATAATCTGATGGGAAAGGCAGTTATTAAGTAAGAATAAGTCCATATGAGCTCAAGGATACGACATGCACTTGAAAATAAAATGAGCTCATGTTGTAGGTTCGGTAGGTTGCTCGGCACACAGGGAGGGCTGGGTGCCTGGCCTTGGCTGGGCCAGTCACAGTGGTCAGGATAAGGAGTTGGGGAAAGAGGCTGGCTCTTTTGCATTGATCTTGAAAATGGCAGAGCAGCCATAACGTCACTGTGTGAAGTCAGAGAGAAGCTGACTGGACAGAAAGAAGGCTGATAGGACAGAGGCTCCCAGGGCAGGCAGGGCAGATGGGCGGAGATTCCTTTATTTAGTGTTTCCTGCAGTGTTTCCATAGTCCCAGTGATAGTCCTTGGATATTTGAATCTGGAACCACGTCCTTTTGGTTTAAGGTAGATTTTTTTAGTATTTGTTTTAAATATTTTATTTTATTTATTTGACAGAGAGAGAGAGCACAAGCAGGGAGAGTGGCAGGAAAGGGAGAGGGAGAAGCAGGCCCCCTGCCAAACAGGGAGCTTGACATGGGGCTCGATCTCAGGACCCTGTGATCATGACCTGAGCATAAGGCAGATGCTTAACCCACTGAGCCACACTTAACCGACTGAGCCACCCAGGCACCCCTAAGGTAGATTTTTAAAGATTTTATTTATTTATTTATTTGAGAGAGAACATGAGAGGTGAGAAGGTCAGAGGGAGAAGCAGACTTCCCATGGAGCTGGGATCCCGATGCAGGACTCGATCCCCGGACTCCGGGACCGTGACCTAAGCTGAAGACAGTTGCTCAACCAACTGAGCCACCCAGGCGCTGGACTAAAGTAGATTTTTTTTTAAAAAGTCACTTGCGATTCAAAAATTCCCAACGTAATATTATTATTATTGCTCCACTGCTTCTACTCTGTGACTTTGCCGAAAGCCCCAGTGAGGTTGAGGACCTGCCCAAGAGAAGAGGCAACACTTCTGGCTTCAGTATCCCCAAACCCTGGGATTTGCTCCGCCGATACATTGGCATGAAGAAGGTCCCAAAAAGGTGTGTACCTTTCCCTGTGTGATCCTGGATGCTGAAAGACATTTAAGCATGAGAGCCACTGTCTACCATGTGACCGGGTCGATGGTCCACCGGGGCGGGCAGACCCTTCAGTGTGCTTAGAGACACAAGCCTGCCTGACATGCTTCCTGTCATTCCTCAGGGCACATGTTAATACACCTTTGCAGCCCCAGATGCCCTTCCAGATGTCTGCTCACCTTCCACCGGGACCCAACAAGCACCCCGAAGCCCCTGCGGAGCAGGCAGGGTCACAGACCACCCAGGGCCCTGCAGTTTTCTCCCTTAGAGGTTGGGCACAACCTGGCCCCTTCCCTCTTGCCCAGAGCTTTGGTTTCTCAGCCCCTCCCTCTAAAGGCACTCCTTCCTTTCCACACCCACTGCTCCAAGGAAAGCAGCAGGTAAAAGGGAGACAGGGCTAGGGAAGAGAGGAGAGTCTTGGTCTTGAGTGGATGGCAGAGGAAAAGGGAGAAGCAGACTCCTTGCCTGAGCAGAGAGCCCAGTGCGGGGCTCCATCCCAGGACCCTGGGATCATGACCTGAGCCAAAGGCAGATGGTTAACCAACTGAGCCACCCAGGCACCCCAAAGGGATGGCTTCTTGAGTTTCAGTTTTTACCCCTGTAAAATGGAACCCTCACTACTTCCACTGCTTGTTCACATGGCCCTCCCCACCAGGGACAAATGACAACTGAGTACTGTTCAAGACCTTGTATTTCAGAGAAGGCTCCTGGAGCTTCCCTCCTGACATGTGAGTACCTAAATACTAGAGGCATGTCCAGCCCTGCCGGTTACCCAGGGCAGAACTCCTTGATCCTGTAGCAGCATTTTAAAATAAAACAGGCTTAGTTCTCTTTAGAGAGAGGAAAGGGTACCTAGAAGATTTGACATGAAGCTGCTACATTTGGGTAACAGTGAGAAATCATCCACTGTCAATAACAAAGAAAGCACCCCCTCCCCAAATGTATAACATTTTAACATGTATTGGGGGCATACAGGTATCTGCTTCATTGTTTTTTGCTTGTTTTAAATCTCTTGTAATTGAAAATTAAAAATTAAGGGGCACCTGAGTAGCTCAGTCGGTCAAGCATCTGCCTTCAGCTCAGGTCATGATCCCAAGGTCCTGGGATGGAGTCCTGCACTGGGCTCGCTGCTCAGCAGGGAGTCTGCTTCTGCCTCTGCCCCTCCCCCTTCTTGTGCACCTGCTCTCTCTCTGTCAAATAAATACATAAAATCTTAGAAAAAAAAAATTAAAACAAAAAGGGGTTCCGGGCTGGGTCAGTCGGAAAAGCACACAGGATCTCCAGGTCCTGAGTTGGAACCCCACATTAGGTGTAGAGATTACCAAAAATATAAACTTAAAAAATAATAATAAAAGAATAGGGACCTTGATGTAGACTGGGGGAAGGATATGCCTTCCCCCCAACCAGACAGGTGATACAATTGTCTGTGGTTTCCAGACATCATCTTGATCTCTCTACCTGTGCGTTATTTAAACATTTATCCGTCTCAAATCAATACATCAAGGCTATGCTTCAGGCAAGGTGTAGAAACGCAATCGGTGGGGAGGAATCTTCAGTTTTAGAAGGAGGGCCGCCTTGATTTCAATCCTGGCTCCATCCCTAAAGCGCCCTGTGACCTTGGGCTAGTGAGTGACACAGCCCCTCTGACCTCCGAGTACTCTTCTGTAAAATGGAGACATTACAGCGCGTGGGGCA
This sequence comes from Mustela nivalis, assembly GCF_964662115.1. Lineage (NCBI taxonomy): Eukaryota > Metazoa > Chordata > Mammalia > Carnivora > Mustelidae > Mustela > Mustela nivalis. The sequence goes on from NC_139037.1 coordinate 32,626,858, forward strand.
GTAACTTAGACGAAGCAGCAAGAGTTCTGTGCAGGTCATCAGGCTGGGCCTTGCAGGCGGGGCACTGGGGACAGAGGTGTGGAAAGGAGGGTGCTTGTCCCCCCCGCTAGTCCGGCCGACGGTGGTTTTGCTCCCCCCACCCCGTACCCCGCCCACACTTAGAAGGAGGCCAGGTTCCTGGGAAGTCGGTGGGGATTCAGAGGGCAGAGGAGGGGAGTTAGTTTGCTTGCGGGTGTGCTGGCTTTTTGAAGGTGGGTTGGGCACCATGGTTGGCGGCGTCCCCACGGACTACGGCGGGGGACAGGCTGTGGCGCCGGCCTCGGTGGGCGCGGGAGCTTGGCGCGGCGAGGGACACCCGGCGTTAGCCCGGCCGCTGAGGCCCCGCCCGGAGCTCGCGGGCCACACCCTGGGCCGCTGGCGCCCTAGACGCTGGGAGGTCACTGGGGGCGCCCTGGAGCTGGCTCGGGAGGGGCGGATGCGGCGCCGTTAAGGAGCACGGGACCGGCTCCCTCTGGCTGCAGCACCACCCCTGCGTCCCTGGTTGCGCGGGCGGAGAGCCAGGGGACCCGGGCTCTTCAGAGCATGAACCAGACCCACCAGGCGGGGGAGGTCGCCAATCGTCGCCCGGGACCCAATCCCACTTAAAAACATAATTAAAAATACTTAAGCTGGTTGCCTGGATTTAAAATACAAAAGCACACAGAACGGCCTGGTAGCTTCCCACCTCTTTGCAAGGGTGTTCTGCTTGGAGCCTCATCCGCGGGTCAGCTTTGCTTTGGAGACCGCAGAGTTTGTGAGCCCTGCTAGATTCCTACAGGATCTGAGGAACTGGGGTGCCACGAGTCAGGCCCTGGGCTAGAACAACCCACCTCCCTCAGACCCCTTTTCCCCCTCGACTGGGAGTTCCAGCAGGCCAAGGACCTTTCTGCCTCCCCCAGCTGGATCCCCAGCAGGGGACCCAGGGCCTGTCACAGAGGAGACCTCAGAGGTTGAAAATAAACATTTGCTGCGTGAAGAAAACAAATCCTTACATTTACATTAGTAAGAGGTACCTTTCTTTTATTTTTTTTTTATTTTTTATTTTTTTATATATGTTTTTTTTTTTTTAAGATTTTATTTATTTATTTGACAGAGAGAAATCACAAGTAGATGGAGAGGCAGGCAGAGAGAGAGAGAGAGAGGGAAGCAGGCTTTCTGCCGAGCAGAGAGCCCGATGCGGGACTCGATCCCAGGACCCTGAGATCATGACCTGAGCCGAAGGCAGCGGCTTAACCCACTGAGCCACCCAGGCGCCCCGGTACCTTTCTTTTAAAAAAAAGATTTGATTTATTTATTTGAGAGAGAGAGAGCACAAGCCTGGGGGTGGGCTGAGGGGATGTGCAGGGGGAGGGGGAGGGGACGGAGAGAGAGGGAGAAGCCACTACCCACCCCCCCAGCAGGAAGCCCGAGCTTCCTGGGGGTCCCAGGACCCCCAGATCATGACCTGATGGGAAGGCAGATATTTAACCAACTGAGCTACCCAGCTGCCCCAAGAGGTAACTTTTTTGAGTATTATCCTAAGTGCCCTATGTACTGGTTTATTCTAGCCTCACCACAGCCCTACAAGGTAGGAGCCAGCATATCCCTGTTTTCACAGATGGGGAAACAGAGGCACAGAGAAATGAAATAACTTGCTGGAAGGCAGGGGAGTTGAGAGCGCGCAGCTGGCTGTCTGTTTTCGGGTTGTCTCATATCAGTCTTATCTGTTGCTAAAAGAAAGGGCTGCCTCATCCCATCCAGCAACCTTAGGCTCTTAAGATCCCTCACAGGCTCCCCCAAGACTTTTCTGCCACCTGGTATAGGAAGGAACTGGGAGCCTTGTCTTCAAGTGTCAGCTCTGGGTGACAACGTGACCTTGGGCAAGTCTGTTCCTCACTAAGTATCAGAAAGGCACCCCCATCTTCAGAGACCTGTGGTTGGACTAGATCATCTCCAATGTCCTGAATCCCGTGGCCTTTATCACCCGGGATGGGGGGGCGCTGATATTTCATGTTTTGCCCTTGGAAAATGGGCTCTTCAGGAGTCCTTGGCTTAGCCGGGTGGTGGTTCTGCTCCCAGGGGCAGGAGAAGGTTCGGAGTGCTGGCAGAAACTTCCATTTCCCTTAGCTCCTGCTGTGGTCTTGGCTCTGGGTGGGGGCTCCGGGGCCTCTCCCAGTGGGTGCCAGAGGCTGGAGCTGCCTTTGTCTGCCGCAGGAGGCCAGCCAGGCGGCTTTGGCTGCAGGCGGCCCCTGCCCAGGCCTGGGAGATGGTTTTTTTCCCTGTGTGTTGCAGCTGGGACCGTTTATAATAGGAAAAAAAGAGAATGACCAGGCCAGCCGGCTGGAAAATAAAGAGACTTAAAAAGAAAAGGGCTAGGCTGTTCTTCTCCTGTGGAGGCTTTGGTTAGGCAGAAAGTTTTAGTTCCTTTCTGAAAGGCATTTGGGCTTTTGATGTCCCCTGCGGGAGCTCCCTCTGGCCCCTGGGAAGCCAGGCCCTGGCATGTCCCAATGTGCGTGGCCAGGATGGGGCCGGGGCACTCAGAGGAGGCAGCAGCAGGCAGCAGGCCCTGGGAAATACTGCAGCAGGCTGGGGCCACCGGGGCCCCAGCCTGGGCCCCCTCTGCTCCCAGCCCAAGCCCTACCACCCTGCTTTGGTGGTCTTTCACCTGAATTTCTTCTGCTCCCTCTGGCTCTGAGTGCTGCTCCCCTTGTGGGCCAGAGGGTGGGAGCAAACCCAGACCTGCTTCTTCCTTTGGTCAGAGAACTAGAGGGATTTTGCAGACTGGGAGACTGAAGCAGAGGGAGGGTTTGCCGGCTAAACCTCGGGGAACCTAAACTTCTGGAGCATGCTTTGCCTTTAAGTATTACAATGAGCTAACATTTATGCCCTTACAGTATGGAAAGGCCCAGTTACCGAATCCAGGGACCTGGCAGATAGAAAGAGGTGATTGTGTGCAAAGTCTCTTCTTCCGGAAGCTGCCTTACCAGCTCTCTTCTCTGGCTTTTGCTGGTTCCAGTCCTTGTAAGAGTCCTTGTGATTGAGCTCTCCTCCTTGTCGGCACATCCCGCAGCAGGTTCCTACCATACCCATCATGGAAGAAGGACCACAATCAAACCATGACATTTATTGCCCACCTATGATGTGCAAGGTCATTTCATGCCCTTCACACATCCTGATTCTGGTGACATCTTTTTGCTCACTACCATCCTCTGCCACTGGCATGAATCTCTTCATTTTATCCATGAAGCTACTTTGTCCCGGGATGGAAAGCCAGACCCTTTTGTCTTGAGAGGCTGAGCCCTTTCCATGGTACTGTGCCTTGTCAGCCTAGAGCCTGCCTCTGGCTTCTCTGGTCTGCTTGCTTCTCCAGCCACATTCACTGGCATGAAGTGAGCGCATGGGGTCCTGGAGGCGGGGGGGCTGGTACATATCAAATCCCAGCCGTCTTTCCTGAAATAGCTTCCGACACAGTTGTGTGGGCAAAGAATCTTACCAATAGGCCCGTGATGTCCACCAGAAATCCTTTGCGTGAAGATGGTTTCTTGCCCAGAGACATGTTAGGCAAATCCTCTGTAGGTCGCACAGATTGGCAATCTTTCCCTTAATGCCATCACTAGGTTCTGAGTACCTGTAGGGCCGAGGATGCAGTGGAGAGCTGGGTAGACTCAGCGCTGCTGATTCTGCTTCTCTCCTTCCTGCCATGGGCATACGGTCCCCAACTGTACGTGTGGGATACAGGGAACACACATACCAGTACTTTTTGGAAATCTCTGTAGCATTTCTCTTGTACCTGGGCACCCAGTACCTTCTTTTCATGACAGTGGACAGAGGGAGGGGGTTGAAGCAGAAAGGGTACATGCATAAGAAACAAGCAAATAATGGATTAAAAAAATTTTTTTTTTTTTGGAAAATGACCTAAGCTAGTTTGGTCCTGAATGCTCTTAGGTCCTTTCTGGTAAATAATAGTGGCCGCAAAAGAGGTGGGAGAAGGTTTGCAACTCCCATGTAACCTTTCTACCTGGGGAAAGTGAAGGCAGGTCCCTGACCAGATCCTGCTATACGCACCGGTGGTTAGCAAAGCAGACACCACCTCAGGGACAAAACAGGTCCTATATCCAGCTCAGCGAAGTCCCCTCATTCTGTCCTGATTTCAGGTTATCTAAACACTTCTGGCGTGAAAAGCGTGCTCAGGATGAGCCTTCGTCCCACTCCTGCGCGGGCTTCTGTGTCCTCCGCTGGGCACCATGCAGCCAGAAATTCTGGCTGCACACTGGACTCCTGGGCCATCAGGCTGGACATTTTAAGGGCACAGGTGACCCCGGTCTTACAGAATATGCATTCCCTGTTCAGGCGAGGTGATATGTCTCTAGACTAAACCACATTTTGAGTGTTTTTAATTTCACCAAATAGAGCTCATTTTTGAATCTGTCACTTTTTTGGGCATCCCATCTGCTTATTAGCAAAACCTTGGTGGCCGGTTGACCCGCTGATGGCCAAAGGTCTTGCGACCAGTTCTGGAATGGGCTCTTCCTGGTGCAACCACTCCTGGTTCAGACTTAGAAAACCGGGCCCCTATCACAATCCTTATATACTGAACTGTTGTTTCTTTTAAAGAATCACAAGCATTGTAAAAGAAGTATTTCGAGAGAACAAAGCAACAAGTGACCCCAGGCGCGTGTGTGCCACACACCGGGGCAGTTAGAGGTGGTCTGGGTGGAGGTTCTCAGGGCCCTGGCCAAGAGTTTCAAGCTTTCAGAGGGTGTGAGTCCCCTGGGACCCTCCTGCCAAGTTGGTTTCTTTGCTGCCTTGTGGGTGTTCCCTGCAAAGACTGCTGACACTCGAAGAATTAAATAATTATAATAATGATGATAAAATAGAAATGGCTTTCCCAGCTGAACAGAAACTGAAGACAAGGACATTCCCACACCCGTTGTATTGTTTTTGGCACCGTACTCCCAAAGCCCCTGGGAGGCAGATGTCTGGGCCCGCCGCTGGTCTCTTTGAGTCGTGGTCCTGGTGGGGGGGGGCGGGCAATGGGGACCTTTGGAGCACTTCAGGAGCATCTGCAGGGACTTCCCTCCCCAAAAAGCCATGCTGAGAACTGAGAGCAGAGGAAGGGACTCTCTTGTCTCTCTGTTTTGAAGCCTCAGAAGCTTCAAGAACAAGCCCTGTGAGAGGGATCCTCAATGTTGTAAATACTGCTGTGGAGGCGGGGATGGTGGGCCAATGCCAGTTAGTAATTGGGGTGCCAGGCTGTCTCCTGATGGCTTGACCTTAGTACCCTTAGGACAGCAGTGCCCTGAGGAGCCTGGACTCTACGAATAGGTGGATCATGCTAGTAAAACAAAAATGCAAAAAAGAAAAAGGAAAGATCACTATCCACCCAAACACAGATTCCCTCTCAATAGATCTCAAGCTGATAGGAAGCTTCTAGAAAGCAGGGGGATGTCTGTCCATCTCAAGGGAACACTGTGGGAGGAACTCGTCAGCGCAAGGAAGGAACCTGCAGCTGTGTGATTGGCATCTCCCTCTAGAAACATGGTTGACCTTGGGGAGTGGTGAAGGTGAGGAACAGGAAGGAAGATGGGAAAATGGAGATCCAGCAAGTTCCTTGCCTGAGGTTCACCAGCGAGGCAACGAAGAAGGCCACTGGGTTAGAAGATGGGTCCGAGTGGCTGCTAAGCTCGGCTGTGACTATTGCCTCCTTTGGCTCTTGGCTTGGAGTTATGACTGCCTCTCCACAGAATCACCCAGCTCCTTCCCGCCGCAGGCCCTTTACACACACTGTTCACTCTGCCAGGAACTCTGTTCTCTCCCCTCTTTCCTGACTCCTTCCTCCTCCTCCAGGCTCTCAGCCAGACCACCACTGTGACCCTCTGTTTTTTGGCCTCATTTACACTATATTTTCCCTTCTTAGGATTGTTCAAAACTGTCATTAAATAATTATTTATGTGGCCCTTTATTAAAAGTCAGCCTCTCCACGACAGAACCAGCCTCAGCAGGGAGGGCCTGTGGTTCTTGTTCGTGTCTTCCCCTCGGTATTGGCACACAGTAGGCATACAATCAATAAACACACTGTGAATAAACAAATGAACAAAGGAATGGATTTTTTCCCTGGGGGAAAACTTGGGGTTAATCTTCCCTCTGCAAAATGGCTGTTCCTTATAGGCCGATGCAAGTTTTTCCAGTAGAGACTATGACCTTCGGGTAATTAAAAGGTGAACAGAAATCATGAATTTCACATCGTATATATTCCAGGAATTGTTTACTTCAAGTGTGTGGGTTAACGTGTGCATGGGTGTGTGCGCGCGCGCGTGTGTGTGTGCACACGCATGTGTGTGGATGGGGAGATGGCCATCATTTGGTGATTTACCAAAAAGCCCCTTTTGCACGATTCTGGGGATCCTTCAGGGATATTAGGCTAGAGGCCACAAAAGGAACCCTATCTTATTTTTTTCTTTTAAGATTTTATTTATTTATTTGACAGCATGAGCGCAAGTAGAGGGAGCAGGAGAGCGAGAAGCAGGTCCCCCACTGAGCAGGACCCTGAGATCATGACCCTCATCCACTGAGCTACCCAGGTACCCCAGAATCCTATTTTACTTTACTTTGTTGTCCTACCTTGTTTTGGTCACTCACTGAACCTCTCCGGCCTTCACTGCAGGACAACCTGCCTCATTTCGAAACTCAGAAGAGGAGGCTTTTCCGATGTGTGTCTAGGGAGGTATCATTAGAAGTGTGCAGAAATGGTGGGGGGTCTGGGGTTAGGTGTCCCCTGCTGCTGCCAAGATATGACCCAGAAGGAAAACGCCCATTTATGTGACCAAGGTCTCATTTGTTTTCAAAAACGTCAATTTGTAATTTTTCTTGCATTTTTTGATGGTGGCTTTTTCTCCCATTTACAAAGGATTTCTCTGCCACTCCTTTGGACGGGAGCAGCTGTCCACTCTGCAGATGAGGAAGAAGAGGCCAAGGGAGGCCTTTCTCCAAGAGGAGGGGCCCAGACTCCTGGTTACACTGATGCCAAGTAGGCAGGTGGGGTGTGAAACACTGCCTGAAAATGACCTTTTTCTGGTCCCTGGCCACCAGGCTGGTGAGAAACAAGGCCAGCCCTGCCCTCACCCAGTGCCCCCTGAGACCCCTTTGGTAGGAGCGACTGGCTTTTTGCTGCTCTGGAATTTTCTTTAAAACAACATGTTTTTCTGGAAGGAGTTAAAAATGAAACAAGCTTCAGAGAAAGCGGGGCCGGGCAGAGGCGGGGACGAGGTCGAGCTCCCACTGCACCCTGACGGCCACGGAGCTGGGAGACAGCAGAGCGGTCTTGCAGGGGAGGGGTGAGCGCCGGGCTGCGGACGTGTGCGACTGCGACGTGCGGGAAAGGGGTCCAAAAAACTTTGTGCTCTTCTCCAGGACCCTCAGCCCTTGAGGATTAGTTCGGAATACGCAGTCGCCCACTCCCTCTTCTGTTATCCCCACCTCTGGCCTCGGGGGCTTCCGCAGTTCCCTGAGGGTGGAAAAAAGGCAGCACCGCGGGTCTCCAACCACCGCCCGCTGACCCCTCCTTTCCTTCAGCACACCCCTTCCCCACTGCGCTGCTTTTGTCCGTCCCCTTCTCTCCGGCTCCCGGCTGGGCAAGATCCGCGAGTCTTCAGCCCCCCAGAGAGCCAGGGCGGGTGAGCCGGGGGCTGTTCTCCGCCCCCTCCCCCTAGGAGAGGCAGCCCGCGGCGGGGGCACCCCGGAGCCGAGGCCAACCGCCCCCCTCCCCCAGCGTGTGCCATCTGCCGCCTGTCAGCCTCTCTCCGCGGGCCTCGATCCCAGGCGCCGGCGGGGGTGGGGGAGCTGCTGATTCGGCCCCTCCTTCCTGGCTCTTTCCCAGGCGCCTCGCGGCCTCTGCCCTCGCTTTGGCCCTTGGCACCCCCTCGCAGCTACCCCGGCAGTCCCCCAGCTTCAAGAGGCGGCTCCCACCGCCCCCGGGAAGGCCAAGATGTTGCACACTGCGGGACGGAAAAGCTGTAGAGGGCGGTGACCTAGGGGGTGGCAGCCTTAACTCAGGTTTGGGGGGGGGTACTCAGGGCTTGGGTCTCGGTTAGGCGACTCCTCTGTCCTGCTCCTGGCTCGTCTGGGGATCCTCTCTGCCTCCCGGAGTCAAGGTGTCCGCCCGGGCGTCGCGTTTCGCGTGTCACTCGACTGTACCTCCGAGACGGCCTTGAGAGCGAGAGCTTGGCCTCCCCCCCTCCTGCCCCCCCATCCGCCTCAGGCCTCTCCCTGCACCCGCCGGCTGGTGCTCCCTAGCCCCAGGGGTGCGGGGGTGGCATCTACCTCCGCAATCAGCCCAGCAAGGGGTTGGAGCCCGCAGCCCCAGAGAGGCGAGCCGGGCCGGGTAGGACTGCGAAGCGAGCCGAGGGGGTCGCGGGCCGGCCTGGCCGGCGGGCTGGGGGACGGCGGGGCGCAGGCGCCCTGCTCGGGGCGGGCGCCGCTGCCCGGCCGGCCTCGGCGCGGCTCTCCGCGGGCAGCGGGTTTTTCCCTGAAAGGTTGCCCTGGGTAACTCGTCTCCGAGGGGACACAGCCCTCCCCTCTCCAAGTGGCAACTTATCGATCCGCGAGATTGATAACCCCCAGCGCCGCGCCGCGCACCCGCTTTGCTCTCCCACCTCTGGGGCGAGCCGGCCCAAGGTGGCGCCACTCGCCCGGGAGGGGGGCGATGTCGGAGCCTCTCCCCCACCCTGGACCCGGCCGCCTGCAGCTGATGGGGGAGGGGGATGCTTCAAAGGAATGGTTTCGGGGAGTCGCCTGCGGAGGACTTTTCCCAAGGGTGAGCGCTTTCCCGGCGGGCTCTGAGAGCAAGCCTCCGCAGGCTCGAGACGCAAGGAAGCGAGGCGCCCCCTGGTGGCTGGGGCAAAACTGTGGACAGTAGGAGCAGAGGTTTTTTTTTTTTTTTTTTTTTTTGGTCAACCGCGGGGGAGGGCAGTGCTACTGCAACGTTTTGGGGCCGAGGTATTCCTTTTATTGTCTTAAATAAGAAATGCGCACCCAGACGCAACAGCCCTACACATGCAGGCCGCACAGAGTTAGCTCGGCGGTGGAAGAGTTTGCAGATGTGGGGCAGAGATGGTCTTCAAACACCGACCAGTGGGCAGAGTTCAAGACGGAAAAGCCAAGTTCGGAGATAATTCATGTCCGTGGGGCATAATTTGCGGAAGTGGCGTGCTGGGGCAATTCACCCCAGTTTGCGCCCCCCCCTCCCCACTTTTTGCAGTTTGTGATGCTAATTCATCTCGGCGACCGTGACAGCACGCGTCGGCCCTGTGTCAGTTCCCTTTTCCCGCCCCAGGTGCCGCGGGTGCCCAAGTCGGGGGGCCCCGCGTGCCGGTGCGGTGCCCGCGCCCGCGCCGTGCCTGCCGCCGCCGCCGCCGCGGTCCGGGTTTTGCGGGCGGCCGGAGCTGTATTTCCAGCGCTGTCCATCGCTCGGTGCTGTTGGCCCTCTCTCCGTCTGATCCGAGCCGGAGCAGTGCGGGGCGCCCCACGGGATCAGAGCGCTCCCCCGCCGGGACTCCGCTCCTCACATCCTCCTGCTGGGACCCGGCTACATTTCCAGCCAAGCCTGGCTTTATTATGTGTCTCTGCAGTGCAGCCCCAGCAGCCGGATCGGGAGGAGGAGAGCCAGCGACCACAAAGAAGACAGGAGCGCAAGGGAGGCTGGCGGGCGGGCCGGCGCCGGCTGGAGCGCGGAGGAGCCGGGGCGCAGCCGTCGCCGCCGCCGCCGCCGCCGCTGCCCGGGAGGACGGGAGCCCGGCCGCCGCCTGCTCGTCCTCCTCCTCCTCCTCCGCCGCCGCGGCCGCCGCCTCCCCCCTCTCCGAGCCCCTGGCCCATGGAGGCAGCTAGCGGGGCCGGCGACTTGGCACCGGCCTGGGGATCGGCTGCGCGCCGCGCGCTGAGCACCGCAGCCCGAGGGCAGGCATCGGCGGCCCGGCGCACGGGCTGAGCGATGCCCAGGGCACGGGCGCGCCTGCCCGCCGCCGCCTGAGCGCCCCCGCGCGCCCCTTCCTCCTCCGGGGGGCCGGCGCCGGACCGAGCCGAGAGCCAGAGAAGGGGGCGTGAGCCAGGGGCCCAGAGCTGTGGCTTCCGAGCCACTGCGGCCGTTTCGAGCCCCCCCCCCCCAAGTAGGCTGAGTTGAGGGACCCCTTTCCCATCCATCATAATCTCCAAACCAGGCGTTTGGGCATTTTTTAGCCATTGATATTTATTTATTTTTTTGTGTGTGTGCGGCAGGGGATAATTTGAAGGCTTTTTTTTTTTTTTTTTTCTTTTTTCCCGGGGGTGCTGAGCTTCCGCGCTCCCGACCGCCTCCCGGTCTCCACCCCCCGTGAGACCCCCTCGACTCCAGCCCCGTCCCCCCTCCTCAGATGGGTTCATTGTGAGCTCCGCACCGGGCTGCGTGGCCGGACGCCTGCAAACTTTGCACAAAAATCCGGCAAGGGGCGGAGGAGGAGAAGAAGGAGGAGGGTGAGGGTGGCGGTGGGGTGGGGGAGGGAGGGAGGGGGCCGCAGGGGCCGGGGGCCGGCGGGGGGTGGGGAGGAGGAGGGGGGCGGCTTTTTTTTTTTTTTTTTTTTTTTTGCATAACTCGGCTCGGCCGAGTGGCCTCCGGACTCCCCGCGCCGCTGGGACCGCCGCTGGGACCGAGAGCCCCCGGCTGCCGCATTGCAACAGGCAGGGCCCCGGCGCGGCCCCCGGGCCTCCCCCCGCCCCCGAGCGGACTCGGCCGGCCCGGGCCGTCCCCCCCAGGGAGGCCGCCCCGGACCTACGATCCGCTCCCCGCAGCCGCCGACCCGGCTGCAAAAAAAAAAGTTTCCGAGAGGCAGGCGGAGGAGAAGGGGGAGAAGGGCAGCCCGGAGCGGCGGGGGGCGGCGGGGGGAGCCGGCCGCGGAGGGCGACGAAGCGCCGGGAGCCCCGGACATGTCCAGGCGGAAGCAGGCGAAGCCGCGCTCGGTGAAAGGTGAGCGAGCGAGGCCCGGCGGAGGCGCGAGCGAGCGAGCGGGGAGGGAGGGAGCGAGGGAGGAGGGACCGGCGAGCGGGCGGGCGGCCGGGGACCCGCGCGAGCGAGCCGAGAGGAGGAGGAGGCGGCGGCGGAGGAGGAGGCGGAGGCGGAGGAGGAGGAAGAGGAGGGGGAGGAGGAAGCCGGGAGCGGGAGGCGGAGGCGGCAGAGGGGGCACGCCGCGGACACCCTACCCGCCCGGACCCTCTCCGGGCTCGGCGTCGCCGCCCGCGGGGGACCCGGGCCTGGGGGCGCCGCTGAGGGGCTCTCACCGCTCCCTCCGTGCGGGCCCCGGGCCCGCGTGGCCAATCAAGGGGTGCGGGCCTGACTTGGCGGGGATTGCGAATCTCGGCGGCGGCGGGCGGCGGGCGGGCGGCGGGAGGAAGGAAGAGGCGGTGAGGACCGGCGCCCCGGAGGCCGGCAACTCTGAGGCCGCTCACGCCGGGCGCCGGGCCTTGCCGCCTTTCCTCGGCCGGCGCCTTGTCGCCCCGGGACGCCGTAGCAGAGGGCGGCGGGCAGAGCTTGCGCGCGCCTTGAGCGCCGCGTCCCCGCCCCGGCCACCAGGCGCCCCCTCCCTGTCCCCTGCCCGGGCCGCGCTCCCGGCCAGGGCCCCCGCACTTCCTGCCTCATCCACCGAGGCCAACCGGGCCGGGAGCCTCCGCCAGGAGTTCATTGTCTGCGCAGCGCCGGCAGGACGCGGGTCCCCAGGGGAGCGCAGCGGCCGCCGCGCGCGCCCCTCGGTGGAAGGCGCCTGGGACCCAACCCCGGGCACTCACATCCTCGACACCTAGGCCAGTTTCCTGTGTCGGTTCCCCGGAGTGCACACGTTAGTGAGGACCCACAACACAACGGACACACAAAAACAGCTTGCGACCCCCCGCCGCCCCCACCTCGTTTCCTTTGCTTTGCTTTGCTTTCCATTTCCATCAAGGGCCCCAGGCTAGAGTGGGCCCCTGGAGAGCAGAGGCCCCGGGGAGAGGCCCCGCGCAGGCGACGGAGCCCCTCCCCTGCCCTCCTCTCCCCACCGACTGGCCTCTCCAGGCCTCGCCTGCTGCTTTGTCCCGATTCCAGCGCCTCGGATGGGTGCCCGACCGACCCGTCCAGCTGAGAGCTGACAGAGGAGGGACAGGATGAGAGCTGCTAGGTCTCTGGAGCCAAAAGTCCCGAGGCGCTTGTCCTCTCCCAACTCCCCTGATGACCTCTGGCCCGAGCCCAGTTCTGCTCTGAAAAGTTCATTTCCTGGAGGCCTGCGCGGGAAGGCGCTGGGGCCCCGCTCCCTTCCTGCCAGTCTTGCTCCTGGCTGGAAAGGCCGGGACTCAATCTGGCAAGGAGGGTCGTGAGACACCCGCCGCCGTTGCTCTCCTGCTGAAGTCCCAGCAGATTCCATGGCTCCTGGCTGAGCAGAGACTGTCCCTGTCATCTTAGAAGCAGATCAGCTCAGTCCAAAGTCTCAGCAAGGCAGCTGTTCCCTTTCCTCTTTTTCCTTGAGAGAAGTTGGTTTTGTTCCCCTCCCTGTGGCATGCATCCCAATCGGGGATAACCTGGTCTGCTCTTCAGAACTGGCGATCCGGAAGGTGTTCTGATTGAGGCGCAGGGAAACTGATAGCTCCCAAGAAGTGGACAGGCAAATGGTAGATGTTTGTCCTTTTGCTGAATAGGAAAGGCTCTGTGGCTTGAACTATTATTTGATTTCGTTTCTTTTTCCCTGGCTCACTGCTCACTCCTTCAAGATCTACTTAAGGTGGCCCAGAAGAAAATGTAGACTCAGGATCTGTGGTTGGGAAAACAGTTTTATTTAACTACCTACAGTTTTATTTAACTCAGCTAGTTGATTTTGAGTTAAATCTGTGTTTAGGAGCAGGATTTTCATAAAGGAAGATGCAAAGCTTAGCTACCTCTAACCTCAGTCCATGCCTCGGAACCTCCTAATTTTAGAAGGCAAGAGACATAGAAACCAAAGGTAGAGCAATTTGCCACGAACAGATGGGTGGGTGTTTCAGAGTTGCTTGAACCTAATTCTAATATCACTCTGTGTATCTCGAGAAAGACTCAAGAATTGGTCTCAGCTTTTCATGAAATGAGCCTTGACATGATTTTTAATGAATTTCTCTCTCTAAATCTATATGTGTGTACGTATAGCCAACAATTCAAACGAACTGGTGGGGGGAAGACCGCAAAGTGAGAACAAGACCAGTGTAGGCATTTTGAGAACTATTATTATTTTTTAAAAATTTATTTATTTGACAGAGACACAGTGAGAGAGGGAACACAAACAGGGGGAGTGGGGAGAAGGAGAAGCAGGCTCCCTGCTGAGCTGGGAGCCCGATGAGGGGCTCGATCCCAAGACCCCAGGATCAGGAAACCAGCCGAAGGCAGACGCTTAAGGACTGAGCCACCCAGGCGCCCCGAGAAGTATTGTAAATATCAGCCACACAGCGCCTTTCTGCCCTTGGAGCCTAGGATCTTCTGTTTCTTCCTGTGGTTCTTTGCATTTTCCAGAAGCAGCTTCGACCCTCGCCTCTCACCATTTTGCCTCTTATTTAGTTTACCGGGGTGAATAGGGTGGAGATATGACCACTTATCAAGGGAGGAATTAAGAGAGATGATAATTTGAATAGATAAGAGTTTCAGCAGGTGATGGATTTATTGCGTTTCAAGAACTGCTTCTCCCCTTTCTCAGACAATATTCAAAAGTGTGTGCTTGAGTGTGGACAGCTCCACACCAAGTGTTTAAAATGACAAGGTCTTCACCTTTCAAGATGCTGGAAGGTGCTTCTTAAGAACAGTGGTGCCTTTTACATTTTATTTTATTTTATTGTGCCTCCACTGCTGTGTGTCAGGGCTAACGTGGAGGCATTGTGGACTTCCCCAGCCCGCGCCTTCTGCTGTGAAAGTCGCTTGGCTGTAATTCGTAATTGATCTCGGAAACGTGAAAGCCCATAGCAGGAAGGAAAGACAGAAATATAACAATTTCTAATGGATGCTCAAAAGTGTGATTTGAAAGCCCCAGTGTTGCTGCTTTGAAAAATCAAACAGGCCTGGGACGGGACGGGACGGGGCAGGGGCGGGGGGGGGGGGGTTCTCCCTTTCCACTCAGGGGCACAGCCTTCCTCCTGGAGGGGAGTCACTTGTCCCCTTTGGCTGTTTGTCCTTCTTTGGAAAACCCAGCTTCCAGGGAGGACACTCAGCAAATAGGGAAGGGGGCCAGGGTACTAGGGCGGGGAGGGGGGGGGGAGAGAATAGCTTCATTGGTTTTCAAAAGCCTTGTCATTAAAAAATAATAATAATAACAACACCAAAACCCCACAAATGTTACAAAAGTCACATTTTCTGACCGATTTTCCCTCTCTACAACACTCTCCCCTTTTCTGTCTCCTGGTGGTGTGGTGTGGCAGTTGTGAGGACATTTGTTTCCTTTGACAATTTTGGCCTCATTCTCCGGGGCTGTTCTCATCACTTCTCACTGATGTTATTTTGGCTGATGATGTCAGGTGACTTGGTAACCTGTCTCCCTTCACCCACACTGCCTCTGCAGATCCAAGAAACAGGCTATTTATTTATGTATTTGGGAAACCAATACATCTTTTTTTTCCCCCAGACTCAGCTTAAAACTTTGGAATGATTTTAATTTAATACTGTTGATTTTCTCCATCTAGCAACTGCCTGTTAATTACCGTTCTTAATATTAATTAGCACTCAGGCTGTGTCCACGCATTTCCCACCCCCCCCCCCACGCCCACATCCTAACTCCCCTCCCTTCTCCCACCCTCTTCTCTGCACTCCCCTCCCCTTCTCTGTCTTCCTCTCCTGGCGGCCTGTAGCCCCTCCAAAAGTCCATCTTAGAAATTTGGTGGTCTGGGGACTTGGGAACAGTGTAGATCGCCACTGCTTGTGTTTCCATGGAAATAATTGAGATGTAATAAATAGAGGCGTTCTGAGGTTACAGGTTTTTTGATTCAGCTGAGACCACATACAAGTGTAAATTGTCGAGATTTGTTTGGCTAAATGTACATGATCTTGTAGGAAGGGCAAAACAAACCCTTTCTGGTTCTTTAGCTTTCGTGTGGATTGAGCAGTGATATTTAATCCTAATTTTTCATCGCCCCCTCCTCCATTAAGTCACGCACTCCCAGCGCGTGGAAGAGCCTGTCTTACTCTAGAAAACATCTTTTATGGCTAGTCATTGCTGTTTAGATTCTTACACCTGTTTCCTTGCAAAAACTTCATAAGCAATAACATGAGATAACTGTGTGCCTCTGACAGAAGGACCCTGCTAAATGTCTAACCGTAGGTGCCCAGCTTGTGTTCATAACGGAAGGTGCAAAATGCTGGTGACTTTATAGTCCTAGAGTCAGTTGGTAGACCCGGCCAGCCCTGGCATTGTGAAGGCATGCTACAGTGTGTCAGCAGAGGAGGAAGAGGAGGAGGAGGAGGAGGGGGGAGAAACCTGAGAGGGGAAACAGGAGTACAACATCTTTGAGCACAGTGTTGCTAGCTGGAGACCAAAGGGGGATCCGGTTCAGTCTAATAGAAAGTTACAATAATTGCCGTATCTGTAGCCAACTCTTAAGCTGGTGGCTGTGGAATTCTTCCCCTGATGTAGGATTTAATAGTCTGGCAATTAGATGCATTGATTTCTCTTAACTGTTCATTTGGATGTGTAAACGAAAGAAACCTGCCATGGAGGCTGATGGTATGGGCGTGCTTGCTGCTGGAAAAAGGCTGATGTAGATGGTGGTGGTGAGGATAGGATTTTTCGGGGTGGTTTTGAGACCAATTCCCTCCTGTCTTAATATTTCTGTTTGTGAAGTGAACAGCACCTGTTGTTCAGAAACTGCTTAAAAATAAACAATTAAAAAATAAACCAGAATTGAATACAGTTATGTCTGAAAAGTGAAAAACATCTTTCCAGGGGCACCTGGGTGCCTCAGTGGGTTAAAGCCTCTGCCTTCGGCTCAGGTCATGATCCCAGGGTCCTGGGATCGAGCCCCACGTTGGGCTCTCTGCTCCTCAGGGAACCTGCTTTCTCCCCTCTCTCTCTCTGCCTGCCTCTCTGCCTACTTGTGATTTCTCTCTCTCTGTCAAATAAATAAAATCTTAAAAAAAAAAAAAAGAAAGAAAAACATCTTTCCTGCTTCAGAGGTCCCTTGAGTTGCATCTCCATCTTGGAGTGGCTGGGCTCACCTACTTTTGACAGATGGTCTGTTAGGTACCAGAGGCAAAAGTCACAAAACACCTTGGCCCTGAGTTCCAAAAGAAATTCCTGGAAATTGAGTGATTTTGCCCCCCTGTCCTCTATCCTTAGCAATAGTCTGGGGCCTGGGGCCACCTAGACCCTTGCTGTCAAGCCCTGGAGAGGTGTGGGGACGTGGCATTTTGGACCCCTTGCGGGCAGATAGGTGGGCAACTTCCGTGGCTTAGATAGCGTGCAGATAATGAACTCTCAAAACATGAGCCCTTCTGCACGCAGGGTTCTGCAGGTGGTACCAGCTTTTGACGTGGGGTCATCAAAAACTCTTATTGGTAAGCAAGCTGAAGATGGCTAGCTTTCCTGACTGCCTCTCCACTACCCCCTCCTCCTTTTTACTAAACTGAATGTGTAGATTCAGTTAACCCTTTGATCCAGGTAAAACTGAATTTACCTTTCCTGGATCTTGTCTATGGTACACTGGTGTTTGCAAAGAATGTTATCTTCATGTCTTCTGAACATTTGCCATAGATATCAGGACTTCTTATCTGTGGGTCTATGTTAATTGTGACGGAAGAATACCTTGAAAACTGTTAGGGGGCTCCCCATTACTGTGGGTAGCCAGGGAAAACCTGAATTGGCAAATTTGACAATTTCTGCAGATTCCTGTCAGCTTGCAAGGGTGTTTTGTGCTTGTGGTAGTCGGGGATCCAAATAGTTTTGCACCCAGAATAGACTAATTAAGCCTGGATCGGTTATATCCCAATTGAAGTTTTCGGTGCTGTCAGCTCCCTCTGCCTACGGTGGGAGAGAGAGGGTGGAGTGGAGTGGGGGAATGCTGATGGAAAGTTTTGATTCATAGCTTACCTGCCAGGCTCGGTGGCAGCCAACGATCGGGGTTGTACACTCAGTAAATAAAAATACTTTACCTCTTTCAAGGAGCGCCAATTAGCTGATTGCTCTGCGTGGCTGTCTTTAAGGGGAATGCTGTTTTACCTATCTTCTCGTACAAAGGTTTGATTTTTAATGTCTTGTGAAAAGGATTCTCTTTGTCTTGATTGATGTCAGGAATAAAAGCATGATGGTAATATCCCTTTGAAAGCTATTGTATTGTCAGCCCTGGCTAACAGCGGGAGGGCCTCCCTGCGTTATAGATTAGTGCTGTGAAAACACTGACATTTTCTTTGTTACGTTGCTGTTGTTCTACTTGCAAAGTCAATTACACAATGTTGGAGCTCAGTTACCGAGTTGACTTTGGAAGTAGCAGCGTCTTTCATTCTCATCTAAAAGATATAATTTTCCTTTGTTGTTGTTGTTTTGTTTTGTTTTCTTTCTTTCTTTTTTTTTTTTGACCTGCCTCCCGCCACGCCCCCCCCAAGAGTCTGAACGCCTTCGCTAGGCAAACACACTCTACTTTCAATTGTGACAAGTCCAATTCAAAGATTGCCACGTCATTATCTCCGAATTCTTCTGCTCATTCACATTTCAGTGGCTTCTTATTGATAGAGTGACTACAGCAGCCAAGATACATAAAAAAAAGCTATCAAATGAGATTCCAGTGTTGATAATATCAAGTGGATTGTTCTCTGGATTTGGGGGTCCTTGAGGTTGGCAAATTCAGAGTTTTCTTTCTTTTTTTTCCTGTAAGGTTTGACACGGGCCGAACCAGGTTCTTGGGTTGATGGGACCTCAGCAAACAGGTTTTTGTTTGTTTGTTTTTGTTTTTGTTTTTTGTTATAGAAGGTTTATATGCATTCTGATCTCAGAGGCTGGAGCTGTTGAGCTTTGGACTCAGAAATCCCTGATGACATTACGGCAGGGGTGGAAGGGGTCTGCTAAGAGAATCATGTCACCCGTCTGTCCCCCACTGAAGATGGCAGCGTGGAATTCTAAGGTGGTCTAAGTGTGCCTTTACTGGGCTCCCCTGGACTCAGGAGTGATTTGCATTCCCATGTAAGTGTGTGGCAGGAAAGCAGGGCGTGATATGTCCCTGGCTGAAAATGATCAGGCAGGATGTTTTATATTCATCCTTTCCTTTCCCCTCTACCCTAGTGCCTGGTCTTCTCCAGAAAGAGAAATACCCAACTTCCTTAGTTCTCTCAACCGGCCCCAAAGATGCAGTTCCCTGAGAATGCCCGGGGACTGCGATGCCACTGCCACTGACTCCATATGACAGGGACCCATCAGGAGACTCCGTCCGAGGACACTAATTGTGGGCCCCCGAAGTTATTATTATGAACCACCAGACAACAGCCTGTGCTCGCCAGCAATTTGTCAGGACTAATTTTGTTTTTCTCCAATAATTGAAAATTAATGTCTTGAAGTGAAAGCAGATGTTCATGCCATCTTCTGAATTGGGATATAAAATGGGGCTCTGTAGATGGGTTCACTAATTTAACAGCAATTTTCCTCATGGCTAATGGGGGTGCTGGGGCTGCCATCACCTAACGCTTGGGGTGAGGGGATGAGAGAGAGAGAGAGAGAGAAAAAGAGAGAGAGAGCGGAGCCCACTTGGATGAGTTCTGCTGTCCTGGGTACTTGCAGCCAAGCCCTGAGAAGGAAGGTGTGACTGATGTGCTCATTCTGGGGGGAGAATATGTCAACAGAAAATTTTCCTTGGACGGGTCTTCATTGTGAATACTCATTCGCACAAGAAGGATTTCTGGAGATAATCCATGGCATTATGCTGGAAACGGGAAGGGGAACCTTGATTTGGGGAGAGCATGGATTCCCGGCAGCTGGGAGCTGGTTCCCTGTCCCTAGTGAGAGGCTGGTTATCATCGCATTTCCAGGGCTCCTGGTCGGCGTAGCATTCGATTGTTGATCTCGGGGTGGTGAGTTCGGCCCCCACATTTGGGTGTAGACATCACTTACATAAATAAATTAAATTAAATTGCACATCCCCAGGCCCAGACGCTAGAGACGCTCACCCAGTTGGTCTGGGGAGGGCCTCAGAGCTCCTCATTCTTTTTCCCCTTTCAAAAATTACAGTAAGCTATGTGTAACCTAGAATGTACCATCTTAAGCATTTCTAAGTGTGCGGTTCGGTGACATTAGTTCCTTCATGTTGTTTTACAATCATATGTAAAGTTCACCACCGTGAACTACCCAGGTGGTAGTGGTGGGGCGGGGGGTCTTAGCCCACCACCCTCGGAGGAAGCCCCCCGGTTCAAGGGCTCCATTCTCCAGGGTAGCCATGAGAAGCAGGCTCGGAGGATCAAGGGACTCTGGAGCTCTGGCGGGGCCGTTCTTTGCTCTAGTGTGAGAAATGAGATCGGTGTGCCCAAAGGTAGGGCAGGGCGTGGGATGAGGGACCACATGAGGGCCGGGGGGGGGGGGGCGGGGGTCAGGCCAGGGGGCTGCCTAGCAGCTGAGCAAGCGGGTGACCCGGGTCAGGATTAGAACATTTGTTCTCTCTCCTTGGGGGCGCCATTCTTTTGGGCCTGGCTGGGTGTGAGTTTGCCGAGTGGCCCCAGGAGGGCAGATCCCCAGGCCCCCATACCTGCGTGCCAGGACCAAGACAGCACCCCCTGGCTCCCCCAGGTCCGCACCCTTCAGGAAAGGGAGGGACAGTTGTTCTGGAATGACTGCCTAGTTGCCCAGCTTCCCAGTCCTGGAGTGCCCACCACCTCTGGACCGCAGGTCTGGGCAGAGCTGACGCTGGTACCGTTCTCCTCCTTGAAGGGACCAGGCACCTTTCTCTCCCCCGGTTTTCTCTGTAATTGAAATTTGTCCTTTCGTTACCTGGGCATGAATTATTTTTTGCAGTGTTGTCATTCCCTATCCTGCTGTGAGGTTTATCTCTTCTGTTGATCCTAATTAAATAAAACATACTGTTCACCTAACTCCTGTTGCACTGCATTTTACCTGCCTGAAGGCAGAGTGATGGCCATCTGGGCTAGGTTAGGGAGCAGGGCTTGGCTGGAGAAGGGAGCTGGGGTGGCCACGGCTGCCAAATCCAGGCTTGGTGTATGCCCTTGGCCTGGGGGCTGCAGGACCTTGCAGCCACCAGCAACAGTAAGCCTATTTCTGGTTCGGGAGAAATGACTTTGTTCCTAGCCCCCTGGGACTGCAGGCCTGAACCTGGGGCGAGGAGAGACAATCACCAGGCCTAGAGAGTCCCCAGGGAGAGGGGGAGGGAGGAGAGTGGGTACCCAGAGGAGGGGATATGGAAAGAAGGGGCAGGCTCCTCTCACCTGGGGTGGAGGCTCCAGAGTGCTGGGCTCTCTGGGGAGCAGTGAGCAAAGCACACGTTCTGGGTGCTCAGGACAGCTCTGCAGATGCCCCAGCCACAGCCCGGCACTCATGGTGGAAGATTCATCAGACTTCACTCCTTTTGTCTTTGAACTTCTCAGACTCCTGTCAACCTCAGCTTGAAGAGAAACCTGGAGGTTCACTTCATTCAGACCTCTTTGGGTGTGCTTGTGGCATCTTTAGTTTCATCCATCCTGGACTTACATACTTTCACTCCCAGGGAGCTCACTACCTATATGCATTTTTTTATTTTCTTAAGCTTGTGTTGCATATGTTCTTCTTTTCCATTAAACTGCAATCTGCCTTCATAATATTGGTGCCTGGGTTCTGGTTCTGTCTCCTGGGGCCTTAGGGAGTAACTCAGATCCCATTCCCAGAGCAGCCCTATTGAGAGTTGGCAAAGCTTGCCATGCCCCACTTCACTCAGGGGTAGGAAATCATGGATGGGATATGGTCAGCCTGGCGGGCTTCTGGGACCCCACACAGGCTGGTGGATGCCATTGACCTGAGCCTCTGAGTCCTTGTGTTTATAAAGGATTTTTTAAAAAAGATTTTATTTATTTATTTGACCGAGATAGATAGAGAGAGCTCACAAGTTGGTGGAGAGGCAGGCAGAGACAGAGGGGGGAAGCATGCTCCCTGCTGAGCAGAGAGCCTAATGTGGGGCTCAATCCAGGACCCTGAGATCATGACCTGAGCTGAAGGCAGAGGATTAACCCACTAAGCCCTAGAAAGGATTTCTTTCTTTCTTTCTTTCTTTTTTTTTTTTTAAGATTGTATTTATTCATTTGACAGAGAGAGAAATCACAAGTAGGCAGAGAGGCAGAGAGAGAGAAGGGGGGAGCAGGCTCCCTGCTGAGCAGAGAGCCCGATATGGGACTCGATCCTAGGACCCTGAGATCATGACTTGAGCCAAAGGCAGAGGCTTAACCCACTGAGCCACCCAGGTGCCCTAGAAAGGATTTCTTAAGTGATTGCGTACACGTGCAAACTTTGAGGGGCTCAGTGAATGGGTGGGTGCATGAGGGAGTAGTGGACTAGTGACTGAGTAATGAGCGAATGCTCTCCTAAGTGAATGAGGGAGTGGGTCATCTGACTTGGGCTTATCCCCCCACCCCCGCCCTTCCATCAGCATCTTTGATGCACTCTCCTGCCCTCTCCACCTCCTGCCAGCCCCTGTTCCCATTCAGGAGGCGAAAGATGCCCCATCATAGAGCAGTGGGGACCTCATGCCCCTTGCAGGTGGGTGGGGATGGCTTGTGTCTATTCTCTCCTTCATCCTCACCCACAGTTTGGATTCAGCCGGGATATTGCTGCTACGGCTGATCCAAGGCTTTGTGCTAGACTGTATGCTAGGTTGTAAAACATTGTTTTTAAATGATAAAACCAATATGACACTTTCATACGAAATTTCATACTAAATTTAAAATAAAATTCTAAGCAAATTTTTTTTTTTTTTTTTTTTTTTTTAAGATTTCATTTATTGGGGCTGCCTGGGTGGCTCAGTGGGTTAAGCCTCTGCCTTTGGCTCAGGTCATGATCTCAGGGTCCTGGGATTGAGTCCCGCATCGGGCTCTCTGCTGGGCAGGGAGCCTGCTTTCTCCTCTCTCTCTCTCTCTCTCTCTCCCTCTCTGCCTACTTGTGATCTCTCTCTGTCAAAGAAATAGAATCTTTAAAAAAAAAAAAAGATTTTATTTATTTATTTAAGCAAACATGAGCAGGGGGGAGGGGCAGAGGGAGAGGGAGAAGCAGACTCCCTTCTGAAAAGAGAGCCTGATTTTATGCAGGACTCGATCCCAGGACCCTGGGATCATGACCTGAGCCGAAGGCAGAGGCTTTAACCCACTGAGCCACCCAGGAGCCCCAAGTCCAGCTTTTATTAAATGACCTTTGGGATTGCACTCATCCTTCAGGGACCCACTGACCCTGAATAGCACTAGGAGTGAGGGCTGGAATTGGGGGAAGTTTGCAGGAAGGAGAAGATGAGATGCGTTTGCAAGGGAACCTGACAATTAAATTAAACTCCGAATGAAAAGAAAAGACCCCATTCTGGCTGAAGGCCTGAGTTAAGATTGATTTATTTCTCTCTGGAGTTGTGGGAATTGTGGGTTGGAGGAAACATGCTCTGTGATCTTGGGCAGGATAGCTCCCTCTATGGGCCTCAGTTTCCCTGTCTATAAAACGGGATGGAACTGGCTGGCTGAGCTACCTGCCTTAGATGTTTTAGGATTTTAATTCCTGGAACATAAAAAGGGGAAAACATAAGAAGCTTTGATTTGGGGGGAAAAAATACAGGTTAGGGGGTGCCTGGCTGGCTCAGTGGGTACAGCATTCAGCTCTTGATCTCCGGGTGGTGAGTTCGAGCCTCATGTTGGGGGTAGAGTTTACTTTAAGAAAAAAAGAAAAAAAAACCTTTTTCTCTTTTTCTTTCTTTCTTTTTTTAATTTCAGATTTTCCTGTAAATTCTAGTTAGTTAACAAAGAGGATAATAAGATTGGTTTCAGGTGTAGAGTTCAGTGACTAACACCCCATGCTCATCATAACAAGTGTCCTCTTTAATGCCCATCACCCGGGGCGCTTGGGTGGCTCCATCAGTTAACCCTTGGTTAACTCTTGGTTTTGGCTCAGGTCATGATCTCAGGACCCAGAGTAGTGCCCTGCGCAGAGGCCGGAGGGGCTCCGTGCTGGGTGGGGAATTTGCTTGAGATCCTTTCCCCCTGCCCCTCCCTCTGTGAATGTGCTTGCTCTCACTCTCTCACAAATAAGTAAATAAGCAAGTTAATAAGTAAATACATAGATAAGTCTTTAAAAAAATACTCTTCACCCATTTAGCCTCTCTCCCGCCTCCCTCCCTCCACCAACCCTCAGTTTCTTCTCTATAGTTGAGTTTTTTATGGTTTGCATCTCTCTCTCTCTCTCTCTCTCTCTCTCTCTCTCTCATTTTTTCCCTTCCTCTATGTTCATCTCTTTTGTTTCTTAAATTCCACATCTGAGGAAATCCTAGGGTATTTGTCTTTTTCTGGCTGACTCCTTTCAGTCAGCTCGATACCCTCTGACTCCATCCACGTTGATGCAAACGGCAAGAGTTCATTCTTCTGAGGGCGATATATATATATATATATATATATATATATATATATATATATCACCTCTTCTTTTTTTTATTTTTATTATTATTTTTTTTAAAGAGCTAGCATTCTTTTTTTTTTTTTTTTTTAAAGATTTTATTTATTTATTTGACAGAGAGAGATCACAAGTAGGCAGAGAGGCAGGCAGAGAGAGAGAGGAGGAAGCAGGCTCCCTGCTGAGCAGAGAGCCCGATGTGGGACTCGATCCCAGGACCCTGAGATCATGACCTGAGCCGAAGGCAGCGGCCTAACCCACTGAGCCACCCAGGTGCCCCTATATCACCTCTTCTTTATCCATGCATTAGTCGATGGACATCTGGGCTCAAAATCAGTAAGTATTTAACAAAACAGGCTAGAAAGCTATTGTTAGGTCTTTTCAAGTTACTCTGTAAAGTGACCGGTCCAGAGAGTGACAATTCTGAAGAGGCAGCTCTAGGGAACCTTGCGCAGGGCAGCTGGGACCTCCCTTGCTCCAGACCATTTTGAGCGTGGAGGGGCACGTCGGGTCAGTGTCAAGGGCTTGACTGCCATGTTGGTGACTTTCCAGGTGTCTGAGAGTTCAGTTGGTGGTGTCCTTGCCTCTTTGGGCTCCAGGGGCTTCGGCAAACATCAGTGGAGCAGGTTCTCTGGTGCTTCTCTAATCCAGGAACCATGCAGGTAGAGGATGACCAGGTCCCACCTATGCCCACCCAGAGCAACCAGCGTGGCCCACCTTGATCCCTGGGGAGGACTCACGGAGGGACTTACTTATGCCAGACCCTGTCTTCAGCTCTTCCCAGGTGCTTCTCAGGTTCTCATCTCAGCTCTCTGACTGATCTCAGTTTTGCAGAGGCACAGATAGGCACAGAACTACCTTGCTCAGAGTCGCACCGCTAGAGGTAGCGAACTGTGCCAGTAATCATTACCTTTATTTACAGATGCCCCATGGGCCAGAAAAGGCAACAGAGAAGTTCATGCTTTCTCTGGAGGCTGGAGAAGTCCCCAGACTCTGGGCTAGGAGAAGGGGCCATGAGTAAGGGCACAGGAGTTCTGTCCTACTCCCCAACCATCTGTGTAACCTGTGTATCCTGCGTTTTGGGGTAACTATATTCATAACTTAAAAAAAGATGGACACATCTTAAATAATTTAATCCCTTTCTTCCCCAGAGGGAAGCACTGTTATCCACAGTTGTCTTCACCCCAGACCTTTTTTTGTGGTGCATTTACACAAACACCCACGTACATATACTCGTGCATGTGTAATTTTACCCTTACGTGGTTGATATACTGCTTGACGGAGATGTGCACATTCTGTTATGTGCTATTTTCAAGAAGCAATGAGTTTCCAGTCTTGGTTGCACATTAATATTATCTTAGGCACTTTAAGGAATAATGTTGCCTGGGACCTACTACAGACCAGACAATCCAGACTCTTCGAGGATGCGGCTCTAAGTCAATTTCTTCCTCTCCCCCTTCCTCCTACCCTTCCTCCCCCTCTTCTTCCTCCCTTCCTTCCTTCTTTCCTTCCTTCCTTCTTCTTTAGCTTCCTGGGGAATTTGAGTGAGGAGCCAGGGTCAAGAAGCATTCGTCTAGGACAGTCCTGTTAATGTTGTAGGTTTAGTTCCCTGAAACAGCCATCATTCTGTAGAAGGGGCGCACCGGAATCAGTTTACAGTACTCTCTGGATGGACATTTAGTTTCCGGTTTTCTGCTGTTAGAAACAATGAAAGAGGGAGACTTCTCATTTATAAATCTTTGTATTTCTTAGGCTAGATTCCTAAAGTGGACCTGTTAGGGCGAAGGGTAATCACTTGAAATATTTGATAGATATTTGCACGTCGCCCTCCACCAAGGATGTACTGACGTACCCTTCAGCAGCGTGTGAGTGCTGGTCTCTCCTAGCGCTTGCCTCCATGCTGATGTGTTCCCTTTTTTCTCCTCCTCCTTTCCCTCCCTCCTCCTTCTTCTCTTTCTCCTCCTTCTTCTTCCCCCCTTTCTCTTTTTGCCGATCTGACAGGCAAAAAATAGCTCATCTTTTAAATTTGTATTTTCCTGATTACTAGCCGGGTTGACCATTTTTCTTATGTTTATAGGCTCTTTTTTTTTTAATTTTTAATTTTTTAAAGATTTTTATTTATTTATTTGAAAGACAGAGATCAGAAGTAGGCAGAGAGGCAGGCAGAGAGAGAGAGAGAGAGAGGGAAGCAGGCTTCCTGCGGAGCAGGGAGCCCGATGCGGGGCTCGATCCCAGGACCCTGAGATCATGACCCGAGCCAAAGGCAGCAGCCCAAACCACTGAGCCACCCAGGAGCCCCTATAGGCTCTTTTTATTTATTCTTCAGGAAGGGGCACTTTGCTGAATGTGGACCTTGGGGGATTGGGCATTTCTTTCCCTCAGCGAGTTCTTTAGTCATGTTTCTTCTTCCTTCCAACCATCTATCCACCCATAATCTGTTCATCATCCACCCGTCCATCATCCATCCATCCGCCAGTCATCCTTCTGTCCATCCCTCATTTATCCACTCATCCATTACCCATCCATCATCTATCCATCATCCATCTATCCATCATCCATCCATCACCATCCATCTTCCATCCATCCATCATCCATCACCCATCATCTATCCAGCCATCCCCCATCATCCATCCACCCATCCTTTCATCCATTTATCATCCACCCATCATCCATCATCCATCCATCCATCTGTCCATCATCTATCCATCATCCATCATCTATCCATCATCCATCTGTCACCATCCATCTCCCATCCATCCATCATCCATCATCCATCCAGCTATTCCCCATCATCCATCCACCCATCCATTCATCCATTTATCATCCACCCATCATCCATCATCCATCCATCCATCTGTCCATCATCCATCCATCCATTTATCATCCATCTATCACCCAATTATCCATCCATCACCCATTCATCATCCACCCAACCATCCATTCATCCATCTGTTATCCATCCATTCTTCCCTTCCATCTAAATCCTGAGTATTTTATCCAGGCGAGACTCTTAGCCCGTATTCCAAGGTAGATGCAGAGATGAACCAAATGGAAGACATGCCCTCAGGTAGTTCACAGTCTGGAGTGGTTTTAAGACCCTAACCCTAGGCCCAGATAGGGCAGCCCAAGATGGAGGGGCAGGATGAGCGCCAAGATTGGAAGAGTGGTAGTGCTTGATTTGGACCCAGAAGGATGGGAAGACATCATCAAGAGCAGCTAACATTTCATGAATGCAACTATGCAGGCACTGGGCAGTGCATTTTACAGGCAGTATCTCATTTAACCTGGACGCTCATTTCTGACCATTCACTTGAGGGCCTCAGGCTTTCTTGTTCATGAGCAATAATGGATCTTAGAGAATCCTCAGCTGAGCTCCCTTCTGATGTGAATGATCAGATTTTCCCAGAGAGGGCAAGTCTGATGTCCGAGGTCATACAATGACCTTGTGGCAGACTTGCACCTTGCGGGGGCGGGGGGGTGTGTGGATCCTGCTGCTGCCGCTGTCCTAGGGCAGGACTTGCCTTGGGAACAACATGGGACCCCCAAGCTTCTGGGGTGTGGGGGGACTCTTAAGTGTACTTGGGATCCCATCTTTATCCCACCCAGATCCCCACCATGTTACTGGTAAGCTTCAGCTTCATCTTCTGCGGAATGGGGGCTCCATTCCCAGGACAGTGTGAGGGTGAAATCTCATTAGCGGTGAGGAAGGACTTTGTCCAACAGAAATGGCCATCCAAGGGTTCGAGTGGGAGGCATCCTCGGAGCAGCCTAACTTCGCCATTCTTTCTCTCTCGCCTGTACATTTGCGTCAGAGAAAATGGGTGGGAAAATATCTAGCTTTTAATCTGTCACCTCCTGGAGTGACCCTACCCTCTGGGAATTGTCAGGTTGTGAATGAGCCTTCTCCAGCCCTCATGTCCTCTCCATCCCACCAAGGACAGTTGCCTTTCTTTCTCTCTCTTTTTATTTATTGAAGACAGAGAGAGAGAGAGAGCACATGCATGCAAGCAAGCTCGGACACGAGCATGGGGGAGGGGCAGAAACAGGCTCCCCGCTGAGCATGGAGCCTGATGTGGGGCTCCATCCCACGACCCTGGGGTCATGACCCGAGCTGAAGGCAGATGCCTAACCAACTGAGCCACCCAGGCATTCCAACACTTGCCTTTCTTAAGGGACACACTGGCCAGGCACACGAAGGGAGACTGTGGGGAGGCGTATGCCTTAGAATGGGTGTACCTGTGTGTATGTGTGTGTTGAGTGTGTGTGCCCATTTGTGTGTGTGCATGTGTGTGTGTGTGCACGTGTGTACTGGTTTGGGTTGTCTGTGTAGGTACATGGATGTGTGTGTGTGCGTGTGTGCCAGCCTCCCAGTGGAAGACAATCTTGTCATTGCTTTCATGCTTCAGCCTATCAGTACAAGGCCAGAGAAAATACACATGGCTGGTAGATTTTATTCATGAATTTACTTTATATCCATTCATCCGAATCTTTCTGGAGCCCCTACTATGTACCACGCACGATGTTCAATTTGATGCTTCAGACGAAGGAAGGAAGTCCTTTTTCCTTTCTTAAGATTCACTTTGCCATCTGTAAAGTCATGGTTTTGAGGGTGGGAAATGAGTTTACACTGATGTTTCCCAAAATGTATTCCAGGATTTTGTTGAAGTTCTATCAAAAGAATTAAAAAAAAATGTTTTCTGTGGCCAAACACATTTGGCGGACACTGCATTAAGCAGAGTTAAAAGTTTTTAAAACTTTCAGGGCTTCTCAGAGCCTTTAAAAGTTAATGCGGGACTCTCAGAGATGTTAATAGTTTTTGGTTTCCAAACTTACTTGATCACTAGACATGGAATCCTCTTGTCTGGGTACAGTGCAGGTTTCTAGGCTTTTAAGGGCTACTATCATGATGTACTCATTCATTCATTCATTCACTTATTCATCTCAGACATGTTTATTGAACACCTACTTGGTGTCAGGCTGTTCAAGCTGCTGAAGCCACAGCCGTGGATGGGTGAAAGTTTATTCTAGGGGGGGTGAAATGCCATCTACAAGTACACAAGTCAGTAACATAATTTCTGGGAAACAAAGCAGATCGTGGCAGGGAGGGGTGGAGGAGGCTGTCCAGACAGGGCCATCTGGGAAGTGACACTTCAGCCCAGGTTGATGATTGGGGGACTGGGGCATGAGGGCACCTGGGGGCTCCAAACCTTTGCGTTTGGGGCTTTGAAGGGGGTGGGGCATGTGGGAGATGGGGGTCCTTCCCTGGGTCTCTGGATCCCACGGTGGGAGGGCCCACCACTGGCCCAGGCTTCTTTGTTGTTTATGGCACAGTCCAGGCCATGGAGATAGGCTTCTCTGGGTGGCCAGTCGGTTTGATGGGGCAAGGGAAGCTTCTGAATCCCCATCTTGAGCTAGGATCTTCAGTGACACTCTCCGCCCTCCCCAAGCCATGCAGTCCTATCTCACTGTTAGCTTGTGTAAGTCAGCACGGAGGGCCCCGGGTTGGTCCCTCCCTGGCCTCCCTGGGCAGCCGTCTGAGCCGGCTGCGAGCATCATTCGCGGCAGAACCTCTGCCTGTGTCGGTCACTGCCATGTCCTCAGTGTCTGGCACTGGACCCACATTCTCACCCCCCATCTGACAGATGGGGAAATGAGACCAGGAGGCTCCCACAGCCCATTCCCTCAGAGGCCCAGCCTCGAATCCAACCCTTTTCCAAGCGAGGGCTGTGACCCGAGGCTAGTGGGATGGGGGCGAGAAGAGATTTCCTGGAGCAGAGGTGGGATTTGGGGGCCCTCAGGGCCCTCCTGGGGTCAGTCTGCCGAGCTGCCGCGAGGGCGATCTGGGTCCGGGGGGCGGGGATGGGGAAGGGCACCGGGAAGCGGTGAGGGAAGGAGAGGAGGTCGGGACCCGGGTGGGTGGAAGGGGAGGAGTTGGGGCGGGGCCTGGGGAGGGTCTGGGGATGCGGCGGCTGGCCGAGCCCGGCGCTTGGGAACGCGGCCCCTCCCGGCCCGGGTCTGTCCTCCACCCCCCGCGGGAGCGGCCCCGGGACCCCTTTGAGGCGCCCGTCTTGGGAACGCGTCGGGCCGGCCCCCGCCCGGGAGGGCTCCATGGCTGCGGCGCAATAACTCAGGCCCAGGTTTGGGCACAAAGCGGCCGCGGCGGGGGACCGGCTGGGAAGGCGCGGGCTGCGGCGCTCGCTCGCGCTGCCCCGAGGGGGGCCCGGGCTTGTTCTGCACTGCGGGCCGCCTCCGCCCGCCCGCCCCTCCGAGTCTGGGGCCAACCG
Organism: Mustela nivalis; assembly: GCF_964662115.1. Taxonomy (NCBI): domain Eukaryota; kingdom Metazoa; phylum Chordata; class Mammalia; order Carnivora; family Mustelidae; genus Mustela; species Mustela nivalis. The sequence goes on from NC_139037.1 coordinate 32,656,757, forward strand.
GGCCCAGCCGGCTGAGTTTCAGACCAGGGGCGGGGGCGGGGGCGGGCGGGAGGCGGCGGCGGCGGCGCCTAGCCCACAGCTGGCGGCCGGCCCGTGGGTGGGCTGCGGGGCTCCGCTGGCCAGATGTGCCCCTGGGGGGCCCTCTGGGGACTGGAGCACTGATTGGCCCTCAACTCTGGGGCGGGGCTCGGGGTGGGCACTTGACCGCCTGGGCCATCCCTGAGTGCATAATAATAAAAAATAAGTGTCATTCATGGCTTCTGAGCACTTCACACTCTTTAAATTCATTTGCGCGCCCCAGCAGCATTCTGAGGTCGGTGCTGTGATTATCCCGTTTTACAGAGGAGGAAATTGAGGCCCGGGGTAGCAAATTAAATTGCTCAATGTCCCGCAGCTAGGACTGGACAGGATTTGAATGCAGTTCCTCTGGCGACACGGCGGGGTAAGGGATATAGGGGCGCAGGAGTGCAGTTTTGAGGGCACTTATGTTCAAGAAATTACAGAGAAGACTGGCAAACATATGTGCCTAATGATTCTTGTGTTTTTTAAAATTAGCTCATTCACTGACTGAATGGATACTTCCTGACTTCACTCCTTCCCTGGATGCACGCTTGTGATTCTGTGCTAGGTCTTACCGCTGCGGCTGGTTGCACCGTGATGGGGGAAGAGAGCTGGGACCCTGCCTTCAGGGAGCTTACCGTTTAGTTAGGGGCAGGGTAGTGAGAATGGCAACAAAGTGGGAAGATGGACACTGCCACGTCATTTTTCATGGAGAGACTGCTGTGGCTTGTCAGCCTTGGGCAGTGTCGTCCTGGGAAGGCATTTCAGAGGAGGCGAAGTGTCAGCGGGCTTGGGAAGATGAGAGGGAAATGCAGAGGGAGGCGGCTGGTGCCCTTCGCCTCTGAACTCATGCCCAGGGCGGCCACCGCCTGTCTTGGTCTCAGCCCCGTGCTGGGAGGAGGGAGAAGGAAAGGCCACCTCCCAATCCGTGAGGACCTGAGGAGACAGAATCAAGGGGAATTTAGAGTACGTGTGCCTGGAGGGGCAGGGACAAGTGCAGTGGGCTTTTCTGGAAGGGTTGGAACGCAAGTGAAGAAGGAGGCAGGAGAGGGTAGGAAAAGAGGTGGCTGGGTTTGGGGTGGCCTGTCCCTTCTAGGGAGCCCCCAGGACGGGCCCTGTGACAGGAGCATAAATGCTTCCAGGGTTGGCGTGATTTCCGAGCATTGTAGGGTTCCTGAGGTTCTCAAAGGTACCTCTCAGTACCCAGGTAGTAGTCTGGAAGGGAACCCTCCTCATTTACCGGGTGAGAAAGGGAGGTCCAGAATCACAGCCTTGCCCTGACTCACCCAGCGCGGTCCTGCTCTTAGCCACGTTGCTCATTCCCAAGGTCACAGGGGTCCTCACTCCTAGGCCCTGACTCACCAGAGCCTGGGGCCCGCTCTGCACCCTGTTAGGGTTGGAAATGGAAGGGAAGTGTGGACGTGCATTACCGTTACTGAAGTGTCCGAGCTGCCTCCATTCCCACCACCTCTAGCCAGGACCATGAGAACACAGTTCTCTCTGTGGCCTGCTTCATCCATAGCTCAGTCCGATCTGGGTGTCTGAATGGGCTTTATTCCGAATTCTCTGTCTTCATTGGCACAAACTCCCCATTGCATAGCCTCTCTGGGGCCGTGCGAGGCCTGTCATGGGTTCTGCGTTTGACTGAACCTGGTTCCTCACTCAGACATACGGGATGGTGCTCAGCCTGTCCACGGACATCTCTGTGCATTGTGGCTTGGCTTCATTTCATTAAGAGAGTTCCAGGTTTGCTCTGCTCCATGGAGACAGGTGTGGCTTGGGCCCCAGAGGCAGGCAGTGAGAAGGGGTAAGGGCATGCATTGATAATTTTTATTTATTTTATTTTGTTTATTATTTGACAGAGAGAGAGACACAGAGAGATAGGGAACACAAGCAGGGGGAGTGGGAGAGAGAGAAGCAGGCCTCCCGTCCATCAGAGAGCCCTATGTGGGGCTCCATCCCAGGACCCTGGGATCATGACCTGAGCCCAAGGGAGACGCCCAACGACTGCGCCACCCAGGTGACCCCACTGGTAATTTTTATTGAGCTTACTATGTGCCCCATGCATGCTGAATGCTTTCTACACCATTTCTCACGAATCCCCCCCAAACAGCCCTTTTGAAATTGCTACCAGTAGGGTTGCCATCCTGCAGGGGAGGAAATTCTGAGTATCAGCCTGAGAGCCAAAGTCACATGTCACAGCCCGGCTGCCTGACACCCTGGTGCCTGCCTGAGTCACTCCCAGGGCCACCTTCTCCATTCCTGGTGAATGAGCACGCCTCCCCTCCCCCAGGAGCCCACGCTGGGCTGGGAAACAGACCCATAAACAGTTATGAACTCTGAGGCTGGTAACACCACGTTCCCCCTGAGGACCCAGCTGGTGGCCAAGTTCACACCCCCTTCCCCTCCCCCCTTCCTGCCTGCCTGGGCCTGCTCCTCAATTTCACTTGAGGAAGAAGCAGCTCGGACAGGTGGGGAGGTGGGAGGACGAGGCCAGGTCCCTGGGACGCGTGAGGTGGGCATGGACAGGACTGTACCTGCTTCCCCGTTTCTGGGGAATGGCACAGCCAGCCAGCCTCTCCTCTGCTAGGTTGGAAGGGGAGGTGCTTGCTCATTGCATGGAGGTGGGGAGCCCTCCCTTCTACTGCGCCCCCACCCCTAGCCAGGCCCCTAGAGTCCAGCTGGCTCAGCCCAGGAATCTTGGATGTGCTGGTTGGGGGTGGGTGGCCTTGCTGAGGGACTCAAATATTTAAAGGGCCCTATCCTCGGGGCCTCTCATTTTCCACTCACACCGCCCCTTGGGCCCAAGGCCTGGTCTCTGAGCCTGGAGCTCCTTCACCCTCAACATTTTCCCCTGAACTTGAGTTTGAACCCCGGGGGTGCGGGCCTCTCCGGGGCCAGGTTTCCAGTCTGCCCCTCAGCGGGTGGCCCAGCCTGGCCCAGAGGCCTGGGAGCAGCAGCGGGCCCCTCCTCCCCTCCCTCCTTAAATCCCTCTCCCTGGGCACCGACCCTCTGCATTCCCTGCCCTTCACCCCCTCCTGCGCCCGCTTCCTGGAACCCAGGGACCCTGGAGGTTTCTGGACCATATCGAGTTGCCTGGGTGGTTGTTTCCTTTTTTTTTTTTTTTGGGCCATGCAGGGTGGGGGAGCTGGGAGAGAAGGGAGAGAAGCTGATAATTGGGCCAGGGCCAGCCAGGGGTGGAGGCTGACTCTAGTCCATGTCTCCGTGGGCTGAACTGTGGCCCCCAGCCCCTACCCTTGAGGGGTCTGGGGCCTGGCTTTCCCTCCTGGCAGGGGGACAGCCCTGTTTGGTATTTCCTGTCTCTTTTCCTTTCATTTCACACCACCTTCCCCAAGGACACCCCTGGAGGAACATGGGGCTCACTCTCTTCTCCCTGGTGGCTGGGGCCTGACTTGGCCTGGCATTACCACAGTTGTGCTGAACTTGCGCCTAGGACGGGGTCAGCTCGATGGCTTCTCCCCACCCTCCTCGGACCACACCTCCTGGCTTGGGCCCACCTCCAGGTCTGAGCCAGAGGGCCAAAGCTGACTGAGAGTTCCTCACAGACCCTTGGCTGGGGGCTGCTGGGTGTGGGTCTCTGGAAGAGGCTGAGGTGTAGGGGGGAGATGGAGACCCCGAGGCCATGGGTGGGAGAAAGAGAAAGACCTACCCTCTCGGGGCAGGAGCCAGGGCGAAGGTCCCCCTCCAGTTAATTCTGAGGTGGTTTTGAGAACCCCCAAGTCCATGGCAGCTTCTACACTTCTCTACCCTGGCCCCCCAAGGCCAACTGAACACATGGTTTTGCTTTTCTGTGCACCCTCTCCTGGTCTCCTCCCTCTGGGTGCCTTTTGAGCTCCTCGGGCCCCTCCCCCAGGCCTCCTGGGCCCCCTCCTTCCTCCTTGACCCACTTTAGTCCCCTGTTGCTGGGGGAGGGGAGCGTGCAGCCAGCAGCTCTGATCCTGGCTGCCTCCCCCAGCATCCCTTGGGGCGGGCTCTGGATGGAGCCAGCAGGCTGAGCCGGCCCGGCCCCAGGGACTGGCACACGGCGTGCTCCGAGTGGCAGCCTCCCTGCCCCCTCCATGGACAGACAGTTCTGGACAGCTGCCCCTGCCTGGGCCCCTGGGAGGCCCTGCCCGGGCCAGGCTCCGGTTTCCCCCAGCCCCAGGGAGCTTCGGCTCCAGAGGTCCATCCTGCAACCACTGCCTCCTACCTCCTTGCTGAGCGCACTTCCCAGAGGGGCCTCTGCAGGGCCAAGGCCTAGACTCCACCCATTTTCCCCTGAATCTGCTGGAGAGCTGGGAGATAGGGTCCAGTTCTGAGCCTGCTGTGTGACTGAGGAAAACCTAGCAGCCTCTCTGTGCACTGAGGGAATTGGGCCTGATACCTGCCCTTTATTGAGCATTTCCCTAAGATCTGGGGACTCGGCTAAGCGCGTCACATGTGTGATCTCACTGTATTACACAACAGCGTGGTGAGGCCTGCTTTCCTAATCCCGATTTGAAAGAGAAGGCAACTGAGGCACAGAAAGGAAAATAACTGGGCGCCTGGGTGGCTCAGTGGGTTAAGCCGCTGCCTTCGGCTCAGGTCATGATCTCAGGGTCCTGGGATCGAGTCCCACATCGGGCTCTCTGCTCAGCAGGGAGCCTGCTTCCTCCTCTCTCTCTCTCTGCCTGCCTCTCTGCCTACTTGTGATCTCTCTCTGTGAAATAAATAAATAAAATCTTTAAAAAAAAAAAAAAAAAAGAAAAAAGAAAGGAAAATAACTGGTTTGAGGTCACGTGGGCTCCTGGAACCCCAGGGCTTGGAGCCCAAGCAAGCCTGATGACCTGAGTTTTTCTTTGCTCTACCATTCTGGAATCCCTCCTGACGTTGGGGCTGTTCACTGTTCTGGGGCTCCTGCGTGGCCCTCTCAGGACTTGAGATCCTCCCCCAGGGATCGTGGTCGAGTCCCAGACACTCTGTCCTGCTCTGGTGTTGCCTGGGTCCCCAAGCCTGCCCCCCACCCAACAGCAGGCTGCGGGAAGCCACGGCCCCATCCTGAGCTTTGGTTCTGTGGTCCAGGGCTTGGCCACAGGCGTGAGCTCCGCTCCCAAGACAGGATGTGTTCTGGCTTCCAGTGCTGCCAACTGTAGGAGCCCCGAGTCAGAGGGGACGGTGTGCGTACCCTCCCGACCAGCCCTGCAGACCCGCACATGCTCTCCCTCCTCCCTTCCTCACAACCACCCCACCAAAAGACAACTGTAAAAAAATAGGGGTGGGGGGTAGACCCTGAGGGGGCTGTTTGAATTTGGGAACCTCATCTCTGCCTCTTTCTCTGGGTTTTCCTCCTTGAGTCTCGACATCTGCCCGTCCCCTGGGAACCGTTTCATTTCGCCATCATTGTCTTGCCGAATAAAGGAGGGGTGGGGAGGTGGTGGGGGGGCTCAGGGAACCAAGTCAGGTCGTCCTTTCTTATTTGCTTAATTTCCTCACTCAAATGTATCTTGTGATTAAACATTTTCTTAGCTGCTCGGTCAAGGCCTGGCCGAATTTCCTTTTATAAACGCTGGCAAGTGAATTTAACAGCCCTGTTTGTATTAGCTGGAGGTTTCATTTGCATAGCGATTGTTCTTATGAAACAAAATAATCGCTTGCAGTTTTGAAACTGTATAAATACCAGGGTCTGGGGCTGGGCGCATGCGCAGGCCTTTCCTTCCCGCACAGAAATCCATCCTGTTCGGGGAGGAAACTCAGCCTCCAGGAAGAGCCAAGTGCTGAGGGTTTCCTCGGCAGAGAGGTGTTTCCCGAGTCCTGAGCCATGGGTATTGCCTGCTGGGTGGAGCTAGTGGAGGCCCAGAAACCGCTCCTATGCATGGGAACCCCACTGCCATCAGGGGCTGGCAAGGGGTTCCCAGGGAAGGGGGTGCAGGTGGGGGGTCAGCCTCGGGGAGCCGGAGGAGAGCTGCAGACCTGAGCATCTAGCCCTTTTTGTTGCTCTCCTACCCTTTTGGATTAAGGTTGCAAACTGGTGGCCTGAGGCCCAGTGTTCCCCACAGACATGTTTTGATTGGGCTGTGCTGTGCTTAAAAGAAACAAACCAACATTTACAATTCTGGAGATTTCACCGGAAAATTCATCCAGATTTCTTGCTTATCTCTCTTAACAAATGGGCAGATCAGGGATTGCGAGGCCCATGGTCTTGCCTGGCAGCAGTTCTGGTATTGGGGGTGGAGGCTGCTCCTGCCGGTGGGCGGTTCCCCGGACAAAGGTCTCTCACGGATGTGCCTGCCTGGCCCCTGGGGTTCTGGGATCTTGGTTTTGGTGGGTCCACTCAGCTGGTGTCCCTCAGGCCTGAGGCTTAGTGGTTGGTGGAGAAGCTCTCCCGGTGCCCTGCTCTGCTCTGTTAGGAGGCGAATGCTCTGGCCCTGCCTATTTGAGGAGCTTCCCCTGGGCCCATTGGCTCTGCCCCGAGGGCTGCGGGTTCCAGGCCTCCTGATGTCCACATTGGCCAAGGGCAGGGATCTGGAAAAGGAGTCATTTTGGGAGGTCACACCCTTATTCCCAGGAGCTTGGCTTTGCTCAGAACATTCCTGGCCTCCTCCTTAGCGGCTCCCTTTAGAGCTACTGCCCCCAGAAGACAGGCGTTTCATGATCTCAGACTGCTTTTTAGACACAAACGGCATCGCCTGGCTTGGTCAGCAGGCTTGGCCGGAATGACTTTGTAGCCAATTCTGACACATTTAAAATCTTCTCGTGTTTGGTGGGCCAGGAAGGATACCTGTCCAGTAAGGGAATGGCTGGACAAAAGACCCTGGCTGGATCCCGGCCTGCCCCACCCGCTAGTCAACCTGACCTTGGCAGCCGAGGCCCTCAGATAAATTGATGGCTTTTCTGGAGCCTCCACTTTGTAGGCAGAAAAGGCAGAGGTAACAAAGCAAGTGGGTGAAACTGGTTAATGCTGGCAGCTTGTTCTCTCTGCACCGCTCTGCCACAGGGCCTGGGTGTCTTGGCCATCCCTTAGGGAAGGAGATTGTGTAGACCCTGCTGTCCCTCCAGGCCTTGCTCATGGGCAGCCATGGGTGGACACCCCATGCAGGGCTCGACACCCCATGCAGGGCTCTGTGCCTTTTATATAGTGGTTTTTTGTTATCCTCACAACATCTCTGAGTGGTAGTGATATTCTCCCCATTTTACAGACGAGGAGCCTGAGGCTCTGAGGCCCAGATCACACAGCGGGTGAATGGAAGAGTCAGAATTTGAACTCAGGCCTCCAGGTTCTGGTGCCTGTCCTCCTTATTTATTTATTTATTTATTTATTAAGATCTTATTTATTTATTTGACAGACAGAGATCACAAGTAGGCAGAGAGGCAGGCAGAGAGAGAGGGAGAAGCAGGCTCCCTGCTGAGCAGAGAGCCCGATGTGGGGCTCGATCCCAGGACCCTGAGATCATGACCTGAGGCGAAGGCAGAGGCTTTAACCCACTGAGCCACCCAGGCGTCTCTCCTCCTTACTTATTTGCTTTTAGTTTCTCCAACTCTAAAGTAGGAAAACGTCCCCACTTCCTAGGGGTATTACAGAGATAAAATGAGCAACGAAACAGTTCATTGTGACCTCTGACCTCTACTTATTAGAGTAGGAATGTGGATTCAGACGTTTTGAGGTTTCTTTTGCTCCTTCTTGCTGGATGGTGTCATTAAAAGTAACTTCTCCCTTTTTCTCCTTCCTCTTATCTTTATGATCTGTATTTTGACCCTTTAATTGCTCAGGACTGGATTTCCCCCAGGATCCTGAGGTTGTGAAATCCCCCTGGGGAGAGGATTGCATTTGTGACTGGTTGGGACCTCTCTTGGTACGGAGGGGCACAGAGAAGCCTGAAGGTTCTGGAGAGAGGAAGAGCGAGCAGCCAGGCCACACGTTCAGTTTTATTTGACAGAACTGGCTGGCTGACAAGGGATTGTGTGAGCTGGCAGGCTTTGTGTTGCAAGAGCAACGTTTGTCCAGGTTCATACGCATCATCGTAGAGGATGAGCGGCTTGGAGGCTCCTACTGGAGCAGTCGGTATTGACAGCAGGGACCTAGGTGCTTTCCATCTTTATGCTCTGACGGCTCAACACCTTGGCTCTTGACATCAGATTGGTCTCCTCATGGTGAAGAAATGGCTGTTGTGGTGCCAGACATCACCCCCTGCCCACCTCCTGCCATATCTTTGTCCCAAGATCAGGAGAGAGAAGCTCCCTTATACAGGCTTGTGTTTAGAGGAAGCAGAGCTTCCTTAAATGGCTCTGTGGTCCCTTCATTGTGTCTCATTGGTGACAATGGCATTTCCTGCACATCCTAGGCCAGGTATGGGGCATCACTTCTGGGACTCTAGAGAACCCCAGCTTTCCTTGCATTTAGCGTCCTCTGTGGATATTTGGACACGATTTGAGATGGTTGAGCAAGAAAGAGTGGGTGGAAAGGCTGCTGGGGAGTTATCCAGTGCCTTGTGGGGACAGGCAGCTTTAGGAGGCCTGAGTCTCTTTCTAGGCAAGGCTCTGGAACATCTCCCTCATTGCGTATAGCCACGTCCCACATCTTAATCTTTCCAGTCCCCATTTTCCTTACCTCGTGTCCTAGGACTACCCCATTTCTTTGCACAACTTTACCTCTGGCTGAATTCCTCCTCCCCTTTCCCTGCTGTGGCTGGCTTCTCGGATCCTTCTGGACTCAGGCCCAACATTACCTTTCCTGACTGCCTTTCCCCTGAAGTGGGCCCGCTGCTACTAGTCTTTCTTTCTTTATGTCACGTTATTCTTGGTAGAGATTTATGCCTTTGCTCACTTACGGTTTCCCTTCTGCCCTGCTTCTCAGCTCTCTGTGGGCAGGGACTGGGCTTGACTTGTCCACGCCCATGACCCCGGGCTCCAGGAGAAAGGCCAGAGGGCGAGAGTTGGGGGGTGTGTTCAGAAAGTCCATAGCGTGGAGCGGACGTACAGTGTGAATGTGTACCGAGTAAAGGGCCTGCTACTACCTTTCTGAATTTCTTGTCTCTTTCTTCTACCTGCTCTGTTACTGTCTGCCTCTCCCCTGGAGTTCCAAAGTCCTTTTTGTGTTCTTTGCTCTTTGAGGAAGAGGAGAGACAAGACATCTCCATGAGCTGATGGACCTGCTTTCTCTTTACAGCGACCAGACTGTTAGCAGTGGCCTGCCCAAGGGCTGATTCTGAGGAAGAACCCGCTGCTGGAGGAGGGCGCACAGTGGGGGGGGCCTGAAGGGGGTGAGCTCAGGATGGGAGCCGTGGGTGCCTCTGGCTGAAGCAGTGGGCAGCACCGATGCTCGCCTGGACGTCGGGACCTGACCCTCGCCCACAAGGGTCCAGTCACTTTGCTCCGAGGACAGTCTTGTCCGCTGCTGGAGACTCCCGGGGCCCATGGGCCAGCAGGGTCAGCCCACGTCAGGCCTGTTGAGTTCATCCCACTCCTGGGAAACCCGAGTTCTCAGTCTCGTGGATGCCAAATCCTCAGTCTTGAGTGGGAGCCAGCTGGTCACTCTAGACAACACGAAGGTGGAGAGAGTTGGCTGTGGCTCTTTTAAAGACAAGGGATTGGAATCATTTTGGAGAGCTCCTTGAATGGAGTCGTCAGGCTGACCGCTGGCCAGGGTCAGGTCAAGTGGATTGTGGGACACACCGAGTGGACGGGGCTGCATCGGCAGCGTGGGCGTGGGGAAGGGAGAGGAAAAGGGCAGCGGGAGCCAGGCGGGGCAGCATCGCTGGAGAGTGGGGTCCCAGCGGGGGTGGGGGATTCACCTGGAAGACGAGGCGAGCTTGCCACCAAGCACTCCCCGTTTGGGGTCCACAGGCTGGCAGAAACTTGGCTCCGCGCTGTCCTGAAGGCTGAGGTCTCTCCCTCAGGGTAGAGAAAGAACCTCCCTGGGTCTCCAGACTTCTCCTCCGTAGCTGGTTGTGCAGCGAATTGTGGCCTCGTGCTGCCTGTGTGGGTGGGGGGTGCGGAGACCGGGGCGTGTGTATGCGGGTTAGCACGGGCCCTGCCTGGTGCTCGGCGCGCACCCTGGGAACCCTTTTGGGAGTGCGTTGGCTGCGTATGATCCTAATGAGCAAAGTGATAGTTGGTGGGGCTGTGGGTTCCCCACCGGGGCTCAGTCTCCCCAAGGCCCCCAAAGTGGAGCCATTGAAGCTGGTGGGAGGCTTCCTAGCGCCTGCTGTTGCCTTTAGTGTTCTTGCTTGTGTTGCTTTTTCTCTTTCAGTGGGAAGTGTCGGTGTGAGTAATTATATATATTTTCCCAAACTTGAACTATGCTTCATTTAAACTTCTATAAACATGTCTGTATAATTCTAATTAACTGCTCGCATAAAGCCATCAGAAAGTTACATGGGGAACGCTCGTTTGCCAGACTGTTGCCTAAAAGCCAAGGAAAATATTATGTTCTTCCAACAAACGGACTATTCATGTAGACGGCTCCCAAGATAAACAGGAGATACTGAGGACAAGTGAGATTTTAAGCAGTGATGGCCGAGCCTCTCGTAAGTGGCACTCACCAGAGCGCTGGCAGGCTGGGTGGCTTGATGGAGTGATAAATACTCTTCAAGAAAAATGCCCCAGACTTGGAATGTGGGGTCAGGACCCTGGAGACGGGCCATCCCGTGGTGCTCCTGTTAATGTCTGTGGGCAGGAAGCCACTCGGAATCAGTGAAAAGTCTGAATTAGAAAAGAGTCAACGTATTTCTGTCGAGCTCCATCCGCACTTTGTACTGGGGTTACTAGAAAGCGTGGACAGAGGAGAGTCTTGGGGGACGCTTTATTAAGCGAGGAAGAATGATTTAGAGCTAGCCTTCCTTCCTTCCTTTGGTCACTTAAACTGTGTGTGGTGTTGGGGGTCAGGGCCCAGGGCCGGGATAAAGGAGAAGTGTGGGGACTGGGCTGGGAAAGTGCACCTTCAGGTTGGGTCAGGGAAGGCTCTGAGGAAATGACTGGGAATGCAGACGGGAAGGGGGTGATGTGACTCTCCAGGCTTCAGAACAGCATGTGCAAAGGAACAGCACGTGCAAAGGCCCGGAGCAGCAGACAGGCAGGGATGGGGGTGGGGGAGGGGGAATGTCTGAGGAAGGCCAGGAGGCCCATTGCCTGGGGCTGAGAGGTGGTTGCAGTGGAGGTGAGTGATGAGAGCTGGTTGGCAGGCAAGGGAGTGTGAGCAACTCTTATTTTATGCAAGAAGAGGCTTCGGAGCTGCCTGGCAGTTCTCTTTTTTATTACATTTACTTCACAGAATGAAAACGTCTTGAACATTGTGCGATGTTTGCTCAAGTGCCGAAGATGGGAAAAATACACAAAAGTATAGAGAAGAAAAAACAAACAAACAAACAAAAACCCAACGTCCCCGTGGAGGAGGACCACTGCCGGATTTGGGGGATTCTCCCTTCAGGCACCCTCCTCTGTCCTGCCCCTCAAGCTCCCTATCCTATTGGTCTTTGTGAGGGGCTCTGAGGGACGCTCAGTCGAGCCCCTGCTTGGGTAGCACAGGTGACTCGTTTTGGGATTGAAGATTAAGGAGGTTTTTGTTGTGCCCTTCAAAAACTTGACATTGGAGTGCTGGTAGATTTGGAAAGATGTGTACAGCTGAGAAACCTGTTGAAACGGGAGCCACTGGAGGGCTGACAGTTTTGTGCTGACAACACTCGGTGCTCCCGGTGAACGTGAACGTGGTTCCTTACTGCATCCCAGGCTCTCACTTTCCCTGTGTTTTTCCTCCTCCTCCTCCTTGCTTTTTAAAAAAAAAAATTTTTTTTTAAAAGATTTTGTTTATTCATTTGACAGACAGAGATGACAAGTAGGCAGAGAGGCAGACAGAGAGAGAGGAGGAAGCAGGCTCCCCGTTGAGCAGAGAGCCTGATGTGAGGCTCGATCTCAGGACCCTGGGATCATGACCCTAAGGTGAAGGCAGAGGTTTAACCCACTGAGCCACCCAGGTGCCCCTCCATCTTGCTTTTTAAGAGAGAGCGAGAGAGAGAGGAGGTGGGGGTGTAGGCAGGCACAGAGAGAATCCTAAGCAGGTTCCACATCCAGTATGGAGCCTCATATAGGGCTTGATCTCATGACACTGAGATCAGAACCTGAGCTGAAATCAAGAGTCCGGCATTTTTTTTTTCTTTTTTAAAGATTTTATTTACTTATTTGACAGAGAGAGAGAGAGAGAGATCACAAGTAGGCAGAGCAGCTGGCAGAGAGAGAGGGGGGGACAAGCTCCCCGCTGAGCAGAGAGAGAGGAGGAAGCAGGCTCCCTGTTGAGCAGAGAGCCCGATGCGGGACTCGATCCCAGGACCCTGAGACCATGACCTGAGCCAAAGGCAGAGACTTAACCCGCTGAGCCACCGGGGCACCCCAAGAGTCCAAGATTTAGCTGACTGAGCCACCCAGGCACTCCCCTGCTCCTTGCCCTGCCCCCGTCGTTCGTTTTTTACACTGTTGTTAAATACACACACATTTCCCGTCTTACTCATTTTTAAGTGTGCAATGTGGGGACATTAAGTGCATGTGCACTGTCAGGCTGCCCTCACCACTGGTCATCTCCAGAGCTCTTCGTCCTCTCAAACACTGACTCCTCATTCCCTCCTCTTTCCAGCCCCTGGCAGCCACCGTTCTACTTTTTGTTGCTATGGGCTTGGTGTCCTAAGGAACTCACGGAAGTGAAACCGTACGGTACTTGTCTTTCTGTGACTGGCCAGTGTCACTCGGCAGCATGACGTCAGGGTGGATCCTGGGGTAGCAGGTGTCAGAGCTCCCTTCCTTTAGCGGGCTGCTGCGTTGCTGTTACGCGTACACATCATGTTTTGCTTATCCCTTCATCTCTCTATACATACTTGGGGGTGGTTCTCATGTCTTGGCTCTTTGGAGAATAATGCTGTTACAAGTGTGGGGTATGAATCTCTCTTTAGGACCCTGCTTTCTTAAAATTATTTATTTAAAATAAATTTGAGACGCCTGGGTGGCTCAGTTGGTTGGGCGTCTGCCTTCAGCCCAGGTTGTGGTCCTGGGGTCCTGTGGGGTCCTGGGATTGAGTCCCGTGTCAGGCTGTTTGCTCAGCGGGGAGCCTGCTTCTCCCTCTGCCTTCGGCTCTCCCTGCTTCTGCTCTCGCTGTCTCTGACAAATGAAGAAATAAAATCTTAAAAACAAAACAAAAGTTAAAAAAAAATGTATGTATGGATGGATGCATGTAGCTATCTAAGGACCCTGCTTTCAATTCTTTTGACTTATGCCCAGAAATGGAATTGCTGGATCACGAGGTGATTCTGCTTTGAAAAAAAATTTTTTTTTTAATATTTTATTTGACAGAGAGATCACAAGTAGGCAGAGAGACAGATGGCAGGGTGGGGAGAAGCAGGCTCCCTGCTGAGCAGAGAGCCCGATGCGGGACTCGATCCCAGGACCCTGAGATCATGACCCGAGCTGAAGGCAGAGGCCTAACCCTCTGAGCCACCCAGGCGCCCCTGCTTTGAAATTTTGAGCAAGTGCTATTTTCCATATTTCCACAGCAGCTGCACCGTTTTGCAGTCCCACCAACAGCATACCAGGCTGCCAGTTTCTCCTCATCCTTGCCAACACTTGCACTTTTCTGGTTTTCTTTTTCTTTAAAAGATTTTATTTTATTTATTTGAGAGAGAGAGAGAGAGAGAGAGAGACAGAGTGTAGCAAGAAAGCATGAAAAGGGGAAGGGTCAGAAGGAGAGGCAGTCTCCCTGCCCGATGTGGGGCTTGATCCCAGCATCCTGGGTCATGACCTCAACCGAAGGCAGTCGCTTAACCCACTGAGCCACCCAGGTGCCCCTGTTTTCTGGTTTTCTTTGGTGGTAGCTATCCTCACTTTGGTTTGGGTTTGCACTTCCCTAATGATGAGTGATGTTGAGCATCATTTCATGTGTGCATCTTTGCTGAAGAGATTGCTGCTCAAGTCCTTTGCCCATTTTTGTTATTTTTTGTTATTTTTTTGTTTTTGTTTTCTTTTAAAGATTTTATTTATTTATTTGACAGACAGAGATTACAAGTAGACAGAGAGACAGACAGAGAGAGGAGGAAGCAGACTCCTCGGTGAGCAGAGAGCCCGATGTAGGGCTCGATCCCAGGACCCTGGGATCATGACCCGAGCTAAAGGCAGAGGCTTTAACCCATTGAGCCACCCAGGCGCTCCATTTGTTGTTTTTAATTTATTTTTATTTTTTAAAGATTTATTCATTTATTTGTGAGAGAGAGAGCGAGCACATGCACAAGCCGGGGGAGAGGCAGAGGGAGAGGGAGAGAAGCAGACTCCCCGTGAGCACGAAGACCTGAGATCAGGACCTGAACTGAAGTCTTAAGAGTTGGATGCTTAACGGAGTGAGCCACCCAGGCACCCCCCCTCTTTGCCCATTTTTCAGCTGGGTGGTTTTTTTTCTTTTAAATTGTTGTTGAGTTGTAGGAGTTCTTGATATATCCTGGATCAACGGTTGGCACCTGTTTCCTCCCACTCTGTGTCAGCTTTCTTTTCCTCTTGCTCAACTCTGTGAAAGCCAGTACTATTGCTATCACCGGTGAGAAATCAGGGAGCGATTGGTTTTCCCCAAGTCACGCAGATAATCTGGGGCAGAGCTGATGTTGGGACTCAGTATTTTCCAGGAGGTAAGGGTAAAGATGCCGTAGGCGGCGCTCGTGGAAATCCACGGGAAGGCATTTGCCGCATGCTTCTGGCGGTGATGCTGACTCCTTTACCCCTTCCTTCCACAGCGCGTCTGCGGCTGTTCTCCCTGGGCTGTTTTGAGGTGTTTGTCTCTTCGCTGATGTGCTCTCGGGAAAGGAGTCTTTTTTTTTTTTTTTTTAAAGATTTTATTTATTTATTTGACAGAGAGAAATCACAAGTAGGCAGAGAGGCAGGCAGAGAGAGAGAGGGAAGCAGGCTCCCTGCTGAGCAGAGAGCCCGATGCGGGACTCGATCCCAGGACCCTGAGATCATGACCTGAGCCGAAGGCAGCGGCTTAACCCACTGAGCCACCCAGGCGCCCCGGGAAAGGAGTCTTGAGACGTTCTCTGCTGGGTTCTCTGCTGGTCTTCTGGGCTGGGTGGAGGCGAATTGGAAGCCATCTGCTCATGGGTGGGACCCCAGTCCCTGGCCTCTGTGGCCCTTTTCAATAACCGGGAGCTTTTATTGTTAGCAAATTCTTCTGAAACCTTCTCAGGCCCTAGAACAGGGACACCTAGAGCCACCTGTGTCTTATAGGGCCTCCTGGATTAGAGCTGGATGTTAGGGTCTGCTTTCAGCTGATTCATTCATTCATTCCCTCACTCATTCATGGCGAGGTGTGATTTTTTCCAGCAAGGAGATTCCCCTGGTCTCAAGTTTCCGGAGGCACCCGGTACAATCCAGACTCCAATTAGCTTAATTGCTTCATATCAGACTTCTTAGAAAAGATTTTTTTTTTTTTTCCGGCTGATGGTTGTGGTTCCAGGAATGTCTACCCCCACCGTCTTCCTTCCTGCTTCTTCCTGTTTCTTTCAACTTTTTTTTTTTTTTCCCTAGGACTGGCCTACACCTCAGCCCTGTTATTCCCGGGGCGATTGCATCAGTTTGTGTTGGAGAGGCCAAAGAAGGGTGGAGAAAACACCAGGATAAAAAAAAAAGTTATATGTGACATATATGTTTTATATATGCAACATTTTAATAGCAGTTTTAGATGGCTCACATAGAAATGTAATGGCACGTGTCTTTTTATGCAAGGGCTGCCTTTTTAGGTTGTGTGTGTTTGTTCCAGGGAAAGCGCCGGACACAGACTCTACCCTGAGTTCTGACCCCGTCCCTCTTCCTTTCTCCATCAGCTCCAGATTTTTTAAAAAGTACTTTTCAACAACCGGAGGAAACGGTTACATCCTGATTGACACACAGGATGTCGAAGCGGCATTCTTGCTGTTAAGTGATCAGGATCTCAGCCAAGGGAATATAATGAAATCCACATAAAAATTTATTTACCTAATGAAAATCCTAGAGTAATGCATAAGTGGTTCTCTGATAATAAAATGCAAATCTCAAACTATAACCAGGAGGACAATAATCTTCATTAAACGTATTGTCTAGAGGAAGCCCATGACATCCACTTAACAGTGATTTGATTTGTTTAGTAATTTCCACGTAATATTTAAACTTTATTTCAAGCCTTAAAAACCCGCCCACGAGCTTCTTTCCCTTCTGGGAGAAGGGCAGCTGCTGGTGGGTGAAGGTGCCAGCCTGGAGGTTTCTCAGGCCTGTGCCACAGGGCACCCTAGAATAGGGTCCTTTCCTAGGCAGTTCGGTGTCTGACGGACACCTGGGGTCCAGAGAGAGACTGCAAGGGGGTCAGCTTTCCCTCTGCTCCAGGGACCCAGCAAAGCCCCTGCTCTGCAGGAAAATGTAAGATGTGATGCCAGAAAAGCTTGGAGGGGAGCAAGTGAGTCTCCCACAGCTTCCGGCCCTGTGCTCCTGCCTCACCGACATCCCGCTGGGGCTCAGGTCTTCAGGGATGTTCTGCCATCATTCAAGAGGGCTGTGTAGCCATCTCTGCCAAGGGCTTCCTTGGCCCAGGAACATCCAGCAGCACACGCTCTTAGGACTGGAGGGAGCGGAGGTTGGAAGCAGGTTGGAAGTGCTTTTGGAAGGTTGACCTAGGTTGGAAACCCGCTCAGGTCTGCCGCGTGTAAGCCAGGTGACAGCGGGCGTGGGCCTCCCCCTCCATGACGCTCAGGATCCTCATCGGGAAAGGGACCCTAATCTCCACCTCCGGGTCTGCTGGGAGGATGCCGGGAAGACACACGAAGGAGCCTGGGTGCAGTTGGGCTGCTCGGAAGCCCCTTGGGTAGTTTGAAAGCGAGATAGGGAAGGATTTGTGTCTGGGGCCTCCTGCCCAGTTTGCAACTGATGACCTGAGCCCTAGATGAGAGAGAGGTTCGGTGGGATTTTTGATTTTTGACAACCACAAAATGCCAAATAAATGGCAGATGTATGCATATGCGTGCGTGCGTGCGTGCGTGTGTGCGTGCATGCATGCGTGTGTGTGTGTGTGTGTGTGTGAAGTTTTCCCATCAAACGTCATGATATCAATACTCTTCCCTGACCTTTTGTTTTTCCTCCTTTTCTTTTCTTCCCTATCAAGTTACAGCTTCTTTTTTTCCCCTTGGAATGTTGCAGATCCTTTGAAAATGTATTAACATGAAAAGAAGCTAAGAAATTACCAATAATCTCAACCAAGAATCTCCTTCCAGAGACAGCTCAGCACTGGGGTGAGGAATACCAGCTTTGAGCTTCCTGGCTGTGTGCTCTTGGGCGAGCGCCGCATCCTCTCTGAGCTCTCAGTCGCCTTGCCTAGAATGCAGCATTAATGCCATTTTTCTGTGCGGTAGTGAAGATTAAACAAGATAATGTGTGTAAAGGGCTGAGCAGAGCCCTGGCACTTAGTCAGCGCTTGATAAATGGGAACGGCTTTGTTGCCGTAGGAGAAAAGGTTGTCCTGAACAGAGGCCCCGTGAAATGGAGAAGTCCGGCTGTTATCCAGGTAGTGTTGCCAGCCGGCCGGCAGGCCAGCCAGCCCTAATGCCTTGAGCTTCCATCCAAGGGCTGGCTCAGGTTACGCCGGGCCCATTAGCGACGCTGGTCAGAGCTTGGAGCCTCTTAAGTTCAAGGTCGGTCACAGGCCTTGTCCCCCACATGGGCCTCTCTGCTTTGCCCAGAGTCATTAGTCACCAGGATGGCCTGATGGGAGAGTGGGGATGACTCAGTTCCCCACTTCTGAGCCACACCCCAGAGCAAGGCCTTGCCGGTGGAGGGTCTCTCACGCAGGGGGATTGGGGATCCATTCGCACATGTGTTAAAAACAGTCACATCCTGGCTCTGCCACTGATTAGCTGGCAAAGCCATTTAAGTAAGCTGTCGGGGTCTCAGTATTCTCCTCTGCTCAATGGGCGCAGCAGGGCTATCTCACCTCTCAAGCTTGCTTTGAGGGTGCTGTGCAGTTGAACCGGCTCACTAGCCTGCCGTGGGCCATGCTGTTATCACACCCCCCCCCCCCGGTCTTGCCCCCCCCAAGAAGGGACAGCAGGGGAGGCTGAGGGGTGGGAGTAGGGAAAGCAGGGAGATGGAAGTTGCTGGAAGAGCAGCACAGATTCTGACCCAGCTGGGCACTTTTGCAGAAGGATGAGGGAGCAGCATTCTCTTGGCCCAACGGATTTGTCTTTGGAAACTCCTGCAGGGGTGACTTAGGCAAGCGAGTGACCTTTCAGTCCAAGTGCACCCACAATTTTGTGTATTGGGCACTGTCCGCCCTGTGCCAGGGTTTCTGCCCACGCTCTTGCTGGAGCTGATTTATCAGTGAGCCGATCAGGGACCGCTGGAGGGCTCCTTCTTTCCCCTTTCCAGCTCCCCCTCACAGGAGGACAGGCGTGGGGAAGCCATCTCTCGGGGAGAGAGAAAACTGTCAAAGGGCTTGTGTGGGAGTCAGAGTGGACCCTGGTGCCCAGCCTTTGAGCAGGGCTTCAAGGCTGCAGAGGGCCCGGGGCAGCAGGGGGTTGTAATACCCTGAGGCCTGTGGAGCCCAGAAAGGGGCCTGAGTGACAGCCAGACGAGGCCTTCACACACCGGGTGCCAGGGGGAGGGAGGGAGGGAGAGTGAGAGCGAGCGAGAGCGAGCACGGCAGGGGCAGAGGGGGGCTGCCAGCCAGGGACAAAGGCAGAGACAGAGAGAAACAAAGGAAGAGAGAAAATCCCCTCCTGGTACAACCTGTGGTTTAAAGAAAAATGCGGTTTGCCACCCCACAATGCTTTAGAGTGAAACTCTCGGTTCATCCAATAAAAAAAAAAAAAAAACAAATAAAAACAACGGCACCAAAAACACGCAGGACCTTTCAACTTGCAAGGCCAGGTGTGACAACACCCTTATCTGATACGCTTTTCTGGGCTGGAAGCTTCCCCACCCATGCGTGGAATGAGTTTGAGACAGAAGAATCGGAGGCCATCAACGGCTGCCAAATTTTGGAGCAAACATTTTTCTTTCTGGATTTAAATAATTGCATTGCATCTCCAGCTCTGGTTCTCCTCTAAAACCAGCCCCAAATGACATTTGGCAGGCTAACGATGGTCTGGTTTTCTCCCCCTCCTCCCTGTGGGGCTTTCTCAGAATATTTTCCTCAACGTCTGGGTAGCTGGCTTTTAAACCAGTTCTTTTTTTTTTTTTTTTTTTTTGGTTCGGGTCTCAAATTTTATTAAATTTAAATTTTATTCCATTTCAGGCTATAAAATCTCCAAAAGTGGCTTTGAAAGTGAACAGGTTTTGGCATGCTGGAAATAGGTTACCTCCAATGCAAATAAAACAGTCTAGCTTCCGAGGAGAACAAGACTCCAAGGGTTGGGAAAATGCACTGGGCGGTTAGAGACTGTGGCACAGAAATGGTCAGAGACCAATTTAAAAGCACATATATTTTAAAGGAAACATTCTGCGGACATATGGAACCAATAGCTTTGCCAAAAGCTCAATTCTGGGATCAAGTCTTAAGCGCTAAACTTTAATCTGACTACCCAAGGTGATTTTTTAGCAAATGAAAGCTCCTTTTTGCTTTCTAGTCTAAGGGGAATCTTAATACATTTTTAAATTATTTGGCATTTTGAATTAATTTTCTTAGAATGAAACGAGATTCTTAAATTGGGATCTTGTAGGGAAAAGACAGCCAGGTAATTAGTGAGCTGATCTCCTTTCCTGACACAGGGATGGGAGAGAGCTGAACTTCAACCAAGGTGCACACAGAATCTATTTTAGAGCAAAAATTTCAAAGTAAGCAACGCCATCTGTTCTTTAATTATTTCTCCTTATAAAAAAAAAAAGTCGCTGAATTTATTTGGGTTACTTAGTTGGAAAGAAATGTCTTTAAGACACTCAGAACTGGAGCTATTAAGGCAAATTGTCAGCTCTTGTTTGCTTGGTATCCAAGAACTCAAAATAGTAAAGGCATTTGAGAATTGACTTTCTTTTCCAGTGCAGCTTGCTCGCAGGCAGGACATGGTTCCTGGGCACCTAGGGGATGGTCTTCAGCTGCTCCTGTTTGGGGCCAGGGACTATGGGATCCGGTGGAGGGCTTATGCACTGTCAGGGCAGTCAGGGAAGGTCAAGTGTAAAGCATTGTTTCTTCATCAGCTGATGGGGGGGTGTGTTCCCCTAGAGTGGGGTTAGGCCACTGGGATCCCTGCCCCTTCCAGAGCTCTTGCCATCCATCCTTCCGCCCATCCATCCATCCATCCATCCATCCACCCATCCGTCCATCTGTCCATCCATCCCTCCTTCCATCCATCCCTCTATCCTTCTGTCCATCCATCCGTCCATCCATCCATCCATCCATCTGTCCATCCATCCATCCATCTGTCCATCCATCCCTCCTTCCATCCATCCCTCTATCCTTCTGTCCATCCATCCGTCCATCCATCCATCCATCCATCCGTCCATCCGTCCATCCGTCCATCCGTCCGTCCGTCCGTCCATCCGTCCATCCATCCTTCCATGATCCATCTGACAATATTTTTTGAGGGCTTACTATGAGCTGGGTACAATAGGAGGCCCAGTCTCCATGGTGTGTGTAGTCCTGTGGCAGAGATGACAGTCATCACCTACTCCCACAGAGGAGCCTGGGGTCACCTCTTTGGTGTCTAGACTAATACTGTCCAACCACCCTCTTGTTGCTGAATGGAATGTTCTGTAACTGTACTGTCCAGTATGGTAGCCGGGATCTGCGTATGGCTATTGAGCACTTGAAATATGGCTAGTGGGACTGAACAGCTACTGTTTTGTTTTTCAAGTTTTTAAAAATTTATTTGACAGAGAGAGATAGCGAGAGAAGGAACACAAGCATGGGGGAGCTGGAGAGGGAGAAGCAGACTGGAGAGGGAGGGAGAAGTAGGCTCTCTGCTGAGCAGGGAGCCTGATTTGGGGCTTGATCCCAGGACCCCGGGATCATGACATGAGTCGAAGGCAGATGCTTAACTGACTGAGCCACCTACCCAGGCACCTCTTGAGCAGTTACTATTTTAAAATTTCTTTAATTTTAATTAAAGTAGCCCCATGAAGCCTACAGCTATCATATTGGATGGCATATTGGATAGCTATCATATTGGATCAGGATCGTCACCAAGGAACTTGCTAGAAATGCAGATTCTCTGGCTTCACTCCAGATGTGCTCCGCAGAGAGCTCTGTGAGTGGAGCTCAGGAATCAGAGTCTTCATAATGCCTCTTGGTGATTTTATGTGGTTCTGCTGTTGAGGGAAGGTAGGCCTGGGTTGTGGACACATCAAGGAGTAGGGGAATTGGATTTCAAGTGACTAGAAAGCTTCCCAGAGAAAGGCATGATGGACTAAGAGTGAACCCTGAGGACCTTGGGGAAGACTGTGGGCCCTGCGAGGGTGCTCGTGTTGTTGACAGCGGTGCCCAGCTCACCATGCCCAGGTGGCTTGGCACGCTTGATGAACTTGGGAAAGGCCAGCGTGTGAGAGCCCAGAAAAGGGCGTTTGTGACCTGAGGTTCCAGAAGTTGGCAGATGGAAGACCTGGTGTTCCAGCTGTGTGATTGTGGACTAGTGACTTAACCTCTCTGGGCCTTGCTACAATGGAGAGAGTCATACTTTGTTCCTCACTTGTCGAATGGGTTCAGAAGCCAGACGGAGTAAACGTGGATACACTGTGTACACCTGTGCAGAAGACAGCTATGGGGTAGGTGGGTGGTTTTTAATTTATTTTCTTGTGTTCTATTTTTTTTTTTTTTTTAAAGATTTTATTTATTTATTTGAGAAAGAGAGAGCACAAGTAGGAAGAGCAGCAGAAGGAGAGGGAGAAGCGGACTTCCCACTGAGCAGGGAGCCCAATGCGGGTCTGGATCCCAGATTCCTGGGATCATAACCTGAGCCGAAGGCAGCCGCTTAACCAACTGATCCACCCTGGTGCCCCTATTTTCTTGTGTTCTTTGACTACCCTTTCCCAATTCTCCTGCCTCCAGGGTTCTAACCCAGCCTCTGAACCCCTCCTTGAGCGTGGCTCTACTCAGCTCCTCTTGCTCAGGCTAAGGGACATGGTGGTTCCTGTGGCTCTGGGACCCAAAGCCTGGACTGGGATCGGGGACCCATGTTCCGGTTCCTGCTCTGCCTCTCTGGAAATACTCCCCAGCCCAGCACTTCTCATTATAATAGAGTCTATAATCTCGCAGGCCTCTTCCAGAGCCCTCGTCCGGAACTCCCCAACAGGCCAAGAGGCTGGACTTCTACAAGTGTCTTTTAAAATCCGATGTAACCAGTTGCCTTTTGGGGAAAGACTTCACAGTAATTTTAGCTGTGTCTTTTCTATTGTCTAGACCTAAGATCAGCATTTTAGGGAAAAGTGTCAAGATAAACTCTCCCCTGCCTCCCTTCTGCCCTCCCCTCCCCACTGCCAGGACTCCATGCACCCTCCCCCGCCCCCAGAACGTCAGGTGGCCAGATCCTCGGCCGAGCCCCAACTATTTGGCAGCTGAAAGTTTTGTCCCTGGAAGACGCCAGACTTATTTTGAGACCGCAAATGTGGTGGATGTTTCTCTCTGCTGGAAAGACACCAAGTGTCTGCTCTCGGCTGGGGGGTGGCAGTTGAGGGGGATATTAGCAGCTTCTTATCTAAAGTAGACATGTGCTTCTCTTCCTTCTCAGAAACTTTTGCAGTCAACTCTGTCCCCTGGTACTTGGGAGACCGCCTTGAGCAAAGTCATCGCTCAAGATAGCTGAGTTACTGCTATTGTGGCTATTTTTATTGTTCTTATTAATTTCTGTTTTTCTAGGACTGAAATGTTGCCCAGGTGTCTCCTCTAGACAAAGACACTTAACAGTGATCTCTTTGGAATCTTCTTATTAAAAGATCATCCTAAGAAAGCACTGTTTGACTCAAAGGAATGAATATCTAATGGTAGAACTGCAGCAACCTGGGCGAGACATTGACAGGGAAAGATACCCTCCAAGTGCCTCTAACGTCATCTTGACTCCATGCCAAAGAACACACTTAGGGCCTCCACCGAAACACTGGAATAGAGGTTGCAAACTGGTTACCTAAGGACCCACATCCAGTGTTGGAATATTTTGTTTTGCCGGTCACTCGGGATTAAAATGCGTTTGGAATTGGAACGTCGCACTAAAAATTCAGAAAAGTTTGTGCACACACTCACAAAATCCAGATTTCTAGCTTCTTTTAGAAGTCGTCAGAAGATCTGGTTGGGCCAGGGCTGCCCGTGGGCGTGAGGGCGTGCGTGCTGTTGATTTGCCACAGCCTCCCTTGTCCTTGTCCTTGCTGTATTACGGTGAGCCTTGCTCCCTACTCTGTGTTAGCTGTCTGGCCCCGGAAGCTCTCAAGCACTGCCAGTCCTCAAGGGTTCTGCTCCAGCCCTGCTTCTCTTGCTCTGGGAATTTGCCCCAGTCCCAGCATCGGTCTGTGCCTCCATTTCCCCGTCTGTCCAACGGAGCGGTGGTTTCCGCTGTGCTCAGAGGAACCAGCCAGGAGAGGCTGGGAGCTGGGGTGCGGGGCCCCGGCATCTTACTGCCTTTATGAATGGAGGTTCTGCCTTAGACTTCTGCAAGGTAAGGGAGATGCTGAACCAAGGCTGGGAGTTCACTTCCTGTTCTGACCCTGTGTCATGATCTGTCTGTCCTGCTTCCCCAGGGAGAGTGATGGAGGGTGTCAGGGCAGGGAAGGGATACTAATCCTTTATGAATAATTAATAATAATAATGATGGGGGTGCCTGGGTGGCTCAGTGGGTTAAAGCCTCTGCCTTCAGCTCAGGTCATGATCTCAGCGTCCTGGGATCGAGCCCCGCATCTGGCTCTCTGCTTGGCAGGGAGCCTGCTTCTTCCCTCTCTCTCTGCCTACTTGTGATCTCTCTCTATCAAATAAATAAATAAAAAACTTAAAATAATAATAATAATGATGATGGCTACATTCACTGACCGTTGTACTCTTCTCCCCATTTTGTAGATGGAGGAAACTGAGGTTCAGAGAGGTTGAATCACTTGCCAAAGGTCACGCAGCAGCTAAGTGCCGAGGGTCAGGTAGCTAAGGGCCCGGGTTTGTTTCATTCCAGACCCTGAGACCCTGCTGCTCAGCACGCTGAACAGCACGCTGCTCCCCTGGGGTGGCTTGGGAGGGGGACATTCTTATGTGTGGGTGTGGGGAGGAGAGCCTCAGGAGGGATGCCCGGCTGCAGAAGGGAGGCCAGAGCCCATCAGGCTGTGAGTTCTCTGTATACATTTGTGTGTGCGTGTGCGTTTGCGTGTGCGTGTGTGTGTTTTAAAGTAGGCTCCACCCCCAACGTGGGGCCTGAACTCGCGATCCTGAGATCAAAAGTCTCATCCTTTCTTCACTGAGCCAGCCAGGCTCTCCCCCTTTATGTTTTTTTAAAAAAATTATGTAAATTGGGCACCTGGGTGGCTCAGTGGGTTAAGCCGCTGCCTTCGGCTCAGGTCATGGTCTCAGGGTCCTGGGATCGAGTCCCGCATCGGGCTCTTTGCTCAGCAGGGAGCCTGCTTCCTCCTCTCTCTTTCTCTGCCTGCCTCTCTGTCTACTTGTGATCTCTCTCTGTCAAATAAAAAAATAAAATCTTTTAAGAAAATTATGTAAATTTTAAATTTATAGAAATTTATATACACCTGAGAGCGGGAATCCCCCCTCGGTCCTTGTTTGCCCTCCAGCCCTGCACCTTTGTTGGCAAGGCCAAGTGTAACTTGCAACATGCCAGGCTCTTCCCGTGCCCTGTGGACAGCCCCTTGGGAAGGTAGATTAGTCACACCCAGGGATAAGAGGAGGCATGAGAGGCCGGCCTGGGGGGGGAACCCACGGCTGCTGAGGGTTGGGCTGCCACCACGACCCGGGGCCTCCTCCAAAGGAGCTCTCAGCCCCTGGTGGGCACAGCCTCATGTGTTCCCCTGAATTGTTGCTTCTTGAGCTGTCCGGGGTTTCCAGGAGAAAGGGGTGGGGGTTCAACTAATCCTGCTCATGTCCTTGAGTAAGAAGCTGTTTTCTTCCTTCACCTTCTTCTGGGGAAGCCCGCGTGAGGCCTCCTCCTGGCTTTCCAAGGCATTTCTGTGGGTAGAGGGGGGCGGACCCTTGACCCTTGCCTGGGGGAGCGGCCTTTCCTGGGTGAGGGACAATGGTGGGACCGCCCGCAGGCTCAGCTACTTCCTGGTCCATCAGGGCTCCGTGGTTGCTCCCGGCAGAAATGAACTCCGGACAGCTCAGGCCAAAGAGGAGTGTAGCAGGAGGTTAAGGGGGAGCAGACAGGACGGCTAGAAGGTGAAACAGGACCATAGGTACCTTCAGAGGTGAGCAGAGCCAGAGGGAGTGGCTCTTTCTGCAGGGAACTGTCTCCACGCCGCCCCTCCCCCCACTACACCCCCCACCCCCCGCCCCTCCAGCCATACAGGAGCCACCACGTGGCCGCTGTGCTCCCAGGTCGATGTCTCGGAGCATGTGAGCCTCTAGCCGGGCTGTGTCCCTGGGGAGAGGCATTTTTGACTGACCTTTGCCATCAAGGTCCAAGTGGGTGACAAGTGGCTCCCTTAGGCACCAGCATGGCGCTGATCCTGGAGGCTGGGGCAGTGGGCACTTGGTGGGTGCCACCCCCGCCTGAGCGCCATGCTGCTCTGCTAGCATCTTGGAAGATTCCAGCAGTGTGGGGGCAGGGTGCGGGGATGGGCTGTAGGGAGACACGGACCATTGCCCACCCGGCTGGCTTCGGGCTGTGGTCTCAGATTCAGTATGTCATGACATCTAGGGCACCAGGATATGTAGGGCTTTGGGGGAAACCCAGTGTAGCGTCTTCCTTGTGCAGATAGGGACATGAGAGCCAGGAAGAACAGGAGCTTCCCCATGGTTCTGCAGACTTAGCGGGGGGCCAGACCGAAGGAGGGGGCCCCCCGGGGGAGGGGACCCCGCACCGCTTTCCTGGGTGCAGGAGGGGTTCCCCTGGGGGCGTGGCAGGGGATTTTAAGGAGAACACATATAACCTTAACATTAATTGCTAACGGATACACAGCACAAAACTCAAAACACCCCTAGCCACCCACTCCCCCTTCCCGGAGGCCACTGGTGGTACTGGTTTCTTGTCCCAGGACGATTCCGTGTGTGTGTGCACACATGGAAATGTATATATTTCTCTCCCCTCCTACAATCCCTCTCCTTTTCTTACTCACTAACCTGTTTGATGTGATTCCCGAGCAGTTAATGGAGCACGGCCACCATGCTTTGTATGTGAGCTTTGTATTCTGGAAGGTTCACGTACCAGCCATGGGTGCTTAGCTTGATGAAGTTCTGTAAACTAGAACCAGCATTGGCCCAGGAAAAACCTGCCCAGTTTCCCTGAGCCTGCCCGCCATCCCGTGCCCCTGCCCAAGGGGACCGGCCACCCTTACACCTACGCTCGAGGTCCGAACATCGGCGTGTTTATTTTGATGTGTTTGTGAAAAAGTTAAAGGCAGCCTATCCAGGCTGAGATTTCTCAGGGATTATTGCTCAGGATGAAAATCACAGTCTTGGGTTCAGTCTTGATCTGGGGAGATGTCAGAGTAGCCTGGGGTGCTCTCTTCTTTTGTGACCTTGGGACAAGCCTGAGGTTCCCCCTGGGGCCCTGGGGAGGCCTTGTCCCTGTGGCCCTCAAACCCAGACTCCCCCATTTCCTACAAGACATTGTTCATCTGGAGTGCACCCCTCTGCAGGACGGGGGGGAACCCGAGGGAAATGGCTCGACATTTGCTGGCCGATCGATGTGCCTCAGTCTACACCGGGAACATTGGGCCTAGCCCCTCTCTGCTTCTCTCTGCTCTCATAAGCTGGTCAGGCTCTAGGTACCCAGATTCTGTGGAACATGACCAGGTGGAGGGGGGTACATGGATGCCTGGGAGCAGTGGTGTGAGATGTGTGGGATTTAGAGCCGGATAGACCTGCGTTTGAATCCCAGCTCTGTCGCCCGTTGGCTGTGTGACCATAGGCGAGTGTCTTAACCTCTCTGAGCATAGGTTTCCTTACTTGTGAAGTCAGGATGCTCAAACTCTCTCCTGCGGGGTTACTGTGAGGATTACACCAGCTCACTCAGTGTTGTACACCCAGCCCGGTCCTTGGCGTGCATACCCAGTGAACGGTCATTCTTGTCACAATTTCAGTGACCATGCTGCCGGAGGTCTTCTCCCTGTCCCCAGGCCTGGAGCTGCTGGGGAAGAGGGAGAGGAGAGTAGGGACAGAGGCCTGCTTCTCTGCCCCGGTGGCATCTGTCCCAAATGAGCAAATGGCTCTCAGCAGGGCACGGGGAACGGAATCTCTCCCTGGCTGGCTGTGGCCGGCCAGCCCCAGGGCAGCTGTCCTGTTCCCAGATCCAGGGTTCCAGGCTGGGTGGCTGAGGCAGGCAGGTTGGGCGGGGGCCTGGGCAGCTGACAGAGCCTCCTGGGGGCCCAGGAGGCCAGCTGCAGCCTTGGAATGGAGCAGAGCGCCAAATCATCACTTAACCCATTCTGTTCCTGCGGGGGTGGTTGCTCTTCCAGGCCCTGAAATGGCTCCCCTTTCCTTTCCGTTGCCTCATTTGCCCTGTGAGTTCTATGTTAGACCGGGGGTCTCCAGCAGGCCATGCACGGACCATATAGGGCCTGTGAGGAGTTCATTGGGCCTGTTTAAAAATTGCAGTGATTCATATAAACATTCAGCTCTCTGACCTTCCGGGAAAATCCGGAAGATCTGACCCTGCTGAGCACACTCCGGGCAGCAGCTTGGATTGAGCCAAGGAGTGGGGTCATTTGTGACCTGACGGTCTCCCCCTCTTTCCTATTCATCTCTGGTACCCCCGTGGTTATTTGGGATCCTGGCCTAGAGGAGCCCGTCAAGGTCAACTCTAGCCTCCCCTCCTAACTGAGCCTTGAGTTCCCTGAGGGACTCTCTAGCTCTGCTTTGACCCCCTCCCAGGCCAGCAGACTCACTACCTCCTGAGTACACCTTCCCACGTAGCCTCTGCTGATAGAATCCTATTGTTCCTTCCTGCATTCTCCCTGTAGTGACTTCCACTGGTTGGACTTGGCTTGACCCCTTGGGGCCACATAGCAAACTCAGTCCCTCTTTCCCATGAGAGCATTTCAGATATTTGGAGACAGCCCTGAGTCTGCCCCCCCTGGGCTCGACAGTGTCTGTTCCTTCATTTTCCTTCCTAACATGTGGTTTCAAGACCCCCCATTATCCTGATGTCCCTTCTTGGTCACCTCCCCATGGGCCCATGAGCTGGTTTTTCCAGTGCTGCCCTGTACACCCTTGGGGCTGTGAGGACATGCTGGGGGGGGGTGGGGGGTGGGGTGGGGGCTTCTGTTATAAAAGGAACATGTAATGCATGGAAAGTTTTCTTCAAGGCCAAATACTTCAACATACCTACAGCATTTCCAAGTGGGGCAGTAGGGGTCAGTTTTATTTTTCTCTGTGTGGCCGCCTGTATTTGAATCCCCCCCCCCCCGCCCGCCATGGGGAATTAAAAAAGGTAAAAAAGTGAAGAGCTTGGGACGACTTTGCTTTAATCAGCTGATAGTGGGGCCTGTAGGGGCCTGGCCATGGAGCACTCACTGCCGGGAGCCCTGCATGGAGAGACGATTATGGGGAGCAGAGGAAGGGGAGGGGTCTGTTTCCCAGGGATGGACAGTCGAGGTCAGGTGGTGGCTCTAATATGGAAGGGGACCTGTTAGGGGGTGGGAGCACCCGTAGCAGAGGTACTGAGGCAGGAACGTGTTTGCCTGGGAGCTGGGGGTGCAGGTGCCTGGACTGGCATCACACCGGAGCTGGGGCAGGGTCCTCGGGGGCTCAGGGCCTGGACGCAGGTGGAGGACTCTGAAGGCCGTTCTGAAAGTGACGCGCTCCACAGCGGTAATGACCATACTTGTAATGGGGCAACGGCCTTCTCTGGAGGCAGAGTGGGTTACTCGGGCTTTCCTAGGTGGGGGCCGGGTCACCTTGGGCAGGTCATTTCCTCTTCTCCGGCCGTGGTTTTCTCCTGTCGGATGGCATAAAGGTGCTGCGAGGACTAATGTTGCTAATGCTCCCCAAATGCTTAGCCTGATGCCTGGCACCTGGGGTCCCCCTGTGCTACTTTGCTGGATAGTGTGGTTTTTCTTGTGCTTGTGGGAGCTGTAGGCCCGTGCAGATCTTATCAGGAGCTTACAGCTGCACAGCGATGTGTGCGTGTTGTGCCTTCTCCCATTTTACGGATGCGTAGGCCAAGTCAGAGGTGCAGGACTTCTGTCTGGGGCTGCTGGGCTCCTTGCCTGGGCTCTTTCCACCCCACAGCCTGGCACTTAGAAGGTTTGGGGATGAGATCCCTGCCCTGGGGGTTGTGCCTGGTGGAGATGGCTCGCAGGGGCCACTGGTTTCCAGAGAACACTTTTTAACCTAATAAGGAAGGCTGAGGGTTGTGGGGCGGTTCTTTGGGTGGGTGCTGGGCACCTCCTGGCAGGAGCTCAAGCCCCCAGCTGGGGCAGGTGAGTTGGAGTCCTGTCCCTGGCCTCTGTGGCCGACTACCTGGGCTGGGTGAGCCGGACGAGGGGCTGCAGGCTTCTGTTTTGATCTGGACCTCGGGGTCTTTTTGATGCCCTGCTGGTCTGAGTGAGGGGCCGTGGCACATGCCTCCCTCTGGCCGGGCCAGGCTGGCCTCTAGAGGGATTTCCCTCTCTCTGTGGTGCCCTGGGCCTCGGGGCCTTGGGGTCCTGCTGTTGCAAAGGGGCTGCAGAGGGGCTGCACAGGCTTCTCCGGGTCCTGCCTGTGCCCTGCTCTCCGCCAAACCGGGGTGTGGGATGGGCAGCAATCAGTATCCACAAAGGGAATCTGGTGGGACTGGGCAGTGGCTTGGCCCTAGAGTCCCCATGTGGGACGTGGTGGGCACTTCACTCCTTGGGCCTCAGCCTTCTCCTCTGTGACACGGGACACGTGGTGGTGCCTGTCCTGACCCAGCGCTCTGCCCTGTCAACAAACGTGACTCCTTCAGGGCGTGGGAGTGCGCTGAGTGCCCGAAAGCTCCGTGCACACGCCAGCGGCTTTGTGGGTGGAGGGACGGTGGCCGGTTTCTCCAGCCAAGACCACCCCCGCGACCACTCCCCAGCTGTGCACCACCTGCTGGGCTCTTCCCGGGCGCCTGACCCCTGCTCTGTCTCCCACCGGGTCATCTCCTTGCCTTCTTGGAGTCAATATTCGAATTGTCCCACTTGACTTTTGAGACGATTGAGGCCCAGCCAGAGAGAGACACCGTGCGCCGGTGACCCACAGCGGGTCAGTGTCAGAGCCAGGCCTCGAAGCCCAGTCGGCTTGATGACAAACCTGTGGTTGGAGTTTCCCACCTGGGAGATGGCGCAGGCCGGGTCCAGTGCAGAGCACCCCTGCGGGAGCACGGAGAAGAGTGCACATGGAGGTCCTAGAGCTGGGCACACAGCAGGGCAGGACCCGAGCTCCACAGTTTAGAGGTGGCTCCTCTGTGGCTGTCTGCCGTGGGCCGAGGAGCCTGTGAGCAAGGGGGCAGGATGTGGCCCTGCTTCTGGACTAGTCTTCAGGTGCTTGGGACCTCCCTGCCCACGTGACCCCAGACCACCCTGGGCCTCTGTGGGCCTCTTCCCATTTGTTTCTCAAGGGAGGATGGAGCTTCTGTGAACCTCTCCCCAGGGTCAAAGTGGAGCAAGGAATACTGTTAGCATGGATTAGGGCAAGGGCAGGCCTGGACCTATGTGGGGGCCCAATCAGGGAGGGAAGGAGCTAAGGGTGGGAAAAAAGGTGGGGAGTGAACTGTGGGTGTGGGGGGGTTACAGGTGGGGGGGCGGGGAGGGGAAGGGCCTGGTGCTGCAGGCTGGGGGCCGCTGGATGGAGGCCCTGCCATGCGCTCCTGGGCGGGCACCCCAGCTCCTGAGTCTGGTGTCCTTGTCACCAGCATCAGGACCATGCTTCCCGTGCGGTGGTGCTAAACAGAGGCGCTAGATACAGTCCCTAAGAACAGGGAGCATGAGGGTGTTTTCCTGGCTCTGTAAAGCCACCCCGAGGTCCCCACCTTCTCCCCCAGGAGCCGGTGTTGTAGGCCTTGCCGGAAGAAGGCGTCTGCTTTTTGCAGGGGTCAGACGCGGACTCTGGACTTTGGAGCCTGTATATACTGTCCTCTCCTGTCGTCCTTTGGTCATCTTCCTGAAGTTCTGGGGGGTGGGGACCTGGGGGTGAACTTTGCTTCCGGGACCCACACCTGTGCCACTCTCCCTGAGGCCCCTGGGCTCAGTGAGGGATGGAGATCCCCCCGCCCCCCCTGCCAGAGTGGCCTGTGCGGGAAACCACCCAGCCCACGTTGCACTGAGCAGCCGCCCCGGGGCCCCCGAGGCCGGCCCCTGCCAGCAGTGGGCCAGATGTGTTTTCTTGGTTGGTGTAGGGAGCTTCTTCTGTGTGGGTGTCCTCGCATGATGTGTGGGCTGCTATGTTTTGATCGAAGGGAGCCAAACTGATTTTCCTGGCCCATCCAAAGCAGAAAGTTAAATAAACACAGCCAAGTATTATCACAGGACGCGAGGAAAATGAACTGTGTCCCCACGGGCGGCCCACATCTGGCAAGCGCTGGGCCTCTCAGGGCGGTGGGATGACACAGATGTGATTGATGGTAGGAGGGGCTTGCTGTAGCCCCCACCCAGGGGCAGGCCTCCTCCTTCCAGGGCTGTGTGCCATTCCCGGGGCCTGGGGAGGCTGCGGGGGGTTTGTCTTTGGCTGCGTCCCTTGCCGTCCGCCAGGCCCGGCAAAGAGCTTTGCCTTTAGTGGGGTACCCCCTTCGGCTTTTGGAGGCTGCTTTTCCCTTGTCCATCCTGATGCTCACAGCGGAAGTGCAGCCTGTGAAACGGCCCAGGCGCCCGGCCCCGGTGCAGGGAGGTGACCGGCATAGCTGGGACACAGGCCGACTTGTCAGAAGTTTCCATCCCTCTGCTCAAGGCCATGGTGGGCCAGAGTCTATCGTTGGCATATCCCCCGCCTTGTCACCTGACAGTCAGCCCTCACTGAACTTAAGCGGGCTGGACCGCTTCCCGGAGTTCCATATAGGACGCTGGACGGGAACTTTGGGCTGGGAGGAAGTGAGCCCTGTGGCATTCCACATTCCCGAATCCTGCCGTGATTCAGGTGGTGCATGGGCGAATGAGGCTTGTCCCCCGCTCCACACTTCTGTGTTTATTCCCCTATTAGGCAAGTGTTACTTGGTATGTTTCTTCTAATATCTATTAGAAAAATTGTGAGTAGCACTGGATGTGTGATATCACGTGGAGTGTCCTTTGGAGGTGAGAAGGGAAGGTATTTAAGCAAAGGAGGGAGGCAGAGGTAAAGAAAAGTTTTCTGTAACTCTTAGTGCAGGCTGTGCGTGCTTCTGGCCAAGCTCCCGGGAGGTCTGGGGAGGCCCAGCTAGCCCTGGGGACCGGGCAGCTGAGGGGCCGGTCACCACTCTGGGTGTCCTGCATGCGCAGGGAAACTCCCATTGCACCCACCTTGCCCGTCATTGTCTCCGGAACAGCAGGCAGGGGCCGTGCCGTCAGTCCTGCCCTGGTGGGGCCAGCTGCCTGGTGGAGACACCAGGACCCTGAAGGCCCCCTCCCTGTGCATTCTAAACACCATGGGTGGGCAGTGGGGCGGTGCTGGGGCACACGTCTGTGCCAGTGAAATGTCCCGCTCCCAAATCAGACTTATTAAAAGTATTGACTCCTGAAACTGTAAAGTATTTATGAGGATTGCCCCTCCCCCTGGGACATCCATGCGGAATTACCAAATGTTTGGAAATGGTCATTACACTTCGTTCCTGTGGACGGCTTGGGGCTTTTGATATGAAGGAGGAGACGGAGAGCTGGTCTGTGCATCCCAAACCAGATGAACACACTCACACACACACAGGCACATGCACATCAGTTTTCAATAAGAGACTCCGTTTCCTCTTTGCGTGTGTTTAAGATAAACCACATGTATAACAAGGTAGTGACATTTATTTACAGTATGTTAGCACAGAGGAGAAGTTGTTAAGGGGTTGTAAAAAAATATTAGTTTCCACTCTATGATGCTTTTTAAAAAAATGCAGTTGGAGAAAACGCGAGAGAGTGGGGTTCTGGTCAAGTCCACTCCTTCCTTTGCGTCTAGGCCAGTGGACAGAGCTGCGTGGGCGCTGTCCCTTTCTCTCCTGAGCGAGGGGCCGGACCCCAGGCTCGGTCCCGTGACCCCCATCAGGGGGTTCCAGCGCCCACCTTTAGGTTCCTGGCGCACAGGGGGCTCTTCTGTCCACCCCTCTGGGCATGGCAGAGGTGCCCTTGGCTTTGTCACCTTCCGCCAGGGTTGGACAGCTGGTGGCTGAGTACCCACTGTTGCCACTGACGCGGGAAGGGGGAGCCAGACCTTGTTGTAAATCCACGTTTATAGCTGCATGTTGCTGGTTAACGAGATCGTGCAGGGGTGACTGTATGAAATGAAATATATATATGAACGAGGAGATTAACCTCAGGGAGAGGGGATTAAACCAGAGGACAGCCTGGGAGGCCTGAGGCCCTCCACGTGTTAAGGTCCAGACAGGCAGTTCCCCTGAAAGGGAATTTGCAGGAAACCGCCCCAGTCCCGAGCAGATTTACTGGGAGCATAGACACAATAATCCTATTTAGTGTCCCTCGCTGTGTGCCAGGCACTGGGCTAAGCTATTTACATGTGTTCCTTCATTTTGCCTTCAAATCAAATGGGGATTTTATGGCCCCTGCTTTATCTATTTTTAGAAGTTTTATTTATTTATTTTTTAGACCCAGCGTGGGGCTCGAACTCATGACCCCCAGGTCAAGAGTCACATGTTCTTCTGACAGAGCCGGCCGGGGGTCCCCACTGCTGCTTTATAGATGAGGGCTTGAGAGTGGGAAGGGCCCTGGGGAGAGTGTGGGGTACCCCCTTAGGCTGCACCCAAGGCTGACCACATAGACCCAGCTCTGGAGGCTTCCAAAAAGAGGGTGACATGTCAATCCTGAGCCAGGAGAGGCAGGTGGGTCTGGCGGTAGGTGCGTGAGCTCTGGGAGCCACGAGACCTGGCTTCGAATCAGAGCCCTGCCTCCTGTTTCTTATATAATTTAAGCGCCTTAAAAACATTCACGTAGGCCCTGGTTTCCCCGCCTGTAAAATGGGCGCCGTCCTCCAGTCGCTCCATGGGGGCCTATGGGAGGATTACACGTTCTACACATGATAATGTGCTTGGAGAGCAGGAGTGCTGTCTCTCACGTCACTGACGCGTGTGGTCTTGTGTCAAGCGAAGTGGGGGGTGGGAAAAAGAGGAGGTGTAGAG
The DNA here is from genome assembly GCF_964662115.1 of Mustela nivalis. Classification (NCBI taxonomy): domain Eukaryota; kingdom Metazoa; phylum Chordata; class Mammalia; order Carnivora; family Mustelidae; genus Mustela; species Mustela nivalis. Next base: position 32,691,148 of record NC_139037.1, read on the forward strand.
GGTCCCCTTAAAGGGGCTGAGAATGCAGGTGGGGGCGAGGCGCCATGGTTTCCCTCTGCCTGGCGCCTGGGCGTCGGGCTCGGAGCAGACACATTAGCGTAGCTTCTTGCTTTATCCCCCGGGGCCACCATGCAGGGTGGCTGTGTGCAGAGAGGATCCCTAACCCGCGCAGGCCACAGCACACCACGGTGGACAGGAGTTGACCTTCAGACATCTTCCTTTGCTTGCCCCCTGCTGCAGATGGGAGGCTAACCTGAGTCCCGAGGGGCTGGGTGGTCAGGGAGAGATTAGCCGAGGAGGTGAGCCTGAGCTCCGGGCAGGGTTTCTGACTGGGGGAGAAGGGTGGCTTTGAGGCTGGTGGTCAGGCTGACCCTGGGGCCTTGGACGAGAATCCTGCAGCTCTGGGCCTGGGTCCAGGTGTCCCCACAGAACTCAAAGGAGGGCCCGGCTGGGCCGGGCAGGGCTGCCTCAGACCCGCCCCCTCCCCCACCCATTTCTATTTCCTTGTTGAGGCAAATGCAATCTGATTGGATTTTCCTGAATTCATCTGGGAGCAGGAAATTCTTTAGTTACATTAAAAAAGAGACCCAAAGACTTCTAAGATTTTCTTCTGTGATTTTTATCATTCTTCCCGAAATGGGATTTGCGTGTACGTGTGGAAGAAAATCAGAATTTTTTCTGTGGCCAAAGTGGCGACTCACCCTGGCTCTCCGCTGGTCCTCTCACCCTGAGCCGCCCCTGGGGCCCCAGCTGTGGGCTTCAGAGCTCCAGGCAGGGGCTGTCGTTGTGGGTGGTCCCTGCTGTCCAGGGGCCTGTTGGGCACCTTCCCTAGCTCCCACGCCTCCTTTCTGCGTACACCGTGGGTCCTCACTGTTTCCGCCTGTTTCTGCTTCACTCCGAGATTGGATTCATTCAGCACCGTCCTTCATCCCAGAGCCTGGTTGTTCATTTATTTAGTCACTCAGCTCTTAGGTGCCTCCCCCACTGCCCCGGGACACAACTATGACAACGCTTATCAACGGGGTCTCCACAGTCTAAGGGTTGAAGGTCAAAGTCCCTTTCTCATCTTTCTCTTAGGTCCTAGGTCACTGGAGGTACTCAGTGCTTAAGCAAAGGAGGAAAAACGCCAAATACATATTGGACATATGTCTTAAAAATCAGCAAACTCTTTGTCCCAGCAATCCTGAGAAAAAGCACTGACCAGGTTCATGGCCGTGGGTGAGGGGTGCTGCAACACGCCTTCTCATACGGTAGATGGTGACCGGGAGTAGCCTAGGTGCCCAGCGCTGGGCCAGTGGCTTGGCTGGTCCCAGAGCTTCTGAGGACAGGGCCACCGTCACTGGTGACGGTGGCCCTGCATGGTTTTTATGTGAGAAGATGCTGATCACGGTACCTGGCTAAGCTAGAGAAGCAGGCTCTGGAGCCGTTAGTGGTGTTCAGTGACACATGTTCTTACTGCTTCCTGGGAGGCTGCAACAACGTATTTATACCCAGAAAGCTGTACTTTTCCTTTCTCAATTTTAACTCCCATGTATTTGCTGGTTTTCGACATTGTACATTATTACTGATGTCAGAGACTTTTATAAAAATAAAAAAGATGTTTAATCTAGGAAACAATAAGAAAAGGGCAACTCTGAGTGAGTTCTGAGTTTTTGGCGTACCTGAGACCCTAAGGGGGCAGAGCCTGGGGAGCGGGGGAGAGCTGGGGGGGGGTGCCGTGGCCTGAGCGCTGGGCTCTCCGTGGCTTCCCGTGGCTTCCAGGGCTGGCTCCACCCCCCCGGCCATCGTCCCTTCCCTCCCTGCCCCTTCTGTGGCAAGTGCCTTTCTCTAGTGCTGTGCTCACTGGGCACCTGTCTTCCCAAATCTATACTCATTTGTGCCCTGGCTGGGACCTTGACATTGGCCGGTAGTATTTACACTACAGAAAACAGATGCTACACACCAGCGCCTTCTCTCCCCGAACCACCTGTGAAACATTGGCCAACACGCCACTGTCTCCACTGGTATCCCCTTGACACCCCAAGGAACCTGTGTGCGTGGGGAGACCCCAGAGGATGGTTCCCTTGGTGCTGACTCAGGAAGGAATCTTCTTCTGTAAATTAGAATCATTGGGGAGAGAATCAGAGTCTTCCTTTGGTTGGCTGGCCCCGCTCAGTCTGGAGCTAGAGCTCCTGTTCGTTGAGGCCGAAGTGAGACAAAGGGGTTCAGAATCCCAGTCTAAGCTTCACGCTGTCTCAACTCTGTGACGTTGGGCAAGTTGCTTGGTCTCAGTTTGGTCATCTATAAAATGGGATCAATAAATGTACTTGCGGGATGGCGTGAGAATCACCTGCTGGGCCCCTCCCCCAGAGGTTCTGCTTTTCAGAGTCTGCATTTTTTTACTTTTTTTTTTCCCCCTCCTTTTTAAAGGCTTATTTATTTATTTATTTATTTACTTTTTAAGATTGTATTTATTAAACAGAGACACAGCGAGAGAGGAACACAAGCAGAGTAGAGTAGGGGGAGTAGTGGACGGAGCTGGAGGATTCCTGCTAAGCAGGGAGCCCGACACAGGTCGAGATTCCCAAGACCCTGGGATCATGACCTGAGCAGACGCTCCTCAACTGAGCCACTCAGGCAGGCTCCCTATTTATTTATTTATTTGAGAGGAAGAGAGAGAGAAAGAGAAAGAGGACATCTCAAGCGGACTGCGCACTGAGCACAGAGCCCGACTTGGGGCTCGATCTCACCACCCTGAGATCCTGACCTGAGCCAAAACTAAGATTCAGCTGCTCCCCTGACTAAGCCACCCAGAGGCCAGGAGAGGCTGCATTTCTCACAACCTTCCAGGTGGTCTGGGGACCACATTCAGAAAAGCTGCAGAACTTGGTGCCTGGTGAGGGCTCGGGAGCACCTGATGTTGGGAACTTTGTGTGTGTGGACTCCATGGCCGGGAAACTAGGGCGCCTGGGTTCCAGGTCTGCTTCTGTCTTCTCTGCTGCCTCCCAGGTGGCCTATTTTGCTTCTCTGGGACTTTATTTTCCCTTCTCTGAAATGGGTCAGTAAAGGCTTGACTCAGCTTTTCAGAAGCTGAAGGAGCATCTGTAAAAGCCCTCTGATACCAGGTGATTCTGGTTAAGAGTCGGGGGGAGGCTTTGAGGGCCCCTGGGTCATGCTGACCTCTGCCTCCTCACCCACTTGGGACAGGCATGGCTGGGCAAGTTGTGGCAGTGCACCGGTCCCTGGGGGCTGCTGACCTCCCCGGGCCTTGCTCCTCCTCCAACAGAGCTTTGGGGTACTGTGTCAATAAAATAAGAAGAGAGTCGTTCTAACTCGCTTGAATGCTTCACTGTTCCTGATTCCATTATCCACTAAAGTGGACATATTGGGTGTTCCTGATTCCGTTATCCACTAAAGTGGACGTATTGGGTGTCTGTGACATTCAGTTTCCTCTTTTCCTGCCCCATAGCTGGGCTGGAACGGGCAGGGCCAGGGGTGCCTAGCTGGATGTTCATGGCTCTGAGCTAAAGCCACACTTAGAAACATCCCCACTGGCCTTGTGAGCCCGTGAACTGGCTTCTGGACAGATGCTCTGGCCCCCCTGGGCCCCACTGCCTCATCCAAGAAAAGAGGATTTTCAAGACTTTGTCAGAGGGAAGCTGGGAGGCTGAAGCGGGAGCCAGTGTGTGGGGTGCTCGGCATGGTGCTTGGTGCCACAGTGGAGGTTGGGTTTCCCCAGGGCAGCAGTCCTTGCTCTGGCCTGGATCTGCTCCAGTTGGATACACACCCAAGTGGCAGTGGAAAGTATGTGCGTGAATGTGTGCGGTGCGTGTGTGCCGTGCATGGTACTTGAGGAAGGGGGCGCTGTATGGACCAGGACGGAGAAGGCCAATAGATTTTAGCCTGCTTTGTTGAGGCTTTTGAAGGTGCATCCATGTGTAGTGAGAAGGAGAGCCCTGATCGATTAGTGATGTCTGCCACAGGTGCAGGATCAGGGAACTGGGCTAGGTTTGCCACATGCATTCCTTCTCTGGTTGGGTGAAAATCTATTTCTTTCCTACTTCCAGCACACGCGAAGGGCGTCACATCCCTCACCCTAGTTTTCACATTGTCCTTATCATTGTCTTCATTTTTAAGCAAACAGTGGAGGAGAGGAACCCCATTTCTGCAAGGTTGCTCCAAATCCAGATTCTGCTGGGATTGGAGCTCCTGTTCCTTTCACAGATGTCTCCCAGCTTCTCTTTTGGGGCGTGTGGTGTGGAGTGATGATGGGGGGTTCGGAAAGGGAGGGGAGATGAGCCGACACAGAGGCTGAGCCCCTGGCTGTGACCACCAGAGGGTTCCACCTTTAGGGACACCATCCCTGCACTGTGGCAGGTACCAGGAGGTGGTGATGCCAAAGGACACAGGGCTGTCACTGGGCCCTTCCTGGGATGGGGTGGGTCAATCTCCCAGGAAAACTGATCTTGCTGTTGGAGCCTTCCCATCTTCATAAGTGCAATGAGACCGTGGTGGTCAGCCGGGGAACCTGGAGGAGAGAATGCTGACGCTGACCACCTGTTTACCTTGGGCTGTGTGCTTTTGGAATACCGTCTTATTCCATTCAGTCTCTGGACCCTCCTGTCAGAGGAGTACTCGTAGTATGCCCATTTCACAGAGGAAGAAACTGAAGGTCAGAGTGGATCAAGCATCTTGTCTCAGATTTGCTGGCCTGAAAGGGGTAAAGCTGGAGGAACCGTCCTGGAGAGCCCTATTTTAGGACCCCCTCCTTGAGCTCCTCCGTTTTACAGTTTCTCTCCGGGTATCCTCATCCAGTCCATCTGTCCCACTCGACGAGCTCTGGTGGGTGACTTCTGGAAGGTTCACCTTCCCAGTAAGGATGAACCAACTTCATTTTTGGAGTTCTAGGACTATTACTGGATGGCCTTCTCACTGTTTCCTCGCTAAGCAAGGCAAGGGAGAGAAAAGGAAGATGATGGGGGAGCAAGATCCAGGCTTCTGACCCCTCAGCCCAGGATGGGCTGGGGGTACGATTTATGAATAATTCTCAGAAAGTTTGCATCTTCTCATAGGTGCTCGTTCTAAAGCCAGTGCTTAAGGGGAAAGTCAGGCTTTGCTAAGATTGCCGTAAACATTGATTACGAAGCTGCCGACTTGGAGACCCACCCACACTCTCTTGATGCGTTTGGGCAACAGCTTTGCCTCCCGCCTTGGAACGTACTGCCTTTCGTTTTCAGTACTAGATTGAGGGAAGAAGTCTTCTGGATAGGAGCCATGTTGTCCAAAAAGTAGATTTCTTTAAATCCTCGACTCACCCTCTTGGTGGTAAGGTGTGGACCGATGGATGAGGGGCCTGCAGGGCCCTTATCCTCGCTCCCGGGCTGAGCTCCCTGGGGAAAAGGCAGGTGGTCTTAACTGAGCTATTTCAATTGTTACTTTGGTTTTGGCAGGTGGTCAGGGAATCATGAGCGCTAAGTAAATGGGTCATGGTGTGACCCTGTTATGAGATCTTGGCTCCTCTGAGGGTCTGAGCTTGGTGCTGAGGAGGCTGCCGTGGGGAGTCTTGGGTAATCTGGGCTTTAACTGCAGAGAACATTTGCTTCCTCATGCTGTCCCTCCTCCCAGCTCAACCTGCTGCCCAGAACCCATCCCCGCCTGAGAGGACCCTGGAGAGTGTAGGCTTCGTGGTTGGGTTTGTTTGCCCTTGACCCTAGTCATTTTGCCAGATGCCAGAGATGGTCATGGGCTACACTTTACAGCATATCTGTGTGAGTTAGACAAAAGGCTGACCATGCCTTTATGCAAAAGTTATGTACTTTTTGCTTTAGGCATTCCTAGCCCTGCACCAGGACACGCTGTTTAGTGGACAGAGTGTGGGATAAATTTGCACCCTCTCTCACTACCCTCTGCTAGGTCCCTCATGCAGTGCACAACCCGCTCAACTGTACACAGCAGTCCTCCTTGCTTTATACTTTTTCATTCCTTGAGATTATTAGTACTACAAGCCAGGAATAGTGACACTCCATTTCATGTTTGACAATGGGAATCTGGGCTCTAGGTATATCCTTTATCTTCCTTGGCCCTGGCTTGGTGTGAGTGAGAGGGTTTCTTTAAGGATGAGCCCAGGAGAGGCAGTCATGTGCCCCTTATTTAGCTCACCACCTCCACTGGGACAGGGATGCCTCCAGGGAGCCTCTGTCAGACTCTGTGGGCCCAACGCCTTCCTAAGGGTGGGATGATCAGTGAGGCCAAGGCCAGTAAAGCACAGAGAGGTCCCCTAAGACTTTGGAAACACCACCTGTGAGTACTCTCAAAATAAAAGCCATTAATTGAGTGGTTCTTAGACCTTTCTTTGGCAGGCAGGTTGTGGTAGTGGTGTTCTAGATCTTTCTGATGAAAAGCATGGATCGTTTTCCCAGAAAAATGCCTGTCTATTCACATGTTTAGAGGCTTACATCCAGGAGCAGGGCCTTCTCAGATCCTTGAAGCCTGGCCAAGCAGCTGGCACTGGCGTGGCTTTGGGAGGAGGGACGGAGGGTTCCTGGGCCCTGCTGACCTTGCTGGGGTCTTTCTCTGGCCCTTGGGTCAGTACTTACTTCTCTTCATCTCTCTCGTTCACCTCCTGACAGTCTGCCTTAGAACTTGTCCTAAGATTTCCTACGTCTGACCAACCAACCCAGGCTCTGTCTGACCTTGACACCTGCCCCCCTGGAGGAAGTGGCCCTGGGGAGGCGGCTTATACACGTGCCCACCTGGTGCCCCGTGTCCCGTGCTGCTGGGTTTCCCAAGCCCTGAAGCCCCGCTCGCACACTCTTTGTTTGGGCCTCACTGGCATGTGTTGATGACAAGGCCATCCTGGTGCGCAGGGACAGGCTGTGGGCCCTTCTGGAGCAGGAGAGTCGTCCCTTATGAGCCTGCTGCTGGGTTGTGGAGACAGTGTCTGGTGAGGCTCATGAGCTGTATGCTCCCATGGGACAAGCAGACATCCAGGACTTGATCGTCCCAGATCCCAGTGCAGAGAGAGACTATGGAATTCTGATCTGTCAGAAGCCTTGATAGAGCTTCAGAATCCTTCTTAACACAGCCTAAAAGCTATGGTTAATATATCCTGTGCACGCTCCAATGTGAACACAGGTCCTGCCTCCCCTCTGTGTATCCGTACTTGCTGCCGCCCCGGCCCCCAGCCCTTTGTGTTCACACTCTCTGGGCCCTCTCCCTGTGCTTACACCCTTGTACCCACACTAGCTCTTGTTGTGTGCACACTGGCTTTGTGTACCTACCCTACCCTTGCCAATGGCCATCATTCACAGGAGCAGACATCCCTGTGTTCCCCTTGAGATGGGACAGGGTGAGGGTGTGCTTTGGCCTCAGTGGTGTCAAACACCTTTAAATTAAAGAGTTAGAGGGAGAGTCTGGGAAAGTCTCAGGAAAGCACCTAACTCCTCTGGCCAGCAGGACAGCCCCGTTGGGTGTTATCCCGATGGGCCACAGTGCTGTAGCATTTTCTCTGAGATGCTCGACCCTCAACCCCAAAGCCATGGCTTGTTCCCATCAGGAACACATGAAGCATGGTGTGTTTCTACCTTCAATAGATGAAATGTAGGGATGGGATGTTAGTGGGGTACATGTCAGCAGGTGTAGGAAAATGCTTTCACGTCCCATGGCACTGGGTGGGCTGGCCCACAGCTCCTTGCTGTGAGAGACGTGGTTCTGGAGATGGCGCTGTGACGTGGCCACTTGCCTATGGCGACGTCGGCCAATTTGAACTTCCCCAGCCGGCCAGTATCGGTTCGCCCTCCTCTGCCACCTCTGCAGGCTTCTCGTCTTTAGGAAGAGAGCCTGGAATTCTCCCTAGAGCTCCAAAATGGCAGATGTCTTCAGCCTTCCCATGATGGCGGAAGCCAGATCTTAAGGACGGAAGGATGTGGCATTTTGGGGACAGCCCCCAGACCTTCAGATCTGGAAGGTCACACTTCTCAACCAGAGGACACGGGGCTGTCTGTCCTGGTACCCGGGGTACACTGCGCACCAAGGGAGAACTGGGGTCATGCATTAACGTCACGGTGCCTATGACCGACATGGTACCCGTAGGGACCATGCTGAAGACCTTGCTGAAGGTGACCAACAGAATCGCCGCATGGCAACCTTACAGACTGAGAATGGTTTCTTTCTTTTTTTTTTTTTTTTTAAGATTTTATTTATTTATTTGACAGAGAGAGATTACAAGTAGGCAGAGAGGCAGGCAGAGAGAGAGAGGAGGAAGCAGGCTCCCTGCTGAGCAGAGAGCCCGATGCGGGACTCGATCCCAGGACCCTGAGATCATGACCTGAGCCGAAGGCAGCGGCTTAATCCACTGAGCCACCCAGGTGCCCCCTGAGAATGGTTTCTTAGTAGAGGCAAAATGCGTAGATCTTGAAGTGAGTGAATGGTGAGGTGCGAAGGAAATGGATTTTCAGGTGTGGCTGTGGACGCTGTTAACAACAGCTCCCTTCACGCACGGCTGGCTTCGGATCGTTGGACTCATCGTCCGCCCAGGTTTCGGGGGCTGTCTGGTTGGAATCAACTTAGCGAGTAAGATCCGTTTTGTCTGGTGCGAGGTCTTGATTCATATTTACACAGCGGTGGGTTTGAAAACCCACCGCAGCTGTAACTCGCTGAGTTAGGGCAAGAGCCTTGGCCTCACCCCAGCTCGCCCCTGCCTTTCATCGTCTGGATTCTGCATCTCTACTCTTAGGACGCAAACTTGGGAAAGAGAGAACCCTCTGTTAGTGTTCCTTGGCCTGTTGCTCCTTGTCGTGGACGTCCCCTCTCAAGTGTGGTCTGTGAGACTCTGGCTGGGGAGTGGGAGCCGGGACAGATACATGATCAAAGGGGCCGTGCCCTGCAGAGCCGGACTTCTTAATTCCCAGAGCTGTTCGAGTCCCAGCGCTAAACCTGCCGAGTGCCTGAGCCCCTCTCCAGCAGGGCCCTCCAACACTGCACGCAAGTCTTCCTGCCACCCTATGGCTCAGGGCCCGTTATGAGCTGCCTTCAAGGTGCCAAGACTGAAGCCTAGAGGTTCAGTAATTTGCTCGAGAGGCAGAATCGGGATTCGAATCCAGGACGATAGCCTAGCCTGCGTGCTCTTCTCACTGCTCGGCTGCCCAGCATGCTTGTGGACTTGCCTTCCGTGGGAAGGGCAGGGGGTGCTGCTTATGAGTCCCGAGCTGCTAGGATCCTGGACAGCGTCCTCTTGTGCCTCTGTATACGGTGGTTTCAGGATGCATCAATCTGCCCTTCAGACCCGCTTGTGGGTTTTAGCCCAAACTCCGCATGTACTCCCTGTAACTGTGTAAGACCTCGGGCACGTCGCTTCGCCTCTCTGGGAGGCCGTTGATGAGGTGTACATGTGGTATTGATAGGAAGCTCTCCACACCGCTCCTGGCTCACTGTGTATGCCCACGGCAGACAGTGACGGTGCAGAGGGCATGGGCGGGACCTGCTAGCTTCAGCCTGCACATGTGTAGAACTTCAGAGACCGTTAAATCTGGAAAATACTTTGTAGGCACATTTTTGGCTTAAACAAAGTTCCATTTTTACAGAGTCCATAACCCAGCTTTAATATTATTACGTGCCCCAGACTGGGATTAATTCCAGGATAAGAGCTTTATTATGTCGAATAAAGTTCCTTCCGTGCTCCCCTTGTGCTTGGCCTCCATCTCCACAAGCCTGGTCTTCCATGCTGGGGTACAGGGGGGTGGAGGTGCCCCATGCCTGTGCAGCATTGTTCTGTGGGCTCAGGGGCAGGGTGTAGAGGTGAGTTCCTTTCTGATGTTACAGGCAGTGACTGCTGACCACTGGACCTTAGCATATCCCAAAGTCTATCTGTGGGCCAGGTGTCTCAGTGTGAATAACAGTGCCCCATGCTCTTCCAACCTCTGAGAGTGATCTTATTTGTTTCACAAACAAGCTGTCAAATTTCAGTGGTGGTTTAAGAAGCTTTTGGGAGGAGGACAGTGTCTGCGGGATCAGGGAGAGGTCTGAGTCTCTGCCATCTTCCTGCGAGTGACAAATGACTTTACCTCCAGTGTAAACTCTGATCATAGATCGTAATCAGCGGGAGCACGTAAAGAAAGATCCTGATGCGGCATCTGGCTCTAGGCTGTGCTGTGATTGACTCATGATGTCTGTTAGGGACACGGAGGTGGGGAAACCATACTGATCCAGCACTTACTTGCTATTCAGATTTTATTCTGATTATTTTATGTTTCTGTGAAACCAGCAAAAGCTTCTTTGTAGGCTCTATCCCCTTGCTTCTGATTGTGGGTATTAGAAGGACCCCCACAAATGACCCTTCTTCCTTGCCCTATTCCCCACCCTGATGGCCTGTTTGTACAGTTTCAAAACTCACAGGCCCATCTCTGTTCTCTCTTTCAGTTGAAGAGGGGGAGGCCTCGGACTTCTCGCTGGCCTGGGATTCCTCCGTGACAGCATCAGGTAAATGCCCAGGGGGCTGCTGGGGGAGTTGCTGCGGGTCCTGGGGGGGTGGGCTCAGGAACTCAGGAAGCCACCCAGCTGGTTATAGAAATCATATTCTTCATGTCACATTCCTGTCTCCAAGCCAGACTACCCCGTGCACACGATTTTTATATCAGTTCCATATGGTCAATAAAATCTATTACATACGGAGACTAATATGCCCTATTCTCCTGGGGGACCACGTTTCCTTCATGTGGGCGCGTCCTGATGGACCACGATACCTCCGCGACACAGGCTTTGAAGCCCCCTGCCATGGGCCTCACTGCACATTCATTCCAGTCTAATTGCATAAAACCCACTTTAATAGGATATTTAAACTCCAGTGGAAATCACAGTCCCCAGACTTCCCCTCCCAGACGGGGCTGCTCTGCTCTCCCAGGCTGGCAATTCGAGACCATGCCTCTAGGGGGAGGTAATTGGGAAGTTCAGACTTCTGGGGTGCGTGGCCCCCATCGGGTGATGCTGGTGACTTGGCAGTCAGGGGACTTGGGTTTTTGGCTCACTTCTGTCCTTGCATGAGCTCCCCTGTGCCTCAGTTTCCCCAGCTCTAAAAAGGAGTGAAGGGATAAAGTTTTCCTAACTCGAAAGTCCTACACTTTGGAGCTGCCTGTGGAATTTGGGATTAGAACTGGCTGTGGGGTCTCTGGGAGCTCCTGAGTGGAAGGTATGACTTCTGTTTGCTCTGCATCTGGCCAACACCTCTCTGGGCAATGGCCTCGGCTCCTAGTCCAGTAGGTGCAGCCTCTTCGGCCTCGTCCCTGTCCTAGGATCCTGATCGGCGGGTTCTGGATTCCTGACGGAGCTGGAGGCAAGCCAATCTCAAGGAATCTTGGACCCGAGAGGACTTTTACGGAATCATTTAGTCCAACTTTCTTGTCTTCTAGCTGGGGAAACTGAGGCACAGAGGGAACTTTGCTCTGGGTCAGTAGTTCCAGAAATGTGGTGTGAGGCATCAGGCATATGAACATTTAATGCTCAGATGGTTATACATTGGATTTGTGATTTAATGGCTATTTGTGATTGATGCTAAATTCATGTAAGTGAGAAAATTGCGTTGACAGTTTTAAGTAATGGCACATAATGCTTGGGTTGAGCAAAAATCATGAAGATGGTTTGCAAATGACTGAGATTTGGGAAATGCTGGTATAGAAGGGGAGTGGACAGCTAGCGAACCTGGGTTCCTGGGCTCCGTGTCCAGTGCTCTTTCCCGCACGATGGGGACGCTGCTTGGAGAGTCTGAAGGGTCCTGGCTGATTCAGTTTTGGGCACCGTCGTATCTGCAGGTGCCTGGCCCTTGGTGACAGGGGCTCTCTCCGTGGGAGAGAGGTTTTGTCCGAAGCCAGAATGAGGGGGGCAGTGCTCACATTTTCAGAAGAGTCCAGGGTTAGGACAGACCTGAGGGTCCACACTCGGTAGGCTGGAGGAAGGGACTGCAAAACCCCTGTCCCATCTCTTTCTGTGCAGGGGAGACACACTCCCGGGGTTGGTGGAAACACAGTGAGATTATAAATCTCCATGTCTCCTCCAGGGACCCTGACCCACATTGGGGTGCATGAGCTCAGGCTTCGGCCAACTTTGAAAACGATCCCCTTCCAAACCCCCGAACCAGGAAAGTGTCCAGCGTGGTGTCTGTATAAGGTCCTGCCACCTGGCTGCTTTCCCAATGGTGCCGGAGGCAGTGGGGACAGACAGGAACAGCAGTGCGGTGCAGGGAGAGCAGTGCATCAGTCGTGGAGGAGGACAGCCGTGCGTCTGGTGGGGGGCCCTACTGATGCCTCCCTAGGGCAGGGAACTGTCTCTCGGTCTGAGATGCCTAGGGGGCTGTATGGGGGCCCTGCCGGTCTTGGGGTCTCTGCTGCCACTGTGGAACCTCAGGGGCTCTCTGGGATGCCCAGGCATCATGGAGGTGGCGGGATTTGTCCGTTTCCAGCCAAGAGCTGAGCAGGCGTGTGCAGAAAGAGGTACGCGGCTCTTTGTGAGTCCTCTCTAGTCTTCAGGGACTCCGTGGTGCCAGTCAGCTTCGGATGGTCCGCTCGGAGATGGAGAGAGGGAGGGCAAAGCATCCGGGCGCTGGATAATCCTCAGCCAAGCAATGGATTTTGTTTTCTTTGGCCCATTTCTGGTGACTTTTTTACAGTGCATGCAGTACATTCTCCTTCCCAAGTTCGTTGGGCTTGGGCTACAGAAGTCAGCTTGGATTCCCTGAGCTTGGGGGTCGTGAGCTGGTGCAAATCCTGGGTGAAGAGACGAGGCAGCGCTGGACGAGGGTGATGTCACATTTGTTGAGCCTGGACTTGGTGCGTGCCCGTGCCGGCGCGGGGTGAACGCTTTCCCTGCGCTCTCTCCTCCAGCCATCCCCACAGCCCCGCGAGGCGGGGGCTCTTTCCAGAAGCTGCTCCAGAGCTTCTCCACAGGCAGGTTTAGGGCTGGCCATCTGGTGGCGGACGGGGCCAGCGGCCTGGTTAAAGCTGCTTTAGTATAACGCTTTTCATTAAGCTGAGAAAATGTCACTTGGCCGCATCAGAGAATGGGGGCAGGTGCCAAGGAAGATTATGGGGAGCAGAGCCTCCCCGAGCCGCCCTTGGCACTGCTCTGAGAACTGCCGTCTTCATTTGGCGGACAGGGGAAGGAGGCTCAGAGCTGTGTGGCAGCAGATCCGAGGTCCCCGGCCAGCAAACTGTGGAGAGGGGACTCGAACCTGAGTCCTCCTGCGGCCAGACCCTGTGGTCTCACCTCCACGCTGCCTGGCGCTGGAGGCGCAGTGAGGGCGAGCCAGACCCCGGGGGGGAGGGCATTGCGAGGGCTTCACGAGGGTCCCTGGGGGTACCAGCCACGGAGGGTCTTGGGCTCCTCCGATCAAGGGAATCCAGGGCGTGGTGAGCAGGGTGGGCTGAGCGCGTTTCACCGGGAGGAGCATGGGCAGCTCCTTTCCTAAGGGGGCCCAGCAGCCAGCCAGGCTGCAAGTTTGGCGTGGTGCCCTTCCCCCTCACCCGCTTTGCCCTGGCTCTGGGAGCATGATGGAGAACCCCAATAAAGAAGTAGAATGCTCTGTGTGCTCTCTGCTCACCTCTGGCCTCCTTCAGGTTCCCCTGCCCTGGGGGACCCTGTGGTCACCACCCCCAGGAACAACCCGACCTGCTGAGTCTGTGCCCTCGGGTCAGGCCCCTGACAGTGATGGAGAGCCCGCCCGCAGCAGTGTTCTCTGTCCGGGCTTCCCGGGAGTGGGGGAGCCCCGGCCTCCTCCTGCCCCTCGCCGGCAGACACCAGGCTCCTGAGAGCAGAGCCCCGGGACTGAGCACTGACCCCACACCCAGGCTGTGGGGAGCATAGTAGAGCTGGGGTTTTAAATCATTCCCCGTTGGATCCTGATTTTTTTTTTTTTTTTTTTTTTAACCCATGGTCGGGGTGTGATGAGGGAGCTGATAGCTTCTAAGGAGATAATTGAAGCATGATTCAGAACCTGTTTTGAACCACGGATGCCTTTGAGCAACGAGCGGGAACATTTCACATGTGATTTCAGGGAAGTTCGTGGGTCTGAATGCCTTCGAGATGGGAAGTCTTTTGGGAGAGCCCCAAAGAGGTCCTCCCTGTCCCAAGGCTGGCCTATGGCCCAGGTGAGGGGGCAGGCTGGGGAGGGTCTGTGGTAAAATGTGACAGGTCCTACTAGAGGCACACGGTGCCAGGGACCAGACCCAGAGCTGCCGGGTCATCTGAGTTTGTGTATATTTATGTATTTATTATTATTATTATTATTTTTAAAGATTTTATTTATCAATTTGCCAGAGAGAGAGAGAGCAAGAGAGAGCAAGAGGGAGAACACAAGCAGGCGGAGGGGCAGAGGGAGAAGCAGACTCCCCACCCAGCAGGGAGCCACATGTGGGACTCAATCCCAGCACCATGGAATCGTGACCTGAGCCGAAGGCAGCGCTGGTTAACTGACTGAGCCACCCAGGCATCCCTATATTTATCATTTTTTAAAAAGTTGTTTATTTGAGAGAGAGAGGTCACACACGGGGGGGGGGAAAGGGTAGAGAGAGAAGCAGGCTCCCCGCTGAGCAGGGAGTCCGATGTGGGATTCCATCTCAGGACCCCAGGATCATGACGAGCAGAAACCGAGAGTTGGACTCCCAACTGACTGAGCCACCAGGGGCCCCTGTGTCGCCTAATGTTTTTAAGGTTTATCTAAGTCATAGCCTGTACCAGTCCTGCATTCTTTGTTATGGCTAAATAATGTTCTGTTGTATGGGGAGATCACATTTTGTTTCTCTCTTCGTCCATTAATGGACGTTTGGGTTATTTCCCCCCTTCGGGCTGTCGTGAATACACTGCTGCGAACTCCTGTGTGCCGGGCTCTGCTGGAATACTCATTTTCAGCTGCGGGGGGCATACACCCAGGAGTGGAACTGCTGAGTCCTGTGGTGACTCCGTGTGACTTTTTGAGGAACGGCCGAACTGCTGCTCACAATGGCTGCCGCATTTCACGCTCCCACCAGTAATGTGTGGAGGTTCCAGTTTCTCCGTATCTTCACTAACAGTTGTTATTTTCCTTTTTAAAAATTAAAAAAAAATTTTGGGGAGCCTGGGTTAAAGCCTCTGCCTTTGGCTCAGGTCATGATCCCAGGGTCCTGGGATCGAGTCCCACATCAGGCTCTCTGCTCGGCAGGGAGCCTGCTTCCTCCTCTCTCTCTGCCTGCCTCTCTGCCTACTTGTGATCTCTGTCTGTCAAATAAATAAATAAAATCTTTAAAAAAAAGTTAAAAAAATTTTTATCCTAGCCTTCCTAAATGTGAAAAGGTATCTCATTTTGGACAACTCATTAAAAAAAAAAAATATTTATTCAGGTCACAGAAAGGCCTTCTGCCAGCTGGTTTCAGCCTGGTCACCAGTTAAGAGGTTGTTAAGGGTGCCCTTCCCAGAGGGACCTCTCTGTCCCCCTGCCCCGCCCTCCCACCAACTTCCCCTCTGAGGAGGCCTGTCTTCTCTTCAGTGCTTCTTCTTTTTTCCTTCAAGCCTTTTGGAACGTGGTCTCCAAGTGGCAGGCACCAGGATGAGCGTGAGCCCTACGATGTGGGTTTTCAGTGAACCAGTCCAACCAAACTGAGATTTGCCATCCTTGCTCTGATCACCGAGTTTGACCGGGGGCTGGGGGGGGGCTCATTTCTCTATAACTGTCTGGTCACAGTGTCACTGGAGCCTTTCAGCTCTCCCGGTTGGGCTCAGGACAGGTTGGGCTTCCTTCCAACATGGCAGTGTGGGCGCAAGCTTGGGGATGCAGTGGGAGGAGGGTTGGTGGGGTGATCTGGAGATTGGAAACAGTTACTCTGACATACACTCATTGTCAGTGCCTGGGCAGGGTAGCCAGGTGACGACAGACCCTCTAGGGACTAGAGAGGAACGCTCGATAAAAATAGTAGTTTGCGGGGCACCTGGGTGGATCAGTGGGTTAAAGCCTCTGCCTTCGGCTCAGGTCATGATCTCAGGGTCCTGGGATTGAGCCCCACATTGGGCTCTCTGCTCAGCGGGGAGTCTGCGTCCTTCTTTCTACCTGCCTACTGTGATCTCTGTCTGTCAAATAAATAAATAAAATCTTAAAAAAAAAAATAGTAGTTTGCAGTGGCCTGAGACCTTACCGGGGTGATCAGAGTTTTGAGCCTTCCTGCTACCTCAACAGGTCTCATTGTCCTGGTTGATGGAAACATCATTTAGAAACGACTTCTGGGAGCCAACCCTCCTTCTTGGTTCACATCTAGAAACTGAGGCACAGAGATGCTAGTGACTTGTTTTAAAAGTTACACGAGCAGGAAGTGGCAGAGCCAAGATTTGAACCCAGGCAGCTGATGTGTGAACGTAGCACCAAAACTTTCACTAGCCGAGCTGCCTGTGAGGGTGTTGTCCAGGCTGTTCATCGTAGAGGGAATCCAAAGGCTTGGTGAGAGACTCAGCTTTGTGCCCAGGTCCCTCCTGGGTCAGGTGAAAGGGTCTCACTCCTCTGCCCAGGAGGAGAGGGAGATGCATCTTTTGAAGACCTTGTATACATTTCCCATCTCAGAGGCTAGGGAAACACGGGGGGGCCAAACTCTCCCGCATGCCCCGCCCCAGCCTGCCTTCCCACTGGGGTAGCTGTGTGTTGGGCATGGGTGCGGGTCACAGGGGAGGCTGGTAACTGGGCTGCGGGCTCTCGGACCTGCTGGGGTGAGAAATTAGAGTAGCGTCTAGGTGGCTGGTATCCTGGGGGCCCCATAGAGAAGGGGTGCTGGAAGCCTTTCCTTTTCCTTTCATTCTGGCTCTGGGTAAGCAGTGGCTTAGGGAGAGTGGTCAGGGTCCCCACTCCTGACAAAGGTTCGCAGACTCCTCCCCACGCCTGCCATCCTGCACCCCAAGGTTCTGACAGTGAAGTGGACGGAAATGTCTGGAAAACTGGGTTTTTCACGCTGGGCGTCGAGACCCCTCCGGGCAGCCCAGCTTATACTTCCGAACCTTCTCGGAGCTGTCTCCCCATCCCCCTTTTGTTTTTTCAAGAGTGTGTGTTTATTATTTCAACGACTTCTTAGAAGCTCTACCTACAGCCTCTGCTTCTGCACCCCTGCCCCTTCTGTTTCTCTCAGCCCCCTTTCCAGCTCCGTCCTGTACCAACCAGATTATCTAGATGAAATCCACGGGCACGGTGGAATCCGCGTGGCTCCCGTCCCGAGCTTCCCGTAAGCCCCGGGCCCACGAAGCCTTCTATCTTAGAAGTCCCATCGGGGTCGCTGGGCGGCTGGGCATTCGCGTTTCTAACGGTTCCTCCCCTGCGGGGCATTTGGACTACTTTTCCTCTTTTGGCTCTTATAAATAGTACCATGATGAGGACCTCGGTGTAGTAGGTACTCTTTTTCTTAGGTGCTCCCAGCGTCTTCTGACTTTCTCTTTCCATCTTAAAGTCCAGGCTGGAGGAACTTGGACCCTTGTTTCTCCCCACCCCTTGCCAGGTCCCTCATTTGAATTCTTCCCTGAGTGACCCTGCACCCTGCGCTCCGCCATGGGTGTGTCCCAGTCCCTGTGGCCAGGATGCCGTGGCCAACGACAGACGGCCCAGGCTTCCTTTGGCTCCAGTTGTCCACTTCTCGAGCTTGAACCCCCAACCCAGTCATCCTCTCAATGTGGATCAGGGGACATTTTAAAGGAATAGAAAAGGCCTAAATAGATGTATAATTTTCCAGCATTTTAAAGACTTATGAAATGCGTTTTTATGTGGGGCCGGCTGGGGAGTTTCTCATTAGCTCGGCCAGGACGTCTGTGGGGAGTTGAGCTAAGTGGAACCAGGCAGGCTGGGCAGGAAGACACGGTGGCCCTGAGCTCACCAGGGGAGTGTGGCAGGCATGCGCCGGCTGGTCTGTGCCTCGGACCCCTGGCCAGGCCAGCAGGCCTGCGCCTTTGTTAGCGCTGCTTCCTCCAGCCCAAGAGGCCTGGAAACCTTCGGGGGGACTGGAGCTGAGAGGTGGCCACTCTGTTACCATGGTGAGCAGTCCATGAGGTGTAGGGCATCTGTGCCCTGCGTGCACATGGAGGCATGTACTTGTGTATGTGCATGTGTGCACATGCGTGGTTTTTTTTTTTTTTTTTTTTTTGTGACAGATGCGACAGCCTTGACTCAGACCCCTGGAGACCCCAGGGCCTTTGCACCCCTCTGTACTGCATCCTGGGTCCCCAGGGATGACTGGGACCTGTTCTGTGAGGGGGATGTGCTGTTTCCTGCCCGCCCTTTGCTTTGGGTCTGGACCAGCAAGGGGTCCCTGCCGGGCTACCCTCTGATCATGTCCTCTGTACCCTTTCTGCCATGAACACGTGTGTGCAGAGCCCATGCACATGTGTGCATGTGTGCTGGTGCCAGGGGTGTGTGAAGGAGCATGTGTGGTGTCTCTCTTCAGCCTCCTCGTCTACCCCGAGCCTGGCCGGTGGTTTCATGGGAGTGAAACCACGGAGTGAGGCTCGTCTTGCTGGTTTTCACTTCTTGCATGGACTTGGGCTTTCTCTGAGGCAGGGACTCTGTGTCATTTGTCATCGCAGTGGGCATGGCTGGGTTAGGACTGAGTCCTAACTCATGCTGACCCAGGTTGGTGGGGGTGTTGCTTGTTTCCAAAGTGGAGATGGCTTCGGTGGGCTTGGGTGCCAGTCAGTGGGTTGGTGGGCAGGGTTTGCTCTGAAAGGCAAAGGCTGTGAGGGTGTGCCCTGGGCAAGGCTTGATGCACCAACTGTGCAGCGTGGGTCAGTGCCCAGTAGGAAATGGCCAAGGTCAGCCTAGTCATGCTGCCTGGCCACTCTTGGCTTCCTGGGCGGGCACTCTGCAGCGCCTGGCTCCTGGATTGGGGATGGTCAGCACTGCATCAGCCAGTATCCTGCTATAGGCTGAATGTGGCCCATGGGGGTTAGGCTGCTGTTCTCAGCCAACCTTCTCCTAAAATCCTGGAGTGTGTGCACGTACATACACACCACTCCATGTATGTATTAGTCTGAACCTGGCTAACTGATGCCTGCTTGGGTCAAAAACCCCATTTTTTTTCTTGCCTACACTAATAATTCTTTTCTCCTTCATTGTGGTTACTGGCTTTAACTGATGGCTGCTGGCCATACTTGTTGGTAGTTAGGACATTGGACGGGTACTGAATCCAGTAAATAGGATGTTTTTTGCTTCTGCCTTTCTACATCTTACGGGAAAATACTTTGCAAACCCCACAAGCTTGGGGAGGCAGGGGTAGTGCCTGTTTTGCTCACTGTTGTATCTTCAGCAACTAGCTCTGGCTACGAGCAACTGTAGTAACAATAACAGTAAAAATAACAGCCATCTAGTTATTAGTCCATGGTGCCGGGTTTGAGGCTGGGCTGCAGCACACATGATCTCATTTAACCCTCCCGAAGCACAGCTTGTGGGAAGTGTACCATCTCACAGAGGGCAGTTGAGACTCAGAGGGGCTGAGAGCCTGGTGCAGGCTTTCTGAGCTCATGGAGCCAGAGCAAGGATTTGAGCCTGGGCTGGTTTTATCTGAGTCCAGGGCCCCCTTTCCTTGTTGCTAGTTCAGTGGCTGGGACTGAGTGGAGATGAGTGGAGATACTAAGAGCCCTAACGAAGTCGCTATAGTGACATACCCGAGGGGAGTGGGGTGGCAGGGCCAGTATAGGAATGAGTGATGGCTGATCGTTGACCCACCAACGATTGTGGGGGCAGGTGTGTGCATATACATACATGTACATACACCCACACACCTTCACACAGACATAGCTGTACCCACAACACGCATGTACAGACACATATTCACACATGTCACCCCTCCAGCCCCCAGGGCACATATACGTTCATATATGTGGCCTCCACACCTCGCACGTACCCTACCATGCACATGCATCCTCACAGACTCAAGTATGAACACATGAGACACGCGCATGCAGGCAGGAGTGCAGGAACACATGTGCACATGTACGCAGTGTGCATAGGCACACCCTTCAAACGTGTAGGGAGAGAAACAGGCACACACACGCAGCACGCCCCTGGGCTTGCAAATGAGCAGAAAAGTCTTGCTTCTGGGCTGTGTCTCCTCAAGGACAGGGACTGTGCGGCTGTTCAAGACGACCGGGTTGTTCTGTGCTCTCTATTTTCTTTCTCTGCTTTTCTTTGGTTTCTTTGTTGTACCCTCGGTGCCTTAGACATACTTTCCGTCCAAAAATTCAAACCCCTGCTGCTGGGCCTGGTGCGGGGCTGACCCGTGTGCAGACACAGACCCCAGTGCCCATCTGTCTGTTCGCCTGCATGGCCTGCTCTGGCCCACAGGCGCCCCCCCAGCCGCAACTTGGACATGACTTCATTTCCACCCTGCACCTGCCACTTTAAGAGTCCAAGGGGCCTGGTGGGCCTGTCCCCAGAGTCGGGCTGAGGGAGGCCGGGCAGCTGCGGGTTTGGGGGAAGCTTTGTTAGCTCCCAGGGGCCTCTTGGAGCCCAGGCAATGCTGGGGAAACCGAAACAAAGAGCGACAATGGCCTCCTTCCCTCCCTGGGCGGCTTCGGAGCAGGGCCTGCATGGGCGGCCTCTGGGGGCCCCTGTTATTTCCTGTGCTGGCTGCGGGGCTCCTCGCCAGCCGCAAATGGGCAGGAAGCAGGGCAGGGCATCTCCTCCCCACCCACTGGGCTGGCCCTCATAGGCCAGAGTAGCCGCTCCTGTGATCCGGGGGCCGGCAGGACATGTCCACTCCACTGTCTGCTGCTCCAGGCCTGCGGGGCTGGGCCTGCCCTGCTCAGGTCTGCCTGGGCCTCCCAGGAGGGGAAACATGACCCCCGGCTCTGCTGACCTCTCCCCGCTGCAGACCCCACATGCTCCCACCATCTGCGCTGGAAGCCGAGTTTCTGCCACTGCTGGCCTTTGTGGCTGGAGGGCTTGCCCCACAGAACCAAGGATGAGGCTGGGCAGTGTGCTTTCTATTGGCTGTTAATTAATTCGTCTGGGATTGGGCTGGAAGTAAGCTTAGGTTTAGTACCGTGGTTAGGGGTATGTTTAAGCCTAAGGTTAGGGTTAGGGTTATGTTTGAGGATAAGGTCAGGGTTAGCTTGGCCAAGTCCTAAAGACTTAAAAAAAAACACCCAAAAACCAAAAACCAACAAAAACCCCACCAGGAGTCTGAGCATGGATTTTGAAACAAACACACCTTTGTCTCAGGGCTGGATCTCACCCAGCACAAATTTTGGGGAGAGGCTCCCCACTAATTAGATTTGTTCAACATCTAATTTGCAGGTGTCTGTTTGGACCATACTTGGCCCCAAGGATGCAGTGGTATCCGACGCTCAGGACCCACATTCTAGAGGGAGGACACGAGAACCGTGTTCTTCCGTTCTTAGCTGTGAGGACACACTTGGCTGAGTTGGTCACCGTCTCAGGACTCAGTTTCCTGATCTGTAAAGTGGGGATACCGAAGCCCTAGCTTGTGCCCCCCCCCTTGCAAGGATGAGTGGGAATGTAGAGGTCACGTGCTCAGCACGGAGCCTAGCATAGAGCAAGTACCTGTCAACGCTGGCTCTGGGTGTTATTAATGGAATGAGATGAGATGGCCTTACATCGCTGGGCAGCTAAAATAACAGATGAAAGAACTAATTACGTCCGAAGCCCCAGGTATGGGTCACTGTGTAGGTGAGCTTCCCGGCAGCTCAGGCCAAAGGAGAAATCGGATGGAGGGAGGCTTGGCTGCCTCTTCCCGACTCACGCACTGGGGACAGACAAATGTTTTTCCCTGGCACTAAATGCTTAGGAATTTACTCTGCGGAGCCTCATTAATCATTGAACAAACAACAGCCACGGTCTCAGTAACAATTTGGCACACAATGCAGAAACAACTTTCCTAGAGTTCTTTCTTAAATTGACCCTGGAAGAATGCTCGGGGCCTAAGTGCACACCGCAGCTGCGAACTTCCTTGCGGAGCTGCCCGGAGGGGGCTGGGCCAAGCCAGGTTGCGTCCTGGGCAGCTGCTCAGGTGACTTGCCCGAGGGCATGTTTCGATGTAATGGAGTGGGGTTCTTCAGGGGGGGACCTCGAAGAGCCCTGGACATGCCCAGGATTGCTGGGTTGCTTCTGGAGGGTTCTGCAAACTTTTGACTTCAGAAACTAGCCCCGACCTGCTTCTGAGGACCCTTATCCCCAGCTCATAAAGCCTTTTTTTTTTTTTTTTTTAAGATTTCTTTTTTTTTTTTTTTTTTTTTGAGAGAGAGGAGAGAGAGCATGCATGCATGTGGAGGGTAGAGGGAGAGAATCCCAAGCAGACTTGCCCCACAGGATGGAGCCCAACGCGGGGCTCCATCTCATGACCTCGAGACTATGACCTGAGCTGGAACCAAGAGTCAGATGCTCGATCAACTGAGCCAGCTGGGCACCCCCCTCATGGAGTCTTCGGGCGGACTTTGGGACCTCTCTTTGTATCCTTATGTTTTGAGCTCAGCAGCTGGGGGGGTGTGTCAGGCACTGGGGCCCCTCTGCCTAGACCGTACTCTGGCCATGGTTTGTGGACTTGCTGCAGCAGTCCCCATCTTTTGTTCCCTTTTTATAGGATTTTGTATTTACTCGTCTTATTTGAGTGGGTGGGGTTGGTGCAGGGGGCACAGTCAGGAAAACTGAGGCTCAGGGGTGTTAGGAGGACTCGGGGCTGGGGTCCGTCTGTACACCCATGCCTAAATGTATATCCACATCCCCAGATCTGCTCACACATACCCACTCTTTGTGTGTATGAATAGTGCTGTGGGCCTGATCTGAAGTCCAGAGCCCCCGCCTGGCCCTTCCCCCTCCTGCTGGCAGGACTGTAGGCTTGGCCCCAGGAAGGCCCGCCCGGGGCCACATACCCCTGTGTCTGGAAGGCACCCCATGGAGTTTCCATGGTGAGCTCTCCTTTGGGGGCCCCTGGGTGGGACTTTCCATCTGGGTGGAAACCTGACCCGCAGGCCCCGAGAAGGAGGAAATGCCTTCCCCAAATGTGGAGAGAGAAAGAGACGGCCAGCCTGGGATTTCAGCCAGAGCCCCTGACTCTTGCAACCCTGTGGCGTCTGGGGACCCCCAGGGGTCTGGGGCGGGGCTGCCGAGGACCCACCCCTTAGGGAAGAGTCCTCATTTTGGTGGCTGGCTGCCACACGTCCCTGTGGCTCTGGCCTGGAGTTTGTGTGTGTCCTTTTCCAGACACCGGTGCCTGGCTCAGATTTGAATTTGGCTCTCTCTGTCCCCAAGGCCTGTGTGCTTGTCACTGTGTCCTCTCACCTCCCTCCAGCAGGCATTTCCACAGACATGAGCTCTATGAACCCCTGAAGTAGCATTCAGACCGCAGATGGTGTTCTCATGCCTGTTTCCCATATGCAGTCACTGTCCCTCAGAGAGGCTAGGAGTCTTGCCCAGTGCCACACAGCAGGTCTGCAGCACGGCACACACCTAATCCCACCTCGCTACCTTGCTGACAGCGTCTGTGCAGACTTAGGTCATTACTAGTCCATTTAACTTCTCCCAATTAAGATGCACATTCGCCCAAATAAAGAAGGCAGTAACAATGTGAAGAGAGCTGGCAGTGCCAGTCGCGGGGGCTGCCCGAGTGAGCCTGAGCTCTGGGGGGGGATCTGCTGCTCCCTCAGGAGCCTCAGGTCGCTGCGATTCTGGGGTTCTACGATGTGCATCTTCTCCCTCACACCTGACAGAGGAGCCAGGCCCCTCATTGGCCATTACCTTCCCAGCCACGGCTGCTGAATCTCAGGACGGGTGACGTTTTTGCCTCACGGGCTGACTTTAGAACCCGGCGCGCAACCACCCCCCCCACCTCACCCCCCCCACACTGGGACCCCACACAGGGTACCGGGGAAGGGCCGGTGTCTGATGCACAGGTTTGGAAGGGGGTGTGTGGGGTCCACGTGCAAGGGCAGGGGTGTGTGGCGGGTGCTGAATGGTCCCCGTCATGGGTGTTCGCCTTGGGGCTCTTCTTGGCATCACCCCCAGCTCAGATCCTGGGCAGACCCACTGGGGGGACCTACTGTTCTGGCTGAGGCAGGGTTTCCCTAAAAGGAGCCTGTCTGGTGCCAGGATCATACCCAGCCCCATAGCTCCTCCAATGGCTTCCCTCCATCCCCGGCCTGGGGTGTGGAAGCAGAGTGCCTTGACCTAGTGCTGCTAGGGGGAAGGGCCCTTGACCTCAGGCTTTGCAGCATGATGACCTTCAGGGCTCAGGTCAAGGTCTGGGCTGATAGTTAGGGCAGTGGGCAAAGAGCGAGCCTAGAGGGTGGCGATGGTAGGAGCACTAGACTGGGAGTCTGGATTCCCATGCTCTGGGCCCACCTCTGAGGTTGGCCAGGCTCGGGGGCCACCAGGAGCCTTGGGAGGTCATGGTAGGGTGAGGCAGGTGAGGCAGGGGGTTCCCTGTGGAGAGTCTCACTGGTACATGTAGCTCAAGAGTTGGGGTGGGTGGGAGGACTCCCCAAGTCACAAAGTGGCCTCTTGCTGGAGTTCCGTCCTGTGCTCTCTGCCCTCATTCTAGCCCATGCCTCGCTTGGCCTGTGTCCCCCTTCTGGAATGCCCCCATCCTGCGCCAGATTCCTTCCGGGCCCAGCCCCATCCTTGCCTTCTCTGTGGCCTTTGTGTATGTGCCTCCGGTTCATGAACCCCCACCCCGTCCTTCTGAGTCTGTGAAGGACCAAGTGCCGGCCTGTCCCTCTTCCTGAACTGTTCATAGGCTCCACCTCCCCTGCCCCTGGACTGCATTTTCTTCCCCTGTCCCCTCCCTAGTAATCCAGCTCAGGGCTCAAGCTCTGCTTTATTCAGTGATGGGCAGTTTTTCCAAATGCACTGCACCAGGAAGTTCTACTGAACGTCAGACCACCTTCTCAGTTGCTGCTGGGTGAGCGCTGGTGCTGGTGTTGTGGGACCGCCCCTTGACGCTGGGAGCCTGCGTCACCACTGGTGGACCCCAACAGCTGGCATTCTTGCAGCCACAGGTGTGACTGAGCACCTACTAAGGGCTGGGGAATAGAATATGTTTTTCTGGGACACGACCAGCAGGGCGGTCAGTTAGAGAGCGATGGGGTGGTGGGGAGGAGGGGGCGTCTGCAGGGTGCTCAGAGAGGCTTCTGTGTTCAGGAGGGGCGTTTGCGCAAGAGAGTGTATGAGCTAAGCAGAGGGGTGGGAGCAGCCTTCTGTCCTGCTGTGGGGATGTGTTGGGCCTGTTGAAGGACAGGAGGGTCCCTGTGGCTGGAGTAGAGGGAGCCAGGGCAAGGGGGGCAAGAGGTGAGGCCAGAGAGGTGGTGGTGGGGGAGGTGAGGCTGGGGAGGTGTGGGGAAGGAGGTGAGGCCAGGGAGGTCATGGGGGCGGGGGCGGGTGGTGGGGAAGGAGGTGAGGTCAAGGGGATGGGAAGGAGGTGAGCTTTGGGGTGGGGGGAGGAGGTGAGGCCAGGGAAGTGGGGAAGGGGAGGAGAGGTCAGGATGGAGTGGGAGGGAGGCAGGCAGACCTTGAGTCTTGGTGGACACTGGATTTTACTCTGAGTTGAAGGAAGGCTAGGGGCAGAAGGGAGAAGGGATCCCTCTAGCTGTGTGTGGGCTAGAGGGAAGGGCTAGAGGTTTGGGCTAGAGGGAAGGGGGCTAGAGGGAAGGCCTTGCCCCGGTGGGAGATGATGGGGGCTGGGACCCAGGCCAGGAGGTGAGAAGACATCAGATTAGGAATTTCTTTTGGAGGTCGGTTCAGAATGTGTGCCTGGTTGGGGGAGGAAGTAAGGGTGACTCCAAAGCTCCAAGGCAGCGGGGTGGCTGGAGGTGAGCAGCTGGGGGATGGGGTCCTGGGAGGAGCTGCTCTGATACATGGTGGGGGGGTGGGGCCCCCGAGAGCCGGCTTTCGGCTGCAAGTTGAGGGCAAGTTGGGGACGTCTCTGGGAGATTGAGCAGGAGTTGTGTGGCCCAGCGCTATGGGGAGGAGGGGACCGAGGACATATCTGGGTCTGTGTGGCTGGCACTTATAACTGGGAGTGAGCTCTGACAGAATAGAGTCGAGGACTTTGACCCGAGAGAGGCATCAGCGCTGAAGGCAAGACGAGGTGTGCAAAACCGAAGGAATAAAGGCTTCCAGGAAGGAGGGAGTCACCAGGCAGGTCCGAAGCTTTCCAAACCGGGGCCCCCTGACCTTGACGGGACCAGCTCTTTGTGCAGACGTGATCAGGTTGCTTGAGATTCGTGCAAATGGGAAGGAGGACCAGCCGGGCGGCGGCCCTCACGCTTGGCGGAAACCGCCTTTGCTAGAAACCATTCTGGGGCGAGAAGAGATGGGGTTCAGGGGTTAATGAAGTGAACTCTCGTCTGCAGACTGGCCCTTCCGGGGGTGTCTGCGCCAGGCCCCCTCCCTCCCCGGCTCCCACTCGGGATCGGCACCGGCGGCTGGACCGGGGGTGGTGTCTGGGAGCCCCAGACTGTCCGCAGCGGAGTCCAGCTGTGCACGAGCCCTCAGTGCTGAAATTGCCAGCCTCGCGCAGCCCCGAGCCAGCCCGCGGAAGTGGGCCAGCCGCACCTCCGTACAGGATTAGAGGGATGTGTAATGGATTAAAGATCAAAAATGTTAATTAAGAAATGGTCTTTTCTAATAAGATGCCTTCAAGGGCACAGGCCTGAAAAGGAGGGGATTTCTCATTTTGGCAACACGGTTTCTGTTGTAATGAAATTGGTTCACAGACAGTGGGGAGGACCCGACGTAAGTCTCAGTTTAAAGACATCTCCATCCAAATTAATTAGCGATGAAAAACGGAGGGCAGCGCGTCAGACCGGCAGGCAGGCAGCGAGTGGTGACCTGACGGGAGGGCTGCATGGACTTTGGAGAATTCCCTGTGTCCCAGTGCTTGCTGGAATGTTGTATCTGAGGGGGCCTTCCTGGGGGGCCTCGTGGGGTGACTGTTTTCGGATGAGGGCTGGTTCCCTGGGAACTTGCTGTGTGACTTTTGATGGTTCGTGTGCCTCTCTGGTCATTCCTCAGAGAGTTTTGTATCCTCTGTGGATGACAACAAAACCTCGCCTATCTCCTCACTGATCTATTGGATCACATGGATTCTTAGATATGATTTGGAACCTTGAAACTGTCTGTATAAATCAATATTATTGCTAAGGGAAGGTTTGGTCTTGGTGTACCTGATTCAGGCTCGGAATTCTGAATTCTGGTTTCCAGCCCGTGAAATCCCTCAGGTTGTTTGAATGTCTTGGAAGGACACAATAGTCCGATGGGTAAAAATTGGGCTCTAGAGTCTGCCGGGTCCTACACGAATCCTAGCTCGGCCTCGTGCTTGCGGCTTACGACCCGAGTTTAGTAATTTAACTTCCCTAAGCCTTGGTTTTCCCTTCTGTAAAATGGAGCCAATGGTCCCTGGCTCCTAGCACGGTTGTGAAGTGGAGGATAATGCCGTATCGAGCCTGGGCTCCAAGGAAGTGGGCTTAGTGTGCAGGGCTGGGGGTTGTTGCTTTTATTGCCAACAAGCAGGGGAATTTTTGTTCCTGTTCCAGATGGGTCCTCGGTGGGAGGCAGAGAGACTCTCTGTGAATTGGGCTCAGACCTGCAGTGTTCTGAGTGTCCTGGGTCCTCCCAGGGACAAAACGTCCTTCTAAAGAAGACAGAGGAAGGGGAGTCATTCAGAGTCTGGGTATTGCTCTGAAGGGTCCAAGATTGGAGAGAAGCGTGGATGCCCACGTCTAAAGAAGGGTGTCTCACTGACCCTGCGTCAGTGAGTCTGACTGTCAGTGAGTGTGTCTGACAGAAGCTGGTGTGTTTTCTTGCCTGCCTCAAGTGCTGCTTTCTCTGGCTGGGATGTGGGGAGCAAGTGAGAGAGAAGACAGGAGCCTTGCACTGTGCTTTTTCTCTCTGGTTGGACATTCTATGCTCTTCTGCACCTTACCCCCTCTTTGGACTTACTGTGGCTGTAAACCTCACTTTTTTTTAAGATTTTATTTATTTATTTGACCTACAGAGAGAGATCACAAGTAGGCAGAGAGACAGGCAGAAAGAGAGGGGGAAGCAGGCTCCCTGCTGAGCAGTGAGCCTGATGCGGGGCTCTATCCCTGGACCCTGAGATCGTGACCTGAGCCAGAGGTAGACGCTTAACCCACTGAGCCACCCAGGCATCCCTGTAAACCTCACTTTTACAAAAATCTGAGGGGCACCTGGGAGGCTCAGTCGGTAAATGTCTGACTCTCATCATGATCTTAAGGTCATGAGATCAAGCCCCCAGTCAGGCTCCGAGCTGGGTAGAGCCTGCTTAAGAGTCTCCCTCTCTCCCTCTTCCCCTCCAGCCCCATCTCTCTCTCTTTTAAGAAGAAAAAAAATTCAGAAACCATTCTCATTTAACAATATTTGCCTTGAATTGCCTTTTTTTTTTTTAAAATTATTTATTTATTTGACAGAAAGAGATCACAAGTAGGCAGAGAGAGAGGAGGAAGCAGGCTCCCCGTGGAGCAGAGAGCCCGATGCGGGGCTCCATCCCAGGACCCCGGGATCACGACCTGAGCCAAAGACAGAGGCTTTAACACACTGAGCCACCCAGGCGCCCCTTGAATTGCATTTCTGTCTTATATTAGTATCATGACTTCTGTTTCGCTTTTTCTTACATCTGCCTGCTCTATCCTTTCTCAGCGTTTGACACATTTTCCCGTTAAAACTTAAAAAAAAAAACCCCAAAAACCGTGGTAAAGTACATCTAACATAAAATTCACATCTTCACCATTTTCGGGTGTACAGTCCAGTGGTGCTAAGCCCGTGCGCCCTGGTGCATAACCAGCACCACTTTCCAGCTCCAGAACTCTCTGTCTTCCCCCAGCTAAAACTCTGTCCTCGCCGAACACCAGCTCCGCATTTCCCTCTCCCCCGGCCCCTGCCAGCCTCCATCCTGCGTGGTCTCTGAATCCGACTTTGCTAGATACTCACAGCAGCGGGGCCCTGCAGGCTCGCCCCTGGTGTGACTGGCTCGTGTCCCTCAGCCTCATGTTCTCGAGGCTCGTCCATGGTGGAGCAGGTGTCGGGACCTTTGGAAGGCTGAATCATGTTCCCTTGTACGCACTGACCAGATTTTGTTCTCCACTCACCCTATGATGGATGCCCGGGTTGCCTGCTGTTCTGAAGACCCGCCATGCTGTTTCCCACCATGGCTGTGCCGTCTTACAGCCCTTCCTGTAGAGCTTTGTCTGCCGGCGGAATGAGAAGGAACCTGGAGAGTGTGGTCTTGTCCTGTCCTGACTTGGATGAAGGACCCCCGTGGGCCCGGGTGTGGTGAGGCTCTGGCTGAGACCCGTCCCCTCAGCTTCCTTCCTGCCACAGTTCAGCCCTGGGATTGGGGGACCCATTGACACAGCCCCTTCCCTGTGTCCCTCCACCCCTGGAGCCGGAGCAGCAGAGGCTCGTGGAGGAGGAGAGGGAGCTCTGTGCTCTCTAGTTTGGTTCCAGCCACGGGAATAGGAATGCTTTACACCTCAAAGCAGCAACCGCACAAGTGGTGGGACAGAAATATGGGATGAGCGGGTCCTATGATCTACTCCCTGAGCCTCGTCCGTGACACTGAGGGGGAAAAAAAGGACCAGACAGGACCTGATCTTTACAAAAACAAGCATTAAGAAAAAAGTACAGGGGCACCTGGGTGGCTCAGTGGGTTAATCCTCTGCCTTCGGCTCAGGTCATGATCCCAGGGTCCTGGGATCAATCCCTGCATCAGGCTCTCTGCTCAGCAGGGATCCTGCTTCTTCTTCTCTCTCTGCCTGCCTCTCTGCCTACTTGTGATCGCTCTCTCTCTCTCTGTCAAATAAATAAATAAAATCTTAAAAAAAAAAAAAAACAGAAAAGAAAAAAGAAAAGTACAAACACAGCAATGGAACAAGCTACCTGCCGCCACACCCAAAACCGGGATGTATCTCCCAGACCTAAGGATAAGTAAGAGAAGTCAGGCAGAAAAGAGGACAGAGCTGCATCTGGGGAAGAGGCTGGGCTGAGACTGCCCTTGGAGGGCCTGGCTGGGAGGGACAGAGGGAGCCTGTGGGTGCTGGGAATGTCTTCTGGAAAAACTCGCCACCCACTTCCCTTAACATTTGAGTCCTTTGTGCAGATGCCTGGTTGGCTCGGTCAGTAGAACAGGAGACTCTTGATTTCAGGGTTCTGAGTTCAAGCCCCTCGTTGGGTATAGAGATCACTTTAAAATAAAATCTAAAAAAAAAGAGAGAGAGATTTGAGCCCTTTACAGCAGTGGAGTTAAATCTCAGTAGAAAAGGGACATGGAAAGAAGCACAGGGGGCAAAGCTTGCATTTCAGAGGTGTGGGAGTTGTGGCTTTTTACTGAGCTCCTTGCCTCCGAAATTATTTGAGGAACGTATTCTAGGGCCAGTCCTGGGCTTGGCCTTGCCAGTGTTCTAGACGGACGTGGAGGATAAGAGACAGAGGTCAGTACTCAACAGCCCCTGAGTGAGGAGGGTCTTGGGGGAACCTGAAGTGGCATTTTGATGTTCTGAATGACAGTGGGATGGGGAGGGGGTGGAGAGCCCCTTACTTTTCTATGCATGGAAAGTGGAGTTCAGGCCTTCTGATGTCCGTTTTTTCTACACCTTTGCGGCCTGGTCTCAGGGGAGTTGTTTGGCCCCTGTAAGCCTCTGTCCTCTGGTCTGGGTGCACGGATGCCTCGCAGAGTGGCTGGGAAGTGTGCAAGTCCTCTGTCCCAGGTCACACTGTATGTGGGAGGCACATTCTCAGTGTGCGTGTGTGTGTGTGTGTGTGTATGTGTGCACGCACGTGCATGCACGCTAGAAGGGAGGTGGTGGGAACAGCACGACATGGGGAATTTCGGGACAGGACTTGTGGCAGAAGCAGCAGATATGGCAGATGATTTGTGGAGACGTCAGTGGGGCTGTGGAGACCCTGAGCACCTCTTGGGAGGTGCTTGTCCTACCGCCCAGTGGAGGGAATTTCTGGCTTTTCCTTCAAGAATCAGCTCTGTGACCTCTCTTCCGAGAAGCCCTTCCTGATTGCTCCTCATGCTGCTTATGTCACCCCCTGTGCATTTTCCACCTTCGCCTTCACCACATGGTCTGGTTCGTGCCTCTCCTTGCTCGATGAGGAGGTCCTTGATGGGAAGACCATGCCTTGGTCATTTTTGTGTCCCCTCTGCCTGGCATAGTTGGTTTTTTTCACTGGTTTATTTTATAAAAATGTGTCACCCATCTCTTGTGTGCCAAGCCCTGGCTTAGGCACCCCTGGGTCCATGGTAAGGAGGGCACGTGTGGCTCCTGGTCCCTGAGTATAGGCTGGAGCAGACAGCTCCTGTGGAAGGCGCATTCATTCATTCATTCATTCTTTGTCTCCTTCATTCAGCAACCTGAGGCACTGGGGTTGTAGTAAGCAAGTCAGGTGTGACCTGGGCCATAATAGAGCTTACAGCCCAGTAGGGGTGTCCATGACCAGAAATCTCTTTCTCTCTTTTAATATTTGACTGGAGACTTTATTTTTTTATTTTTAAAATTTTTAAAAAAGATTGGATTTATTTGCCCGGGAGAGAGAGAGAGCACGAGCGAGAGCGCACACAAGCAGGGGGAGCAGCAGAGGGAGAAGTGGGCTCCCCACCGAGTAGGGAACCCAATGCAGGACTCGATCCCAGGACCCTGGGATCATGATCTGAGCCAAAGGCAGACGCTTAATGACTGAACCACCAAGGCGCCCCCCCCCCCCCCGAAATCTCTTCATAGGCTCAGTACAGTGAAAGAGAACAGGACTAAGGGGCGACCTGTTTTATTTTAAGATGAAAAACAGATACAGATGCCCCACAGACCAATTTAGGACTGAGGGAATTCTTCGAAGCTGGGTTTAGAGATGGAATTTTGCCAGCCAACCCGGAGGCCCGTGTGGTCATAACCTCCTTCCTCCTTCCAGAAGTGACCACTTGCCAGACTTTTATGGCAATCACGTCTGTGCATTTCTTTAAAGTTCCGTCACCTAAATGTGCGTTCCTTGCCATTATGCTTTAGCCTTGGAGTGTCATTCTTTTAGGAGATCAAGGGAGTAATATATATTTTTTTAAAAGGATGATTATTTTTAAAATCGTTTATTTATTTATTTATTTAGGAAAGCATTTTATTTATTTATTTGGGAGAGAGTGAGAGAGCGTGCACCAGCAGAGGAAGGGCAGAGAAGCAGGCTCCTTGGTGAGCAGGGAGCCTGTTGCAGGACTCGATCCCAGGGACTCTGGGATCATGACCTGAGCCAAAGCCAGATGCTTAATGGCTTAATTGTCGGAGCCCCCTAGGTGCCCCTAAAAAGCCTTTAAAACAAATCCCTGACGTGGGTCCTTCTGATGGTGAGGTTCGTGGATAAACTGTTTCCCACTGTTGGCAGGTATAGTTGGGACAAGAAGGACGTTCTAGTGCTTAACATACAGCAGGCATCCACTCAGGGTTTCACAGGTGGCTGGACGGGCCCGGGAGGCTGTGCCGTCGTCGAGGGGAAGAGGTGACACCGTCTTGAACCAGGGTGATGGTGGCCGGAAGGGACAGATCGTGTGGAGGGGAGGAGCTGATGCCTGCTTCTGAGAGTGGGGCTGCACACCATCCTTTCTCCAACTTGTCGTTTGGGACGTATTTCCCCATCAGAGCATTTTGGGAGACTAAACTCCCTGTACCTGCTGTGGCAGGTAAACTGAGTTTGCGGTTGGGGCCGTCCAGGGTGCACGTGTGTGTTTTCCAGGCTGTTCTTCAGAATGGATGGCAAGGGGCTATTTCCCACCGAGGGAGGCTTCTCACCCCTCCGCCCAAGAGGAGAAGATCCACAGGCAGGTGACCACATCCCTGGCTGGGTTCAAGTTCCCAGGAGAGTCCCAGTAACCTGCGGAAATACGTCGAATTCTAGAAGTAACTGGCCGATGAATTCCATGCGATTGGGACATGGTGATTTTAAAACGCTGGTAATTAAACCATGTTAACCTTTGGTGGGGGCTGGGCCGTCCTTAGCACTCGGGGGCTCCTGCTGTCCTGGGAACTTGCTTCAAGCAGGTGGATGACGACGGCATGCTCTTAGCCGGAGCCGGCGGGGCTGCTGTCCTCATTCGTCTCACAGGCATATATGAAGCCCCTTCCCTGGGGCGGGGGAGGCGGCCGTGATTATGTGAGCGTGTTAGAGGGTTCCCTTAGCTACGAGTTCATTAACTCCCAAGCGAGAGTAAATAGAAGGAGAATAGGGGAGATGTTAATATAACCAGTTATTAAGTTGAGTGAGTGGCAAGCGTTAGAAACCCATGGAATCCCCCCTACAATATTGAAAGGCAAGAAAAACACGATTTGTGAGATTGGAAAATTTTTGGCCTCCCGTACCTCGCGCAGTGATGAAAACTCTGTTTGGTCTTTGGCATGGAGGGGCACCGCGGCGCCGGGTCCGGCCCCTCTCCTTGAGGCGCTGCAGGTGCCTGGCCCAGTGTTGCGTAGCGGCAAAGACGTTAACTGTTGTCATCCGGCACGCGACAAGAGGTTTAGAAGACACACAAAACAGCCACGCGCAAGACGGGTCGTTTCTTGTGTGTGGTGACACGGGAGGAGAGGTCTCACGGACCTTCCGCTGGAGTCTAGAGCCGTGCTCTAGGACAGAGGCTTCCAGAAAGTTCCATGTGTTTTAGGAGAGATCTCGAAAATCACACGGCGCTGGGGACTGTGGCTTCTCAAGCCTGTTTGTGTGCGTGCCCACCCTCCCTACATCCCCCGCTGGTGTCAGAGCTGCTCACAAGCCTCCAAACTCAAGATGGGTTTTGTCCCCCAAGGGCCCCTCCTGTCTGTGCCCTCTTTCCCACATCGTCAGAGTCCCTGACCTGGCAGTGCACTGGGAGGCAGTGACCGGCGTGACCACCTCCCTTCCCTGGAGGTGTGCCGGCCAGCTCTGGACAGCCTTTGGCAGGAATGCTTGCAGAGGTGCTTGACTTGGTAAAAGCTGGGCTGGATGACGTGGTCTTTGGGTCCCTTCCAACTGGAGGCTTCTCTAGAT
This sequence comes from Mustela nivalis, assembly GCF_964662115.1. NCBI lineage: Eukaryota > Metazoa > Chordata > Mammalia > Carnivora > Mustelidae > Mustela > Mustela nivalis. The sequence continues at coordinate 32,725,139 of NC_139037.1, forward strand.
ACCTTGAGGGATGATCTGGGAGCACTTGAGCCATAGAGCTGGTGGGTTAGGTGACCCTGAGGGACGGTAGTGCCATAGACTTGGCTGTGACAGCTCGAGGCTCCTTGCCTTGGCCGTCTAGGGGACGCGGGGGCCTTGCCTGATTCCGTACATTTCATGCCGAGTCTGGCCTCCACAAGGCTAGCTGTCCTCCGAACACCTGATTATCTTGTGTTGCTTTGATTCTAAGATGTGCTTTTTGTCAGAATCCACCATTTCTGCAACTGAGCAACCTTTTGGTCTATGCATCTGTCTGATGAAATGACTCCCCCCATCCCTTCTAGAACAAGCCGGCATTGAGCTGGTGGGTGTCCTGCCTTTGCAGATTCTTTGACCTGAGGGGCTGCGGTACCTGGGGCTGGGCGCCTTTGTCTGATGCCCACTGCCTCCTGGGCACCAGGAGGTTTGAAGAATCCGGAGCTCCTGGGACGAGAACACCTAGCCCCGGACCTGTGTGCTCCCAGCCGTGGCATCCCGGGCCTGCTGCTTTCCCAGACACAGCTGTGCACACACAGACGGAGGAGGCAGTCAGCCATGGACAGCAAATCTGTTCTGAAAACCCTGGACACTGAGACCTTCCAGTCACCTCTGTGGGCTCTGCTCTCATCTTGCTTAAATCCTGCATTTGCTTTTTCTTCCTCCCTTACAGACCCTTCAGAGCGCCCCCCCCCACACTCCCAGGGCTTCCCACCAAACCCCAATGCCTCCTGCTTCCAGCCTGGCCATGGCTTCTGCCTCAACTGGCCATTCACCCGATTCCTTTCTGGTCATCCCAATCTCTTTGGAGGCCGGACTGGCTCTGGGTCCACTTCTGACGGGCTGGGCGCCTGGGACAGGACCCGGCCCGTGGCAGGTGCTTCAGCCACAGTCATTGGTGGGTTGAATTGATGGCCCTGTGGCTCAGAACTGGCAGCTTACGGGCATTGATCGTCAGTAGCAGGGCAATGCAGCTCGAGGATTAAACCGAATTACGGGTGAGAACTCAACTCTAAGAATGGCTAATTATTATTATTATTATTTCTTAACCAACTGCAATTTACAAAGGGAGGGAAAGAGACACAGAAGAGCACACCCTCTAAACGAGGGTTAATTAGAAGTCTTCCCGATAGCTAGTGCTTGATCAGCAACAGAACAGCATGTAAATAAATCTAATTTCCCTCCAACTCAACTCGTCACAAGCTTAATTACAGCAGCCACAATGTGTGCCTGTGTGTGTTTTTTTCATTAGTGAAAGAGGGTCATTATTAGCCGTGTCTGGTAAGAATTATTGTGAAGAGCCCGGTTCCACCCTCGATAGGTGTCCTCAGAGAGCAGAGAGGAACTTTCCGTGTGAACTCCAGAGTTTCCAATTAAGGTGGCTTGGAGGAAGCAGGAAGCGGCAACACAAATTAGAAAAATATTACAGGAGGGGACAAGCAGGCAGGCCAGCCAAGGAAGGGTGCTGGGAGCCTCGGTTAATTACTGTGTGGAGGAAGAGCTCCTTGTGGGGGCCAGGCCTTTCTTTTCCCCCCATTGCCACTTGCCTGCCCCAAAATCTTGGATCTCTGAGACCCTTCTGAGGTCCTTGCTTACATTCTGGCTGGCTGGCTCCGCTGAAAATGAGACTTGTGGGGGGAGGGGGTGCGGCGGGGGAGGGGTGGGGGAGGGCTTGACCACTTCTGCCCACCTCTTTCAGATGGCTTTTCACACCTCCCTCCCCCTCCTGCCGAGGAGCAAGGCAGGGGTAGACCACGCCTGCCTCCCTGCCTCACTGGAAGGCTGTTGTTGCAGTGAACGTATTGTTCTAGAAATAAATAGCTGAAAACCCCGAGTCAGAAATGAGTGGACACAAAGGAAGTCAGACCCTACAGGCCAAGTTCCAATTATCTTCAGGAAGTGCCCTTCCCCGGGGCGGAGTAGGGTGGGGGGAAGGTGGCCTCTGAGGGAGAATTTAAGTCCAGTCTGCCTGGCACTGTGCACAATGTCGGCCAGAAGAAGTTTTTCTTGCCTTCTCATCTCGGCCGCCATAATGATTCTCTCTCTCATTAAGCAGCAGAAGGGGCCGCACTCGCAGGTGCTGGTGAACTTTGAGTGATCCAGAGATCAAGGCGCCGCCCAAATTATGTCACATGCAGCCCAGCCCCTCAGATGATGTCTGTCCCCGGCTCTCTGCTCCTGATGACAGGAGCTGGCTGCTCCCGGGCACAGGCCAGAGGGCAGATCTGTCAGCTCTTAGAAAGGGAGAGAACCTGGAGCCCCCACCATCCAAGCCCCTCCTGGTGCCAAGGACCCCCAACCTGTGTTCTTCTGAAAGAGCCTCCAGCGATGAGAGGTTGAATACCTGTTTGAATACCTCCAGCGATGAGAGACTCATCCTCTCACAAAGCAGCCTGGGCCCTAGTGGCAGCCTGAATCATTAGATTTATTATATTTATTGAGCACTTAATAATTACTTAATTAAACTGACATTATTATTTTTTTAAAAGATTTTATTTATTTGACACTCACAGAGAGAGAGATCACAAGTAGGCAGAGAGGTAGGCAGAGAGGTGTGTGGGGGGGGAACAGGCTCCCTGTTGAGCAGAGAGCTCCCCATTGATGTGGGGCTCGATCCCAGGACTCTGGGATCATGACCTGAGCCAAAGGCAGAGGCTTAACCGACAAAGCCACCCAGGTGCCCCTGGGTTATTATTGAGACCCTCCTCTACGCTAGGCAGTAAGGACTGCTCAATGACCCAAGGGGGAGATTCCTGCTGTCCTAGAGCTTACATTGGATTGAGTGTCAGGAGACAATAAACAAAGGTGTCAAGTTGTGAGTGCTTCTGGAATCAAGTAATTAGGGTGATGGGATGGGGTATGCAGTGTCGCTGTCCTCTCTCTTTGGACAGGGAGGAGGTATTAAACCCAAACTTCTAGCTCTGTTTTTATAAAATCCTACTGGACCCGGCCCTCACCCACTCATGCTGACCTTTCTATTTCTGAGCCTCTCAGCTTGCTAGCCCCAGGACCTTGGCACTTGCTGTTGCTTCCTGCCATCTTTCCATTGTCTGGTTTCTTTGTGCCATGTAAGCATTTACTCAAACACCAGTTCCCAGCAAGGCCTTTGTCATGCCTGTGGTGATATTGCCTCTTTGCCTGTCATCATTTCCTATACCACGAACCGTGTTTCAGTCCCCCACTCTGCATTTATCACCACCTGGGATTTTCTCCCTTGCTACCCTAGTGGATTTTGTCGGTGCTGTCGACTGCTGCTCCCCCAGCCCAAGGACACTGCCTGGCATGGCACACAGTAGACCCACAGTTACGAACTGCAGAGCGAATGAGGCCCACGGCTCTCTCATATCATCCTCGCCACACCTCCCACACTGTTGTCCTCCCATTTCACAGAGGAGGAAACTGAGGTTTGGAGAGGTTATATAGCTCAGGTGTACAGCTCAAGAGCTGTGACACAGGGCTGCCTCTCCAGTGGTCCACGGTCAAACCCATGTGCTCTGGCCACACGATGAGTCGATGCAGGTTCTCCACTGAGTCCGCCCCTACAGGCCCTGGTTCTGTGCCTGTCATTCTCTTGGACAAGGCTCTGCTCACTCAGAGTCTCAGTGTCTGTAGACAGTTTTCCTGCCTTCCTCGCTGCTCCCTTCTTTTCCAAAGATGGGATGTTCAGAGAGAGAGAGATCCAGGACTCGAAGTCTGTGATGACGCTGCCATTGTCAGAGATGGGAACCTCCGGACCCTGAGTCAGTCCAACAGCCGGTGCCGGGGCTAGAAATCCAGAGTGGCCATGCGGGCAGGAAAGCACATTGCCACTCTGTTGTGTCCCGGGCCCGATCCTGGCCGGGTGGGGTGGGGAACGGCCACGGACGGGGCTCCCCCCGGTGGGCCTGGGGTCTGTGGAAGCACCAAACCACCTGTTTCAAACACCTTCCCAGGCTACGTCCCTGCCACGTGGTCCAAGTTCTTGGGTTCCGAGGCTGAGGCATGGCGGGCAGGGTGGGTGACATTGTCAGCCCAGTGTTGTTCTTCAGGGGCTTGATCTCTGGGAGCTTGGCCAGGCAGGAATAGGGTCCCGAGAGGAGCTTGCTACTCTTAATTTGCTACCTTCCTACTGTGGCATCTTGGCTAAGATCCTTGCTTCCAGGGGCTGCAGAAACCTCTTTAGTGTCCCTCTTCGGTGGCACTCTGATCTTTCCAAGGCAGTGGTTTAAGGGTTCTGAGAGGGGACTCCAGGGCCTGCCTGGATAGGCACTCCCACTCCTGCCCCTAGGTCGGGCAGAGCTGGGTTCTTGTGGCCCATCCTATCATCATCTTGGTAAGCAGAAGCCATGCGTGTGTGGTGCTATACTTTCTCTCCTGACCCCTTGGAATACCAGCATGGTTTTCAGTATAATCCCTTCTTTGATAAGCCAGAAAACTCAGCCGACCGTGGTTAACGGTGGGTTTTGAAGCGTTTTCTGACCTCCCCGCCGGTGGCCGGGCCGAGGTGTTTGCACGCAGATTGCGCGGAACGGGTCCTGCTAAGCCAGCACTCGGATGTGCGAAGTGTTTGCCAACGAGTTGGGATCAAGCTGAATCCTGGTGTGGAGGGTCTCCATCTTTCGTTCGTACACACGCACCTGCCATCTGTCTTCAGTCTGGATGTTTCATGTTTGCCCCGAATCGAGATACTAATGCTGGTTCCGGGCTCTTTCCTGGTCATGGTCACATCCAGGAGTTGATGACATGTCCGCGGGCCTCGGGCTGCTCTCCTGAGTCTGCACTGCTCGTAAAGTTGCCTACGTTTCTTCTTGGAATGGACCCGATTCTCTATCACCTCTGGCCCCTTTGGGCTCCATGCTGTTTTGCCAGAATGCTCTTCTCTGTGTGAGGATGGGCTGGTTCCTTTTCCTCCTTGGCCGCTGAGCTCCCGTCCTCCCTCAGCAAGGCACTTTACCCCGCTGGAGCTGGCCAATCCATCCCTCTTCTTCACTTCCTCCAAAGGGCTCATCCCGTGCAGGAGGGATTGTGCCTCTATGTATCTGCCGTCTTTCTCCCAACGGAGGCCATGTCTTCCTTCTTCCCTGCTGTGTTTGAGGAGAGTGACACATCACTGACACCTCATAAGTCTTGGGAAATGTTTTGTGCCTAAATGGATGTACCTTAAATGCTCCTGTGCCTCTCAGCTGGAGAGGAGCAGGGGCTGGCCCCCGGGTCCACCGCCTTCTTCCTGTGGCCACGGGTGCCGGTGCTCCTCTGTGATTCAGAGCCGGTAGTTGGCAGAGAGAGGGGAAGGCGGCTCCCCAAGGAGTTCGCTTCCCAGAAACATCCAGCTCACTTCCCCCAGCTGGGCTCCCTTGAGGACAGGACAGTGAGGGGCTCCCGGAACCCCTTCGGGCTTGGCCCCTGTGCGTGACAAAAGCCAGGAACCATCCTGGTTCCATGCCTAGGAGAGGGGAAACCTCCTTTGCTGGTCGTTGGAGGAGAGAAGGCAGAGAGGAAGCCGCCAACTGAGAATTCCCGGAGTGGGCATTTGCTCTTCTTTGCCTGGGATCAGTGGGTGTGAGGGAGAGGCCCCGGCTGGACTGCCCTGGGGTTGGAGAGTGTGCGTGTGTGTGCGTGTGTGTGCGTGCACATGTGAGTGACAGCCGGACGGGGCTTTCGGGCCCCTCTGCAGGGTCACAGGCTGAGGGCGGCCTTCCCTTCAAGCTTGGCTGCCCACACTGTCCGCCGCCCGCCCCTTGTCTCCTGTGCAGTGGGAAGTCCAGGCCCAGAAGATTTTGAAGAGAAGAAGGCCAGGCCCTGGGACCATGCCGTTCCGCACACCCGACTCCGCGCTGAGGCCCAGAGCAAGTTTTTGTCGTGGGGAGTCCGCTCCCTGGTGCGGTGTGGTGACTGACATATCATGTTGGAAGATCGTTATTATTTCCACTCCATTTTAAATACACGCGGACAGTACTTAGCGAATGGCATCCTGAGGCTGTTTAAAATACCGATTTCCGAGCTCCATCTTCGGAGAGTGGAGGCTGGTGGGTCCTCTGCATTTTAATAGGCCCGGCCTCCAGGTGATGCCATCCCAGGTGGCCCTTTGACCCGCACCTCCAGAAACCCGTGCACACTCATAGAATCTTCTAACGCAAAGTCACAGGTGAACCCATTTGCAGATTTGCAGATTTGCAGATCTGCAGATTTGCAGATCTGCAGATTTGCAGGGCAAGGAAGTCTTTTCTAGGAAAAATGAGCGACCGTGTCCCCCCGCAGTTCATTTACTGGGGCTTGTTTGTATTTCGCAAGGAGCTGGGAACCTTCAAGTTTCCTTCTAGATGAAGCTTTAAAGGCAGACTCTAAAAGCTGTTCCTGCAACAGTGGCCATGATGCAGGGTTGAGGTAAGAAGGTCTCACAGCGGCGTGTGGCTCGAGATCCCCGTCTCGTGAGAGGATCGTTGCGCGGGTCTGTGAACTTGTCCGTGCCTTGTCAGAGAGCTCACCGCGCGGACCTCGTGGTGGTGAGATAGCCCGTGATGGCGACCGTTTTCATGATGCTTGTCTGTCTGACATCGTGTCTTCTACATCGGGTGCTGCTGTCTTTGTAATCAGAAATAAGGCAAAACTTCCTTTTTGTGGCAAGGAAAGAGACTCAAAAATACAGAAGTGGTTCTGGGGAAGAAGTCAGGTGGGAGCTCTGGTCGGACTGATACCCTCCTGGCTTCCGCCCCAAGGTCTGGAAATAGGGGTTCCTGTGATGTCTGGGCGAGCTCCAGCTTGGGCATTTCTTGGCTGCCCTGGTGTTTCCTGCCTCCACTTTGGGGTGCCTGTGACCAGCTTAGCTGGGGTCTCTGTGAGGTCCCACTCCCTGGTGTCTGTGTCTTTGGTGGGTCTTCATGCTTCTGGTCACCCTTCTGGGGTGTGTCTTGGCTTAAGAAAGAGGAGACAATCCACCTACCTCATCTCTTAATTTAATGCAGTGGAGCTTGGGATGGCAGCACCTGGACCATATGGAAACTCAGCACTGACCCCGCAGGCTGTGGTCAATGGACTTCACTATTCACCCTGTTCTGCTCTAGAGGGGTGAACCCAGAGGATCTCAGAAGCCGGTATCCTGGGGAAGCCTGTTCACGCTCAGACAGAGCACCCATCTCTTGGAGACTGGAATCCCAGCTCTGCCACCCACCACCCTTGTGGCCTTCTCCTCTCTGGGTCTCAGTTTCCCTGTCTGTAACTGAGGCTGGAATAGTGCCTACCTTGTGGGGCAGAGGTCACAGCGGGTGCCCGACAAGATGGTTTCATTTTCTCTGCTCCCTGCACAGAAAAGGGGCTTTGCTGCAAAGATTTCCAGGCATGGTTTTGAACTCTGACCCTGACTGTATCTTGGCTATAGCAAGTGATCGTCTGACATTGCCTGGTGTGATTTCTTAGCAACCAGCCCCTTCTGGCTGGCCCAGCCATCAGACGCTCTCCTATAGAGAGAGTTCAAGTAATTTTTTCCATGCGATGTGTGCCCATGGAAGGGAGCCAGGGATGGGTTTTAGGCAGTACCTAAAGGATCCTCCTTCAATTAGACTGTTTTCCATTCTCCTCTCCCCAAAGGTGGTTTTCCAGACTCAGCCGTGACTCACAATCTCAGCCTACTCACCGTCGGGTCAGAAAATTGGTGAGAAGTCAGAGTTGGAGCATTGATTTCTTTTTTCTTTTCTTTTCTTTTTTTTTTTTTTTGCCACTAAACTGGAAAAATCTCCATTTGCTTAAAGATGACTAGCTTGGTGTTTGTCCAGCAAAGGGGTCCTGTCCAAGAGGGTCTGTTTTAAGGGGTACCACGTTCATTCAGCCCCTTGTTCATTCATTCGTCCATTCATTCATTCATTCATTCATTCCCTCAGCAAATAGTTATTGTGCACCTACCATGTGCCGGACTCTGGTCTGGATGCTGGGATTCTGCAGTGAACATGACAGACCAAAGTTCCCGCTCCAGAACCAAGTCCTTACAGGCCATATAGTTCTTCAAACTGGACACTCCCTCCTCCACCTGCATCACCCTGGGGGCAGGGAAGGAGAGGAGGGCCGAGGCAGGACACGCACATCCGGGGACTGGCTGTGGCGCTGCCACGAACCTGCCACATGATCTGGGAACGATCCTGTGGGTGTTACGGTCTGCAAAAACCGTGGATGGCACTGACTCCCTTCCCAGCCTTCTCGATCAAACATTCCCTGAGTCATGCACCATCTGAACAACTATCCAGCCATAGTTTTTTTTTTTTTTTTTTTTTAAATTATTATACAGTATTTCAGATATGTAAAAGAGTAATGACCACCCAGGGTGGACCCTTCAGTTTGAGGGACAGGACACCGAGGGTCACTTCTTAAAGCTCCCAGTGGTGTTTCTCTCCCTCTGTCTGGGGCTTGGTGTGTACCCTTTCCCTGTATGTCTTTCTTCTGGAAATATGTCTGAACAGTATAGACACGCTGTTGGCCCATTTTTTTTTTTAATTTTATTTATTTATTTGACAGAGATCACAAGTAGGCAGAGAGGCAGGCAGAGAGAGAGAGAGGAGGAAGCAGGCTCCCTGCTAAGCAGAGAGCCCGATGCGGGGCTCGATCCCAGGACCCTGGGATCATGACCTGAGCCGAAGGCAGAGGCTTTAACCCACGGAGCCACCCAGGCGCCCCTGTTGGCCCATGTTTTAAACTTCCTGTAAATGTTGTCATATTTTACTATATTGCCATAGCTTATCTTTTTTTTTTTTTTTTTAATTTATTTGCCATTGTTGGTCTTTAGCAACTCGCTTTCTTTCTCTCTCCAAGTCTTGTTTGGGACACGGATCCTTGCTGATGCTTGTTTCCTTGAGGCGTGGGGCCCCTTCTGTGAGCGCACTACCTACCCTTCATGTGCCGTCCGTCCGTCTTCTCCATGGGAATGTAGACGCTGCCTCCCTCTTCGGCTGTTGTCAACCATTGTGAGGTGGAGAGTCTCACAGTGAACTTTGGTTCCGGAGCATCTAAGCATAGTAACCTTGACGTGGAATGGCTGGACCGAAGGGCATGGCTCACACCTGTGGATCCCTCTCATCCCCTCTCGGCTTCCGTCCATCAGCCCTGCTCGCCCTCTTGTCACGTTAGGCGACTTCTTTCCCTGTGGTTCCAGACAATGTGTTCTCTCAGTAGCCCCATTTGGTCACATGTCTGTCCCCGATTGGCCGGGTCTCTGCCATCCAGCCCCCAGGGAGCCTCCAAGGGAGAATGGGAAGGGTGGCCCCAGGGCACATCAGTGTGGGTGGCCAGGCTGGGGGGGTGAGGGGGCGCTAACCACTGCCACTGCTCAGGGTAGCCCTGCTCTGTGCTGTTTCAAGGAAGTGGCTCTCCTGCCTTTTGTCCTGAGCCGTCTTAGAAAGTACCAGTCTCTTTGGAAACAGCAGTGAGTGAGCAGATGAAAGGGCCTAGGTCTCTGTCTCCTCTTTGATTTACAAGTACCATCCAGGGCAGCGATCTGTGTATGCTTTTCAGAGGTGGGAAACTGAGGCTCCTACGGGTCCCAGTAGATCCCCGGAGGTGTCTGTGGGACCCGCTGGACCTGGGAAGATAACTCTGCACTTCTCCTGAAGCTTTTTCCTGGCTCTCCCCTCCTGGAATGGCTCCTAGAATCAGTCCTGCCATTTTACAGATGGGAGGACCAGGCCCGGAGCTGGAAAAGCTAATGCTGCCCCTTCTTTGTTTCTAGCTGTTCATCTAAAATCCTTGACACAGGTGACAGGTGGGGAAACTCAGGCTCAGAGATGAGATGACTGGACTGGCCCCGGTCACATTGAGATTTTCGGACAAAAGTCAGAGAACAATGCAGGTCACCTCCTTGGTTCCCACCAACGTTGCTTCCACCTGTCCTCACCGTAGCCTTGTTTCTCTGCCACATAGCATGCCAGTCTAGCTGCCCAGATCCCACCTGTCACCTGCATGGGGAAAGGAGAGAGTCCACTGGGTCCCCGTCCCCTCCAATGCAACCCCTTGGGCTCCCCACAGAGAGTCTTCTCCTGCCTTTGATGCAAATTCTTGCGCTTCCCTGATAACATTCTGGGCTCTTCTTAACGCGAGGGGGGTCAGCTGCGAGGCATTGCGGCAATTTATAATTCTTGAAAATTCTGTTTGGTGACATGAGTTAGCATTTAATAGACACCCGGCCACCTCCTCTCTCCCTATTGTGACAAGCTCCTGGCAGAATCCTTTTGAGACTCAGGGTAATTGCACCACGCTGGGAACGGGAAGACCACGTCGCGCTTGAGTGCGTCTCACAAACGTCTCCACAATAGACCGTCAGGTATGCGTTTGCTTGGCTTCAAGGTAATGATTTAAACTTAATTTGACCCTTGATGAGGAAGCCCGTGTTTCTGGTCGGACGCAGTCTTTCAGTTTGGGCCTGCCTGCCATGCCTTCAATGGTAACAGAAATAATTCCTTCATAACAAGTGCCTTTCAGAGGATGTCTGCCGCTGACAGCTAATATAGAATTATTGCCCCTGAATGCATTTCTGTAATTACTTCCCAGAGATCTGTCTTTGTGTTAGAAGACATTTCACACTTTAGTAACATAAGTGTTTTGGGAGAGCACGAGCAATAATTAGGAACAGTCTTCCCGTGAAAATAAACCTAAAAAAATTATAAAAGCTAATGCTAAAATTGGTTAGAGTCAGGGAGGAATCTCATTTGAATTTGATTCATGTATATTTATTCCAAATATAATAACCTTTCCTGTATGGAAACTTTTATTATTTATTATTATTTTTTTTAAAAAAACAAAAGCAGTAAAGATACAGAAGAGCCCGCTTTCTAATTTTTTGGGCGATACTGAAACGGAAAACTGATTAAAAGTGACAAGTGGCTTTGAGACGGAATAAAGAAGCGTAATCGTGGAGCCCTGATAGGAGACGTTCGCGGTAATGGAAAATGAAATGATTCACAGTGTGATCAATAAAAAATTAGCAGCATTTAATAAAAGGTTTCTGCTTCATGTTGACTAAAGAACATCGCAAGCCGTTTGACATCCGAGTTAAGTGACGGTTTGAGGATGAGCCTGGGGGGTGCGGGTGTGCGCGTGCATATAGATCACGCGGATATTGGCCATTGCAGAGGAGGCGGCCGGGCCCCTGGGGTGGGTCTGGAAGTTTCCTTTCCGCTGCCCACTTGACCTTTGATCTGTGGTTAATTCTCTCCAGGTCTCTCCGTTCCTCATTGTGTGGGAATGTTTCTCCGAAAGCAGGCTGCTCTCGGCTTGGCGGGAGTGGGCTCAGTGCACTGCCCACTTAAATCCATCTCCTGGGAAGGGGGGGGGTGGCGCCCTGCCTGAGGGTCGGCCCTTTCCATGTGTTGTGTGGGGACGTTAGCTTTGTTCTGTCAGCTGTCTCAGAATCTAGGGTTTTTTTTTTTGTTTTTTTTTTTTGGAAATTTCTGGAATGTCTTACAGCCTGCGTGTGGGACTTGACACCCTTTTGTGGGCCAGAGGGAAATCCGTGGAAAGCTGGCAGGCCTTAGCAAATGGGTGAGGTTAAGTGGGGAGGGACGTCTGTGGTCTCCCAGAGAAGCCCTCTGCTTGCAGTAGGCCCTTGGAGGAGTCGGGGGCCTGGCCTGGGGGTTCGGTGGGATCCAGCTGCTGGCAAGCTGAGCGTACCACCATTTGGCTTCTCCCACAGTAGCAACAACACGGTGAGAACCACTCCATCAGACATGCTCCCCGTTCTCCAGGCGCTGCTTCAGTATTCCCTGGAACGCTGCTGCACACCAGGCTGTCTCCATGCCCAGAAACTTGTTAATTTTTAAAGGCTTTACACAGCATTTCCACTGTGGCTCCCAGCCTCCTGGGCCCGGATGGGAGACTGGGGTTAGAGGGTCATTGGGGAGGGCCGGGCGGCAGCCGGGGAGCCTGGGTGGGTGGTTCCTGAGGACCAAGGGTGGGGAATCCCTGGCACCCTCTGCATCTTGGGGCGGCGGGCAGGACTAGGGGCCTGTTCCTGGACTTGTGCCCATTTTCGACCCTCCCCAGAGATGCCCAGCCTGGGGCCGGATCTCTGAGTGTCAGAGTAGGAAGGGCCTTTCCAGATGGTTTTGTTCCTGTGTTCACTCCACAAGTGTGTATTGAGTCCCTGTCCTGGGCTGGGCCCGAGGCTGGGTGCTGGGCGGGGGGAGGGGCAGCAAGATGAGCGAGACTCTTGTTGACCCGACCTACCTGGGGTCTGCACACTGACACAGGAGATGGTCAGGGGCCCTGCAAAGAAAGGGCTGTGGCTGTTGTGACCAGAGCAGGGAGGAGAAGTGCCTAGGGAGTGTCTGAGCTCATAGGTGACTGACCCTGGGGGGCTGAAGGTTCACTGAACTGGGCCACGGACAGTGAGGGCCAGTTGACTGGGGGAAATTTTGCATGTGTTCTGGTCTTGCAGTGGAATTGATAGAAAGCACTGCCCTGTGGGGTTGCAGAGTCTGAAGTGGACAGAATGGGCTTTTCTTGATGCATCGGAGTTTTGCCCTCAGGCCGCCCCCAATCCCGCACCTGCCCCTGGGACAGGGATGAGTTGCTAAGGTGCATGGTTTTAAATATTGCTGCTCCATGGTCCATGCCTTTATTTACAGACGGGGGGTGGCTGAGGTCCAGGGAGGGTGCGAGGTGCCGGGACTCCCCCAGTGACCTCGCTGTGGCCCTGGGACTCTGGGCTCCGTCTGTATCACCTGTGTTTGCCTTTGACCCTGAGCCACTAGCTCAGCCTGGCCGCTGGTGCAGTCTTGGGGGGCACACAGCCCTTCCCTGCCCCCTTCTCTTCCCCACAAGGGGCTCCTCTTTCTGTCCTGGCCGCCAGGGGGTGATTTGTGCCCCAGCAACCTTGCCTTGAGTCTTGCTCCAGGTCCGGGAGCAATTAGGAGCGCCAGGCCACGGCGCTGGCCACAAATTAGCTGGATTTATCGAGCTCCCCATGCTGCCCTGCCGCCCTCCCTCCCCTGCCTACCTCCGGCCCCGCTTCTCCATCTCCTCCTTCCCAGCGGCCGTCGGAGACCAAACATGACAGCGAGGAGAGGGCAGAGTGGTCACAGCCTCAGGAGGTCCCGGCGCACAATTTTCATGGTTCCAGGGTGGCTTTGTCCAACCGCTCCTCATTACTGCATGCGGCGAGATCAGTTTTATTAAGATGGTGAAGCTCGGAGGAGCGACACTGTTAACGACTTGCTGGAAAAATACACCCCCCCCACCTTTTGGTGGGGGTGACTGTGATTGCTTTTTCTTCCCTTCCTGCTCCATCCCTCGCTCGTTCCCTCCTCACCTACCACCTTTTTCTTTCTGCTCCTTCCCTTGCCCATCAGAGCCGGGAGTCGGGAGCTGGGTCTGAGGGCAGCCGCTGCCTCTCTCTGCCTTTGGGTTTGGGCTCAGCACTTGAGCATCATCCTCTGGGAGAGTCGTTAAGCATTCGTCCTACAGGTATGGACCCCAAAGGGGCCAGGAGCTTTTGATGGAATGTCAGCCTTACCCCCGTTCAACAGCTGTGGTTTTGGTCTTCGATGCACATACAGCACTGAGAATACGGACCGGCACGCAGTAGGTGTTCAGCAAATGTTTGTTGACTGACTTGATGTGTATGGCGTTTGTGTCCCAGCTCTTGGGGAGTTTGCTGCCTGCCAGACGCCTGGGTGGCAGAGACCTGGGGCAACCTGAGCAGGAGACAGTGATATCATCCTCATTTTTTAGGGGAGGAGAGGGAGGCCCAGAAGCGTAAGCCACTGAGGTCACATGGGGGAGGATTTGACCACAGGTTCTAAGTCTCCAAAGAAGGGACGCTTCCCTTGCCGCCCGGCGAACAGGGACTCTGGGCTCCGTCTGAATTCCTGTCTGGGGGAGAAGGAGCTGAGCGCCATGGGCTCAGGGTGCCTGCGGCTCTTGCTGGACATGCTTCATGGCAAGGGCCCCCCAGACTGCATCCAGCCCTCCAAGGCCTATTGTTTTGTCCACATCTTGCTTCCTAAAACTTGAAGTCAACATTTGAAAATCCAGGGATGTCACATAAAAATATGGATTTCCTTGTTAAACAAAAAACAAAACACAAAACAATAGAAGTCAGCCGATGTAGCTGCACTTGGCATCAATTTTCCTTATGCTGACCATGGAGATAGAGCATTTGAGTAGGGGACACCCCCTTGGGTGGGTGTCTATCTGCCCTCGCCTCCCCCACCTGATCTACTCATTTCTGTAACAGTAGAGGGCACTGGAGTTGTGAACTTTGGTCCAGTCATGGGCTGAGTGATGGGGGAGTGGGGCCTCACTCACCCTTTTGGACCTTGGTTTTGCTTTCTGTGAAATGGGTGTCATTACATTACAGATGTTACAGGGTAACGTCTCCCTTGTGGGGCCACGGATCCCTGGGTAAGAGATGCAAATGAATTAAAAGATCTGGTCTGAGGAAAGTGACCACCATTCTCTATGCTGCTAATCATTTGGGGGCTCAGGTTCTAGAATTCCTGGCAACTAAAGAGGACCCCCTCCAGAAGATTCTAGTCCATTCTATGTTCAGAGAAGGAGGCCTGGTGCTGGGTCCTGCATCGTCAGCCGGGGAGGAGCATCCCAGCAAGGCTTAGCGTGAGGCAACCAAGTCAGATTCAGCGTCTGACTGACCGTGGCTTTGAAATTCCATTCACAGAGCCGTCAACACTGACAGGGGAGCAACAGGCGTGCGCCCCCACCCCCAAGACAGCCATCCGGAAGTTGCTTCCTTATTTAAGAAGCGGAACTTGGACAGCAAATTATGTGTTAAAATATTTGCCTACAGCTCTGCTGCCAAGGGGACCCTTTAGGCTGAGTGTTAAATGTTATCCTGCTGCCCGCACTGCAGATATTCCAGATCTGAAGATAAATAGTGGCTGCCTCGTGGAATTTGGGGCCAGCCACGGATGCACGAGCAGAGTTTCTAATTGGGGTTGGCAGGCTCCCGGCCCAGCCCCTCCCGGCCTCCATCCCACCAGCCCAGGCATGCATGAGAAAGTGCTCTCAGAGACGGCCCTTCCCTATAGGCAGAGCCCAGCAGCAAGCTCAGGTTAAGCCAGGGATTCGACCCAGTGCCCAGGTTCTGGAGGTGCTTCCTCCCACCCTGGCCCTGGGGAGCATGCTGCTCGTAAAACCCTCTCCCCCCCCCCCCCCCCCCCCCCAGGAAACAGGCAGGCTGTTAGGACGGAGTATGCGTTCTCTATTACAGAAAAATGTTGCTCTAGGAAAAACACTTTGGAAATGGTAGACACCTTCCTAGACTAGGAATTCTATTGGGAGCCCCACAACTACATACAGGGGGAGCACGCAGGAGAACGGGCTTGTGAATTGCAAAGTCAACGTGTCTATACTGTGGGCCCCAGGGGTTAGGTAGGACAGACCCGCCCCCCCCCCCACACTGCCCCAGCGGAGGTCCCACTGTTTCCGGGAGGAGGTGGGCTTGTCACTTATGCAAGGTCACGGCGGCGGAAGGGGGAGCCCGGACTTGAGCCCAGGACTGCCCTCGCCCGCTCCAGGGGACTTTCTTTTCTTTAATTTTCCTTTCCTTTCTTTTTCTTTCTTTCTTTTTTTTTTTTTTTTTTTTTAAGGATTTTCTTTATTTATTTGAGAGAGAGGGAGTGAGAGAGAGTATGAGAGAGGAGAAGGTCAGAGGGAGAAGCAGACTCCCCATGGATCCGGAATCCCGATGCAAGACTCGATCCCGGGACTCTGGGACCATGACTCGAGCCCAAGGCAGTTGCCCAACCAACTGAGACACCCAGGTGCCCCCAAGGGGTTATCTTGTCTGTAAGGATGCTTTTGTGCCTTTGGGGGGCTCTGTGCCCTGACATTCTCCATCCTTAGGCTCTGCTAGGACTCCCTTCATGCTCCGGCTCCAGAGTAAGTCATGCGCTGGTTTGAGTGATGACAGCACCAATACGACCAGATCGCGGCCATGCTTCTCTCGAGTTTTATTGCGCGCCGGGCTTTGTGTAATATTACTGCATTACAATAATTGAACTTAGATTTTTCTCTGAGAAGGTAAAGGGACTTGTCCAAGGTCCCCTATCTGGGAAGCTGTGGCCTGGGGGCTTGAACCCAGACGGGTTGGCTCCATAGTCCTTTCCGTTCTTTGTCCGTTGTCCGGACAGTCCCTGGAGTGTGACTCCGGCTGTCTGCCTCCGGTGTGTCGTCGCTTAATGAGAGTCTGTAGGGCGGCAGCTCGGCTCCGTCAGCCCCGCGGGACCCCGGCACAGCCCTGCCTCATGCTTCCTGCACGGTTGGGCTCCCCGGCCGAGCCCTGGTCGTGCCTCGAATTCACTGTCCAGTGGTTCTGGTTGGTGTGGGGGTGGATGGTGCCGCCGCCCTTCGGAGTCCGTGCAGGAGAGAGGATGAGAAGTGGCGAGGGGCGGTGGGGGGGGCGCTCCAGTCCTCCGGGGGCCGACTCGTCTGCCACCCCACTGTCCCCTGGCACCGTTCCCGGCTTCCGCTTTGCTCTCCGCTCCCCTGCACCCTTGCCGTGCACCTTTGCCTCTTCCCGCCTGCCCAGCCCAGCCTCCTCTGGGCTCCTCTGAACCCCACAGGGCTCCTGGCCTCACACGTGATCCTGGCCATCCGTCCGTTCGGGCGAGCCTCACCTCCACCTGTCATGTTCGTCACGTGCAGGCTCTTCACTGACAGTAAGAGGTCAGTGTCAAGCAGGAGAGGGACTTGCTCAAGGTCACTCAGGGGCGTGGTGGGGGTACCGCAGCGAAGACTGGGAGCGGGGCCCCTGATGGACGGGGACCCACGCTGCCGGCATTTCTCACCTGTACCTCCCTTCCGGCATCCTGGATTCCTATATTGGCTCATTCGCCAAGCCCGTCCTTGCCAGACTCCATGCGGGCTTTGAGGCCCCCAAGATGAATGAGGCTGGGGAGCACCCCGTATGTGGTAGCCAATGTGTGCGTGTTACGCCTGGCATTCAGTAGATGCTCAATACATGTTTGTGGAAAGAAACATGTTTGAAGGAAAGAATGAAACATGTGTTTTTTTTTTTTTTAAAGATTTTATTTATTTATTTGACAGACAGAGATCACATGTAGGCAGAGAGGCAGGCAGAGAGAGAGGGGGAAGCAGGCTCCCCACTGAGCAGAGAGCCCGATGCGGGGCTCGATCCCAGGACCCTGAGATCATGACCTGAGCCGAAGGCAGAGGCTTTAACCCATGGAGCCACCCAGGCGCCCCAGAATGAAACATGTTTGAAGGAAAGAATGAATGACCGTGTGTGATTACCGGCACCGGGATATCTCGCGGCTCTGGAGCTCTGCCCTTGTTTTCTCTGTCCTGGGCCTCCGGCCTCCACTGGGCAGGTACTCAGCCCTGGGGCCCTAGAGCTGGGACCCACGCTGGTCCCTGGTTGGTTCTCAGGGTGCGCAGGGCTGACCGCTGGCTAAGGAAGGGACCCCCACAGTCCCTCCCAGGAAGAGAAGGGGCGGCCTTCTTACGGAGGTCCCTGCTGGCTCTCGTGCTGGCTGGGGCCTGGGGCCAGAGCCAGGAGACCCTCCCTGGTGTTTGCAGACTGAGCTTCCTCCGCCGGCCCTTGGAAGCGGTGAGGGCCCACCTGCCCTGTCTCGTGAGCTCCAGAAGCCTCACTGAGAAGGCAGGAATTGTTCAGTTTCTAGACCTGGTGGCCTGTGGGCAGCCTGCCCCCGCTCCCCCCCCCCCCGGGGGGGCTGATCCTCTTTCCCTTTCTCCCGGCACCGGGCTCAGCCAGCTGTCCCTTGCTTGGCTCTTCTGCAGACATCCCCCTTTTGCCCTCCCCATGAGGTGGTTAAGGAGTTGAGGTCTGTACTCAGGAGGCCCGGGTTTGGGTCCAGCCCTTCCCAGTACGTGTGACTTGTGGGTGGGCTTGAGCTGTGGCCTTCTCAGCAGCAGAGTGGGGATGCTGACCGTCCCTTTTGCATAGGGCGGCTCTAATGAGGGCACAGGGTGTAAGTGTGCAACAGTGCTGTGGTCAGCATCACTCAGGGTGTGGGAGTGGGGAGGAGTGTAGACAGAGCTGCTTCCCTCTATCCCTGACTTGGTTTCTACTACCTCTTCCCTCAAGAGGATGGGGCCCCACTTTTCTCGCTGGGTGTCTCTGCCGCGCACCCTTTCTGTAGGGTCCCACTTTGTGGCAGTGTTTCAGTGAGGCTCTTTAGACCTGGGGTAGGGCAATCCACTGCTTTCTTATAAAAAGTGGTGAATCGAGAGGGTTTTGTTCCTCCTCTCTTTGCTCCTAGAAAGTTCCACGAACCCGTATCTTGGGCTCAGGGACTGTGGGGTGTATGGATGTGGTGTTGTGGGCCCACCAGTGTAAGCATATCCTCTGCCTCCTGCTTTGAGGAAGAAGCTGACAAGACAGAGTGGCCCCATCATACATTAGGTTGAACCATTTGAGGTGGCCAATATTCGACTTCTTTGACCCATGGAGATGGCAACTTCGTATAGTTCAACCTAATAATACTTACCGCTTGTGTTAACATTTGGACATGTGTTTCTTTGAAAGTGATCTTTTCATTCATTTGAACTTGACTGAGTCCCCACCGTGTGTCTGTCTGTTGCAGGGGCTGGGGAGACAGTACGGAGCACAGAGCTCCTGCCGTCATGGAGCTTGTGGTCTGGTAGCAGAGCTTTCCAGCTGTCTGTTGCTCTCTAACAAGCCACCCCAAAACTCAATGGGCTAAAAGCAAGTTATTTCACACAGTTCTGTGAGCGGAGTGGACTTGGTTGGGGGTCCCCCTTGACATTTCTCGTGAATTTGCCGAGTGATTTGAATCTGGCGTCATCTGAAGGCTTGTTGGGGTTGGATATCCAAGATGGCGCACTCCCATGGCTGGCACTTGGTACAGTTGGGGGGGCTTCGTTGGTGCTGTCTACTGGAGCAGCTACACTCTTTCCATGTGGCCTGGGCTTCTTGTGGTATGGCAGCCGTGGTCTACTTGGTAGTGTGTCCCAAGAGACCAGGAGATCCCGTGGAAGCTGTAATCCTTCTGACCTAGCCTCAGAAATCCCAGAACATTGTTTCTGTTACATTCTAAATGTCCAGGGAGGCACTGCGGCCAGCCAGGCCAAGAGGGCAATTATGGAGGGGAATTAGATCTCTCTTCCTGATGGGTGAGTGCAGGGTCTTACTACAGAAGAGCACTTGGGATGGGAGGTGTTGCTGGTGCTGTCTTTGGAAAGTGCAGGGTGCCACAGGGACGGGAGGAGGAAGAAAGTTAACCCACGAAAACATGAGTGTACATTGTGCCAAAGGGAAAGGCACTATGGGGAAGGAGCACTGGGGATCCATGTGACATTGGTGCTCAGGCCCGGAGGGAACCCTGTTAGCTGGGGGCAGAGTCCCGGGGGAACAAAGGTGTGAAGCCCTGGGCAGAACAAACTTGTGGTTGAAGGGATTGAAAGAAGGTCTGTGTGGCTGCGGGGTAATAAGTCAGTGAGGTCGGCAGAGCCCTTACTGGACCTTCGGGGCTGGGACAAGGACCCTGCAGATGATTGTGAAGGGTTTACAGATTGCTCAACGGTGTTTCTTCGAGTCTCTACCGTGGGGAGACTGTGTAGCTGGGTGGTTAGGCGTCAGACCCAGCTGTGTTTGAAACCTGTCCCTGGTGGCTGGTGTGCACAAGGGTGTGCATGTCCGAGAGCAGCTAGGCTGTGAGTGGTCCAGGGGGCAGCATGGGGCTGGGGAGGTGGGGAGCTCTGTCCATGGGCTCGGTGACCCCCAGGGAGAGGTCCCCAATCACACCTGCTCAGCTCTGGCCTTCCCAGTCAGCCCCAGGAGGACTGGGGTGGAGCCGAGGGAGGGAAAGGCTGCCAGGGCCTGTTCTCCGGAAGTCCTTCCCGGCCCCCGAGGCCCGTGGAGAGAAGAATGAGCTCCTCAGCCTGCTGACTTTGCTTCTTCTGGGAGGGATGGTTGGAGACACCCGTGGGTCACCTGTTTGGGCCCAGAGATCACAGTGTCAGAAACTCGAGGCAGGACTTAGGGTGGGGACTCAGGGCTGGTGGCGGCCTCCGAGCCCTTGCCTTCTCTGTGCTCGTTCGGGCAAGGACTCGCAGGGCTGGATGGAGGCAAGACCCCGGATGGGCAGGGCCGCCCCCAATGAGCTCGAGCTGTATCACTGCAGGAGTGAAGGTCCATCCATCCATTCAGTCTTCGGGCTTCCCGCATAGCAGCTCCAGGAGGGCCTGGAAACGAGCAGACTCCAAGAGTGTTGCAGGGGATGGCTCTGTCAGAGCAGTCCCCTCCTGGGCCTCGGGGGACTTAGGGCTCCAATAGACCCCAGGCCTGGGGGAAGGGCGTGCTGCTTCACGTCAGAAGTCCCCTGCATGGCTCTGGATGACCCCTTAGAGCCTCTGTTTCCTCCTCTGCAAATGGAAAAATAGCATCGTTTACTCTTTTCCCCTTGTGTGAGGTTCAGAGACTGCGGGCAATGAAAGTGCTTTGCGGGGAGTAAAGCCAGCCGGATGGAGGAATTCCTGTTTTGAGGTTCTGATTCTGCTGCTGCTGCTGCAGAAGGCCCCTCCGGGACTGGGTCTTCAGGGGGGTCCTGCTCCCCAGCTTCTTCAGGCCACTGGTCTCTCTCTGGCTTCCCGAGGGGCAGGCTGGTGGGCCGTGCAACCTACCCCCCGCCCCGGGACCTCAGAGGATGGGGGGGGCCCACCTTTGCTTGCCTCCCCTCCCCTGCCCCTTTGTGCACAGCCACCTTGCCTTCCCATTAGTAGATAGTGGCAGGGGAGGTGACAGTTCCTTAAAACAGATTTATACTCTTGGATGACTTTATGGGTTTTTGCCTTATAAAAACCCAAGAGTTGACATTCTGATTTATCTACTCCTGAGTCAACAGGATGTACCAGATTTAAAGAGATCAAATGCATTGTAATGTTTGTGGTTCCAGTTGTAGATTAGATGAGCTATTATGGAAAGTGCTGCCAAGTAAATAGGGCCAGGAAAAAAAAAAAAAGTAACAAGGGGATAATTTAAATATGTCTATTAAATTGTGTGTTAAGTAAAGTAGCACAAGCGTGGTGCCGAATGTAACTTACTATCTGGAGAGTTGGTGTGGTAGATAAAGCCGGAATAATGCTTCTCCCCCGCCCCCCCCACCACTTCAGAACGTTTCTTTTTTTATTAAGGAAAGAGACTGTAAACTAGGAAATTCAGAGACGGGCGCTTGCTTGTGTAACCGTGGTTGTGTGATGACTTAAAATATCAAAGGCTCCAAATGTTATTTCTCATTTCTTTGCTTTCTATTTCTTCTCGCCACAGCAGCAGCTGATCAGATTTCCTGAGATAAATATGCTGCCTGGCTTTTAATGGGATTTCTATATTGCCGGGAGTTGGCGTGTTCTGATCATAGAAGAACCTAAAAATTGTACATCCCTTAATTGGTAAGAAGAGAGATATTGTGATGGGCCACAAATGGAAACATTGATTTTTACTGCCTCCGAGCTGTTGCAAGCAGCGTGTCAGGCCACGTTCCCCGCCACGGAAGGCGGCAGCTGGCGCTCCGATGAGCTGATTTGTGTTCACAGGTTCCTGACGTTGGGTGCTTGGAAGTGCGCGTTTTGTGCAGATGGGAGAAATAGAGCCCTTACAACATTATCTGTTTCTAAATTGAAATATTTACAGGACTGTGGTTTCCACCTCGAATCGAATGCACTCTTTGGTTCGTTTTTCTTTCTTGCTTTGGCGACTGGTCCATGAGGGTTTAGAGGTTGTGTGTGGAAGGCATCGGCTGTCACTGCAGTGTTTTAAGCGACACGCTCGTGTGCACATGTGCGGGTCCACGTACCTTGTTACATATACGTGTATGTTTGCAACGAGGTTCTTCCACTTAATAGAGATTTCTTTCTTGGGTTCACCTCAGTGCTGGTTTCTGGATGGGTAGATTGTTTTCCAGGACATACCGTGGATTTCCCAGTTCAAGTCTCTGTACTTTAATGAAGAAGTTTAATCCACTGACATTTATTGGGATTACTGATATCGTCTCTGTGTTTTATTTACCATGATTTTTTTGCACTTTGATTTACAACTTCTTGATGTGCCCTATTAATCTCTCAGATTGAGGCTGTGCTCTGTTTCCCAGCTGTGCAGGGAAAGGCAGTGGACAGGAGTTAGGATGTCGAGTTAAATGTCTTTTGGGTGCTCTGGATATTGGATCCCCCTGCTTGGGTGTCAGGTGCCTCACCTATGAAATGGGAATAACAAGGCTGCCCTAGCTCTGTGGGCAGGGGCAGGACTACATTACTGTGTGAGCCCCACTTAGCTCTGGGATGTGCAAGCCTGGGAGAGGGGGCTATGCATATGTAATTGAGGCTTTGAGGAAGCGTGTGGAACACTACATGAAACATAAGGCATCCTTATGGTCATGAACTCATTTTCCCGTACAGTTTGGCCACTTGTCTGCATAGTGCTAAGCACAGAATAGGTAATTTATTTTACAGAAATTGGTCGGATGATTCCAAAGCTGGTTCTCACCATCTAGACTTATCCCAGGGCATGAGTGAGGGCTCAGGGGCAGTTGAGTTTGGGATTTGACTGTCTGTGGTTTTACAAACGCATGTATTTCCTTGATTCCAGGATCAGGACATCTTTGCAAAGAACTGAGCCGACATCACCACCCTGGGAGGCTAGCCGTGTGGCTGGGGAACTTGGCTAGGAGATCTCCCTTGCTCTTAAATTGCAAGACTCTGGGGGGGAAACGAAATGTTTAGGTGCTTTAGGAGCAGCGGATGGAGGCTCTGGAGAAGCGTGTAAGAGAATTGGGTTTTCAGGAGACAGAATGCGAAGGCATTTTCACCTCCGTGATGGGTCACGACCCCCAGCATCCATGCGAAGGGGGAAGATGACAGGAAATCCCCCTAGAAGATTTGCACCAAGAATTAAAGAATCTAGTTGAGAATTATGGCACTGCACGCTACAAAAAAACCCCATATATTAATATACTGAGAGGTGTCAAGAATAATGGACCCTGGGAGGTAGAGTAATTAAATGTATCTTAATAAATGCCGGGCGATTCTTTTAAAACGCTTTCCCAAGACCCTGTCGGCTGACATGGACTGTATTCTTCCTGTTGGCAGGAGGCCTGGAAGGAGAGCCGGAGTGTGATCGGAAAGCCAGCCGTGCGCTGGAAGACAGGAACAGCGTGACAAGTCAAGAGGAGAGAAATGAGGACGATGAAGACATGGAGGATGAGTCAATTTACACCTGCGATCACTGTCAGCAGGACTTCGAGTGTCTGGCAGACCTGACGGACCACCGGGCCCACCGCTGTCCTGGAGGTAATGTTAAATAGCGCCGGGATTCTGACAGGTGGTTATACGGATAATTGGACATAGCAACAGCTTGAAGCCTCAAGTGAGATTAAAGAATTAATAATGTAATTTTACAGTTAATGTCATTTTATTGTGGTGTCTTGGGTACCCTGTATCCGCCTTTTAAATAAAATTAAAAATAAAAGCAACAGCTTTCTGGCAGGCAGGGAGTCGGGGGAGGAGCCCGGTCGTTCCTCCCCCCAATCTGCCATCTCTAGAGTGTGAGCCCGAAGCAAGTAGGGTCTGCACCCTGGATTTCTGCAAGGCCTTTTGGAAACCCAGCAATTAAGAGGTTGTTAGTGCAAAGTTAAGTAGCTTAAGTGTGGAAAGCCGCGTGAAGGAGGGAGCTCCGAGGCCGAGCTTGGATGGGACGGGGGGAATTTCAAAGGCTGACAAGAGCCCCTCCAGAAAGGGACGTGGTTCCAGTCCTGTGCTCAGCCATCTGCATTTCTGAGGAGAAGAGGTGGCTCGGAGCTCCTCTGCCAGACCTGACTGTGGCCCTGTTTCCTGTGACCTGGAAGCCTCAGAGAAAGGGCCCACAGCCATATTTTTATGGGGGCGATTTAAGGCGTCATGAGACATGTGTGTGTGTGTGTCTGGATCCTGTGGTGTGGATGGAGTGGGAGAATGGGGGCCTTTGTATTGCCTTGGGTGTGGCAGCCATGCTTACAGGGGGAGGGGGCTGACATAGTTTCAGGCCCTGAGCTGGGAGTCCAGAACATCTGTGGTCCGACATCCCTCTCCACTGTGTCTTTGGTTGCAAGGCTTTGGATGCTGGGTTGTGGGGAGAGGAACTAAAATCTTAGACAGTATTCCAAAGGGAACCTGTCTCCTATTTTGGGGGGGGCATTGCTGCTAGGAAGCAGGTTGGGGCTCAAAACTCTAGCTTCTTCTATCTTACATGCCTTTTTAGAAGTTTGAAAGCCAAGTGTTTGGGGAACTATGACTCTCCCTCTAGTGACGGCTGTACCTGCACAGCCTTGGTGAGACAAAACTCCCTATTCTCAGCCTCTGGAGGAAACAGATAACCAAAAACAGTGGACCCAAGAGGATTCTTACAGTTTTGGACTTTTGGGGGGCTCAGCAGACCAAACCTCAGTCATTTGGAATTTGTGCTATTTCAACCACAGTCAGAGGTGATGGCCAACTTAGAAGCGTAGGAGCAGAATTGGAGGATATATGGGGTTGGCTTTTGAGGCCCCCCATTTCCTGAGGGGAAATACTGAGGCATGAGAGGGGGCGGTGATTGACCGAGGTCACCTAGGGATTTGGTGGCCGAGCCAGGACCTCTCTAGGACCCCGGGCTGTATATGCTCATCCTGCTTGAGGAAACAGTAGATGGCTTGTGTCTTTCTTGATGTAGCCCAGAACTGAGGTTGGTATCAATGATAAGGGAATGAAATATTGTTCCTGACTTGAAAACACAATCAATGAATTGATCTTCTAATTAAGGGTTAGAAAATACTCTTTATTTTTGAAGTGTGAAGGAACACTTGGGGCTCTCCTAGCACCATCCCAGGGCCCCTCAGGAACCCCTGTGAAGTGATGCTGTGTTGAGTCTCCATGGCTCTCGCAGTGAGGCCCCATGGCCAGCACCACTCAGTTCTTCAGAACCAGGGAGATCCTTTTTTCTCTCTCCACACTTTCGAGAATGGTGGTGTTTCCGGGTGGTGAAGGGCCAACGTGAGGCTTCAAGGCTGAATATCGGGGTTCTTTTTTTTTTTTTTTAAATTTTTATTTATTTATTTATTTTTTTTATTTTTTTTTTAAAGATTTTATTTATTAATTTGTCAGAGAGAGAGCGAGCGAGAGAGAGCACAGGCAGACAGAGTGGAAGGCAGAGTCAGAGGGAGAAGCAGGCTCCCTGCGGAGCAAGGAGCCCGATGTGGGACTCGATCCCAGGACGCTGGGATCATGACCTGAGCCGAAGGCAGCTGCTTAACCAACTGAGCCACCCAGGCGTCCCTGAATATCGGGGTTCTTTGCTGGAAGTGGTCACTGATTGTGCTTCAATCCTGGGCAGGCTTCTTTTCCCAGTGGCTTTCTCTTCTCTCCATTGCTGCAGCCTGGTTGACATCATGATGGCTCTGTCTGAGGGGCCTTCAGCCACGGACTCTCCCCTGCTTCCTAGTAGGACCCCACTAATGACCTCCATGGGGACATGGAAGCCAGGAATCCCTAAGCCCTGGGACATCAGAAGGGAGTCACAAATTCCTTAAGAGTATGGGAAACGACCTTGCCTAATAGCATCCCTGAGAAATTCATTACCGCCCAGGAAAGGTGTGACCCAGTCTGGGAGAGTCTCCCTGACATGGAAGAAGAATGTCAGGAGTGATTTTCCCTCAGGTCTTAGGTTCTAAGGATTACCCAGTGACAGGATAAACCCCTGGGAATTGTGTGTGTGTTATTCAAAGCATACTCTCCTGCATACTCTCTGATCTGCCGTGGTTTCCCACTGTGTCCCCAGAGATGTTTCTGGAACTATTGGGGTGGGCATTGGGGCCTGTCTGAGGGGGCTCTGATACCCACTCCAGTCAGAGCTGTCCACATTAAAAAGTCTTCTATATATTGGGCTGTATATTGGGATGTGTGATAATTGACTTTTGCTTTAAAAACTTGGAACTGGCACAAAAATGCAATAGCAGTCCTCCCGGGCCAGGCTCGGGGGCTGCTGGAGGCTCACCGTTGGTCATCCAGCCGCTGGACTAGGGATGGGGCAGGTGGGCAGTGTGGACACTGTGTCCCCCTGGAAGGAAAGATGGACCCTAAACAGCCTGACAAAGGCCATTTCAGAGAGGACCACACTCTGCCAAGGCTGGGCGGGCTCTGGGCACTCAGCAGATGTTTCTGAGGGAACAAACAAGTCTTTTTTGGAGGGAAGGCAGGGGCCCTCTCCGCTTTTGAGAATTTGGGGCCTGAGGGCAGCGCCACCTGTCAGTCCTACTGTCTGCGCCTGCGGGAATCGGAATTAGGCCTTGGATGTGAGCAACACTCATCCTCAGTCATTCCCTGCTGGGAGCAGTCACTGCCCGAATGTGGAGACATCTCCTCACCAAGCAGGTGTGTCCTGGGGAGGTGGGGTGTGTTTGTGGGGCACCATCTTGAATGTGGTTCTTTTAAAGAATTGCTTTAGCAGCGTGACCTCTTGGTTCTTTCTGTCTTTCTGTGGCCGTGGTGGTGGGGGTGGGGCAGTGCCTGGTTTCGTCAGAATCTGGGAGAGTTGCTGAGGTTTGGAGATTTTCTGAGGTGGTGGGAAGCTCCCCATGGGTTGGGGCACTTCCTGCCAGGATGGCATTGGTGGCGTGCAGAGGGAGGACAGGCCCCCGGAGCTCGGCACTCAAGAACCTTCCCTTGAGGAGATTCTGGAGCTTGGGAAGGCCCCTTCTCTCCTCTGTCCCTTCTCAGGAGTGGCTCTGCTGGGGCCAGGAGAGGCTGTCGAATCGTGGACTTCAGAACCCAGACCTCTTCCTTTCTCCCTCTTTCTCTCTCTCTCTGTCTTTCTGCATCGCTGTCTCTCATTCGCATCTGAGGAGAAACCAGCCTTAAACCCACAGGGCATCAAATGTGGCATCCTGAGGACACGAAATGAGATAAGCCAAGAGCCATCGGCTCTGTGGCTGCTCACATCCCTGGAGCTGATTCCTCCTTGTTCTCCTCCAGACCCGGCCCCCCGGGGGCCATATTTGCGGGTCTGGTGTGGGGGGGGCCCATGCCATTCTGCATTCTGTGTTTGTTGCTGAACGTTTTCTGAATGGATTCCCAGGCTGCGATGTGATCTTCTCCATTATCCCATTTTTGGGTGGGAGGGGGAGCCCTCTTTTTTTAAGATAGCAGCCCGCAAGCAGGTAAAGCTCGGGTGGCTGGTCTTGTGTCCACACACTACAAAAATAAGCAATTTAGACCCATCCGCCGGGAGATGAGGAGTTCTACCACAGCCTGGACAGAGGCTGACTTGATGCCTGTGATGAGCTTGTCTGTGCCTCACGGAGCCTCATTTGTGGGCCCTGGATGAGGAAATGGCCAGAGCGTCTGGTGGCTCTCTGAACTGATGCTAGAAAGTCCCCCTTACTGGGGGCCCCGCTCACTGGGACGATGTCAGAACAGGGAGTGAGCTAAGTTTACGTTGACCCAGTTTGTGAAGTGTCGGCCAAGCACGTGTGGACCCTATAAGCGGTGGCAGGGGGTGTTTTTCATCATCTTCTAGAAACCCAGAGGACTTCAATTGCTTTAGAAACTATCTCTGGGAACTTCCCGGGGCCCCACGGAAACAGGTATGAGAGGTTTGATTCACCCAGGGGCTGATTCCAATTTTTTATGTGCTCATTGAAGCAGGTCAGCTGTGGACCTTCCGTCTGGATTCAGGGGGAATGTTTTATGGCTTTCTGGTATGAAGACTACCTTTTAAGGAGACTCTGTGATTTAGATTGACTGCTGCTTTGGCCCAAATTAATGAGGCTGACTGCCCGAGGACATTTGGGTGCTGGGTCTGTGCTGTTGTAATGTTTTACATCTCACTCGAGTAGGGACGCTCCTCATCCTGTCAGGACTGGGCTGTCAGCAGGGGTGCGCACTGTGCCAGTCGTGGAACCTGAGAGGTCCCTAGGGCTGGAGCACCTGACAAGCTTTTGGAGATCCCCAGCCTCTTTGCTAAAGGCACCACGGGTGTGATTAGGGTTTTCATCATTGGTAGGGAGAGGCAGATGGAGTCTCTTTAGAAAAACTGAGGTTTCTAACTCTGGGCTCGTCTAGGCACTTGCTCTGTAGACTGTAATTGTCTTTAGGACCAGGTTGAAGCCAAGCATTGGTTTCTTCCTCCAGGCACCATTGGGGGATCTCCGAAGCAGACCAGGCTCCTCACTGAGCACAGAGGCATCCTTGAAGTACACGGGGTCCATGCCAGCCCCCAGGGCTCCACGTGTGGGCCGCAGCCTCCCTGATTGCTCTCCCCACAGCCCCACCTCCAACACAGTGCATGGCATGGGTCAGATTCTGTGGTTATTCTGCAATAGTTTTTTGTTTTTTTTTTTTAAGATGTTATTTATTTATTTGAGAGAGAGAGTGAATGAGTGGTGGGGAGGGGCAGGGAGAGATGGAGAAACAGACTGGGCACTGAGCAGAGAGTCTGATTCAGGGCTAGATCTCAGAACCCTGAGATCATGACCTGAGCTGAAGGGAGACAATAACCGACTGAGCCACCCAGGCACCCTGAGCGATAACTTTTAATTTGTTCATCGCTGGTCTCCCCCACTACTTTGAGCTTTATGAGGACAAGAACCATGTCTGTTTTGTTCCCTCTTATGCCCTAGCCCAGTGCCTGGCACACAGTGGTGCTTAATACATGCTTGTTGGATGAAGGAATGAGGCCACCTAGTCCTCCTAGTGGTCCCAGCTGGGAGAATCTGTTTTTCACCATTCATCCCCATTTTACACATCAGGCAGCTGAGGTTCAGAGAGTTAGGGGATCTTGGTGAAGGTTACAGAGCTTGAGCTAAGATTCGAGGTCTGAACAGCTCACCCAGAGAACATAGACTGGGGACAGTGAATGATTTCCACCTAAATTCCAGACAGACATGGCTTTTTTGAATGCTCAACTTAAAAAAAAAAAAAGAAAGAAAGAAAGAAAGAAAGAAAGAAAGAAAGAAAAAAAAAAAAGATGGAGATGGAGAGGGATTTGTTCAAATAGCAACAGCAAAAGAATATGCTCCCTGTGGGTTAATTTTGCTGCTCCCCCTTTGGCTGCCCCCACTTCCTGAGGACTGGGACCGAGGCGTGTTTCCCCAGCCCCTTCGGAAAGGCAGACCCGCCTTTTCTGGCGAAGGTGAAACGCTGCTGTGTAAAAAGCTGGGTGGAAAGTTAATTACACCCTGGTTTGTTCAGCTGTGGCCAGAGTGACCTGTGGGCCCTAATTATGGGGCTGGGGCTGCGTGAAGGCTGGCATCTTTGCCAGCCTTGTTCCTGTCCACCGGCTGGCGGGATCTTGCCTTTGTGCGCCGGCTCAGGCCCTTTCTTGCTCCGACAGCATGAGTGGGGGCGGTCCTTGCCTCATTGCTTGGGGCACCCCTCGTACTGGTTTCATTTGGGCAGAGCGGAGTCGGCACGGGCAGCCGCAGGGCAGTGCACTGCCAAGTGCACAGGTGCAGGGCGTGAGCTCCTTCTGCCCACGGGGAGCGTGCATGGCACCTTGGTGTCAGCCGGCGTCTCGCAGTGCAAAAGGCCTGGGGGCTTGAGCACAATTAATCCCCCCACATCAAGAGCTTTCCTGCATGCAAACAGCATCCAGCTAGAAAACACGGAGCAAGGAAGGCTCCTGCTCACGGCAGTCACGGAAGGTATAAAGACCAGGCAACAGACCCGGGAAGCCACATTCAAATGTTTGGAGAGGACAAACCAGCCAGCAATATCAGGTACGGAGGGACACAAAAGACTTCCCTAATAAACGAGGAGGCAGACCTTCTTCTTGGGTGGAAAGATTCAATATCGTAAATAGGTCAGTTTCCCCTCGGTGAACCTGTTAACTTTAGGTTAGCCCGTGAAAGTTAACAGTGGGATTGGTTTAGAAATGGACGAGCTGATTCTGCAGTTCGTTAGGAAGGAGAGACATCGGGGAGTGGAAGGGAGAGCCTGACTGAGAGGAGCGATGGGAAGGATTGGTCACCAGGCCAGATTTTAGAACACGTTCTGAAGCCGTAGGAATCTGAGTGGTGTGGGAGAGATGAAGGCCAGGAAAAGAAAGCGGAAAAGGGATGTGAACGGAACTGGAAATGCAGTGTAGGAGAGGTGTCAGTGTATGTCGGCGGAGGACAGGTGGGTCACTCAGTCATCGGGATTGGGGTGGGGTGGAGCCATCCCAGGGAATGGAAGTCGGATCCCTCTCCTCCAAAAGCCCAGACAAATCCCAAATGGATCAGAAATCTAAACAGGAAAAGAAGACTTGAAAAGACTAAAGGAAAACAAAAGTGGGCTTTTAAAGAATATGAGAGGATCAGAGTGGGGAAGCCTTTTCTAAATATAACTGTAAACCCAGAAGCCATAAAACAAAAGTCAAATATTCGGCCACATAAAAACAGAACATTTCTGCATAGCCAATACCGTGATAAATCAAACCAAAGACACGTATCATGGGCAAAAAATAGTTTTCCTTAATGTGTAAGAAACTCCCACCAATGCTAAGAAAAGAACCAATAAATCGACAGGAAAGCAGGCCGAAGTCTGGGCTGCCTGAGGCCAGCCCCTTCTCAGAACGGTGGCTGCCCCTCTGATCTTCAGATATTTTGAATATCTCCCACGCACAAAGTACAGAAGTGGAACCGGAAAATGATATATTAGTAAATTATGATGTATTAGTAAATTACACATTTAGGAAGAAACCTTCTTTAAGAGAAGAGAACCATACATTTTTTTTTAAAGATGTATTTATTCATTTGAGAGCTCGAGAGAACTCGAGAGTGAGAGAGGGGGTGGCCGACTGGGAGTGGGGGAAGGGGCAGACGCAGGGGGAGAGAGGATCTCAAGCAGACCCCAGGCAGAACCCAATAGTGTGGGGCTCCATCTCACAACCCTGAGTTCATGACCGGAGCCAAAATTAAGAGTCACTCAGGTGCCCCGAGAACTGGTAATTTAGCCCGCAAGAAACTACCCACCATTTTTAACCTACCAGGTGGGCAAAGACCAACATGTTCACCAGCCATTGTGCTGGTAAGGACCTATAGCCTAGATGCCAAGACGTGGGGTCTTGTTCTCCTCTCTGTCCCCAGGATGGCCTTGGCCGATCGCTAGAACACGTAGTAGGTGTTCAAGAAGAGTTTGCGGATCTTGTCCCCAGGGAGGTCGCAGCCTCTGTGGGGCAAGAGCTTTGAACCATAAGGCAGCCTGTGGCAATGCCATGGGTAAAGGGTTCTTAGGTGTGAGGTTGTAAAAAGAAAGGCTCCATGAACCATGCCTGGACACAGTAGGTCTTCAATTCGTGCATCATCAGCAGAGGGAGTTACAGAAGAAAGAGACGATCTACTCTTCGAGCAAGTACCGAGCATGTACTGTGTGTAGGATCTCTTCTGGGTGCTGGGGATGGAGGAACTGTTTATTTCCACGAAAGGTAACACAGTGGAGAAGGTATTCACATCCCAAAAGCATTCCATGACTTGTAAGTTGCTGAGTCCTAGGTGGCCTATTTATTTTTTACATCTTTTATAGAGTTTTAAACATTTTTTGAAATTTATTTATCAGAGAGAGAGAGCACACAAGCAGGCAGAGTGGCAGGCAGAGGCAGAGGGAGAAACAGGTTCCATGCTGAGCAAGGAGCCCGATGCGGAACTTGATCCGAGCACCCTGGAATCATGACTCGAGCTGAAGGCAGCTACTTAACCAACTGAGCCAGCCCCTTGCCTGTTTAAAGGAGGCTTTCCCAGGGCCTTTAAAAGATGCTTCCTGGCACACCTGGAGGGTGCAGTCGGTTCAGCATCTGACTCTCAGGTTTGGCTCAGGTTGTGAGTGATCTCAGGGTCATGAGATCGAGCCCTGTGCCAGGACGTCTGCTGGGGATTCTCTCTCTCCCTCTGCCCCTCCCTCCACCCCCCTTGTGTGTGCTCTTGCTCTCTCTCTGTGTCTCAAAAATAAATAAGTAAATAATAAAGAAAGTAAATAAATAAAAGGGGCTCCCATGAACATAGACGTCGTGCCCACACCTCTCTGAGAGGGTGCCGACTTTCTGTGCTGGCCTGCGTCTGCGCTGCCATTTTGGAGGAAAGCAGACGGGCATGGCGAGCAACCGGCCAGTCTGGGTCTGCCTGGCCCATGGTGAGACCAGAACCTTCCCTAAATTGCCTGTTCCCTGCCCTCCGAGTCTCCTGCTAGGAGGTGCATGGGGCCGTGGTTTTCTCTGGGCTCGAGCCTTTGGTCCTGGCTCCTGGCACACCTGTGGAGGGGAGTTGGTTTTAGGGGCTGGCATCATTCTTTGCCTCCTGGGAGGCCCGCAGGGGTATAGAATATGTCCCCCTTGCCTTGATTATGTGGAGCAAACGCTGCTATCACCTTGTGGGGCCTGTAGGTCTCTCCAGAAATCGGACACCACATCTAACAATATAGAAGGCAGGGGTCAAGGTGGGAAGAATCCACACGTCTCTTGGTTTCCACGGGAAGCAGTATGTCCATGGGTGTATTCTGAGGCTTCTAAGTGCTCTCCAAAGTGGGGAGGATCTTCTCCTACTATGCCACCCAGCTAGCCTGATTACCTCGATGCGCCCAAGGGTGGATTTTTTTGTTTCTGGGGGTGGACCAGAGTGGAATTCAGGTGTGGTGGCTGACATGGGGAAGGCGTCTGCTGCAAACACCCTCTGGGATGAGCCTCAGGGAAGAGACCCTGGAAAGGCCTTGGGACAGTGAAAGGGATTGGCCTGGGACTGGCCCACTCTGGATCCTGGTTTCCTCTCCTTCCCTGGCAGCAGCCGAACCTTCCGCTGGTTTCCTGTTGTTAGGACCAGGATGTACACCCAGCGGGACCTCAAGGTCCTGGGAGGAAAAGACAAACCCCAAGCTGGTGTTCAGGCTGGTTGCGTGTGTATTTCTGGGTCCAGTCTGCTGTCCAGCTTGGAAGTTTCTAGAAGGTAGATGTCATGCCAGGAGGTTGTGATACCATACCTTCTGTGAGTCTGGGGCTATGTGTGTGTGTGTGTGTGTGTGTGTGTGTGTGTGTGTTTGTGAGACAGAGACACAGAGTTTTTATTAACAAGGAATGTATAATCTAGCTAGAAAGTGAAGTTGATCCTTTGGGTTGCCTGGCACATAGTAAGTCCTCAATTAACGTGCTGTCTGTATACTCAACTGTATACTCAACTCCAGCTGAGAAGCCAAAAAAAAAAAAAAAAGCAGATTCATTGGCTCAGGGAACTGAGAAGTAAGGCTAGCTTCAAGCATGACCCTTCAAGGACACACTTCAAGATTGTCTCTACAAACCCCATACCCAGGTGTTCAGTGGCAGCGGTGCTGCCTCTAGGACCACCCCGTCCCTGCTTCCTCAGAGAAAGAGCAGCCTCTTTCCGATTGCCAGGACAGAAGTCCTCAGGTTGACTCGTAGAGGAGCAAGCAGCCAGGACCAAGGCTTATCCCTGAGAGCGTCCCTGAGGCTGGGTGGGGGAGACAGCCCTGTATAGACTCGGGCTGGTGGGAGTCGGAGCCACCTCTATCTAGACCCCTGGGACTGAGAATTGGGGATGTCTTCTGTAGGAGGAAGGAGGGACATGTGGGCAAGCTTGGAGGAGTATAATCGTCGATTTTTTTTTTTAAATTAAAGATTTTATTTATTTATTTGACAGAGAGAGATCACAAGTAGATGGAGAGGCAGGCAGAGAGAGAGAGCGAGAGGAGGAAGCAGGCTCCCCCCTGAGCAGAGAGCCCGATGCGGGACTCGATCCCAGGATCCTGAGATCATGACCTGAGCCGAAGGCAGCGGCTTAACCCACTGAGCCACCCAGGCGCCCATAATCGTTGATTCTAATGCCAGATAGCATTAGATGTCTTTAGGATGTCTTCTGTAGGAGGAAGGAGGGACGTGTGGGCAAACTTGGAGGAGTATAATCGTTGATTCTAATGCCAGATAGCCCAGCTCCGATGGTCAAGTCCATTCACTTTGTTCTTGATGGGATCTAGCGATCTCATCTCAGAATTTAGGGGGGCAGTTTCCTGAAAGATCACCTAGTTCAGCACCTTCTAACCCTATTCTCAAACCCTTATTCTCAACATAGCTGGTGCATAAAGCTGGTCAATGTAGAGTGCCCTTAGGCGGTCTGAAAGCCTGGACTGGGTCAGGCTCTTCAGTGAGGTAGGACTTAGGACTTGTCTAAGGTGTCACAGGGAGGTGGTGGCTTAGTGGGTGCAACCCCCCCTTTCCCCAGGAGATGGCTAGTAATATCTAGGAGGCAGTGCAGCTCCCAGGATGGACAGGGGACAGGGGCTGGACCCACAAACCTCACATCATCTGGACTGGACGTTTTCTTTGTTTGCTTCTTGCGGAAGAGTGACTAGGGCACTTGAATTCTTATAAACTTCCTGGAAGTTGTGCCCCTCCCTTGGGGGGGGGTCCCACAGAAGCTGGCCCGCCCTCCCTTCCCTGATCCTGACCCTTTGGGGGCAGAGTTCTGGGAGAAGCAAGTCATGTCCTGGAGGCATCCCCTGGCTGCTGGGGCTCCGGGACATCGTGTCCAGCCTTGGGCCCAGGCTGGAGAGAGGCCGGGCAGCCATCGGGGGGGTCTGGCCTTGAGGCTTGAGTGGCTCAGGTGCCCAGATAGTGTGTGTGGGGGGAAGCTACAAAATCAGTCTGCGATGCAGGTTCCTGAGAAACCCAGGGTGACCCCAAGTCATATCACCCACCATCAGCTTCAAGGGGAAGGAGGAGGCAGATAAAGCATTCCAAAATGGCAATACCAAGATGTTTTTCTTTATTCTATTGGTATTTCAGTAAGAAGTGTTTTCCCCTGATGGATATGTCTATACTCCCCAAATCTCAGCATCACTGAGCAAACCCAAGGTCCGTTATGTGCACTCAGGTCAATCCCCTTCCCGTCAAGACTGCAGTTCCGTTAGTCCAGCCCTCCTTGCTCCTGCCTGACACCGCTGTCACTGATGGTCAGGATACAGGGACCAGAGCCCTTTGGAGAAGCCCTGGTGCTTTCTCCTAGAGGTGCGTGTGAGTTCCTCAATCAGTTGGGCGTAAAGACCTGACAGTTGTGTTTCCCAAGTACTCAATCTTGGTTTCCTCCAATTTGAGGCTTGAAAAGCTTGGAGAAAATGCCTGTCAGTGAAGACCGGAATAACCTCCAGCTGGATCCTGACCTGGTTTTGGGGGTCCAAGGGGCAACTAGAAAGTATTGTTCTCCAAGAGTCCTTTATTAGAGCTGAAAGCTATCAATGGTCTTTTCCTGTGTCCCTTGCCTAGGCTACAACTCCCCGCGCCCAAAAGAACAAAATTAACTACTGCTCAGAAGAAAAATGTGTTCTGTAGAACCACAGCACCCCCTGGTATGTATTCATTCATTCATAGGGTCACTTTTTACAGCACCTACTATGAGCTGGGAACTATTTCAGGCACAGGAGATAGAGTCATGAATGAAAGGGGCAGTGCTTTCCAGCCTTCTGGAGCACCTAGCCCCTCGCTGGCTTTGGCCACAAGATTCCTAAACTGACCCCTATGTAGTTATTTTGTTCTAAAGAACCGGCCGGTTCCCTCTGCGGTGTAGCTGAGTGCCGGCCAAGGCCCGTGTGAGCGGTGTGAGCGGGGGAAACAAGTAGCGGGTTCCCTGCCAAAACGGTTAGTGTGCTTGGAGGCTGTGTCAGCAGAAGTAGGACGGGGAGGCAAGAGCTCAGTTCTACATGTTGTTGGAGAGACCAGGGCTAGGAGGGGCTTGGGGGAAGATGGAGAGGGGGGTGGTCCTCAAAGCCATGCTTGCAGTTTGGGAAGTTTGGCTTCTCGGTGGTTGGTGTCAGGAAACTCAGCCCTAATTTGCCTCAGTCGAGTAGGGGAATTTAGTGGCTCAGGTAACTAGAAAAGGCAGACGTAGTCAGCACTAGCCTAGCTTCAGGTGCGGCTAGATCCAGGGACCCTGGCAAAGGCCTGGGAACCTGGTCTTCCTTTGTCTCCTGGCTCTGATGAATGGAAGCTGTTTTGGCTTTTGGCTCAGGCAGAAGGGAGTGCTCCAAGTGGCAGACCCAGAGATGTTCCCCAGAGGAAATCAGGGTGCTGCTAGCAGAAGAACGGGGCGACGGGGGGATGGTGAATGCTGTCATGCTGCATCAGCCCAGAGAGGGAAGGAGCTTATGCCATTTAACCAGAGTCCAGAGTAGATGACCTGACTTGCGGGGGTTGGGGGGCAGTGAGCATGGCCAGTCCTGCCCATACAGTGGTCAGCTGCCTCTGATGGCGATCCGGTGGCTGATAGCTTTCCTATCACTTCCAGATAGAATTTATGGATGCACAGGGCTGAACGGTGGGAGCTCTGTTCAAAGCAGCGGGGAGCCAAGGGGAACACGGGCATCATATAAAGGTGCTCTTTATATGTGGGCCAGAGTGAGTGTCCCTGTGGCCCCTTGAATGGGTCTCGGTTCTGTCCCTAGAGCACCAAGATTAACTGAGAGAGGGGTTCCTCCAAACCTCGAGATATCTGTGATTGGCAACCCTTAAATGACACCCTAAACTCAGGAAAATAAAGAACATCCCCAAACAAAATGAGAAATCAACCAAATTTATCTCCTGCTGGCTGGGGCGTGTGGTTCAAGGAGTACAGCCAGCAGGGGATTGGCCTGGCCTGGTCTTAGAGAGGGAGTCATCAACTGCTTGCGATGCTGTGGCAAAGGCTTGGTGGGGGAGGGGGAGGGGCCGGGGGTGCGGGTTGGGGGGGGGCGCGGTTTCCGGAGTGGCAAAGAGCAAGGAAATCTGAAATTTAACTCTGGCACTGGTCTAAAATCAAGCTGAACTATTGGTTGAGTGTTTTGGCAGTGTTTTTAAACACTGTGTGTGCCAGCTCGGGGGAAAAAATGTACAGGGGATTATAAAATGCTTCATTTTGTGTTAAACAGTTTTATTTTGGAGTTGACTGGCTAGAATTTGGCTGCCGTCGGGAATGACATCATTGCTCTGGGGAAAGGGGCATCTGGGAGGACTGGGGCTGTGGGGCAGCTGGGCAGGTGCGGGGAGCACACACACCCCGGGGAGCCTCCCCTACCCCGCCACCCTGGATGCCGGAAGTCTCCGCCTGGCCATGTGATTGGCTGTTTGTGTCAGCAGTGCCAAGTGGCAGAGGGTGACAAGGCCAGATCTCCTGGAGCAGGTCTGTCCCCTTGGAGGGCTGGTAGAGGCTGAGTGGTGAGGAAGTGGCACGGAGGTATCTGAGGGCTGGGGGGGGGGCGGGGGTCCGGGGAGGAGAGACGGTTGGCATCTGTCTGTGGCCTTCCAGCTGCTTCCCAGCATCTGTTCCCAGGGCAGCTTCAGCCCGACTCTGCCCCTCTCCTGGTGCACTCAGAATGAATCCATTTCACGGACCCGAGCCTGCCTCTCCTGGCCTCTACCTGTTCTTCCCCTTGAGATTGCTTATTCCTGCCCCAGGGCCTTTGTTCCACCTCTCCTCTCCACCTGGATGCTCTTTCAGGTTTTCACAAGGATCGCTCCTTTGCTTCCTCGTGGGACTTAGCTGCAGTGTCCCCTGCACAGGGAGGCCCTCTTTGACGGTCCCGCTCCTCAGCCAGGGTTGTTCTTCTTCACCGTCTACCGCATCATCCCCTTTGATGTCCTTTCTGGCGGTTCTTTTTATTTGACATTTGCTTTTTGATTTGCTTTCTGGGCTTTGCTATTAGAAGGTGACCCTCTTGAGAACAGTGTTGTGCTCTGTCTTTCGCGTGTCTGGATCTATCTCTGGCCTACCACGGGGCTCAGCGCACAGTAGGTGCTCAGGAAATAACTATCGAATGATTTGTGGGAAGTGATGCGGGTGGTACCAGGTCGTTCCACTTGTCATTCCTGTGCGTGGCTAAGGCCCAGGGATTCTTGGGGACAGTCTCCCGTGGTCTGGAGAGGAGCCTCACTTCCTCTCCAATGTCATCACGCCACCACACCTCCTGCACACCTTCCTTTCTGCCTCAGAAACTTCCCACTTGCTTCCCAAGACCGTAAAACAAACCAGAGTTTGTGCGCCGCTCTTCCAGGGGATAGGGATGTTTTGCATGCTGGACTTCTAGTTTTTTATGAAGTGCCTACTGTGTGCCAAACCCCAGTAAGGTGTTAGGGATTAGCAGGACTCTGCCCTCCAGAAGCTTTTGTCCTGGCGGGCGGGGGGGGGGGGCGGTGTGGGTTAATGCAGAGGTAGATGGACAAATGCATAACAAGACCTGGGATGCACACAGGGAGCACGGGAGGACTGTAAGGTCCCTTGGATGGGATTTGAGGAGCCCTAGTGGACAGTCTGCATCTTGGGGGGTCCAGCCAGGGTGGTTTGTTTCCCCGAGGAAGGGGTGGCAGAGCTGCAGGGAGAAGTGCTGAGTCACAGAGGGAAGGGCCTGGGGCGGAAGAGGAGGACGAGGCATGGGTACCTAAGGAGGCTTTGCCCGCTGACCACCTTTGCCACGGGCCACTTGCCTCACCACTGATTTTTTTTTTTTTTTTAAATTTCCTGTCACTCTCACTGATGACATATTTTACACTGCATCCTCTAACGGCTTTTTATCACCATCTTTGCAAACACCTTGTGTCGACACATTTACTTAAAAATTGTTTAAAAGATACCCCGTTAGTCAGGGTCCCAGCAGAAAACAGATGGTACTTTCAAATGAGGTAATTGAAAAGCATTTAATAAGGGGCCCTTTACGGAGGTGGGTAGGTCGAAGGTAGGCCAACAGGGATGGGGAGCATTTTGGGGACATCCTGGCGATGTTGGAGAGCCTAATGAGGCAGAGGGAGGGCTTTGGCTGGAACTTGGAGGAGGCTGCCACCGTCGCAGAGCTCCCTGGTGACAGGCAACCTGTGACAAGCCAGGGACCGTGCCGGGAGAATAAAAACCCCACTCTGCCCTCTCCTACCCTCCAGTCTCTGCCGGAACCATGGGCTGAACCTAACAGGAGCCCCAGAGCAGAGGAGCCTATCAGCTTCGGTGGGGTACAGGGCAGGGAGAAGAAGGGAGGAGGGTGGGTCTGGAGGGGCCGGTGACCAACGCCCCCTGCATCACCCCTGCCCCTGGAGCTGGCTTGGGTGCTGCTGAGAAGCCAACTTTTGGAGATGAACCCTGTTTTTTTTTTTTTTTTTTTTTTTAAGATTTTATTTATTTATTTGCCGGGCAGAGATCACAAGTAGGCAAAGAGGCAGGCAGAGAGAGAGCAGGAAGCAGGCTCTCCTCTGAGCAGAGAGCCCGATGCGGGGCTCGATCCCAGGACCCTGGGATCATGACCTAAGCCGAAGGCAGAGGCATTAACCCACTGAGCCACCCAGGTGCCCCTCAACCCCAGTTTATAAAAGAAGTTTTCCTGTGTGGATTTGTTTGGGGGCGTTGGGACCATGTGTTTGTCTTGGAGCGTGGGGCTCTGTCAGGCTGCCCTGGGGCTTTTTGGCTGTTGGTTTTCTCTTTCCCCTGCACATGGTACTAGACTGTGACTCAGTCTTGTGCCATCAGGGCACAGATTAGGGGAACAGAGGAGCGGACCTGTCCGCCACGAGGCCCCGGCTCTTGGCAGGTAGAGCTGTTGAAATCACGGCCTGAGCTGCCTAAACTTGGTTATTTGCATACGTGGAGAATGGAATAGTCTCTCGTTCCGATTAACACCATTTACTGCTTAACTACTGGAGAAATTGGCAAGGAAGTCACTCTGTGGCCGTCACCCCCCTCAACGGTGTCATTCCATTTATGGCTTCACTGGGGACAATGGCAGGGGAGAAGTCAAGGAAAGCAGGAAGGTCAAGGATGCTTCCGAGGAGCCTCTTTGTTCATTATGTATTTATACTGCGCGTGGTTTCCATTCGCTGGCTGCGCCGCTCCGGGGACCCCCAGAGGATAAGGCCAGGGAACCTGTGCTCTGAGCACCAAAGCTATTTTTATTTGTGCGCAGGGCAAGGTGACGCGGCTGCTGCAGGCCGAGGTTCAGCTCTCCCTGACACACAGAATTGGATATTAAGGCGGAATTAGAAGCTTGAGTCCAAGGAGATCCCTTGTGAGTGATGCATTCAGGATGGCATTATGACTTTCCAGACAGCTTCTGCGGAGAGCAGCAAGGGTAGATGAAGGAGCCGTTTCGGGGGGCAAACCCGGGCCCCCCAAGTAGCCTTGTGTGAGTCTGTGAGTCGACTGCGAATTGTTTCCCCAAATCAAATTCCCTTCCTGTTGTGTCTTGTTTTCCATGACGCGTCCCCACTGGACATTCGGAAGCGCTTCCTTCTCTCCTCTTCCCAGAGAAGAGGCTTGGCGCGTCCCGCTCGCCCACCCGCCCGGGCCCCACCCTGGCCCAGCACCCTGGAAAGTCCCCGTCTCTGCGGTGACTCATGGACTCGTCTAGCGCGCTCGGCATCCTCACCTTTCAGCGAGGGGCGGAGGAGCCTTTCCTCGCTCTTTATTTAAAAAAACATGTATAGAAATTATTAAATAGCACAAACACATAGATGTATTCCATCCCGGAAAGTTTCAGATGCAGATAAGGCTAAAATCCTCGTCCTGCCCTCCTCCCCATCCCTCGTAAATTTGCAGTCCCTAGTCTGGCCGGCGTGCTTGAAGACCTTCTACTCCATATTTGCATAATACCGCGCTGCACAGATTCTAAGACACACTTAAACGTCTCTGTCGTCAAGATGAATCCTGTGGCTGGTCATGGTTTGACAGGTTTTTTTTTTTTTTTTTTTCCTTTTTAGTGGTGTGCAAACTAGTAGTGTCTTTTACAACCTGTGGGGTTTTAGATTAGATGAAGTATGGCGTGTGTGTATCCATAGAAACAAGGGCATATTGATTTTTTATTAAAAAAAAAAAAACAAAACAGGGGCGCCTGGGTGGCTCAGTTGGTTACGCCACTGCCTTCGGCTCCGGTCATGATCCCAGAGTCCCAGGATCGAGTCCCACATCAGGCTCCCAGCTCCACAGGGAGTCTGTTTCTCCCTCTGACCTTCTCCCCTCTCACGCTCTCTCTCACTCTCACTCTCTCTCTCAAATACATAAATAAAATATTAAAAAAAAAAAAACACAACAAATGATACTCTATTGGATCTATCATTCCGCAATGGGATCCCCCCCCCCCACAATACTATGGATTGGAGAGTTTTGCACGTTGGTATATATTTCTCCCTTATTCTTTATTAACTGCTGCGTGGCGGTGTATACCATGGATGTCCAATGTTTTATGTAGCTGGTCCCCTGGTGATGGGCATTTAGGTTGTTTCTAACTGTTGGCTGTAGTGAACATTCTTTTTTTTTTTTTTAAGATTTTATTTATTTATCTATTTGACAGACAGAGATCACAAGCAGACAGAGAAGCAGACAGAGAGAGAGAGGAGGAAGCAGGCTCCCCGCTGAGCAGAGAGCCCGATGCGGGGCTCGATCCCACGACCCTGACATCATGACCTGAGCTGAAGGCAGAGGCTTTAACCCACTGAGCCACCCAGGCACCCCTGTAGTGAACATTCTTGTACATGTCTCCCTATAGGAGCACTTTTTCCATGGCTGATAGCAAGAAAGGGGCATTGGTGGGCTCAAACTTTCTTGCATTCTGTTCTCTTCCATATGTTCTGTCCTGTCCTGTCCCTTCTCATCCAACCCCATCCCTTCCATCCCACTCAGTCCTTCAACTACAACCCCAGTACTTATTGGGTATCAGATACTGTGCCTAGATCAGTGGTTTGAAGTATCTCCAAAAGGGAGTCAGATGCCGCCTCTGGGAACTTAGAGTCGACCTGGGAGAGTAGGCATGAAATGAGTCTTGGATCAAAATTCCAGAACATTCCCCAGTTCAGCCTGGGGATAGGAGCACAGGTGTTGGTGTGGTTCCGAGGAAGAAGGCATTTTGGCCCTCATTTTATACTCATTCTGGGTCCTCGCAGGGCCAGCAAGCCCCTTAAGAACAACAAAAAGAGTGCCCTTGCACTGACACGTCACCCCTTGACTTATCTGGGGCGTGAATGTGAATCTTCCCCAGTTGTGTTCTTAAGACTGACATGTGTTTGGGTGGTTCCGGGGGCAAAGTCCCTCTCTTGTTTTCCCTCCTTTGAGCTGAGTAGGGAGAAAAGAGCTGCCCACCTGTCCCGTGACACCTGGTGTGTTGTCCAGGAAGGTTCTATGGCTTCTCTCACTGAGGATGCAAGAAACGTGGAAGGGGGCGGGGATGGAGAGGACAGAGGTGGAAGAAGCTGCCTCTCCAGCTCTGCGCCAGGAGGGTTTGTGAACAGAGAGTGCGAGGCAGGCAGTCCTGGGATAGCCTCCGGCAGTGCTTTCTAACTGTTCAGTGCGTGTGGATCACTTGGGAGCTTGTGGAAATGCAGATTCTAATTTGGCAGGTCTGGGGCGTGGGGAGGAGCAAGGTTCTGCGTTTGCTACCAGCTCTTAGGACGCAGATACTGCAGATTCCTGGACCCCAGGTGTAGTAGTAAGGACTCTGGGATCATGAAGCAAACCGTGGAAGCAGGGAGGACCTGGGACGAGGGGAAAGGAGCGTT
Source organism: Mustela nivalis (assembly GCF_964662115.1). NCBI lineage: Eukaryota > Metazoa > Chordata > Mammalia > Carnivora > Mustelidae > Mustela > Mustela nivalis. The sequence continues at coordinate 32,767,605 of NC_139037.1, forward strand.
TTGGTGGGAGCTGGGGTTTTTCTAGGGGCCAAAGCTGGACCCATCTGGCAGATCTCACTTTGGGGGATTATAAATTCTTTGACTTTGCCCTCTATTGGCACACGGGCCTCCAACAGTTGTATCCAAGTCAAGGGAGAATTTGTTGGTTTGCTCACAGCTGATAGATTTGTGCTAGAATTTCCAACCTTGGGGTGGTATTTGAGTAGGATAATTCATCATTCTGAGGGACGGTCCCTTGCTTTGCAGGACAGTCGGCACCCCTGGTCTTGCCCACTAGATGCCAGTAGCAACCTCTCTGATTATTGTAGCACTTTAAAAAAAAAAAAAAAAAGGCCCGAAGGGAGCTGTTGTCGCACGTGGTTGAGAGCCATCGAGCCCGACACGGTCCTTGTTGAAGGCAGGGACCATGGCCTGGTCTCCACATCCCTAGAATCTGGCACCGTGCCAGGCATAGAGTAGAAGCTTGATCAACGCGTGTTGTGTTAAAGAACATAGCATGCTGGGCACGGAGGGGAACGCAAGTCCTAATAATCCTGTGTTCTTCAAGGAAAAGCCCCATCGTGTGCCTCTGCTCTATCCCGCAGCAGGCCACCGCTGAAGACAGCACCACCTTGACCCGAGCGTTAGCATGGGGACATGGGACACGGAGGTGAGGGACCATTCTGAAGTTCATCTCTGTTTCCTTAGCTCCCCCCCACCCAGCACTTTGAGGCTCCCTTTTCTCGCGGAGTTTGGATGTATCTGTCTCTTCTGGGCAGAAAGGCTGGAGGAGAAGTTCTGTCTCGTTCATCCTTGTGTCCTCGAGGTCTGGCACATGGTAGGTGTCCTGTGAATGTTTGCTGGAAGAATAACCATTCTGTTCCCTAGGGGGCATTGGCTCATCCCAGGAACTCCATGGTGGCTCCTCCATGATCGTGTTTGTGATGTGAGTCACTCTCCCTGATTTATCCGTGCTGTTACTCTTCTATTTATTTGCTCAACAGCTCTTTCTTGAGCACGTGCTCTGTCTAGGCAAGGCATGATGGTGACCAAGGTGGGCATTGTTCCTATTGAGGAGCTGATGGTGTGCTTGGAGACTCATACAGATGGTGGGGAAATCACAGTTGCGGTAAGGGCTTGTAGGGGAAGGTACGTGGTGCTGTGAAAATGCTGAGAGGTGTCTGGTCTGTGTCTGGTCTTTGTGCTGGGGCTGGTAGTGATTAGATATCATGGAGAGCTTCCTGGAGGTGGTGAAATTGGGGCTGAGATCTGAACTGTATTGCATCCAAGTTAGTGCTTCAGGGTAACGATAAGGCAGGGCCACTCCCACCAGAGAAAGAAGTTCTACTGCAAAATTTTGATTTAAGGTATTAAAAAAAAAGCGTTAGAGGTTGCACAGATCAATGAATCAATAAAAATTTTGTGGAGACTTAATTACTCTTATTTAACAATGTACTGTGTTTTGTTCTACTTCTTTTGGATCAGGCAAGTGTAGAGCATACTTTTCTCTATATGCAGGGCATCTAAGGGTCTTGTCCCTGGATCTTGAATGAGGAAGAGACAGTGGCTAAAGTTTACAGAGCAGTGTGCTGCAGACAGAGAGAAGAGTGTATGCAAAGGCCCTGGGGAAGCAGGAGTGATACAGAACGTTGGAAGACTGGCTGTAGGTACCCGGAGAGCAGGGACGTGAGGGTGTAGAATGGGGCTGGGAGTCTTTTGGGGCCAGGTAATAGTGCAGGGTCTTGGATGCCATTGGAGGGGAGAAGCCAAGGTGTGGCATGACTGGGAGTGTGCCTGCCGCGTGGAGAGTAGATGCATCTGTGGGTCATTCTAGGTGGGTGGCTGATAAGTTTCCCTGTGGGGTCAGCAGTCATATGGCCTGGAGACACTTGGGCCGTGAGGATGAATGTGCCATTGTGTCATGGGTGGGCAGATGATAACCTCACCCCGCTCTGCTCTGCGGAGGGCTGACTCCCTCTTCCCTTTCTGGGTCAGGCAGACCTGGCCTTCAGAAGCCAGATGGAGTCCAAAGACCTCCGGGTGATGTTTAGATTTCTAAGTCACTGTAAATCTCATTGATGTGACCTATTTTTCTCCCATCTCGCTCTTGTATTTTTTATGAATGGATAATAAAAAATGCGGCAGGGTCATTTGTTTTAATTTCCTCCCGACACCCAGACTCCGCGTTCGGTGGCAGCTGTCCCTCCAGTGGCTGGGTCTACCTTCAGGCGGTGGGGCCCTGGGCCTGTTCACACCAGGCTCTGTCAGGAACAGAGTAGCTGAGACAGCAGCCCCTGCCCTCATAAGGCAGTTGGCCCCCTTCTGACGTGGGGCCACAGGTTCGATGCCTGCTGGATGGGCTAGGACTGGTTCCAGTGCGCCTGCGTGGCTCCACGCCGTAGCACCGGCTGGCTTGGAGCTGAGAGCTAGAAGCTTCCAACCCATCTGGAACTGCAGCCCTGCTCATCTTGTCAACCAGCGATGGAAACCAGTTCTTCCCAGGCCGATGTGGCCTCACAGTTGATGTGGAGGGGCGATGGGTCAGGGCCCCGAGGGATACCAACCTCCAATGCCAGCGAGACCAAAATCTGGCTCTTTACTCAAGTGGCCATGGGTGATGGGGTCTGTCCCTGTTTTCCAGCCTGAATTACGGCTCCCCACCTGATGGTTGTCCTTGCAGTCTGTTGTGGGCTTGTCGGCGCCATTCTCTCCGCCTGGAACCTCCCCTCCGCAGTTTGATTCCTTGGCGAAACCGGACCATTCTTCTTCCTGCCTCCCCGGGAGCCTCCCCTGACCCCTGAGCAGGCAGCATACCCCTTGTTTACCAAATACATTTTTCTTGCTTCGTGCTTGTTAGATGAATTTGTTGTATAAGCCTTATTACCTAAAGACAAGCCAAAGGAAGAAGGTAAAACCTAGACATAGTCCAGAGATCTGGGCGCTGGTCTTGGCATCTATCCTTCCTGATTCTGGTTCTGTGATCTGCTTTTCCCCACGTACCTATAGATTGTAAACAGTGTATCATAACGTCAGATATTTTCCTAAAGCTTCCACGAATTGGCCTTATCATGTTCCGTTGTCTGGCAGGGTTCAGGTAGGCATCGCACTCCCCTGTGGCCAGAGGGGACACAGCCATCCCAGCAGAACCCCCACCCCCCACGGGTCTTGAGAAGGGCAGGACCTTGCCTTTTCACCTGTGTTCTCCCAGGGGCTGGCGTTTGGCTGGAGGCTTCATGGGATGTGTTTGCTGGATGAACGAATGGTCCAGAATGCTGTTCTTTTTCCCATCATGGCCAGAGCTCACAAAGCCTGTACTTTTGGGCCTTTTCCCTTTCTCGCTCCAAGTATCCTCCCAACTTCTCCCAGAAAGAGCACTGTATCTCAGTCTGCTATTGTTGCACCTTTAAAAGTGAAGCCCAGAGGAGGGGTTGGGCTGGGAGTGGTTAGACAGAGAGCTGCCTACAGGTCAGGGGCAAGGTTGCCTTCTCCTAAGTGGCTTCCAGGCCCGGAGGATGGGAGGTTCAGGGGGGCCCAGGGGCTGCTGCTGGTTGTGGGTGGGAGGAACTCCGGTGGGGTGTGGAGGTCCCTGCCACCTCCCAGCTCTGGCAGCCACATTCGAAGGGCTCCAGGGTGGGCCTGATGCTGCCTTGGGTGCCTGGTGCCCACGCTCTCGTAACCTGGGAGCACAGCAGCCCTTGTACTCCCTCAGGCCCGCTGGAACCTAGGATCAAAAGCCTTAATTTGTTCATGCATGGATTAAACAAATGTTTATCACACACCTGTTCTGTGGCAGGCTCTGTGCTGGTCCCTGTCCTCAAAGACAAGCCCTACAGTTCAGGGCTAAGGGTATAGGCTGACTAGCTGTCCCCATTTCCCCCTAGACTGAGAGGTTTCCTGAGATATAGGATTTTCCGTGCTTAAATTGGGAAAGTCCTAGGCAAAGTGGGACAAACTGGTCACCCTAGTCAGACACAGGTGTAGATTCCCATCACTTAGGGGGGAGCCATCAGCGTCCTGCAGGTGGGACGGAAGGAGGGGAATGGGTGGGGCGGGTGGGTTGGGTGGGGTGGGGGATGGTCTCAAGGGGGCATGTCCTGTGACGGATCTGGCACGGGTAGGGGGGGCTTTATGCGGAGCTGTGCTGTCCCTGGAAATGGTTTCTACCAAAGATTCTTCCCCTCTCTCTCAGTTCCTCATGCCATTCCCCCGACCCAGTGGTCCCCCTCTTGGCAGGGCATCCCCAGGTGCTGGGGCCAAGCAGCCTTCTGGAAAGTGCATGCCTGGAGTCTGGGTTCAGTTGCCTCTACCAGTCTCCAAGACCAAAGTTTTCTCTTTGAAGAAGAGGGGTGCCCCAGGTCTGCTCCGAAGGGGAAACCTGTCCTTCCTCCTTTGGGACTGGGAGATTGTTATCAATTTGTTTTTTCAAGTCACATTACCTTGTGGGGTTCATTCTTGACAGCCTCATCTATGACGTGAGCTTGTTGTTCACCCACATCTCCCTTCATTCAACACTGATCAACTACTACGTGCCTTTGGGATGCACGGATCGCAGAGCTGGGCACTTAGGAACTGGCAGATAGAAAACTCCCGGCCCCGCACCTTGGGAGCTGTCTCCAAGCCGGCCAGTTCCAGAAGTAGCTTTCTCACCTACAGGTGCTGGTGGGAAGGACAGCATTAGGTCAGTAGAGCCTTATCCATCCCCTAGGGGGCCTCCCCAAGGACTGGCACCCAGAGTGGAGGCTCCCTTGCCTGGTACCTCTCTGGAGCCTTTGTCCCCAGAAGACTGGGGGGGGGGGGGGCTAGTCTTGGGGGAGAATGGAATCTTAGGCCCTTCACTTGGAAAAGCCATTTGTCTATGGAAATGCAGTTTGTTTTCGAAAGGAGGAGAAAGAAGAGGAAGGCCACCAGGGTGAGAATGTGTTTCCTACCGGCCAGCTCCAAAGTCAGTTTCTAACCTGGAGGCGAAGTCCTGAGAAAATGCAGGGCTGGGCTAGACATGTGGTTACCAGCCCCCATGAACCCCCCCTCCCCGATTCTAAATGCTCTCGTGCCCAGCAGAAATGATGATTATTTCTTAACGTGCTTTAAGAGAACAAATTAACCAAGGACAACCCCAAGCCTGCCATGTCATAGTACGGTAGTACAAAGAGAATTTTAAAAGAAGCAACCAGAATTTCTAGAGAAGAAATTCTTTGTGTGTTCCAGTGGCTGTGTCCTGGTTGAGGCAGGTCGCCCTGGTGCACATGGTTGGGGGCAGGGGGGTGGGGGGCGGCAGTTCTGGAAGGCAAAGGCAGAGCCACGGAGGAAGGAAACCAGCCCGTTGGAATGTACATGCCTGTGTGTTGGTGTGTGTGTTCCTATCAACACATGGACACATTTATCACATTACATCTGCTTTTACCTTTAAAATTTTATGAACACGGGCATATGGCGCGTTATCCTGCCCCAGTGTGTGTGTGTGTGTGTGTGTGTGTGTGTGTGTACACACGCAGGCAGGCCCGCTCCGCCCCCGCTCGCTCCTCCAGTGGCTTGAGGAGGTCTTCTGGAGAGAGGGCCTCGGAGCGCGTGGGACCGTGGGTGAGCCAACCTCCCCAGGGCCCCAGCCTGGCCCTTGGCCCACCAGGCCATGAATACATTTCCATCCATCTCCGGCCCCCATCACCTAGGCAGCTAATTCCTCTGAGCCCCTCTGCCTTATTAAAGTCACAGATCACTTTCGCGAGCTTAACGCTGTCAAGACCAGCGCGCCCCAGTTCCCAACCCTCCCCGCCATGCAGCCTCTCCTGGAGGGCCCCGGCGGGGGATGCGTTGGGGTGGTGGAGGTGAGGGTCCCTCCAGCCACCCCCTCCTTCCCCGCCTTCTCACTGTTCCCTACCACCCCCCGCCCCCAACGCCTGCCCGCCCCCCATCCCCCTCCTCGGTTCGGTCTGCCCGACGCCTTGCGGTGATCAGTGAGGTCGCCTCAAGATTCCTTCAGTAAAGCCCTTGGCAGGGAAACAAGGGCCATCACAGCTGCGCAGCGCAGACCCGCTTCCAAAGGCGAGGACCGGGCCGGCCCACTCGAAGCGGCGCGGCGGCGGAGGGGTGCGAGGCTGGCTGCGGGTTCGCAGAACGCTCCGCCTGTCCCCGGCTGCCTCGGCCTCCCCTGTTAGGAAATATGGATGGTACCGGTTCCAGCGTTGGGAGACTCGCTGGCAGCGCCGAGCGTCTCCAAAGGCCCGCCTTGTGCATGCACCTAAACACTTCACTGAGCAATCTGTCAACATGTCAGCAACACATGTTTTGTAAAAAGCTTCCAGTGGGAGTAATGACTCCCACCAGGACTTCCAAAATGCTTTGAATTCAGCAGATTTCTATTGCGGGCATCCCCTGGGGTGCCTTTTACAATGCCTACATTTCAGAAATTTGAGCCACAGACCCCTGGGGGTTTCCTTTCATAATGCCTCAAAATGTAGGGTTATATTGTTGGAAGTCCCCATGGGGTCTTTATTAATACCTGAATTCTGAGGAACTGGAAATTACACAGGGCACTGCAGGGGCCCAGATCCACACCAGGAAGAAGAGAAAAACTCTGTGGGGAGATTTTTTTTCTTCATGCAAGAGTGAAAGAGAAGAATTTGCTAAAGGACAAAATTGAGTGTGTTTGAGCTCCCTTCATTTAATCTGCCTTCTAGAACGCTACAGTAAAATCTGCAACGGGGAAGGGGGGAAATGACTTTTCTATTTTTAAATCTCACTTTGATATTTTAGGGGCCGGGGCATGGTCTCTTTAAACACCCGGTGTCGAGGGGGTATTGTTTAAAAATAAATTATTTTTCTTTTTTGGTAATTGAAAACACCTCTGCCGTGCCCCCCTCTCCCGGGGTCTCCCCTCTTCCTTAGAGCTGTTAAACTCCTGGGGCGCCCGCCGGCTCATTATCATTAACCGTTTGGGGTCGGTTTGAGATATTGGCCTGCTCACTGTCCTCCCCTCCCCTCCCCTCCCCTCCCTTCTGTGCATTAAAGATGAGAAAATCAACCTTGGAGAGGGTCCAAGCCCCCCCGTGCGAACTGGTTTCAAACCCTCTCTCCTAGTCGAGGCCATCAAAATAGGAAATAGCGAGGTTGCCGGCTACTTTTTTTTTTGCAAGTGTTTTGTTGCTGAAGTCTTGCAAAGACAGAAGGGATGTTCTCCTGTCCCTCAACACACACACACACACACACACACACACACGCACACGCACGCACACACGCACATGCACACACACCAGCTTCTACTTGTGCCTTGCTCGAGCTCTCTTGTCTGCACGTTCACCTTCGTACTGTTTTTTTAAAAGTTACAAGACTTCCACATGTTAAGCCTTAGGGTTAATTTAAGCTGCTTTTTTTCCTTTCTAAATCTGGCACTCACTGGCTTGCTGAAAAGAGGTCTCTCGTTCTCTCTTTCTATTACAGTCTCATTGACTGGGACAAGAAAATAACATTGAGCGAGCTAACTTGCAGCAGCCAAGGCCAAGAAATTCTAAGTTGCTGATAAGACCCTCCCTCCTCCCTCCGCGGTCCACCCCCCGCCACTTCCCTCTCCCTCCTCCCTCCTTTCTGCCAGAGTGACTGGATCACACAGGGGACTCGGGAACTCACATTTTCCCCCCTCGGTGAGACTCCCAGACGGTGCTCAACCATCTGTGGTCCCGTGGGTCCAGCAGAGGGGGCCCAAGGAGGGGGGTTTGCCCATCAGGAGCTGGTTGGGTCAGACACTCACAGAGATCCTCTGCACCCACCCTGAGCGGGCTGATTAATTAAGCAATTGCATCATTGATTCAAGGTTTGTGATTTGGTGCCAGGGCGCTGGCTGGCGCATTCCTGAGCTTCCCTCCCCTGGGCTGTGAGTTGTAGGATCCCTTTCTTTTTTTCCAGGCGGATTTTCCTCCTCCTGCCAATACTGGGCGCTTGGTGAGGAAAGGAATTGGGGCCCCTGTGTCTCAGCCACCCCCTCCCTGCCCTGACCCCCAGCCAGGAACCTCCGGTGGCTCCTGGGGTGTCTTGACGGGTGGGGCTGCGGGGCTCACAGCCCTGGGCAGACCCCAGGAGGGGATTTTTCTCCTCCCAGCAGGGCCCCATGGGCTTCAGCAGGGGCTCCAAGGCTGAGAGGGCAAGGAGCCCCGTGGCGCTGATTTGACATTTTTAGCTGAAGACCTTTGTTCAGACCAATTTCCAAGTAGCTTTGGGTTGGAGTGCATTCTGCTTTTTTCTTTTTCTTTCTTTCTTCCTCCTTCTTCTTCTTTTTTTAAATCCTGGGCGTATATTTCCTTTTCTCTTTCAAAGTGATGAAATAGAAATCTGACCCCGGGAATCCCATTCTCGCCATCTCTTTCCCCAAGCCACCCTCTCCCACCACCAGATCAAGAAGGTCTCTGGGTGTCAGACCATCCTCTCCTGCCTCCCCCCCTCCTACGCTCCCCCCCTCCCATGCTTCCCCCACCCCCACCCGCCCAGGTCTTTTGAGGGCTGCAGACTCCCATGGGAGGCCATCTCCCAGCCTGAGGCCTGGTTCCGGAGCTGCAGGGTGGGAGCCGCCATTTTCCTGTCCTCCTTCCTCCCGGAGACTTTGGCCTCCTTTTGGGGGAGGCAGTGAAGTCTGCCCAGATGCTTCCCTAGCCTCTGACCTCAGGGTTGAGAGGCGCGATGATGGGTGGGGGAGCAGTAGAGCAAGAAAATCCAACCTACTTCCAAGGACACGGACTTTTTCCAGGGGAGGCCCCAGCTATGTGGCAAGAACCTCTTCAGTTTTCACTGAATGGAGGTGGTTTTATAAGAGTCACCCCTCACCCTCCTGCTCCTTGGGGATTGGGAGTGGTGGGAACAAACCCACACCCCAACCATAAAAGCAACCCTAATCGAACAATAGAAATTCCTCCCCCTTGTGTGCCTCAAAGTAAACAGTGAAGACATTGCCTTTGGGAAAGAGGGGATTGCAAACTTCGGTTCCTTAGAAAAACCCATCCTGTTTGCCAAAATAGATGGCGAACCTCTTTTTCCAGTGCTAAAAATCCTCCTGGTTCCAGAGAGGAAGGCTTGGGGGGAGGTGGCGTCCTTGAGCCCCAAGCAGATGTCCAGGGAGGGGAGGCCAGAAAGCCTGCTCTGTGCAGTGATTTATTTTATTTTTTAGATCTATAGGCTTTGGCCACATTTATTTATTTATTTCCAAAGGGCTATTTTTGGCTTCTGCCCGGGCTCCTTTGTAGCAAAGCCCCCTTTTCTAGAATTTCCTCTCCTTTATTAGAGTTACAGCTCAGCTTTGTGCGGCCCTGGGGGAGCCGGCCAGCCGCTGGCAATTTCTCTCAGACACCCAATTACCCCCTGACGTCAGTGCCTCCTCGCCCTGCTCCCCTGGGTGCCTGCATTTTTTCCTTTGTAACACTAATAGCTGACTAGCTAAGTGCCTGTCGGTTCCTTGGCAGAGGAGTTGATTGTGTTTTCGGCTAGATACTAAATCCAAAAACTATGTAAAAATGTCAATAGGTGAGTGCACATTGATTTTGGTTAGTCACAGTGATATTTGAGCCCCTTTGGGGACTCTGTCTGGGGAAGTATTTTACAAGAAAGATAATATAACAGAAAATTACTGGAGCTCCGCGGGTCTCTGGTGGGTTTCTTAGGGGCCTGCTAAATTGCTGTAGAATCAACAAATGCTTTATTAATCTAAATTTGTGGTTTTGTTCTTTCTTCTCTTCAGAAGGTTGGAGTTTTAATGATGCCGGCGGCGGGGCTGGGCGGCGCGGCCCCGCACCTTGGCTGCCGGGCTGGGGTACCCTGGCTGGTAATGAACTCCCAGAGGATTCTGGGAGCAGGGCGGCTGCGTTCCCAGCCGGCTTCCTGGGGAATGTGGAGCAGGCGCCGGGCCCACCGCTTGCCAGGCCGAGGTCTGCGCGAGCAGATAAAGTGAGGGGCTGAGGGCCTGGAACAGCTGTGCGGGGCCAGGCTGACTGGGAGCGGCTGATAAGGGCCCAGAAGGAGCCCAGGCGGGCGGCGTGGCACCGCCAGAAATCTGACGGGGTATCAGGACTGGCAAAGAAAGTTAAACGCGGCCGGTTCCGGGGGATGGTTGGCGGACCTGCGGAGAAAGATAATGGTAATTGATGGAATCAAAGTCACAACACAGCCTTGTGTTTTCTTGGCAATTAATTCCCCCCCTCCCCAGCTCCTCACCCCCTGGCATTCTCAGGGCCCAGGATGCCCCGTGAGCAGCCTGTGCGCTCCGATAATCAGCATGCCCTCCTCGCTTTGGCGGGCGGGAGCTGGGAAGATGCGCCGGGCACAGACACAATTAGAGACTAGGTTTAAAAAAAAAAAAAAATTCAGTACAAACAAACAAGTCGGAAAAGAAAGCCCCACTGAAAAGTTAGGGATGTGTCACTCCGGGAGCTCATCTGATCTTGCTCTGGAAGGCGAGGAGGAAAATCGATGTCTTTGTAAGAGCGCGGGGCGCTGGGTCTCCTGGCTGGGCAGGACAATGTGAGTGGGGCCGGTCCCCGCACACGCGCGCGCGCGCACGTGCACACGCACACCACGCCTCCCGCATGGTGCTGCCGGGGAGACGCCGCCGATAATGGGCCCGCGGTTTATGCTTATGCCGTGGACAGATGTGCCTGCCTCTCCCGCGCGCGCGTGCGGGCCTGCCCCCCTCTACCTTTTGTCCCTTGAAAGGCAGCCCTTCTCAACAATAGGCCGACCAGGCTGTTTCCGCGGGCTCACGCTGCCCGCCCTCTCCCTAGGTAAGGCTTTCAGCCGGCCTTTTGTTGTGCACACGCTGGGGCACACCTGCTTGCAGACACGGGTGAACGCACAACTCTGGGGGCGCACACCCACTCTGCGGCCCGGCAGTGGCTTGCTGGCTCCTGAGCGGGTCCGGCTGGGCCCCGGGGAGCCCCGGTGTGGACTCCAGGATCTTAAGCAAATAAAACACTCCAAAAAATTTCCCTGGAGTCTTTTGAAATTAAAATTGGTGTGCAGTAAAACGGCGTTTCAGGCCCGAGTGGGAGGGGCAGGCCTTCCAGGCGATTCTATCTGGTGCTTGGCATACAAGCCAGGATCCTTCTTGGTTGGTTTTAGGGAGGGGAGTGGAGCCCTCCTGTTGGAAGGTGATGCTATCAGCTAGAGGGACTTTGGGTTCCCCTTTCCTGTTTCTGGGAGCCCATCTCTGGCTAGGTGACAGCAGCCGGGTGACAGAGCCAGTAGGACAGGACGGAGAGGCTTCTGATTTTATTTTGACCTTCTGTCAGATCCATCCCATTCTGCCTTGTGAGGGGCAGACATTAGCCTTCCATGGAAGCAGGGTCCTGAGTATGGTTGGAGAGAGAGAGAGAGAGAGATAGAGAGAGAGGTGTGGGCCGGCCCTCCCCAGCAGCCTCCTCCCCCAGGACTGGCCACATTCCTGCATCAGCCCTCACCAGCTCCCCCAGAGCTTTGTCTCCCCTGTAGGGTTGGAGGAAGGAGGTTTGGAAAGGAGGCCCCCTGGTGACTTCTGAGCCATCAAAGCCTGGGACAGCACGCCTCCAGGCCCCTCAGCTCCCCTCCTGAATGGGCTCTGCAGGCTGGCAGCTGTTTTGGGGCCTGGAGAGGAGGAAGGGGGCTCGTTCTTTGTCCCTGGAAGGAGGCCTCCCGGAGGCCCAGGCCTGCATGGCGGGCAGCCACGTTAACCTTCCACCCTGGGGGGAGGGGGCTTGCCTGAGGTCAGGCACATAATGAGGCCAGGTCCCTGGCCATCCCCGGCTTGGGCTCCTGCAACAAAGGCCCAGTCAGGCTGCACAATGAGGGGGAGGTGGCCGGGTGGGGGCGGGTAGGTGCCGCCACAGCCCGGCCTCTGCGGCCCAGGGTTTCCGTCCTGCCTACCCCATGCTGGGCACTTCAAAGGGGCAGAGGGGAGAGGCCAGCCCGCCCCAGTGGGCCTGGGCCTCCTGCTCCCAAAGCTGCCACCGGAGGTGGAAAAACACCTTGAGAACATGGTCATGGAGTCAGGTTTTTGGAATCTGGCACCACGGGGGGCCCTTGGTATGGGGTTTTTCTCTGGCAGCCTTGTTTCACTTTCTTTGTTTGGAGCCAGAGCTCAAGATGGCCCAGTTATTTAAATCAGAGCCTTTCAAATCATCAACAACAACAACAGCATCCACCTCCATGTAGGAGGACACGTACATGTCGCTGAGTCCGGAGTATGTCCTCACCTCTCCTGAGCGCCTTTTCTGTCTGCTTGATGAAGTGGGAGAGTGAGGTCTTAGGGCACCTCGTCCTTCAGATAGGAGGAAGGGAGCCAAAAACCCTTCCGGGGGCGCACAGCTTGCATCCTTCCTCATCCAGACCCCCACGTTCTCACAATAACACGGACAGCTGGGCAGTGGTCCCGTTTCACAGATGACGCCACGGGGATGAGCAAGGCTGTCCGAGAGAGCGTGCAGCTCAGTCACTTGCAAACTCTGTGACTGCTATGGATTTACCAAACATCCTTGTGCCTCAGTTTCCTCGTCTGTAAAATGGGGCTAATAACAGTACCAACCTTGTGGGAGTGCTGGGAGGATGCCTCGAAATAGTGTTTCAGGGTCTCAAGGTCAGTACAGTAAGCGCCCCATAAACAATGGCGGTTCTTCTTCTTCTTCTTTTTTAAGATATTATTTATTTATTTGACAGACAGAGATCACAAGTAGGCAGAGAAGCAGGCAGAGAGAGAGAGAGGAGGAAGCAGGCTCACCTCTGAGCAGAGAGCCCGATGCGGGGGCCAATCCCAGGACCCTGGGATCATGACTGGAGCCGAAGACGGAGGCTTTAACCCACGGAGCCACCCAGGCGCCCCAACAATGGAGGTTCTTGTTGAAGTCGGTGGGTCTGGAGTTGGGTCCAGGTCTTCTTGACTCTAGAACCAGTTCCCTTTTTGCTTCCAGACCGAACAAAAGAAAACTGTAAGATTGCCAAGGGATGACTGGTTCGAGGTGCTGGGTGCAGAGCTGGGGAAGAGGCCCAGAGAGGGGATAAGGACGTTCCGAGCCACAGGTGTCTTGGGTACTGGGAGGAGGCCCAAAGATGCCTCTGAGGGCCACACTGTCCTGTCTTAAGCATGTGTGGGGTGCACATAGGTATTGGGCATAATTTGCCAGCTTTTGTTTAACTGCAGACTCATTTCTTCACATGATATTGGACCATATATATATAGTTTTTAAGATTTTACTTATTTATTTGAGAGAGCATGAGCAGGGGGTTGGGGAGGGGTGGAGGGAAAGGGAGAAGCAGGTTCCCTGCTGCGCAGAGAGCCCAACTTGGGGCTCGATCCCAGGACCCCGAGATCATGACTTGAGCAGAAGGCAGCTGCTTAACCGACTGAGCCATCCAGGTGACCCCGGGCCATATTTTGTGTCTTGGAAATGCTCATGATTTCCAGAGGCCCTTTCAACAATCCCAAGAGGCTGTTGGGTAACCAAAAATGGGCTACCTGGTCCCCTTCACCCTTGCTGTGGCCTGGCGACAGGGGGTGGAGGGCTGCCCTGGAGAGAAGGCATCAGAGTCTTTCTGGAAGGAGGAGGGCCTCTAGGGTCTTGTGTGTGGAATGCCCTTTGTGGGGGCAGGAAGACACGGGCCCTTCAACCCTTGGGAGTCTGACGGGTGTAAGGCAATGGGAAGACAGGCACACTGAAGGAGGTCTCGGTGCTGGGCAGCCGTCTCTGCTTGTAGAGGAGCCAGGATTGGATGCTTATTACTACGTGGGCAAAAAAAGAGCTTTGTGAGGTAGCCGGAGGTACAAAACCACATTTCAAACTGGCTGGAGAATAAACCTTGAGGCATGGAGGAGTCCTTGGGAGTTCACCTCTCATGTTCTCTTGTCTCCGCTTTCCTCTTTGTTGGCTTCATTCTCAGCCAGGCTCTTCCTCCGAGGGGCTGGTTCCTCCTCCTCCCCTCCATGGCGCCCCACGCACATCCTCCTTGCTGAGCGAGAGCATCTCTTTTCTGATGATGAGTGAGAAAGCCTCAGGATTCCCTCTGGTTGGCCCACACTGGTCACGTGCCCAGCCCAAACTGGTGTGGTGGCTCGGGACGCCTGGCCTGGGCGGGGGAGGTGTCTGTATCACAGAGAGAGGAGTGTTGGCTCAAGGAAGACCAGGTTGCTCTTACAGAAGGTGGGAGTGGGTGGCGGACAGGCTGAAAAGGACGGGGTATCCCACCTCAGGCTTTGGGAAGCATCCTTTGAACTTTGTACACGAGTCACGTGGGCTCTGGAGCCCGACTGCCGGGGTTCTGCTTTGCACCTGCTGTGTGATGTGGGGCAAGCCTTAGCTTCCTGCCTCAGTGTTCTTATCTGTAAATGGAGCGAAGGATGGTCGGTATCACCTACTACATGGGTTTGTCGTGGGCACCCAAGAGACCCCCCCACCCCCACCCCGCTGTGGGAGGTGCTCCCAGCAATGCTGGGCGCATGAGAGGCACTTAAATAAATGTTAGCTGTTGCGGTCTTTCTTAATTCATTCACTTGCTAATGAACTCTTGCACCCAGACAAGAAGTGAGGAAGTCATGGTCTCTGCCCTTATGGACCATAATATCTTCCACAGAGACTGCCTAAAGGGAAAAAGTGTGGGAGTGTGCGAAAACTTCTGGAAGTGGCTTTTTACCCTGCATGTTGCTAGTGGGTGGGCATCTGCTGGCCTGTTGGGGCTTGTATATGCCACCGATTGAGCTTTGCCCGGCTCCCTTCTTTTGTCCCTTTCTAGAACCTTCTCCCAGTGTGGCTGCTCTCCTTAGCTTCCGTGCCTGCTGCCAGCAAGACAGACGAGCTGGCTTCAAGCCTTCTGCACTCTGGCTGCAGGAGGTGGAAGTCATGCTTGGGACCCCGCATTGGTCCTTGGTGGGGGCCACTGGGGCCAGTGGATCCTATTTCCTGGTTTCCCTGAAGCTTGCTTTCTTGTGAGGTCTTGGGCCTGACTCTGCTGTGGCCTTGCTGCGTTGTTTGGTGCAACTCTGTGCACCACTGGTGCAGGCCAGGCTTCTGAAGGAGGACAGGATGGAGAGGAAGAAAACCTACTCATTTTCTCCCTTCTGGCCCATGAGTGGGTGTACTCAAATGTGAAGGACTGTGCATCAGAAAGGGGAGAAAGCAGGTACCGCATCCTTTCATGCCCTCAAAGTCTGTCTTAGATATGTGCTTTGCGGATGATTTATTTTTACCCATCAAGAAACTGAGGCCCAGGGATGCCTGGGTGGCTCAGTTGGTTGGGCAGCTGCCTTCAGTTCAGGTCATGATCCCAACGTCCTGGGATCGAGTCCCACATTGGGCTTCTTGCTCAGCGGGGAGTCTGCTTCTCCCTCTGCCTCTGCCTGCCAATTCTGTCTGCCCGTGCTCGCTCACTCTCCCTCTCTCTCTCTCTGATAAATAAATAAAATCTTAAAAAAAAAAAAAAAAGAAAGAAAGAAAAGAAACTGAGGCCCAGATATGTTGAGGAACTTGCTCAAGGTTGCCCAGCCGGGACATGGCAGGGCCTGGTGACAAACCCATGGATCCCCAGTTCTTGGTCACTGAGTTGTACTGTCCCATAGAATGAAGTTTGCACAGACTCTGTCCCTTGCTTTCTACAAGTTAAAAATTTCAGAGACGAGAATTGCCAAGGGAGAAGAACCCTGTAGACGAGAGTGTATGGTTGTATATGCTCTTTATACGTATGTGATGACCCTGAGTATATCTTTGTGGGCTGTATTCACTCCTTTCTAAAGGACCCCTGCCTTTGTCTGGCCA
Source organism: Mustela nivalis (assembly GCF_964662115.1). Taxonomy (NCBI): domain Eukaryota; kingdom Metazoa; phylum Chordata; class Mammalia; order Carnivora; family Mustelidae; genus Mustela; species Mustela nivalis. Next base: position 32,783,330 of record NC_139037.1, read on the forward strand.
GATCCTTCCCTACTGAGGAACGGCCACTGCAGACCCCCTCGTGGTGACCAGAGGTCCAAAGTCAAGAGCCGTGGGCCTGCTTCTGAGAAGGAAGTAATCAATGACCCTGATCAGATGCCTGTGCCTCAGGCTGGAACCGATGGCTTTGGGGGAAGCTCGCCCCCTCCTGTCTCCACACACTCCCCAGGGTCTAGGTCTGGCCAGACAGGAATCAGCTCACAGGAATTCATTAAGTTTGCATGCAGACCTCCTGGCCCCTCTCTGGAGCCTCCGCCCCCTACCCTCGGGCTCCACCCCCCACTGTGCCACCTCCAGCCTGGGGGTGCTGCCCCAGGGCAGACCCCTGGGGCTGCTTGTCCACTGCCGCCCCTCCCCCCAAACTGGCTGTGTGTCTGCTGGGCCTTCTCTGGGCCTGGGCCTGGCCACACAATACAGTCTTGGGCAGTGGGGGGCGTGGGGAGCAGTGGAGGAGGAGACTCCCCCTGCATTTACCATTTTCCTCCTTGGAATGCTGGTGGCTGACATGTCCTGTCCTCTGAAAGGGAGGGAAAGGGGCACAGCCTCTCTGCCTCCTTGTTGGACAGTTTCCCTCTCCCTCCCGCTGTTGCCCTCCTCTGACCCCCGTTCTCCTTGGGAACGCTGCTTAGTGCTGCTGCCTATATGCTGTGCTTGAGTGGGGTTCAAATCCCAGGCCTGGCCTGGGATTCTTTTCGGGGCATGAATAACTCATTTACTTAACCTGTCAGTACTTCATTGGTGCCTCCTCTGGAATCTCTCTAGTCTGTACCTTGTTACCAAAGATATTTATTATTATTATTATTATTATTATCATTAAGGTGGAAGCTCTAGAGTGTCATTGGGAGGTGATGTCATACCATGGAAAGAAGAGATGACTTGGATCTTGACAATTCTGTGTTCAAATTCTCTCTCTGCCCCACGCCTGTGATCTTGAGCGGGTAGCCTCTTTGTGAGCCTTAGTTTACCCCTCTGTGAAATGGGGCTACTGGAGCCTCGCTTGCATGGTGATGGGGGATTCAGAGGGGTGAGTGTGAAGGGTCAGCACAGTGCCAGGCATATGGGGACTGCAGTCAGTGAGTGGTGGTTCTGTTTCCTTGCATGGAACAGGCCACCCCCAGAAGAGATCAGATTGGGGGGGGGCAGTAGGGCGTGAAGAGGGAGCCTCCACAGTGGATGGTCGGTGGAGAGCATGGAACAATCGGGCCACAGTACCTTGGTGGACCTGGGACTGGGGCCACCACCATGCTGTGACTGTCGAGTTATCTTGTGTCACAGAGCTGGGTCCCATCCTGAGACCTTGGGGTCCCGTGGGGTCCAGCGATGTGGCTACTGCGAGAGAGGACCCCCCTGATTTTTCTGTCTGGAGAAGGACGACCCTCCCACAGACCCCTGCTCCTCACAGACCCCTCTCCAGCCAGGCCACCTCCTGGCGACACCCAGCCTCTTGTTGCCCTCTGCGAAGCTGTGCTGGAGATCCCCATAGGGGCCCCCTGGTGGATATGCTTTTGAGGGAAGACTGGCCTCTTCCCGGGCATTCGAGAATGAGGAGAGGGGAGCTAGGTCTTGTCTTCATCTGATGGACACAAGACATTTCCCAACTCCTGATGGTCACAGGGGAGTGTTGTCCTAGGGAAGTGGACTCTGGGTCTTTCTGAAAACACTCTAAGAGAATTCTCTAGGAAAGCAGCATATCCTTGCCCAAATTCTTTATTACATCATACCATCTTGGGCCTGTGCCTTGAGCTGCCATGCACCAACAGGAATACATGCCCCTTATCCTGCATCCCAGCTCCCCAACTTTGTGCCCATGTGCACAGTCAGGATCTCTTGTGGTCCCTGCTCTGCTGGCCCTGGGAGCCCAGGAAAGCCCGTTCCTGTCCCAGCCCAGCCCAGGCTGCTGCAAAGCCTCCAGCCCCGGCCTCCTGGCTCCCAGGAGCTAGGGGATTACCCTGATGGCGCAGTAGGAAGGAAACCCTACCACCTCGAACTTGTCTTCTGCTCCCATGCACGCCACCTGGGAATCTGCAAGTTTTCCTTTTTCACTGAGTCCCTCCTTTATCGCGTGAATAGTGTAGTTACGCCCCTGGTTTGTAGATGTGTTTTTCAGGACGTCAGTGATTTATTTAAATCATTAGCCGTTTTAAATGTGCCACTGCTTTTTCACGTCGTCCTGTCATTTCTTCACTTATGACAGACACTTGGATTCGCCTAACTGGGGAAGGCCCAAGCCTCCCTCAGCCTCCGGAGAACCCCCCCGGGGCCACCAGTAAGGCCTCTTCTGAATGGGCTCCCGCGTGGCGCCCACCGTTGGCCTCCAGGGCCCAAGACTCGATGGACTTCCCTCCACTCTCGAGAAAGAGGGCGGGCTCCCATGTGCCTTTTCTGCTGAAATGATCTCCCTAGCTCCTCCCCTCGATACAAAAGGCCCAAGTCTGGGTCCAGAGTAAGTTATTTGTAATGCATTTTTAGAGTCCATATTGCAATATTAGCCATGACTGTCCGCTGTGTAGAAGAAGGGGGAGTCTGCGTTTGAAGTTTAATCCAGCTTCTACTTAAGCTCAGTCCCTGGGCAATCCTTTTTTCTGCCGCTGAGCTCAAACAGCCGGTCCTCAGGTTTGATCTGCTGCCCCACGGAGCCCTGCCCAATGTGAATTTGAAGTTTTTTTTTCCCCTTCTCAACCAGGGAGACTTGCAAAAAAAAAAAAAAAAAAAAAAAAAGTCACCGTGGTTCACGGTGCCGGCTCCCACGGTGGGTCCCTGGGTCCCCCCCCACCCCTGGAGCCCCTCCAGCCACCAGCCTTCCCATGGAGGGGGGAACTGTGTCCCTTCCCCAGGGTCTCCGAGGAGCCCCTTTGAGCCGTCTCCGCTGGTGGACAGCGAGCCCTGGGGAGTCCGGGAGTCCTGTCTGGCATGTGGGGGGCCGAGCAAAAGGAGGGAAAAAAGGGAGGGAAATGAAAGGCGCTAGTTTGTCGGGAACTGGTGCTGGCGGTGGAAACAGGAGCCGCAGCAGGACGGAACCTGGTGGCCTTCAAAACTTTTCTTCTCCCCTCTCGCCACACGACTCGGAGGAGGCAGGCAGTAATTAAAGGCCCCCCTGGCTCCTCATTTTCTGTGCCCGTGGCTTTGATCTGGCTCATGTCGGGCGGCTATCTTCATTGTTCGTGCCTTTCTTTCATTCTTGTTTGATGGCAGCGATGATGATCTTTGATTCCAGAGTCGGAGGTGGGCAGGAGAGTGTTACAGGTCTTACATAATGCATCTTTCACATCTTATTTTTAAACACGGGCATAATCAGGGCCGGACAGAGGCTGGGCTTGATTTTAACCCGTGTTCGGGGAGAGGCGGTCGCCGGCCCCGTGGCGCTGGCCTGGCGGTAGGTGGGGGCAGGCAGTCCTGGGCCACTGAATGGAAATTACTAGAGGAAGCCTTTTCCCCCTCCACCCCATTCTAAATATAACCTGGAGGGAGTTTTTCCTAATTGTTCCCTCCCCACCGAAGATGTGCTGAGAAGGAGCGGGACAGGGAAGGCTCAGCCCGTGGAGCCGGGCTCTTCTCGGCGGCGCAGTGGGAGGCCTGCACACTGTTTATTAGTGGATGTTAATAAACTCTAAGGGACAGGCCGCGGGAGGAGGTGTACGAGCCGGTCGCTCAGGTGGCTGGGAGGAAATGGAGACGCTGGGCAGACACGGGCGAGCTGGGCCGCTGTCACCGTCTGCACACCCTTCCCTGCCCCTCAGCTCCCACCTCCCGGCCGTAGGCCTTAGGGGGCACAGAGATGCACAGAGATGAGCACACGTGGTCCCAATGACAAGAGGCCTGCAGCCCAGGCCTGGCACGAGGATGCGCGTGGCTAAGGCGGGCCTGGCCAGCTCAGGTGGGGGTGGTGGCCGAGCGGGGCCAGGTGCTGGCGATGGCATGCCCGCTGAGGGTGCAGGTGGCTCTCCTCTCCTGACACCTGCTGTCCGGAGAGGGGGCCGGACCCAAGCTTCTACATTTCCAGGAGAAACTAGGAATTTGGTCTGTCGAGGGTTGAAATGAGCCAGAAATCTTTCTTGGTCACAGACAGTGAAGGCAAAGGCTGGGAGGTGGAACAGCCCCAGGGGGCGGGGGACAGTGTGTGACTGGGGCATGGGCTTCAGGAGCGTGGTGCAGCCAGGCGGCAAGGCAGGGAGGTCCTTGACCGCTATTCCATAACCTTTGCGTGGGGCGGACTGGGAAGGCCGGTGGCCTGAGGGTGGACAGTTTCAAGATGGGAGCCCTTCCCAGCAGGGAACATCACTGGGCTGGAAGGGTTCTGCCTGTGAGGTCTGAGACCCTATGTCTTTGCCACTGAGCATTTGGTGGTTGTGAGGGCGTGGACACGTACTGCTACCATGGGAACAGGCCCCTGTCAGAACTGCCTCGTTCTTTGGGTGGTGCTGATGGTGCATTTCTCTCAAGGGTCCGAGGCCGGCCTTCCTGCCCTCCACCCCCAGGCTCGAGTACCAGGATTTTCAGGCAATGATGTTTCTGTAGTGCCAGCCCTCAGACTGGGTACTGGGTATACAGTGACCAGCAAGGCAGGCCTGGTGCACGGGGGAGAAGGCCAACGGACAATGCACCTGTCATTAGAGGCGTGTGAGTGTCTGGAAGGAAGAGCTGAGGCATGAGACAGAAGCAAAGGCTTCTTGAAGAAGTGACATTGAAGTGAGATGAAATGACGCACAGAAGCAATGAGGATGGTGGTCCAGGAGGCTTCAAAGACCCCAGGGTGGGCCGGGTACGTGGAAGCTGGGGGACCGTCAGCAGGGGGTGCTGGGGAGCGGGATGAACAAGGGGGTGTACTGTGGAGAGGGGTGGGGACTGACCCCTGCAAGGCCCTGTGGGTAGGGGTGCTGGGGTGCGAGGAAGATGGGTGTGAGCCACCTGGGGAAGCCGAGATGGTGATGCAGGTGGTGGAGGTGGAGAACCAAGGGCGTATTTAAGGGTTTTCCAGACAACGAAATTGACAGGACTTGGGGATGAGTTAGAAGCTGGGGGCAAGGCAGGGTGGGGTGCTAGGGGGGCTGCTGGGGTTCAGGCTTGGGCAGCTGGTGAGTGAGAGTTCTTTCCTGAAGTGCGGAGGCTGGGGCGAGAGGCAGGGTTGTGTGCAAAGTCCTTCTCCTGTTCTGGCAGCCTGCAGGCTGGTCCTGGGGAGGACGGTGGGGTGTAATGCAAGGAACCAGAGATCCCACAGCCCAAGGGCTGCCCCACACGATCCCACGGCGCCTGCGGCCAGGGACTGCCCTTGCTCTGTCCCCACCTGAGCCCAGTGTGTGTCGAAGAGCTTGCTCTAGGAGGCCACGGAGCAGCTCCAACATGTTGGGACCAGGTGCTGCTCGAGCCTTGAAGGTTTTGCCCTGGGCTGCTTCCTTCACCCCACCATGGCTGGGGCCGGGGCTTGTGTCCCTGGCTGGGCTGCCTGATGCTCAGATGGAGGAAGCCCGGCCAGTGTCCTTGTTCCCTTGTAAATGCTCTCGGCTGACGAGGCCGGGGCTCTGAGGCTGGGGGGAGCTGGTAGCTGGGTTGATGGGGCCTTTCTGGGCTGATGCGGGAGGAATGTCTATTTCCACAGGCCGTCTGAACTGCACATAAAGTCTGCTTTGCCTGGTGTGTGGCAGACCTGCTGGCTTGGCCTCTCCCCTTCATTTAGGACCCTTCATTGAGGATCCACCACCTTCAGCAGCTCCCTCTTGTAATTGGGTTGGGGTGGAGGTGGGTCTGGCTTAGGAGGGGCTAGGAGTGGCTCCTGTTGGGAGGGGCTTCTAGGGAGTGGGGTCTTCTGGGAAGACGGGGCTCCCCAGTGGTCTCCATAGTCTTTATGAGCTGAATTTCTGCTGTCGCTTCAAGGCAGCTCCCCTGGATTTGCTGCTTGGGAGTCCAGGAGTCTGATGTCAAGGGACCAATCATCTCCTGACCAGCACCTCAAGAGGCCCAGCTTCTATTTTCATCCTCATCCCCAAAGCAGACTTTCCAAGACAGGCACAGCCAGGTCTGGGCAGGCAATGGGAGGCCAACGTACCACATACATGGATGATTTTCTTGCTCGCAGCCTGGGGTCTTTTCATCTCTGCTCTATTTCTCTCACCAACCAACCTTTGGGCTGAGGAATGGCATGAACTTCCTCATGATAATTGGTCCCCCCCAGAGCAACTGCAGGATCTAAATATCCCTGATATATCTGACCATATTTTTATAGTTTTATAACCTAAGAATTCAATAGGTGAAGTAAAGACAACAGTTGAATTTGAGGAAAAAAAATTTCTCATTCTCCAAACACCCTATTTTCTGATTTATATCCTTTCTCTTGGTCCTCACATGGGTGGGTTTACAGGCTTACAACCGGAGGATACCTGGTATACTCTGCTCTTTTGCCCAGTGAGGTCATGGTCTGACCTGCCCTTAGAGTCCCTGCTCCTAGAGCTGCTCTTAACCTTGGGAAGATCCAGCCTGAGATGTGGCTAAAGTGATCGGCATTACTCCTGGCACATGGGGATTTCCCAGGAGGCTTTTCTTTCTCTGAGTTTCCTTCCATCCCTGGGGCGCTTGACGGCGTTGTTCTCAATGTGTCTTGTGGCCCAGAGGAAGGGGGCTCTGAATTTGGGGTGGGGAGAACTGAGTCCCAGTGCTGTGTGGCCCCTGGTTGGCTGTGCGTGACCTTGGCCCTTTCTTTCCTGGGTGTCCGTTTCCCCGTCTAAGGATGGGGGTGGATCTCATCCACCTTTGACATTCTAAGATCTGGGATCTGAGAGAAGGAATCTACTTACAGCAGGTGTGAGTGTTAAGTAACAAGAATAGACTTATATGAAGTTCCCCTTTGTAGCCTTTACCCGAGTGGTGACTTTACACGTATTTGGTATATTTCTGATCATGGTCTGTGTCCTGCATGATATGGTCAGGTCCATGAGGGGCGACCTCGGCGGTTGCCACCACCACTGCTGTCTCCGCCGCATGCCCCAGGGACTGCTTGCGGGAGAGCTCAGTAAGCATTGTTGAGGGAAAGGTCAGGTAGCTCTGCTAGTGGTTGGCTCCAGGCTCCCGCTGCTTTAGTCAGCAGATCGTTATTTGGTGAGGAATTGGTGGGTTCGGTTCCTCAGTCCTCTGTGGGCTGGAGAGGGTTCCCTCTTTTTTCTTTGTATTTATTTATTTGAGAGAGAGAGCGGTGGGCAGAGGGTTACAGAGTCTTAAGCAGGCTCTGAGCTGAGCGTGAAGCCCCCATGGCGGGGGGGCTCCATCCCACGACCCTGAGATCACAACCAGAGGCGAAACCAAGAGTTGGATTCTTAAGACCCTGAGACACCCAGGTGCCCTGAGGGGTCCCTTCCTTATTAGGGTCAGAAGCAGGGGATAAGCTGCTGGACACCCCCTCCACCCTGAGTCCCTCTCCTGACACAGGGACCTCTGGGTGGAAGGGGGTGCTCCGAGTGGGGAGGGGGGCCGAGGGTGGGAGGTCTCCTAGGCGGCCATTCTGTCGAAGTCCTGACACACTCGGCGACACCACACAGGGCGCACCTGCAAGAGCTGTTGAGTGCTGACAACAGGTAACACCCTGTTTCATCATGACAGCCTTTGTGGTGGGTACGGTGACCACCATTCCCATTTTACAGATGAGGAAACTGAGGCTTAGGGAAGGTATAATTTCCCCACGGTCCCACAGCCAGAAAGCGACAGAGGTGTGTTCGCCGGCAGCCCGCCTTCAGAGTTCACAGTCTCCATGACGGACCTCCACGACTCTGTCAGCTTAGTGCCCCCACCCGCCGGCTCTCCTTGCTCCTCCTAGCTCTCAGGCCTTCCTGCCAGGCTCAGCGGCATCCCGTCTGTCAGTGGTTCTGTTCTGGCCAGACGCAGTGCCCCCTCTTGGGACCCCAGGCGGGGGAGTTGCTACAGAGAGAGGTGAAGGGAATTCCCAGGTCTCCCTGTGGCTCCAGATCCTGGCTTTGCCTGCCTGGCCCGGGAGGGTCTGGAAGCCCTAGGCTCTTCCCTGTGGCTGGGACTTGTGTGCCCAGGAGGAGGCTCTGGTTTGCCCTCCTCTCCCTGCTCAGGTGGGATGGGGATTCGCTTGGTCAGTCCCAGCAAACGGACAGGCTCCTTTCTCATCTCTGAGTGAGGGTCCTGAGGAGAGGGGCAGGGCAGAGAGATTGAGAGAGAGAGAGAGAGGGAGAGGGTGGGTTGTGGAGTGGAGGGAGGGAGCAGGCAGAGAGGTGGACAGACAGCCTGAGTGTGAGGAGAAAAGGGAATGGGATGAAGAGACAAGGGACAAGGGCTGGGGGGCGGGGGGCGCAGAGCCAGGATGGAAATTAGTGGAAGGGAAACAGGAGCAGGAACAGAGGGGAGGGTCGGGGGGAGGCAGACTGGAAAGGAGGAGATGGAGGGGTGCACAGGGACTGTGTCAGGTACAGAAGGAATCGCCATGTTGGAAGCTGATCCCGCTTGGGTGGAGGCCCAGGCCTCCTGGAACCCAGGAGCCAGCACTTGGAGGCGGCCGCAGAGGCTGTAGGGCTGGGCATGCCGAGGGCTCCTCTCACGGGCAGACGGGCCCGGAGCCATCCCTTTGAAGTCTCCAACATTTGTGGCAAAATGATTTGGTCTGAGGTCTCTGGTCTGAGGTCTTATTAGCCTCTGCTTTTCTGTATATACCCTGCCACTTAGTCTCCCCGTTCAGACTTCCGCGCTAAGGTTTGTGCATCGGCCCTGCTTGCTTTATGATGTGAACTTGAATGTTCATACACATGAGTTTTTTCTCCCTTTTCCCCACCCCCAGAAGTGCTTGATTACCAAGGCTCTGCTGCCCAGGGGGACGAAAGCTGCCAAAAGAGAGCCCGTGTTTCATTTTCCACTTAAACTTGGAAGCGGTTTAGTCTGGATGCTGGTGGATTTCATTTTCCACAACCTGGCACGGCCACCCCTACTGCTCAGGACAAAGGAAGCCTTTGGTGCTCGGCCATTAACCCCAAACCCACCCTTGGTTTCTCACCTCCCTTCCTACTGAGACCCCTACCAAGTTCCCCGTGGGGTTGTCCCAGTTCTGGGGTTTGATGGAGCAGAGGGACATGCGGTGGGACGTGAACATTCCTTAGAGAATTCTCCCTCCCCGTCCCTTCCCACTGGCCTTGATCAACACAGGTGCTTGTCTGGCTTAAAGGCTTTTACAAGTGGCAGATGGCTCAAGACCTGTTTACTGATAGCTCTTGACCTATATACTGATGGCTTCTGACCTGTGTACTGATGGTTCCTGACCTGAATACTGCTGGGAAGACTAAGACCCAGGGGGAGAGACCCAGTGGGCTCTGAAGCATTTGGGGCTTGTGCTCTTGAGCCAGTGTTTTATCATGATTCACATGATGCTTTTTTCATTCATTCCTTCGTTCATTCAATAAATACTTGACATTGGTCCCCAAACTGTGTGTCCAGGCACCACAGGGGGTGCCACAGCTAACCCCTAGGAGCTCTGATATATTTGAAAATTTCAAGGGGGAACATAGTAATACTCAACATCTGCTGGACATGAGGTGAACTGCTAACCCAGGACTGTCCACCATTTCAACATCAGATTGCTCTATATTCTTTTTAATGACGTCATATCTTTGCAAAACTGGTCTTTCAGTGGTTGCTATGGATAGAAAGCAAGTAATACACGAAAATCAATATGGGAAAAGAAATGAAACTGGTGGATCCAGTCCAGTTCCAATGTTGGAGATGTCTCCTGTTGCCCAAGGGAAAGATAACTTCAGGCCTGTGGGGTCGATTAGGGTCTTTACCTTGCTGCAGTGGGAAGGCCTCAAAGAGATTTCAAGCAGGCCAGTGATGTGAGTAGTCCTGTGCTCTGCAAAGAGCCCTCCAGCTACTGTGTCTGGATTAGACTAGACATAGGGAAACATGTTAGGAGACCACAGTAGTGGTCCAAATCAACCAACCAACCAACCAACCAACCAACCATCCAGCCAACCAACCAGCTAGCCAATCAGCCAGTCAGACAACCAGCCAGCTAGCCAACCAACCAGCCAGTCAACCAACCGGCTAATCAGCCAGTCAGCCAACCAACGTAAAGTTAGACAACCAACCAGTCAGTTGGCCAACCAACCAACCAACCAACCTGCCCACCTGCCAGCCAGCTAGCCAGCCAGTCAACCAGCCAACCAGCCAGCTAATCAACCAACCCACCACCAGCCAGCCAGCCAGCCAGCCCATCAACCAACCAAACAACCACAGTGGCTTGAACTCAGGTGATGGCAGTGAGAAAGGGGAGTCTGTTGGACAGACTTGAGATCTGGCTGTAGGCAGGGTGGAGAGGACTTGATGATTAACTGAATACAGGTGTGAAAGGGAGGGCAGGTGTCTGGCATGAGCACAGGGTGCCCTAGAAAGGAGAGTGGGAGTGCAGAGCTCGCACACAATGGATGGCCAATAAGTACCTTGCCCTGCTTTATTTTTCCCATTTACTTCCCATTACCTGACACCGTATATAATCATTTGATTAATTGATTTAATTAATTGGTTACTATCCAGCCCCCTCACCAGACTGTCAATTCCATGAAGATAGGGAACTTTGCCTTATTCCCTGCTGTGTCCCTGTCACACAGACCATGCCTCCTATAGAGTTCAGAGCCTCCCAACCTTCTTGGTTTATGATGCCTTAGTTGGTGGATTTTTTTTTCTTGGCACCTTCCAAGCCAAAAGAAATACCTAGCGGTTACCTTCGTGAACGTGGTCAGACCCAAGAACTGAAGGAGGATGTCCCAACAACTTAGTTGCTGTTTGAAAAATAAAACTCATAAATTTGAAGAAAAAACATACTTTCATTTCATTCTCAAATAACCACAATTACTAGCGCAAGGTGTTAAAATGCTGCTTCTGAGTCAGCAGGTGCAGGGGCGCCTGAAATTCTGCATTTCTCTCAAACTCGTAGCCAGTCCCGAGCCGCTCGTGCAAAGCTGCCTTTTGAGCAGGTGACGGAGACAGCTCCCAGGATGCTGACTCCACATCTTTCCAGATACCCCTTCCCCCATGTGGCGGCGCTCTCTGCAGAGAGCTTTGCCAGCCCCCCCTCCCCTGGCATGAGGCAGAGGTCAGTTGTCTGCACGCTGGGGCTTGAGGGCCCCAGCTCAGCTGCCCCCGTCTCCATGAATGGAAATCCTTGCCATGGTTTATCTGGGGGCTCATCGAGAATAAGATAGTTTCTGGTTCCTACCAGCAAGATGGTCTTGGTGGCCCTGGTGTATGCTGGGGATGCTTGCTGGGACGGGATGGCCAGCTGTTTCATCTTGGCTGCTTTATCATCTAAAGTCACCTGTCTTGTGATGACTATATGTATCCCGCTTAGGCCGAGAACTCCAGGAGGTCCCGTGGGCCACCAGATCCTCTGTGCTTTCCTTCTGGGCGCTGGATCCCATCAAAGTGATTGCTTTCCCTCTCCTGGCTACGATGCCCAGTGCCCTTTCCTGCCAGCTACCGGTTGTTCCAGATGTCCAGGTCTGGGAAGGGGAGTTTTCTGGTCACATGCGCTGGGACACATCAAAGGCGTACATGCACCTGCGCGCGCGCGTGTGTGTGTGTGTGTGTGTGTCCCAGTTTGTGCCTAGACCAGATCCACAGCATAAGTGGAAGGAAAGGCAGGAGGGCGACCCCATTCCCAGCCCACCGGCACTTCCTGTACCCTGGGGAATTTGTGCCCATTCAGTGAGGCTATGACATCGGGCTTGGGGTCAGAGCTGTGCTCTTCCCGTTTGCTGACGTCATCAATCATCAATTGATTCGTTTGTCAATTCATTGATTTCCCCTGTGCTGCAAGTGTTTATCTACTAATCGAGGCTGATGTTCTGAGCTGGAGGACCACAGTCACTGGCGAAGATTACCTGGGGGAGGGCGTGGTGTGGTGTGCATGTGCACATGCACGTGTGTTTGCGCGGGATGCTCGTGTACGTGTGTACGAATACGTGTGCACACGCAGGTGCAGCGTGTGGGTGCCGTAGGACTGTCCAAGCAGGGCCTAGAGGTGCCGGTGACCACGGCTCGGGAAACCTTGCTTGCCGGTGTGGATCCCAGGCTGGAGAAGAGGAGCTGCTGTTGGTAGAGCAGATTTTGTATTTGGCTTCATGTGCGTGTGAGCACTTGGGTGTGTTTTAATTAACTAGAACATTTGCCTGGAAATGAGCAGCAGCGGCAGCAGGCTCAAAGGCAGCTGGAGTGGGGCGGGGCGGGGGCTGTCTCGGTGGCGGAGGCCGTGGCAGCCAGGCTTCTGAGTTTCCACAAGCTCGGTCCTGGCGGACAGAACCGTGGACTGGTGGGGTGGCAGGCCCAGCAGGGAGGGCCTCCTATGAGCGGCTGAATGTTCTAGAATTCCCAAGACTCCTCCCCACCTGGTCGAAGGTTGCCAAGGCAATGGTTCCAGCCTGTGGGTGGGGGCAGGCAATTCCTGACATACATCTGGGCAGGCTTTGGGCCCCTGAGCCAGGCAGGCTTGACTGACCGACCTCTATCTCATCTCAGCGCTTGGCACATCGTGGGGCCTCCGTATGTGTTGGTTGCATGGATAAACCAACAGATGGAGGAAAGCAAGGCTCAGAGAGATTAAGGGACGTCTCTAGGGTCACACAGCATGTTAGTCGATCATTTGGAAGGTCTGATTTTGTCTCTGGTACCCTCTCTACCGCCCTGTAATGCTGGCGTGAGGAAATGCATGGGTCATTTCAGGGGCGGAAGAATACACACGCCACAGGGGCTGTGCGTCCCCTACTGCTTCCGACAGTCCTTCCGGTTGTCTACCCACCACTCTGTCCATCTGGGTTGGGGGTAGGTCTCCCCGGGGTTTCTTGGGGGAGGAGAGAGAGGTGCAGAGAGAGTAGTGATGGCAGGAGGGGAAGGGCTGGGGCTGCCCCTTCTCAAGACACCTCGGCCACTGGGAGCTCGCAGGCTGGAGTTATTGAAGGAAACCTCTGGGATGCTGGACTTCCCCTCCAGAGTGCCCCTGCTGTGCATCCAGTCTGTTCCAGAGCCCCGTTCTCCGTACTAAAACAGTGGACAACGCACTGTCTGCGTATCAGCTGCGACTTGTCATATACGTGTGGCCAGAATCACGGACTCTTGTTGGAGACGGAGGCCAGGCTGCCGGTCACCCAAGAGCACTCTGTGTACCGTGTGCACTCACACCGAAAGTCCCTTGGCGCGCCGTGACGCTTGCAGTGGGAGAGGCCAATGGAGCATAAACTGGTGTGAGGAAAAGCAAATTTCTGTTGCCATCTCGTACTCCTCCTGGGCACAACTTTAATAGCTAGTCTTTCTGCTGAACGCGCTGCCGAATTCGCAACCCCCAGCGTACCCGCTGGAACTCCCGTTATATCTACATTTACCTATTATCGACCGATGGGAATAATTTCCATTCTTGTGTTAGCTGCCTTTCTTGGCCTTTGCTCTTGCTCTTTCCCTCTGCCCTGAACGTCCTCTCCAACCTCCCCTTGACCTTTTTTTTTTTTCCACCATAAATGAAGACCTAGCACAAGATGTCTCTGCCTTTTAGTGTCCCGTGTAGGCCAGCTAGAACTGAGTATCCCGGGCCTGATGGGAACCTTTTTTTTGTCTGCTTTGGTTTGTGCGTCTTTCTCAGCCTCTTCCAGATTATAAGGAGGGAGGGTCCCTGGCTTCTCCTTCTTGGTCACACACAGCTCTTAGAACTTCGTGCATCCTCAGCGCTGTTGGTTGGACGACTGGATTTGGGAATTGGCGGCCACGGCAGGAAGCAAGAGTGTGAGCCTGTGTGTGTGCACAGGCATGTGCTATGCACACACATGTGTGCCCACGTTTTGGTCCATAATTAGAAATCAGAGCAGTGACAGAATGGGCCAGCCCCGCAGCTGGAGGTTTTTCTTAACACCGGAGTTCTCCTTAATAAGCCGTCTTGGGGGGCACCTGGGTGGCTCAGTGGGTTAAGCCGCTGCCTTCGGCTCAGGTCATGATCTCAGGGTCCTGGGATCAAGTCCCGCGTCGGGCTCTCTGTTCAGCAGGAGCCTGCTTCCCTTCCTCTCTCTCTCTGCCTGCCTCTCTGCCTACTTGTGATCTCTCTCTCTCTGTCAAATAAACAAATAAATAAATCTTAAAAAAAAAAAAAAAAAATAAGCCGTCTTGGTCCAGGGTGGCGTCTGTTGAGGGTGGACACTGCCGTTCACACCGATGGGAGTGTCTTAACGTCTACGAAATGATCGTGTCATTGGGTAAGGGGGCACCAGGATTTTGCCTATGCTGCAGTCTTTCTTGGCATTAAAGAAAACCTGCCAAGGAAGAGATGCCTGAGATGACCAGGAGGACACCTGGGGAGCTGTGGGTTTCCCCCATCTTTTGGACAAGATGGGGGTCCCCATCCCTCTGGGAGTCTTGGCCTCTGTTACGTGAGATTGCCCGCGCCTGTTCGCCAGGGCTGGGGATGCGGTAAGCACGCGTGTCCTGGGTAACATGATCCGTGTAAATGGTGGCAGGTGGGGAGTCATTATCCGGGCACCTGGGCAGAGCCCGGAGCCTCACCTGCTGGTGGAGCTCCAGGGCTGGCTTCTGGGCTCCACAAAGGGCGCCACCTGGGGCCCAGGGCCTCCGGGAAGGGTGCCTCCTGGCGGTTGACCTGAAAACCACATACATGGTGGGGCGGGCTGTGGACACTGGGGGACATGCACGGATGCCTGAGTGTTTCTAAAGGAAGCTTTTATTTTATTTATTTTATTATAATAAAGATTTTATTTATTTATTTGACAGAGAGAGAGAGAGGGATCACAAGTAGGCAGAGAGACAGGCAGAGAGAGAGAGAGAGAGAGAAGGAAACAGGCTCCCTGCTGAGCAGAGAGCCCCATGTGGGACTGGATCCCAGGACCCTGAGATTATGATCTGAGCCGAAGGCAGCGGCTTTAACTCACTGAGCCACCCAGGTGCCCTTCAGGAAGCTTTTAAAGTGCTGTTCAGGGTTTGGGCCAACTACAGGACACCCTGGGGTGGAGCCCGCAGTCCCTGAGGCCAGACGGCCACGGGGCCCCCCACAGACATGCTATGTGTCCACCGAGAACTTCTTAACTGCCTTGTGCCTGCGTTTCCTCTTCCGGAAAGCAGGAGAGGCATCTCTACCTCCCCACTAGGGTCATGGGGAAGGTTAAGTTGACAGTGTAGGAACTCAGTGTATGGACTCAGGTGTTACACGTGTGCGCTGCACCCCACTCCCTGCTGTGCCCTTTCTCCCAGGTAGGCAGGCAGGGTGCTCCAAGCAAGTTGATCTGTGTGGGACATGCAGGAAGGGCCAATGCCAGGCCCAACCTTGGGGTATTGGCCGTGGGATTTGATACCCACGGTTTGTCTCTGTTCCAGAGGTGGCTGCTGCCCGGTCTGTTGCTTCCTGCAAGGGCAGGGCCCCATGTGGCCCTTCTGCCTCTCTAGGGGCTAGTCATGCTTGTGCTGGAGGGACACCATTTCTCTGGCTCCCCCGGAGTGGCCGGACACAGCTAGTGAGGCATGCATGGTCTTCCTGGTCCTGGGAATCCTGTTGGCTCCAACACCATCTTCCAGAGGGCTTGTGGGGTGTGGGATTGCTTCTGCCTGCAAAGGAGGGCAGATAGGAAAACTGGAGGTGAGCCTCTCTTTGTTTATGTATTACTGGTGGACCCTTCCAGCCCCCAGTAAGACAGCCCTTTTGCAATGCTTGCCTCCCAGTGTTTCTGGCTGATTCCCTAAGGGAACCGGACACTCCCATCTGAGCAGCAGCTCTGTCCTTGTCCTCCAGGGGTAATTGCATTTATGCCACCCCAACTTTTTAAAGAGTCCTTCTCCCTCTTCCCAAAATAAGAAAAAAGAGGCTTTAAATGTCTTGCCTTAAGCCAATGTTTCAGCTGGCTCTCCTTTATCTTTTCTGTTTGGGTTGTAAAACTCCGCAATTAAGAAAATCCCCGCCTCAGAGTAATTGTAGCGCACGCTGGCTCACAAGGAAGCATCGTGCCGTGCCCCTCGGTTTCCCAGCTTTTGGGGCCGAGGGAGCTGGGGAGCCCTGGGAGAAAGTGGGTCTCAGACAGAGGAGCCACTTTGCTGGGGATGGCATGGGACGATGTGAGGCAGGGCGGGACTTCAGGGCCCGACTCTGTGTCCCTGGGCCTCCCGCAGGCCTCGGATGGAGCGTCTCGGCGGGCGGTCAGGCTGGTAGGCACAGGCCCCCCCATGGCCGTGAAGTGGGCAGATCCCGTCTGCTCCCATCGTGGGGGAGGCGTCCAGCTCCAGAGTGAGCCTCTTCTCTTCTCTAGCGGCCACTGCCTGGATTTAGGCGAGAGGGTGGGTTGTGCGTGCCCTTGGTGCCTCCGCCCCTCCCCAGAGCCTGCCTGTGGCCACGACGCTTGGCACGGACAGAGCGTTTCCCAGGCATGTTCTCCTCTGACCCTCGCTGCAGCCTTGCAAGGGCATCAGAGCCCCATGAGTGGAAACTGAGGCTCAGAGCAGGAGGGAGCTGGCTAGGACCACATGGCCTAGGAGCAAAGCAGTAGGACCAGCCTGTGGGGTGACCTGGTGACATGGCCAGTGTGGGGATGGCCATGCCACCAGCTATTAAACAAAGAACGCTTGTGGTTCTTTTCTGAATCCTAGTAAGAGTAAAGTTTGGGGCTGAGAGGCTCCCAGGTCCGGCTCCTGCCTTCTGGGCCCAGACACTGGCAGGAAGGGTCTGTACCCTCCTGGATCTCCCCAGCCAGGCCACGTGCTCCGAGCTGTCTGCTGGGCTTGGTTTATCGACAGCAGAGGGGAGCATGGGTCTGCAGGGAGTCTGTTGGGGCATCCGCCCTGAGTATGAAAGAAGGAGGTGTTCTGCCCATTGGGTGTGATGGCCCGGGCCTCTGGGGAAGCCTGTGTGTGTGAGGGGGCAGATTTGACACCATTCTTTACTCTTCTGCTTCCTTTCCTGTGCTTAATGAGGGCTACCATTTTGGGGGCCGAGACCGGTGCTGAGCTGAAACCCTTCCTAGACATCACCCCCTTCAATCCTCACGTCCTGGAGGGAGGCATCCATTGTTACCGTCTTCATGTTACAGGCGAGGTTTGTGGCTCAGAGAGGAGAGGCTAATTTCCTGCAGTCACACAGCATGTATGGAGGAGAGTCAAGACTCAATCCAAGTCCATGTACTTCACTTCCACTGCCTACGCTTCTTTCCTCCTGGGTGGCCCGGTGCTTGTTGGGGGCAGGGCTGGGGGTGCCTACAGGATGTGGGACGGGCAGGCACTGGTGAGTTAGCAAGGAACCTGTTTCCCCAACCTCCCTGCCCCTCCTGAAGCTACCTCAGGTGGCTCTGAGTCTCCTGCTGCCCATCTACATCTTGGCTGGCCTGCCAACCAGAGAGGTTCCAGAACTGCACGCTCAGTTCCCGCTGAGAACTGGCCATTTGTGGCCATTTGCACGACCTACCCCCCCACTTGTGGGCCTCAGTTTCCAAGTCTGTGAAATGGGAAAGGGTCCTTGCCTACGGCCTCCCCAGCATTGGGGTGTGGGGTATTGAGGCCTTAAAGAGCTACTGTGAGGGAAAGGGCTGCCTTCCTGGATCTGGTGGTGCGGTCTGTGGCCTCTGGACTCCCAGGAGCCTGAGGCAGCCGCAGCCCCCTTGTGCACTGGGAGTGCTCCATAAGTGGGATTTTGTCCTATTCCATGCTACCCCCCCGCCCCCAGCGACACCAGCCCAGGCTCCTCAGCCCTTTGAGCCTCTGATCCCACGTCTGGGGCTTCCGGATAACCATTGCACTTGCCCAGGGTGTCGCCATGAAAACCAGGTACAGTAGGCATTCGGGGAAAATGTTGTCAGACGGGATCGGAAGCCTTCTGGATGTGGTCAGTTACTCCTTACATCCTGTTTAATTTCCTTGATTTAATTTTTCTAGTTCCCTATCTTCACGCTAGGGATCCAGGTGTGTGAGAGATCGAAAGCTACACAACGATAAGTGGTCGTCTGGTTGTCCCCGACCCTCTGTGTGAGCATCCTCTGGGACCTCCGTGCCCAGGCGGCCAAACGGAAACAGCACAAACCTTCATGCAATGTGGTGGGCTCTGGGAAGTGTGGTGGGCATCTGCATGATCATTCTGTGAGGCTACGGTTGTTTCCCACGTTACGGTGAGGGAGGTAAAGGCTCAGCGCTAGTGAGTGGCAGAGCCAGGATTTGAACCCAGCCTGGCTCATTTCCCTGCGGGACCGAGCACCTAGGGTAGCTCCTGGCTTAGACACGAGGCAGGTGGCCTGGCCGGGAGGCCGTGGGAAGGGAAGGTGAGGTCGGCATTGGCAGCGGAGCCCGGGATTGGCCCTGGCTCGTGCTCACCCTGGCATCGGGCACCCTCCTTGCCTTTTTCCCCCTCGGCCCCCCCCAAGCTCCCCTTCCTTGGCCTTTTGCTCCCCCCTCCTCAATTGCCCTAATGACTTAGCCCAGGTGGCATGTTGCGTGGAAAAAGTACTCCAGGGAAATAAGAGTCCTTGCTACCAGCCTGGGCCTCAGGTGTGTGCACAGCGGCCCTCCCTGGGGGCCTGGGGAGCTGCGCCTCCCCCACCTCCAGCTGTTAGACAGGAATTGCCGGGTGGTGTGCATTGTATGTGGCCGTACATGACAGATGACAGTACGGGGTTGTACGCGTGCGTGTGCGGGCATCTGCGTGTCTATGTGTGTGCTGGAGGCGGGTGGTGAGGGGCAGGGGGACGTGTGGACCGTGAGGGGCTGGGGGTGGGGGCTGTGGCTGCGGAGGGTGGGGGCTAGCTTTTACCTTCTTTGCCGGTTAAAACTGTCTTTGTAGAACAGAGTTACACACATGTTTGGATAATTAGAACAAAAGCCAAAAGAACAATTCCATTCAAAGGGATGAAGCTGGGAGGTGGGGCCCCGCCAGGATCTGGGGGGTCGAGTTCTGGCTCCCCAGGTCTCTGCGGCCTTCACTGCGTTTTGATCGCGCTATTTAGAAAATCCCTTTGTTGTAGGATAAACTGACATTGGCTGGCGAGTTTCTGCTGTGAAGTTCGCTGTGTTCCGGGGCCCACTCGGGACAGCCAGGCCATGAGGAGCTGATTAAATGAGCTAATTTTCATTTGTTCAGCGGTTACAGATGCGGAGGCCTTTCTGTGCCCTTTTCCTGAGGTTTTATTTATTTATTAATTTTTTTTTTTTTCTGGAAAGAGAAAGACCTTCAGGACTCCCTTTTCTCTTCCCATTCCCCTCCCCCCCCGCCTTAAAAATAAACATATGAAAACATTTTTTTTAACAAGAACTTGGGCTGGGAAAGCCAGGCTCCAGTCTGGGCCTCCTGGCTAGAGGTGCCATTGGGGGGCTCCCCGAGTCTGTGAGCTGGCGCGGGGCTGCTGGGGCCAGGGGCCGAGAGGTTTGGTGGAGGAAGCTGCTGTAGATGTCAGTCTCATCTCGGGCCTTTGCACGTGCTGTGCTGTTGCTTGGTCCTCTTTGCATCCCTGCTTCGTCCCATTAACCCCGGCTGATGCTCGAGGTTGCTCATTCTCCAGAGCCCTATTCCTGCACTGGCTCACCGGCTCACCGGCTCTTCCCCAGTCGCAGCAAAGATCACAGACGCAGGACCTCTGCCTCCCACAAGAGGCCTCTGTTGGGCAAGGGCAGGGCCTTCCTCTTCCTCTTGCGTCCCCAGCTCCAGAGTGCCTGGTGGGTCAGAAGCTTGGCCTGGACTTCGGCTGAATGACCTAACGAGCGAAGGAATGAAGGAATGGATCAGTGAACGAGTGAATGAGTGAACAGGTGGAGGGTTGTCTGCACTCACTGAGCTCCCCTAGACCCCAGGCTCTGGAGGTCGGGACCCGGATCTCCGGCTGACCTGGGTCCCTGGGCCACCTCTTCACCCCCGCGTATGTCTTCCTCACTGATGCGCAGCGAGGACTCGGTGCTGAGGGCTGGGGCTCCGACATGAACGTTGTGGCAACTGGGAGCTCATGCTTGCTTGGCCCAGCGTCAGCCTGAGCCCCAGGCCCGGGGTGCAGCTCAGGCCCGGCGCCGCTGGAAATCGGACTGGAGGCCCGGTGGAGGGAAGCAGGGGGGAATCGGGTCGGGAGCTGACTTTTTACAGCACTTCCAGGGAAGCGGGTCTTGCGGGGTAATGTGCCAACAGCGAAGGGTGCTCAGAGCACAGAACAGGAGGAACTGTGTGTCTGCCTCCAGTTGCCACCCCCCGAACTGGCTAAAGCTGCCCGGGCCCCCTCCCTGCGCTTTCCTTTTTAACACCACCTTTTGCTAATTTTTTTTAACTTTAAAATTTTTTTTGGTGGGGGGCGGGCACCTTTTAGAAGCAGTGGCGTTTCCCCCGAAGCCGTGCAGTGGCTGTGGTCCGGCCAGTTTCCGAGGCCTGGTTTCCATTTGCTGAGAGCGCCTTCCCGCAGACGGCACCCCACCCACCCCACCCAGGGGCCTCTGAGGGGCTGTCCCCCACCCTGTCCTGGCAGCCCTGCAGTGTCTCTCTGTGTTCCTTCTTTAACCCTGACCTCGGGGACAGGCAGAGGAGCAGCACCGTCCCGGGACCCCCTCCCCGCGAGACTCCCAGGGCTGGGTGGGGGGAGCCAGAGCTTCCCGGACGCCCCTGGGGGCCTGGGGCCCTCAACTGGGTCAACATCTGGCTGAGTGGCCGAGCCTTTGGCCTCCTCTGCCTCCTCCTCCCCACCCTCCCCGAGGCCCTTCCTCTCCCCACTTGCTGGATGCTCCGCCAAGCGCCGCGGCGGGAGCAGCACACTTTCGACCCATCCTTTCCCGGCTGAGGCCGAGGGTGGGGATGCGTCCTGGGGCTGAGGTCACCGGTGGGGCAGTGGGAAGCGGCTCTCCAGCCTCGGCCGCCCCACCGCTGGGTGCCGGGAACGAGGGCATCGACCGACTTGTCCTGGGGTGCCCTGGTGAGCAGGGGGAGAGGTAAGTGGAGGGGTGGGGTTGGAGGGGAAGAATGAATAAAACAGGCCAGTTGGTGTCTGCGTTGACCGCCAAGAGTCCCATTAGAGGCTCCAGCTTGTTGGGAAGCGGAATGTTCGCTCAGAGTGGAATCTAATCCAGAAGGAAGGAAGCTGTTTTCCCGGAGTGGGAGAGGAAAAGTGAGGGCCTGGGAGGCATTGGTGGTGGGGGGGTCAGATCCATGTGGGTGGGGGGCTCCTCGGGGAGCAGCCTGATTTCTGGGTCTGGGGCTGCTCTCCCTGTGTTGCCCTGCTCTTCTCTCAGTGCCCCCTCCCCCCAACTTGGTGGCCTCCTGGACTCTCTATCTCTTGGGAGGAGGCCTGGCTTGTATCTCTCACGATGGTCTGTGTGCCCCTTGGGCTGGTGCGACCCTGAGTGCCAGCTGGCCCCTAGCGTCCTTGGGTCTCCCCTCTGACCCCCACGCCTGCCCCCCTTCTCTTGGACCGTAGTTTCGGGCCGGGAGCTGGGAGGCTGCCGGAGTGCTGGCTTCTGGGCCCGACCTTGCCACCCACAAAGCCAGCGTGGCCCCGAGCCATCGCCTCCCAGGCTCTGGTCCCCTCTCTGACACAGAGATGACATGCCCAGAGCGCCCGGGGACAGGTCTCTGGACTCCTGATCGTCAGCCCATGACCCCTGATGCATTCTGGGGGGCCGCGTGGGGTGGGGTGGGTGGGCTTGGCGGTAAGCGGGTGTGTGTCAAGGCCGGCCACTTGTTCTCCTCGGGAAGGAGCTGGTGAGTTTCTTTCTGTTTATGTCGTAACCAGGCTACCGAGGTGGCCAACGGGTTCTGCAGTTACACAGTGTTTCAGAAGCAAATTGATAGGAGAACGTGTTATTATTGGCTACTGGGTTAATAGCTATTTTGGCAGGAGTACCAATCCTGCGTGGCGTTGCTGGCATGGGTGTGAGAATGGCGCCACAGGGTGGAGGGGAATGGTGGGTGCGTTTCTCACCGAGCGCAGTCTGGGGAGGACCCCGGCGGGGTGGGCGGGCAGTGGCTTCTTGGAGGATGCTCAGCCCTGATTAGCTGTGGCCGAACCCAAGATCAGAGAGGTTGAGGGACCAGCAGCAGGTCGCACAGTGAGTCAATGTGGGGTTGAACGTGAGGTCCCCGTGGGGGTGAAGAGCTTGGCCAATGATCTCGGAGGGCAGGACAGGTGCCCTCGCTCCGAGCATCATGTTGGCATCTCAGAAGACAGAGATCTGGAACGGATCCCAGTCCGCCTGCTCCAGCTCCAGGGCTCTGTGCTCCTGCCCGTCCCGCTGCCTGGATGCACTTCCTCCAGATCCCCGCTTGGCTTGCCTCCTTGCTTGCTTCAGCTCCCCGCTCAGGGATCAGCCTGTCGCCTGTCCAGAGCGGCACTCCGCCGTCCCGCTCCACGGTTCTTCGTAGCGCTGCCTGATTTCTTATAGATCATTTAGGGCTCCTCTCGTGATGCTGTAGGCTCTCTGAGGGCAAGGGCTTCGTGATGCTTACGACCCTGTCCCCAGAGCCTGGAACTGGGCTGCTAGAATGGGCACTTGTTGCAGGAATAAGCCAATGTAAATATTGCAATGTCATTTAAAACAATGGCTGCCATGGAACAGATGACTGTTTTTTCTCTCCGCTTGGAGGATAGTGGGTGTTGGGGGATCCTAGTTATTCCTGTCCCTAAGAGGTGGTCAGCAGCTCCTCCCTTAGGACTCAGGTGGGCAATTTTTTCTTGCTAAGAAAGCTTGGAAGGGAATGAGTCCCCCACTACCAGAAGGGACCCTACCTTTCCTGCTCAGGGGATTTCAGTCCTGGATGCAGAGGTGGGTCGTGTCCGCTGAAGGCTTTTCTCTTTTTGGGCTTTGTGATGGGCTCAGTGGTAAGATGGGGGGTCGGCTCTCTCTGTCTCATGACATTAGTAGCTTTGGTTCCGGACCTGGGGCACGGTGATGTGAGGACGTGGGGAATGAAGGATGCTCGTGGGAAGGGCAAACTGGGAGTGGGATGGTGAGCCCTGTGGTGAGCCAGGAGTCTTCCTAGCGGCCTTTGCTCTCGCTGCCCCAGGTCTGGAAGTGTCACACAGTCATATGTTCATTGAGTATTTCCTGGGTACCTGGCACGGAGCCAAAGTGCTTCACCTGGATAATCTATCCTCCTCCTCAGCACAGCCTGGGGGAGGCTGAGAGAAGTTCGGGAGCATGTCTGAGGTCCCACAGCTGGTCCGTGGTGGAGCTGAGATGTGAACCCAGGCTCTCTTGGTTCTGGAGCATTCTTGGACGTGGTCCTGGTGCTCCTAGACGCAGATTCCGTGGAGGGGACTTGGCTGGGTGTGTTCGCTGCCCCAGCGTGTGTGTGGCGAGGGCCTGGCACCGAGTTGGTGCTCAGGAACTACTCGGAGAACAAATGAATGAATGCGTGGAGTGTCCTAAGATGAATGGGGTGTGATCACTTATCCTTGGTGGCCCTTTTGGGGTGGCAGCGAAGGGGAAATCCAAGGCAGGGGTGGCCTGGAAGGGGCGACACCCACATGGGCCTGGCCGGTCTGACTTCCACCCAGAAGAACTTACGAGGGGGCCTGTTTGGCTGTGTGTTCTTAGTGGGAGGGCACACTTGTTCGTGGGTGTTGGGTAGTTTGTCGGAAGGTCTTGGAGGCCCCTGATAGGGCAGATGTGCACGCACGTTCATGCAGGTGTGTGTGTGCGTGTGCAGGCCTGTGTGCCCACGTACGCCCTCCCACCCAGCCTCAGCCTCAGCCTCCAGTGCGTAGTGTGGAAAGAAGCAGCCATCGGAGGGGTTTCACCAGATAAAAATGCTCCCCCTCCCCCCACTGCTACTGCTGAGTCTGTATCTTCGAGAACATGGACTCCCCGCCTATCTTCTTATTAAATCCAGCCATTTACTCTGCTCTGGTCTGGTCTATTTAAGGAGGCCCCCACAATTCTTCCCTCCCCTCTACTCCTGGGGTCTCCTTTGTTTTAATGCGCTTCCTCCAGGGATCCAGGGTGAGGCAGGGTTGCTGAGCCCTGCCTGCATCCCTGTACCCCCAGCCCTCCCCACACCGTGCTCTCTGCCTGGTTCCAAGAGGTTCTTGTGAATTCAAGAATGACCGATGCATGCTGCATGGCAGACGTGGCTAATAGCAGTCAGCAGACCCCCCGGGGACCTTGGTAACACTGAATGGGCTCTGCTGGGGCGGCCCCTCCGGGCCGGGGGTCAGGCCCATCCATGGTCAAGCTCATTAACTCCTTGGCTTCTGTCTGGAACCTCTCTGGCTTCCACCCAAACGGAGGCTCCTGGTGTGGCTTCCAGTACCTTCTAATTCCTCTTTTTTTGAAAAGATTTTGTTTGTTTGTTTGTTTGTTTAGAAACTGGGGTGGGGAGGGGCAGAGGGAGAGGGAGGAGGATCTCTAGCAGACTCCCTGCTGAGCGTGGAGCCCCATGTGGTGCTCGATCTCACGACCCAGGGACCCAGGCGCTTCTTCTAGGCCAAGACCTGGAATGCATTCATTCATTCTTCCATCGTCCAGCAGATAGCTGTGCCCAGGCACCTGGTGGGGGCTCCCAGGGATCCACCAATGTGAGGCTTTTTAGAGTTGTCGCCAGGCCGTTCTAAGCTAAGAGCACCTGTGGGGAAGGCTTCTAATATCCTTGGAAGATGAACAGTGGTGTGAGAAGTGCTGTTCAGCCGTAGTGCTGAGTGCAGGAGTAAGGGGGCAGCCCATGCATAGCCTGCACCCAGCAGGGGGACCTTGCTGAAACTCTTGTCACTGGTCCATTTCCTCACGGGACCTACTCTGTGCCTAGCACTGAGATGAGCTGGTACCCAGCCCTCCTGGGGACAGTGGCTCCTGGCAGGCCGTGGGCCTCGCGTTAAGGAGGGATGCCGTTTACCTGAGCTGGGCTGACGGCGGTGTCCCCCCTTTCTGGATGCCCCCAGGAGGAGGATGTCATTGCCCTCAGAGTGATGGATGCATCGTAGGCAGGACCCTGGGGGACCAGTTGCTTTCCCAACAGGGTGCTCTGTCTCAGTTTGTACTTCTGTTATTATGTCCATCTTCTCAGACTCCGTGTGTGTGTGTGTGTGTGTGTGTGTGTGTGTGTGTGTGTGTGGTGGTGGTGGTATTCCTATAAATCCGAGGATGAGATGGATGACTCAGGCAGCTAGATCCTGCTGGCCCTCCAGAGTTCTGCCTTGGGGCAGTCCCCTCCCCAGATGACCAGGCCCTCAGTGTCCGCGCATGCATGGCGAGCGGTTCGCTGGGCAGGCCCGTGGTCTGTTTCGGCATTCTGAGCCTCAGCTTCCTCATCTGTAGAATACGTCCAGTGAAAGGATTATATGTGGTTTCAATGCATTAGCACAAGCAAAACATTGATGACAAACAATTCAACTAAATAATTAACATAAAACTTAGCGTGGTGTATAGTAAGCGCTCGGTAAATATACTTTACAATGATGGTCTTCGAGTCCACAAATGAGAGTAGCACAGGCGGGGCCCGTGGAAGGTCTGCTTCCTCCGTGAGGAGGTGGTGGCCCATTCGGTCTGAAAAAGCAGAGGTGGGGGCAGGGGACAGTGCAGGGGCACCTAGAGAAGGGTCAGTGAGGCTGTGAAGGGACCAGCGACTACATGCTGCAGTCGTGATGTCTAGGACTTCGGCGGCTCTGTCTGCACTTGGAGAACCAGTCAGGTGGACTCCACCGGCACCAGCATTTGTCCTTCTCACTGTGGTCCTGGCCCAGGTAGCCACCTCCCCGAGGCTGGCCCTCTGGAGGCTTCCCTGGGGCTGACAGGTTGCTTTAATTTCCCTCCCGCCGCAGGCAGGACTGGGGCAGCCTTCAGTCTTTGAGGGGCCATAGTTTTGTGATAAAGCCTAGGATGGCAGTTTCTCTGGAGGCAACATGAAAATCGGGGGAAAATCCAGGGAAAATAGAGATTTTCTCTGCTGAATCATAGATGTGTATGGTTATAAAGGGTGAGTGGGACTCGCAGAGTGGCTGTGTTGTTGACACCAGCCTCTCAGGGAGAATCCTAGGGCTCCCTCCACCCCGTGGGGCTCAGGCTACTTCCTTCCCCGGCCTGCCTCTCTGGCCAGGCACTGTGCTGGGCGCGCATGGCCCAGAAGGCTCCTAGCCTGCAGGGGAGAGGCGGACACACTGCGCTGCTGTCCTATGTGAGGCGTAGGCTTCAGCAGGGACGCCTGGGTGAGGACCCGGGCCCCTTGCAGTGATGCACAGCCTGGCATCAGGTGGTTCAAGGAAGTCTTTTTTTTTTTTTTTTTAAAGTAATTGTGTTTATTTTGATGGACGTTACAAAAACATCATACCCATGATTTTATATTATTTTATTATTTATAACATATAATCATACCCATGATTTCATCAAGATAGTTATTCAGGGACGCCTGTGTGGCTCAGAGTTAAGGGCCGGACTTCGGCTCAGGTCATGATCCCAGGGTCCTGCGACTGAGCCCCATATTGGGCTCCCTGCTCAGAAAGGAGTCTGTTTCTCCCTCTTCCTCTGCCGTTTCTCCCTGCTTGTGCTCTCTCTCTCAAAAAAATAAATAAAATCTTAAAAAAAAAAAAAAAAAAAAAGAAGACAGGATTACGGGTGGGAAGATAGTATACTTAGGTCCAAGGCAAGTGAAAGCAAAGCTGAGGAACAGGTCCAGGCCTGGGTCTTGAAGGGGGCCTCCCAGTGACCTGAGTCTGGCAAGCTTATCCTGGCGAGGGCTGGACGGACTCAGCATCCGGGGGGTGGTGCCACTCCCTCAGGTATGCATCACAGAACGCAGAGCCTGAGGCAAGGACTTGGGTCCAGGTTCTGTGATGGGGAGATGCTCCTAGGAGGTGGTCATGATGGGTGGAGGGAGGGAGACGGGGAAGGGGGAAAGGTCCGCACTGGGGAGGGGGCCGGGCCACTGCTGCAGACTCACCCCAGTCTGCTGGGGTCTCCATGCACAGGCCTGATGCCCCCAGCTGCGGTCCCTCTTCGGTTGAGGGCAACCCCAGGGTGGGGGGCATTATATCCCTGCCGCTGGGCTGAGTGGAAGCAAGGAGCTTGAGGTCTGGGGCTCCAAGCTTCTGCTGTGGCTGGGAGGCCACTGGGGTGCCAGCTGCTCCATCATCCCTCCAGTCCTCCACATCCTCTTGTGTAAAACAGAGCCAAGCTCCTCAGTGTCCCATGGAGTTGCCAAGAGGGTAGCTGGCACCTGTCGGTGCAAAGACAGAGAGTGCTTTGGAGGGGATCCTCTGTCCTCCTAGATGCCAAGAGGACCCCTCACTTCTCCTGAGCTGGGGGCTGGACCCTCGGTGGGCCTCGGATGGATTTAATGGAGCTTCGGCAACAGGTCCTTGCCTCCAGGTTGGACTGCGTGCGTGCCTTGTCTGGGCTGGAGAGGTGTCTGGGCTGAGAATGCAGACGTGGCCCAGGCATCCTCTGGGGAGTCTTGGTTGGGTATCCAGCCTGGGCTCTGCATGAAGCTGTCTCCACGGGGGGAAAGGGGGCGGGGAGGGGGGAATGTTCATGCTCCTGAGCTGGGGCCACCTGCTCCATTTCTGTCCCATATGTAGGGTGATTGACGCACGTCATCCCGCCACGCTAAGAGCACAGACGCTGTCAGGTGAGCCATTGTCAAAGCCCAGCTCAGCTATATCTGACCTGTGAGACCCTGGATATGTCAGTTAATCTCCGTAAGCCTTGGTTTTCTCATCTGCAAAATGGCTCTGACAGTAATGACGTGTCAGACTATGTGACTATTAAGTGAGACAACGTGGCCTGGAGCAAATACTTGAGAAATAATTACCACATAACATATGTCACTTATTATCCAATTTTTTATGCACATGTAGCATAAATGTACATACATAAAATGCAACATAACCTGTTAATTATTTTTCAACGTCTTCTCTAAGCTCCGAGTTCTCGGTTCGAGGCCCCACGTGGTTTTCTCTGATACTGTGTTTTGTGAAAATTATAATTGGAATTTGGTGGCTCATTCTTTACCTTCATCTGAGCCCTTCCACACCTCCAGTGAGAAAGTCGCATATACCAGCTGCATTCTGGAGAGGAGGCAAGGGGAGCCCAAGGTCACGCAGCAGCAGGGAGGGCTGGAAGCAGCCCAGAATTAGGGTGCTGGTCCAGTGCTGGTCCAGCCCTCCGTGAGGGGCCCTGGGCCAGTCTCCCGGGCTTTGTTGCATCCTGCCTGTGGCCAGCCCGACCTGGAGGGGCTGGTGGCAGCCCCTGTGTTGTGAGTTCTGATTCTCTCAGGGGCCTTCCTCAGGGAGCACCTCCTGAACCTGGCTCAGGCCCCGCCCACCTGCCCCGACCATGACCTCCCCCGGGTTCCGGCCCTGGTTGCTGTGAGCTTGGAGAGCTGAGTCGTGGTCTCTGGGGACGGGGGCAAGACCTGAGGGGTGGAGGGCTGCCAAGGCGGGGCCTCCTGTAGCAGTAGGTTCCCAGGACAGGTGTTTTCTCAGCTGCCACTCTCAGGTACTATCTCTGACCCCTCCTCCCTGAGGAGCTGAGGCTGGTTCGCTGTGACATCTCCCTGGGCCCTGGGGACCCGGCTCCCTAGGTGAGGACCTGGGTTGTCACCAGGGCTAGGGGCATGGCACACTTGTCCCAGTGAAGAATCTGCCAGGACCAGGGGCCCAGCCCGGGCTGCTTGTGCCCAGGACGGAGAGCCTCAGAACGTTCCCAGATGTGGGCATTATGGGGAGGAGAAGGGGGTGGAAATCCGCTTACCCCCACTCTGCCTGATCAGGGTCTGCTTGGTCTGCTATCTGAGGGGTTGGCTGTGGACATGACTTGTGGGTTCCGAGTAGAAAGACCTTAGTTTAGGGCCCCTCAGCTACCTGGGGGCGGTGGTAGGAGGAGTGGAGACTTGCCCTGGGTCGGATGAGCAGAAACCCCCTGGGCCTACCTTGTGCACACACTTGGCTCTCAGGGCTTCAGCTGCACATGCTCTGAGAGGGAAGCCTTGGAGTGGCCATGGGATGAAGGCTTTCCTGCTCACTTGGACACTGGAGATGCCAGCCTTTCGTCCTTCCTTAGCCCCGGCCATGAGTTCTGCGAGATTTGAGTACTCCCAGTGCTGTCTGTGGTTTATCTAGTATTTTCTGTTGAGTCCGTTCTGTTTCCATACTTGAATTAATTCATTTATTTAATTCTGCAAATGGAAAATCAGTATCCTAGGCGGTATGTAGACAGTAACCTTGAAAGTCAATTAAAAATACACCTAAGGAAAAAGGCCCACCCTTACGCAGTTCCAGCCAGGAGCTGGGAGGTCTGGAGGATGCTGAGCCTGGGGTCTGTGCTTTCCTTGCTGGAATGTTAGGAGTTAAAGAGCCAAATTGGCTGCTCCCCAAATCATCACGGGTCCCAGCAATGGGGCATTTCCCATGTTTTAGGGAACGTTGGTCAGTGGAGATCCTACTCTTTCCACAAAGCCCGATTTGAGTGTCCCTTGCCTTCCAGCCTGCCACCTTCTCTGTGCTCACTCTTTCCAGTTCCTGCTCAGGACGGAGCTCTCTGGCACCCACCGGCCTTCCTTGAGGGAAAGCTCCCTCGGGTCCTACAGAGGAGTGTGGGCTGTGCGGTTTTTGCCTATACCCCGCAGCCCCCAGGGCGTACTGACTAGACTGCCTTCTCCTTAGGCCTGAAGGAGCCTCAGAAAATGAGAGCCTGTTAGCCGCGCAGGAGACTCCTGCTGGGATGCCTGGGAGGTGGGCAGAGCTGGGCCCTGAGTACAGGTCGGGTTTGGGTGAGCTGTAAGCAGGGCAGGGCAGTCTCCATGAGCACAATGGCCTGAACAAAGTCTCAGAGGCTGGCCGGGGCACAGTGGGTGGTTTTGATAGTTTTCTGATGAAACGTAGGGATCATCCCAGACTCTCTCCATTAACTGTTAAGCGGGCCTCTCTTGAGTCTCAAGTATGTGATCTGTAACATGGGAGAAGTCATAGTGTTCACCATATTGGATGGAGGTGAGGACTGAATGAGGTCAAGGTTATGGAGAGTTTGGCACACACGGAGGGCTCCGCAGTTGCTGGCTGAAAGGTGGGGCTGGGACATGGGCCGTGGGAGGTAATACCAATCAGCAGTTCAAGAATCGGCTCTGAGACCATATCTCAGGCTGGAAAGGATGCCAGGGACATGGGGATGTCCCAAGGACTCAAAAATAGCGATACCAAGAGCCACAATGCAGGGTGAGAAATGGCCCAAAGGCAGTGCACAGAGGTCAGGGAGAGGTACTGATGGTGATAGAGGGAATCAGGGAGGGCTCCCTGGAGGCAGTGTCATAAAGGACCAGTGCCTGATAGCCAGGACAATGCAGGTTTGGTAAAACAGTGTGTGTCGCTCCCCTCCCTCCCCACAAAAAGGAAAGAATAGCCATTCCCTTTCAAAGTCTCAGATGGAGACCCAGCTCTGGACGTCTCATGCCCCTTTCCTTGAAGTTGGCACAGGAGGTGCCCGAGCCCTTCTCAGAAGCATCGGGGACTTCCAGACCGTAGCTCTAGACTTCGGCAGCTCGAGCGCAGGGGAGGGAAGAATACTATCCAAACAAGCTTAATCCTAGTCAAAGGATTATTTTCTTACAGAAAAGCTTCACCTATACTTAATAGTTTTAAATTGTTCCGGGTACCAATTAGACTTTTAATTTTGCTGTTCCCTCCGGCGGCTGGAGGATGTGTGTGGTTTGCGTTTAATCAGAGCTGATTTTTTTTTTTTTTTGAAGTGCTGGTTCTGGGGGAGGGGAGGAGACAAGGATAGTGTTTCGGGGTTTCCTCCTGGTCCTGCCAGGGCCCGTGTCTCGGGCGTCCCCACCCCACCCCGACCCCAAGTTGGGGGATCTGCGTTGGGACCGACGTGGATGTCTCCAGAGTGCGGAACCAAAGTCCCCTCCTGCCAGCCTGAAGGCAGGTCGGGGTTCTGCCGCGGCAGTCCTGCCTGGAGACGCCAACGCCGAGTTAAATATATGGATTATCCCCCAAATTTCTGCAGCAATAGGGTGAGTTATTATTGATTCACAGAGCACGACAAAACATCGCTGCATGAATTAGCAAGCAGCTGTTTCTAATTTGAGTTTAGAACGGTACACAGAGGAACTTGTTTCTCTGTTCACTCCTTTCATTTATAATGAATTTTAATCACCGCTACAGGTGAGAAAAATGTAGAAACAAGCTTGTATCTTGTGGAAGAAACAAAGGAGAGACAGATGCTAACAGATTTCCAGTCTGTGATAAAAGGGATGTTTTGGTACACTTTACATGTAATTAGAGCGCAGCTGTTTCCAGTCTCAGGTCCACGAACACGGCCGAATGTGGGCTCTGCCGCTCTCCAAAGGGAGTAAAGAAAAACAGTGATTCAACCCCGAAAGCATTTTGCTTTCTCTCGAGTCGAGCAGTGAGCCCTTGTGCTGGCCCTTGGCGGTGCTGTTTCATGGAAGCTTTCAGAGGTGACTTCACACGGTGCTCTGTCCCCACCCCCGGGGGCGGCGGGAGGAGGGCAGGGCGAAGTCGGGGTGTGCTGATGGTGAAGGCCTCCCCGGCCCCTTGGCTGGCTACAGGTGCCCGTCTCTGGGGAGTGTCTCGTTGGGGCAGACTCTGCGGGGGGGTAGGTGGGCTCCTCTTCCCTGGCAGAGCCTGATTGTGTCTTTACCCACTAGTTAGTTTGATCACAATTACCTCTCGGGTGAGTTGACCAGGGCTGGATTTCCTTGACTTTTTTTTTTTTTTTTCCTGGTCTGTTTAAATCCTGCAATAAAACTCAAACTCAATTGCATTTTCAATGTCAATGCTGAGCTGAGTTAATTTGTCTAAGGGACGGAGCAGCCAGGCAGGCTGTGCGTTCTGTGAAGTCAGAGGCTCCAAGGGGAAAGGTGGAGGCCTCCTTCCTGTCCTGTGTGTCTGGTGGTCCTTTGGGATGGCAGCCCCTTTGGGTGCCGGGCAGTCAGACCTCAACCCCCACCCCATCCGCTGTGAGCCTGGAGGCCAGGTCCATGCTCTAGTAAGGCTGCTGCTGCCTTAGTCTCGCCATCTTTATGAGGGAGTTGGGCTGGCTGCTTGGGAAACCGCCTTTTTCTCCTATGTCCTGGGATTGTAAGTGGCAGAGCCCTGTGGGCCTTCATGCAGGTCAAGTGTCCTTTCTTTCGAAAACCATCTTCTGTAAGTTAATTGCTGGCCCTTCACATAGATGCTCCTGGTTGTTAATCAGGAAGATGGGACCACACCGTGTCTTGTGTTCATTCAAACCAACAGGGCTGTTTCCCACCTCTTTCCCCCTCTCTTGAGCCTGTGACCTTATATGGAGCTGGGGGGCCAGTAGCCGGTGACTATTTTTATTTTATACATTACAGAGAATTCCTCATATAGAACATGGTGCAGGTTGTCATTTAGGTTGTCTGTAGAGCAACCTGGTCGCTGGGACCATTATTATTCCCATTTTACAGATGGAGAAACGAGGCATTTGTCTGCATCTGTCAAACCGAGGGCCATTGATGAACTCGGTGGAGCTGAGTGTAAGGACACTTTGCAATGGGAAAGGGAGCCCTGCGAGTGTGGGCGCGCAGGAGAGTGAGCCTTCCTGGTTCACACGGGGAGCTGCGGCCGGGCTCCGTCATGGAGATGTAAGACCTCTGCGACTAGCTCTCCTTCTCCTTTAAGAAAAGCCAGAAGGGAATGTGGAATTTTTTTTTTTTTTTTTAAGCTTCAGGAGTTCCCGATTTCTAAATGTTGACATCTTTACAAAATAAGTGATAACTGGGTGGCCCCCAGACCGTCCGGGGGGAGGACAGCCATGGTGATCTGTGTCCCACTGCTCGGGTCATCATTTCTTTCAGTCCAGCTGGCTGAGAGCCCTTAGGCTGGGAGTCCGGCCCCGGCTTTTCTAATTACCATCTGCTTTCTGACCTCGGGATGTGACCTAACCTCTCTGTTCTGGTTCCTCATCCATGGGGCGACCACGCAGCTTAGCGTGTAAACACAGCTACTGGGAGTGCGAGAGAGGGACACAAAGTGGGTGGGATGCTGGGCTCTGCCCGGTACCTGGGTGTGTGTGTGTGCCACGCTGCCTGCTTGTAATGTGGGGAAAGAACACCACCGCTGCAACCTCACTGAGCTGCTCAGGGCCGAGTGGGATCATGGGTGCGAAGGTGCTGTGTGCAAGTTTAAATGCATTTACAATTGATAAAGTTATAGAGCCACCCCCTTATTTTCTTTAGCCAACGTTCGTTGAATGCTTAGCAGCATATACACATTACCCATTTTCTGATCCCCATCCAATGGATGAGGAAAAGGGGCTCAGAGAGGTGCAGTAAGTTGTCCATAGTCACACAGCCAATCAGCGGCAGCTCAGTCTAAGCAGGCCTGTCCTCTTCCCCACAGCTCTGCTCTCTCCCCATGCTGACGTTCCCCCGAAACCGAGTCTCTCTACAATTACGATGATGGTTCGGGCTCCCAGAAGCTTTACTAAGGGCTTTGATGGCTACTGTTCTCTGTGACGTAGTATTTTAGCATAGCCCTGGGCTGGCTGGAAAAAAGGCATGCCTGGTCCTGGCTTTCAGTGTGGGGCCCCTCAGAGGCTATGTGCTAAGTGTCCCTTTGAAGTTGGGCAGGGAACAGTGTCCCACTCTTCACCCTCGTGGACCTACTGGAGAAGCAGCCCCAAGGGCAGAAATACCTTTCTCCTTTCCTCAGTGTTGGGCCGCTGACCTCTTCAGGCCTGTCCCTACCCCCATGCTGCCCGCCAGCCCCCCCAGTGCCCCAACCCACTTAGTTTTTATCCCCAAACTGAAAGAAGGATCCCCCCTTCCCCTCGCTGCGGTCTCACACTGGGGCTGCTGAGATCCTATCCACAAAGGCACTCTGAGCTCCCTGGAGGAGGGGAGGGTGAAGACAGCTGCTATTATCTTTGCTAATAGCATAGTTCTAATTTAAGATTTCAGGTGGAGTCACGTCAGCTTCTGGTAGCCTCCGTGGGCCTCCTTGCCCTGCCTCTTAAGAAAGACCCTCCAGCTTCCCCGTCCCCTTCCTTCCCAGGGTTGGGCCTCTATCCCTTATACCGTACCCGCATCCGTCCCTTTAGGGAAACCAAATACCAGCAGGCAG
This sequence comes from Mustela nivalis, assembly GCF_964662115.1. Taxonomy (NCBI): domain Eukaryota; kingdom Metazoa; phylum Chordata; class Mammalia; order Carnivora; family Mustelidae; genus Mustela; species Mustela nivalis. Next base: position 32,817,364 of record NC_139037.1, read on the forward strand.
GACTGACTATCGCCATGATGAAAGGGACTTTTTGTTTTTTTTCTCTTTCAAAGTGTGTCAGGGTGGCACAGCATTGGTTTAGACTTCAACTTTAGATGGTGACTGATGGACAGGCTGGGCAGAGAAGAGCATAGCAACCTCTGAATGCCGAGGACTTTCCGTACGCCTCAGAGGACCAAGCATATGGAGCGGGCTTGACAAATACGTGCTCCGTGAAAAAAATACCTGAAGTAGCAGCAAACCAGGAATGCCTAGCACCTGCGGTTCCTCATTCCTGTACCCAGGGCAGACATCACTAATGGATCACAGATTCTTAGAGCTGCAAAGCCTCTCTGAGACCGATTCATCCGACTTCTTCTTGTGAGAATTGTGGAAGTGAAAACACAAAGAGGGGATGTGCTTGCCTGTGCTTATACAGTGCCAGAATCTGAACCCAGTCCAACATGATCTCACTCTCTATGGCCCATGGCTCTGTGCTCTGGGCTCACAGCCCCACCCTCTGTGCTCAAAATTCTACCCTCTGACTGCGGCTTTGCCTTCTGGGCTGGAGGTTCCACCCTTTGAGTCATCCGGTTTTTTGTGTTTTTTTTTTCCTTTTAATGAAAGGTAGCACATGTTTGCAGCTGAGTAGTTTTATTTTGTTTTGTTTTATTTTACTGTATTTTATAGATTTATTTATTTATTTGGGGAAAGAGAGAGAGTGCGAGCACGTGTGTGGGGGGTGGGAAGGGGCCGAGAGAGAGGGAGAGAGAATCTGAAGGACTCCGGGCTGAGTGTGGAGCCCGGTGTAGGGCTCGATCTCATGACCCTCAGATCATGACCTGACCTGAAATCAAGACTTAGATGCTTAACCAACTGTGCCACCTGGGCCCGCCCCCCAGCTGAGTTAGCCTTTTTCCTGCTGTAGAATTTTGGAAGCCTGGCAGCCTTCTTTCTTTCATCTCTGTCCTTTTTGGTACAAGCTGGCTATGTTTCTGTGATATCAAGTTCTCAATAACCTGGTGGGTCTCCTGTGTAGGTCATGGGCATCTACTCTAGCAGCCAAGTGGTTCCTCCTTAGATATATTCTAGATAATCCTATCTTAACTTTTGGCTTCTACTGAGATGGTTGCAGAGAAATCTCCCCAAATTTCCTAGATGCTCTCTGGTTTGATCTAGGGGATCTGTAGGCCACACACTTAATCTTTTCAAAGAGCCTTTCATGAGTCTGAATACTCCAAGCTTTTGATTTTTCTGAGATGTTAGCACGGGGTACAGTCATACCCTCAACCTGCTCTCCAGAGTGCGCTTTCCTGTTGGAGACTCTCTTAATTATAATGTCTTTTGCTATCTGGGTAGGCTGAGGATTTCCAGAATGATCAATTCCTGGCTTCCTTTTTGTTTGACAGCTCGTTGATCTAGCTCTTTCTTCTCGAGACGAAACCAGGCCATGCCTTCGACATTTTGCTTGGAAATCTCCTCAGCTAAATATCCATTTTTATCCATTACAAGTTTTGCTTTCCACATAATTGTGGGACACAATTCCTCTGAGCTTTCTGCCGCTCTATAATAAGGATCTCTTTCCTCTGGTTTCCAGGATCATGTTCCTCATTTTCTTCTAAGCCCTCACCATCAGGGCCCTTAGCGTCTAAGTTTCTCTCACAGTCTGGTCATGATGATTCAGGTATTTTCTAAGATGATTTAGGTTTTCCTTTGTATGCCTTACTTTCTTCTGCATCTCCACTAACAGAGTCATTAACATCCCTATTTCTAGGAATGATCTTTTCTTGAGGGGATAGAGGGGCAGAGGATGAGGGAGAGAGAGAATCCCAAGCGGGCTCCATGCCCAGTGCAGAGCCCGAGGCAGGGCTCGATCTCACAACACTGAGATCATGACCTGAGCCAAAATCAAGAGTCATATGCTTAACCAACTGAGCCACCCAGGTGGGCCCTGTACGAAAAATCCTTCGTCCCACACTCCTGAAAATTCTATCAGCTGCTCACTGCCCAATTCCAAAGCTGCTTCCTTACTTTTAGGGATTGGTTATAGCAGCCCCTCTCTCCTGGAACCAAAATCTGTATCAGTTTCCAATTGCTGCTGTAAGAAATGACCACAAACTTTGTAGCTTGACAAACAATGAAAATCAATTTTTTACAGTTCTGTAGGCCAGGAGACTAACGTGGATCTCACGGGGTTAAAATTGTGGCATCGGTGGGCGCCTGGGTGGCTCAGTGGGTTGAGCCTCTGCTTTCAGCTCGGGTCATGATCTCGGGATCCTGGGATCGAGCCCCGCATCGGGCTCTCTGCTCGGCGGGGAGCCTGCTTCCTCCTCTCTCTCTGCCTGCCTGCCTGCTTGTGATTTCCCTCTGTCAAATAAATAGATAAAATATTAAAAAAAAATTGTGGCATCGGTGGGACTGCATTCCTTTCTGGAGGCTGTAGGGGAGGGTCTGTTTCCTTGACTTTCTAGTTTTTAGAAGCTGCCCACATTACTTGGCTTGTGACATCGTATCATCCCGACATTCTCTTCTGCCTCTTTCTTCCACATTTTAAAGACTTTTGTGATTACATTTGGCCTACTAGATAATCCGGGATCATTTTTTGTATCTGAAGGTCAACTCGGTTAGCAACCTTAATTCCACCTGTAAACTCAATTCCCCTTTGCCATGTAATGTGACACATTCATGGGTTTTGGGGATCAGGACACGGACATTCTTGGGAGGGGGTAGTCATGACTCTGCTTCCCACAACCTCCCAGTTCAGTTCTGCCCTGCTGGCCTGCTTCATCGGCCATCGAGCGAGGAAAGAGGCCAGCGACATTCGTTGATGTTTGGCCCCAGAGCCAGCCTGGCCTGCTAATCCGCTCGAGGACGGGACTTTGCCTTTTTGGCAGGTGGGACTGGAGAGTGTGGGACCTCTTCCTGGTTCTCCTTGAGCTACAGGTCCTGGCTCTGTGCTGGTACAGGGGGTGGGGGGGGGCAGAGCTCAAGAGCTAGGGAGCAGCTTCTGCAGTGGGTTGGGCCTGAACTAGCATTCAGGGCAGGAGAAGCAGCACAGCCTGGTGGTTAGTGAGTGAAAGGGGGTCAGCGGCGGGGGGACGGTAGTGGGGGGGAGGCGGAAACTCTCCCACATGTGCCCAAGAGGCTGCTTTCTCTCTTGGAGCCCAGTCTGCAGTTATAAAGAAGGGGAATTAGGGGTGTCAGCATGGATGGCTCTGTCAGTTAAGTGTCTGCCTTTGGCCCTTTGGCCCAGATCATGGTCTTGGGGTCCTGAGATTGAGCCCTGCATCGGGCTCCCCACTTATGCTCTCTCTCTTTCTCAAATAAATTAAATAAATAAATAAATAAAATCTTTTAAAAAAGAAGAAAAGAAGGGGATGATAATGGTCTCTACCTCCCAGTGTGTGTAAGAATCAGATGAGAACAGGCTAGCCAGAATTCAGCTTACAGAAGACGTCCCATAAACAGTGAAGGGTTGCAGAGTTCAGGCGTTTTGTCCTGCATCTGTCTCCTCCTGGCTCTGTGGACGCAGTTTCCCCATCTACGGAATGAGATGAGTGACAGTCTGTTCCTCTTGCTTCCCTCTCTTCCCCCTTGTACTGGTATTGATTCTACATGTGTGGATGTCATTGAGTTGTGGAGTATTCTGGGGTGGGTGGCCACCTTTGGCCCCTGGTCGGACAGCAAGGAACAGAGCAGGCACGCTTTCCGCACCCCCTGCTCCCTGCTGCCTGTGGCCTCTGCTCTGCTCAGGCCTAGTCTGAGACTAGATTCTGTCTCTGGGGGCTGAGCCCCTGGTAGACACTGAGATGCTCTGGCCTCCTGGTCCCTGTGTCCTGCTGGGCCTTTTTGTCCTGGGATCCAGGTTCCCCAGTTGCCTGGGGTTTGCTGGGAAGGGAACCTCAGGTCTCCCAGGGAAGCGGACGTCCCTGTGAGCTGGAAGCAGCCCCAGCAGTGGGCTTCCAAGCTTGCCAGGTGCCCCCATGTTCCCTCTGTGGCACCAGGCTTCCAGGGGATGTAGAGACACAGATGGGTAGGTTCGAAGTTTCCTGAAAAGAAATCAGGAATATGGCCAGATGCCCGCCCCCCCCAATCCCTCCAGCTGAACTTGTATCATTTCAGTCTGGAAAGACACCTGTTTAGGCTCTGGCTGCCTCATGGGGAGTACAGTCTGTGGATGTCCTGACGCAGGTTCACTCTTCTGAGTCCTCTTATCTGTACTTGAACAACAGGATTTTCGAGACCCTGCCTCAAGGCCTCCCTTTTCAGAGAGAATAGGCAGCTCCTTTCTTGGAGGAAGAAACCTCCTGACTAAAGCCCTCTTCTTTAGCACTGGGAGTCAGGAGACACCTTCGTCCGATTTGCTCAGTGTCGTTGGAACATCCCACATATACAGACCCGTGCTCACGGCAGACATCACCAGCTGATTTCAGCACTCATGTCTTCTGAGCCCAGATCTGGCTTTATAATCCTTCTGAAGACAGTACTCTGGGCAGTCACTCCCAATTTTTCATCCCTGGAAGTCCCCTTCTCTCTCTGGACCTGCTGTATCACACAGGATTGGTTTACATGGTGCCCGAGTCTGTGTTCCCATTTCTCTGAGCTGGGGAAGGCTCACTGAGATTCTCGTTCCTGTTGCTCCTGATGGAGGCACAGGGGAGGCTCTACTTGGAGGACCATAGAGCTTGGTCCTGTGGGGACCTTGTCTCCTTGGCGATTTTCATTTTTCCAAAGAAATGGGGCAGTGGTGAGGAGACCTCGTGGCGTCTCACGGAGACTTGCCAGGCCTTTCTGTGGAAAGCTCCAGCTCTCATGGACACAGTCTGGATGCTCGGAATCTTGCACAAAATGACCTTTATATTCACCCTGAAGGGACCTTGAGGAGACCAAAATTCCAACTTCCCCTGTTATAACAGAGGCAGCCAAGGTGCAGAATTTCCTGATGAACTCTGTCCTGCTCTCCTCCCTCTGCCCCCAACACATTCTCCCCCAGGCACTTTGCTTGCTGTTCCTCAGCCTTTTTTCATGGTCTGGAAGATCTGGTCAGTTTCATTCACTTGGATGGCACTGCCCAGCCGGGGAAGGTCCTAGAAACCTGGAGCCACTGGCTATCGGTGCTTTTCCCTTTCCCATCCGCTGCAGGGCACCTCCCGGGGCTCTTTTCAGAGCCATTTATCCCTCTCGCACAGCTCTGGTCATGAGGGCTCACTCCCTCCTCAGCCTGTGTCCACACTGCGGGAAGGTCCCTCCTTCTGCTCATTCCAGTGGCCTGGGGCCACCCGCCTGCCGTCCCGCCTCTGTCCAGGCATTTCCTCGGCAACCCCGTGACTGGAGGAGCCAGGCGGCTGAGGATCCCCGGCATTCCGGGCGACGGCCCCTCTGCTCTGCGCAGGCAGGGTGCATGGGAGGCGGTGCGGGCGGCCGCGGGTCTGCCTGCTCAGTGCCCCCAGTGACCCCACGCGAGCTTGCCGTCTGCCTTGAACCTTCTGCCATGGGTGCATCCTCAAGCCCGGTTAATGTTCTTTTTGCCCCTTAATTGAATTCTTATCGAAATTTCTCCCCTCTTTTATGGTTGTTTTGGTTCTCTTCCTGCAGCAGACAGCAAAAGCCTCCCATTTCCTACCAGGCTTTTTTGCAGGATTAGTCATTTTTAAATGACTTTAATCTCCGTTTTGAAAGTGATTTCTGTACTCATTTTGCCATATTACTTAGTACTCATTCTAGGAGGAGGGGAAGCGGAGGGCCTGCCTTAGTCACTGCATTTGGCTCTAGATCTTCTCTGGGGATGCATCCCCCATCCCCCAAAGGAAAGAAACAGTGGGACACAGAACCAGACTGATTAGGGTTGAATCCTGGCTCTATTGCCCGCCAGCTGTGTGGAACCTGGCAAGTTACTCAACCTCTCTGTGCCTCACTTTTCTCAGCCGTAAATGGGGATAGTAACAGTAACCATCTCATTGGGCTGTCGAGAGAACTGAATGTGTTAACACACGCGAGGCTCTTAGAAGGCAGCCAGGCAACAGTAAACGTTATAAGTATTTAATTGGAAGGAACAAGGTAGCTGATTGAACGGAACTTCTCTCGGACCTGCCTTCTCGGTGAATTCTGAAACATTTGAGTCGCAGGGGCTCCTGAGATCGCTTGTACCCACTTTCTGCACCCCCGCCAGAGAGAGTATGCAGTCACGGCTGCATTTGCGGTGTGCGTGCCCTTGTAAGAGGAGCGTTCCCAGTAAGGCAAGGAGCCCCCCTCCTCTACCGGCATCCCCGCACCTACATCCTGGGAGCTGTGGCCCCGGCGCGTCTCTCCAGCCTACTCCTGTAGCACTAAGCTGAGCGCCCCCAAAGCAAAGTGTACTTGGGAGGGGTGGGCCAGCAGCAGCCAAGGTCAAATGTATTTAGACAGAAGTCTTTAAACAGTGCAGCCTGAATTTGGGACTTACTGTGTCAACACCCTGTTTCCTACTATCCCTGCCCCCCCCCCCACCATTGGACCTTTTCAGTGTAAGGGGCCTTATGGTCATTTCTCTTCCGATGATTATAATCTCAGCAGTGGCTCTGTTTGTGGCTCCCAGAAACTCATTTTGAAGCTTGTTTGCAGAAAAATAAAGCCAACCGGGCGGCACAGCTGTGGGCCTTGGGGACTGGGGGGGGCCGGGCAGGTTGATTTCTCCTTCTCCAAGTCTGGCGGGACCAGGGTGAGCAGAAGCCTGAGACGTTGGGAGATGTGGCGCCCGGGCCATGGGACCGAGGGCAGGTTCCGTGCCTCCCTGAGCCTCAGCTTCCTCCTGTCAAAAGCGGGGTGTCACCAGTGGTCGTGACGATGGGAGGACGCAAAGTGGGGTAAGCGCAGCAGTCCCCGTGCTGGCCCGAAGCGTGCCCCGTAAATGTGGCCACTCATGTCATCAGCACTGCTGGTACTAGTTAGTGCTGATTATGATTATTGGCCAAATAGTGCATTTGTGGAAGGGCTTTTTTGAAGTATAATTTGTACGTCCACGAACGTGTTTGAAGCAAGCAGTTAAAGAGCTGCTGCGGGGCCGGCTTACCACAGCCTAGTTTGGGGCATTGCAATGACCTCACAAGCCTGCCTCGTGTTCATCTGCAGTTTCCTCCTCCCTACTCCAGCCTCGGGCACCGATGGTTTGCTTTCTGGCTCTGCCGATGTACGTTTTCTGGTCGTTTCATGTAAGGGGAGTAATAGTGCCTATTTGCATTCATTTTTCTCATCGGCTTCTCACCTGATTCCCTTTCCTCGCATGTGGAAACTGAGTCAGACCGAGTTGGAGAGCTGAAGAGGAATACGTCTAGGCTGACGAAGAAGCCAGTGGGGGGGCGGGGGGAGGGGGTGCTCTCTCATCCCCATGGGCTGCAGGGCTTCGGAACAAACGAGCGCTGGCAGAAAGACCTGTCCAGCTGAGGTCTTCGGGGCAAGGCTTGTTCCTGGTCTCACTCACCCTTGAACTGACCTGGGTTCAAGTCTGTGTGCCCTGCTCCTCAGCCCTGTGATGCCCGGCTCCTCTCTGGTCTCTGGAGGCCCTTCCCTGAGTGCAGATCATGGGCTGGTTGGGGTCGTGCTTTCGGGGAGGGCTCAAACGAGAGGCAGCCTGTGATTGCATTGGAGGCTGGACGTGGTGATCCTCTCGCCTTTCTCCCCCATGCGGGGGTGGTTTTAGGCAACGGACCCATGGAGGCTATCCAGACGCATGTCCTGGTGCTCTCATTTCCTGGGGAAGGTCGCTTTGTCTGTGTCTCCGGCTCCTCATTCGTACGGCAGGAGGGGCCCTGCTCCCACTGCATCGGTGGTTGTGAGAAAAGCACTCAGCAGAGCACCAGGCGCCCAGGAAGGGCTCCGTGGCAGCTTGAGTGAGTCTGAGCTAAGGCATCAAGATAATAAAAAGCCATTTGAACCTGGCCAGGGGGCGAGGGCCCAGCAGGTCCCCCAGCTGCCCCGGCTCTAGCCATCTCTTCCCTTGGGTCCCTTTGTCTGTGCCCCGTGGAGCCCAGCTGGCAAGAGCTGGGAATTACCAGTCAGGGGCTGGGGCATCTCCCAACGCGTCTAATCCAAGGCGCTGGCAGCGGCTGCATCCTTCCCTCCCCGTCCGAAGGGCCCTGTAATGGGAGGCCCCCCAGGGGAGCAGGCGCCCTCACCCCGGGAGGACGTTCTGGGAGGTGCCCTGTGCCAGGCTGGGCGGCTGGGCTTCAGAGGTGCAGAGGCTGCCGGGAGGTAGAGGACGTGGGGCTGGGAGCTTTGGAGAGAGCCTCGTCTTCCCAGGCAGAGCTCCGCTGGTGCTGCGGGCTGGGGTCAGGCCCATACTTGCACCGTCAGGGGCACAGTCAGGGGCAAGGCCAGGGGCCGGGTGTGTGTGTGAGGGGTGGGACATTGGGGTTGGTGGGTAGGAACCAGGAAGAGGCTCAGAGCCAGACCCCTCAAGACCCTGCCTGGGACAGCAGAGGCAAGTGTGAGAGCCTCAGGGTATGGGACCCTTGGGGCCAGGGCCATGCCTGTGGCTGCGGTGAGTGCGACCAGATGTGAGCGTTCGTGCCTGCAGGTGAGTGTGAGTGTGTGTGAGCCCTGGTGGGGACCGAGCGTGTGAACGGATGTGATTGTGTGTCTTGGCTGCCTCTGGCCCAGACTTTCTGGGTTACGTCCGTGAGGCTTTTTCTGGAGACTAAGCTGTGCTGGTGAGGGCAGTGGTTTATTTCCTCGGGGTTACAAGACCAAGGTCAGTGCAGCCGAATCTGAGCTTTTGTTGGTCTCTCCCCTGCCCGAGGCAGCCTGCGGACCGTTTCATTCATTATTAAGTTTTAAATCCACCTGACGGGAAACTTGAGCTGTGGAACTCATTCCCTCTCGGATTGGCTCGGTCCAACCCCCACCCACCCCCACCGAGGCATGGGGGTGGGGAACCTCACCCGCTCTGCTCCCTGTGTTCTATGTGCCTTTGTTTTTCCAGAAACGGCCAGGCCTGGGTTTGTTTAGTTTTCCTCTGAGGCTGGATGGGCTGGCGAAGGCCAGGGAGGTTGGCCATGTGGTCATCTGGGCAAGGACAGCCTCCCCTGCCTGCCAAGGTGGGCATAAGGGCTCATGGAGGACTGAGCTCTGGGGCCGTCTGGGTCCCAGGCTCATCCCCTAGTTGCTCCGCATCAGGCCATCTCCCAGGGTCCTGAGCAGACTGGGGGCAAAGCCAGGGGTGAAAAGGGAACAGAGCAAGCACCCCTTCTAAAGATGGTTTGGCTGGGAACCCTGCAGATCTGTCTCAGGCGCCCTTTGATTACTCCTGTTTGTGCTGCTGGGTCTGATGCCATGTGCCCAGGACCTTCGCCTCCTAGGTGTGTCTGCTCCCTGTAGCAGCAGACCCAGCTCCGTCCCCAAATGTGGTGCAGCAGAATTCATGAAGGTGCATTTTCTTTTTTCTCTTTTCTTTTCCTTTCTTCTTCTCCTCTCCTACCTTCCTTCCTTTTTGGGGTGCATTTTCTTTTCTTGCATGGTTTTGCCCACACCCCTAAAGATAAGTGGAACTTCCCACCAGGACTAGGGGCTGGAAGGGGAGTCCATCCCCAGGTCTCCTTCAGGTGAAGGCCTGCCTCCTTTTGGCCTCTGGCACTGCCGGTCTGTGTGGTCATTTCTGGTGACTTTTTCCAGGCTACATCTCGACCCCGTCAGGAAAGAGCTTGAGGCCTCACACCTCCTGTGGGGGTGGTACGGAGTCCAGTGAGGCCAAGGCAGGTGTCGCTGAGGACAAAGACGTGTCTCTGTGTCTCCTTCACGTCCTGCCACCCCTCTGCACACCGAGGGCCTCCACGTCCATTCACTTCCGCCTGCCCCCTCCACGCCACCCCTGCCCCCAGGGCTCCCTTCCCCCTCCCCCCACCCCCCGCAGTAGACAGCCAGCTGCACGGCCTCAGCCCGCGCCTCAGCCCGCGAGCTGTTGAGAAGCCGGCTCTGTCCTTGTTTCTGGGCGGCCCGGGGAATCGCCTCTCATCTCCTCTCTGCCTCCCCCTCCTGCAGATGGTGACGACGACCCACAACTCTCCTGGGTAGCCTCGTCTCCCTCCAGCAAGGATGTTGCGTCACCCACGCAGCTGATCGGGGATGGGTGTGACCTCGGCCTGGGCGAGGAGGAAGGGGGCACGGGCCTGCCGTACCCTTGCCAGTTCTGCGACAAGTCCTTCATCCGTCTGAGCTACCTGAAGAGGCACGAGCAGATCCACAGCGACAAGCTGCCGTTCAAGTGCACCTACTGCAGCCGGCTCTTCAAGCACAAGAGGAGCCGCGACCGGCACATCAAGCTGCACACGGGCGACAAGAAGTACCACTGCCACGAGTGCGAGGCGGCCTTCTCCCGCAGCGACCACCTCAAGATCCACCTGAAGACGCACAGCTCCAGCAAGCCCTTCAAGTGCACCGTGTGCAAGCGCGGCTTCTCGTCCACCAGCTCGCTGCAGAGCCACATGCAGGCGCACAAGAAGAACAAGGAGCACCTGGCCAAATCGGAGAAGGAGGCCAAGAAGGACGACTTCATGTGTGACTACTGCGAGGACACCTTCAGCCAGACCGAGGAGCTGGAGAAGCACGTGCTCACCCGCCACCCGCAGCTCTCCGAGAAGGCCGACCTGCAGTGCATCCACTGCCCTGAGGTCTTCGTGGACGAGAACGCGCTGCTCGCCCACATCCACCAGGCCCACGCCAACCAGAAACACAAGTGCCCCATGTGCCCCGAGCAGTTCTCCTCGGTGGAGGGCGTCTATTGCCACCTGGACAGCCACCGGCAGCCCGACTCCAGCAACCACAGCGTCAGCCCCGACCCCGTGCTGGGCAGCGTGGCATCCATGAGCAGCGCCACGCCGGACTCCAGCGCGTCCGTGGAGCGCGGCTCTACCCCGGACTCCACCCTGAAGCCGCTGCGGGGCCAGAAGAAGATGCGGGACGAGGGCCAGGGCTGGTCCAAGGTGGTCTACAGCTGCCCCTACTGCTCCAAGCGGGACTTCAACAGCCTGGCCGTGCTGGAGATCCACCTGAAGACCATCCACGCCGACAAGCCGCAGCAGAGCCACACGTGCCAGATCTGCCTGGACTCCATGCCCACCCTGTACAACCTGAACGAGCACGTGCGCAAGCTGCACAAGAACCACGCCTACCCGGTGATGCAGTTCGGCAACATCTCCGCCTTCCACTGCAACTACTGCCCCGAGATGTTCGCCGACATCAACAGCCTGCAGGAGCACATCCGCGTGTCCCACTGCGGCCCCAACGCCAACCCGCCCGACGGCAACAACGCCTTCTTCTGCAACCAGTGCTCCATGGGCTTCCTGACCGAGTCCTCCCTCACCGAGCACATCCAGCAAGCGCACTGCGGCGTGGGCGGCGCCAAGCTGGAGTCCCCCGTTGTGCAGCCCACGCAGTCTTTCATGGAGGTCTATTCCTGCCCCTACTGCACCAACTCGCCCATCTTTGGCTCCATCCTGAAGCTCACCAAGCACATCAAGGAGAACCACAAGAACATTCCGCTCGCCCACAGCAAGAAGTCCAAGGCGGAGCAGAGCCCGGTCTCGTCCGACGTGGAGGTGTCCTCCCCCAAGCGGCAGCGGCTCTCGGCCAGCGCCAACTCCATCTCCAATGGCGAGTATCCCTGCAACCAGTGCGACCTCAAGTTCTCCAACTTCGAGAGCTTCCAGACCCACCTGAAGCTGCACCTGGAGCTGTTGCTGCGGAAGCAGGCGTGTCCCCAGTGCAAGGAGGACTTCGACTCCCAGGAGTCCCTCCTGCAGCACCTGACGGTGCATTACATGACCACGTCGACCCACTACGTATGTGAGAGCTGCGACAAGCAGTTCTCCTCGGTGGACGACCTGCAGAAGCACCTGCTGGACATGCACACCTTCGTGCTCTACCACTGCACCCTGTGCCAGGAGGTCTTCGACTCCAAGGTGTCCATCCAGGTGCACCTGGCCGTGAAGCACAGCAACGAGAAGAAGATGTACCGCTGCACGGCCTGCAACTGGGACTTCCGTAAGGAGGCCGACCTGCAGGTGCACGTCAAACACAGCCACCTGGGCAACCCGGCCAAGGCACATAAGTGCATCTTCTGCGGGGAAACCTTCAGCACCGAGGTGGAGCTGCAGTGCCACATCACCACGCACAGCAAGAAGTACAACTGCAGGTTCTGCAGCAAGGCCTTCCACGCCATCATCCTGCTGGAGAAGCACCTGCGGGAGAAGCACTGCGTGTTCGACGCCGCCCCCGAGAACGGCACGGCCAACGGGGTGCCCCCCGCCGCCGCCAAGAAGGCGGAGCCCGCCGACCTGCAGGGCATGCTGCTGAAGAACCCCGAGGCGCCCAACAGCCACGAGGCCAGCGAGGACGACGTGGACGCCTCGGAGCCCATGTACGGCTGTGACATCTGCGGGGCGGCCTACACCATGGAGGTGCTGCTGCAGAACCACCGGCTACGGGACCACAACATCCGGCCGGGGGAGGATGACGGCTCGCGCAAGAAGGCGGAGTTCATCAAGGGCAGCCACAAGTGCAACGTGTGCTCGCGGACTTTCTTCTCAGAGAACGGGCTCCGGGAGCACCTGCAGACGCACCGGGGCCCCGCCAAGCACTATATGTGCCCCATCTGCGGCGAGCGCTTCCCCTCCCTGCTGACGCTCACGGAGCACAAGGTGACCCACAGCAAGAGCCTGGACACCGGCACCTGCCGAATCTGCAAGATGCCCCTGCAGAGCGAGGAGGAGTTCATCGAGCACTGCCAGATGCACCCGGACCTGCGCAACTCACTCACAGGCTTCCGCTGCGTCGTGTGCATGCAGACGGTCACCTCCACGCTCGAGCTCAAGATCCACGGCACCTTCCACATGCAGAAGCTGGCGGGCAGCTCGGCCGCGTCCTCCCCCAACGGCCAGGGGCTGCAGAAGCTCTACAAGTGCGCCCTGTGCCTCAAGGAGTTCCGCAGCAAGCAGGACCTGGTGAAGCTTGACGTGAACGGGCTCCCCTACGGCCTCTGTGCCGGCTGCATGGCCCGAAGCGCCAACGGACAGGTGGGCGGCCTGGCGCCGCCCGAGCCCGCCGACCGGCCCTGCGCCGGCCTCCGCTGTCCCGAGTGCAGTGTCAAGTTCGAGAGTGCCGAGGACCTGGAGAGCCACATGCAGGTGGACCACCGTGACCTCACGCCGGAGACCAGTGGGCCCCGGAAAGGCGCCCAGACGTCGCCAGTGCCCCGGGTAAGAGCCTGCCCCTGCTCCTCGGGGCTCCGCTGAGCTCTGTATCTCCTCGTGCTGTTGCCTCTAGGAGCCCAGAGAGGCCGTGCTCTCGGACGGCGGTCAAGGGCATCCGCTCTGTCCTGGACTCCGAGGCGATCCCCAGGGTTGTTTGTTCCCTTCCCGCTGTGTGACACTGTCGTACGTCATCTGTCTCTCTGGGCCTCATTTATCAATTGCTCGTCTGCAAAAGGGGGAATGACGGTCGTCTGGACTTTGTAGGATTGCCTTTAGGAATCTGTGGTGTGAGATAAGTACAGGGTCGAATGCGGTGGCTGACACCTGGTTATAAATGATGTCGTCTTTCTTACAGATCTGGGGTGCACTTGCTCGCTTCTTTGCTGAGTCTCCTTGGGCGAGTCCCTTTGCTCTCTGGGCTTCAGATTCGGGACTCTTTTGATGATCTGTGGAGATCATCTCCACGTAAAGGGCTCAGGGCCCACACAGTTTGGGTTGACCATGTTAGCTGCAAACACCAGCTGATCTGTTCTCGTCCACGGTGCACAGTGTAGTTAGTACAGATGCTGGTGCATGGAAGACCCTAAGAATGGTCCCAGTAACTGCTCTCCTTTGTGACTGATGGATCCTTTCATTCATTCATCAGATTTGTCCCAAGCACCCATTGTTTGGGGGTGACTGGCAGTTGAGGAAAATCAGGAATGGACCCCACCTTGGGGGCTCCCAGACAAGGGGGGGGAACTGCAGGCCCAAAGCTAGTAGGTTTTAGGGAGGAAGGGCAAGTTCAGGCTACTGGAGTGGGCCGTGGGGTCAGTGGCCAAGGAGCACTTGGTGGTGGGCCTGGAGCCTGCGTGGCTCTTGAGTGTCAGACAGTACGGGCCCGGGGATTCCCGCTGAGTCTGTTGTCTGTTTCCAGACCGAGGAGGTGCCAAGCAGATCTCGGGAGTATCTTTCCCTTGAGGGCCACTGCTGGCGCCGTGGGCAGGAAGGCAGAATTTGGAGGAGGGCCACCTGCGGCAGGTGCCTACTGGAAGACGGGGAGGTAGCTCTGGGTGTTGGGCTCTGGAATCGGAGGTGGGATCCGACCTGGGGTCTGCGACTCTGGGACCTGGAGGGTGAGAATGAGAGAGAAGAAGGGCTGGAGAGAGTGGGAGGAGAATGTATGGAGAATGTCTCTGGGCCGGGGTCCCACAAGACACCCACTGCAGGTCGCCAGCTCTCAGCTCTGCTCAGCCTCTACTGGCCGGCCGGCTGGGTCGGTGTGGGTGGACTGGGGGAGTCTGTGGGCCCTGGAGTCCGGTGGGCGGGGTTACAATGAAACTCTCCCTCTTCCAGGACCCAGCAGGGTTTTGATCTCCCCGGGCCTCTGTCCTCACCTGTAAAGCCAGAGGGTAAGGGTGATAATGGTAGTCACATGTAGCGACAGGGTGTGTCTCCGGGGCTGACATCACCGGGGAGGCAGAGGGGGGCCCTTCTGGGTTTTTAGCGAGCATCTGATTGATGGATGACTGTGACTGGCCAGTGCCGTTGCCTCGTCTGGGGCTGAGTGTTGAGACTGTGCGACCACAGTGTCTGGCCCTGAGCTTGAATGGAGACAAGGAGTGCGGGGCACACAGGAAACATCACTTGCTGTCTCTCCTGCTTATGGTCACAGCTGACGCTTACCGAGGGACAAGGACGTGCTGAGCACTTTCTGTCTACACTACAACACTCCCTTTTCTGGTGAAGAAACGGAGGCACAGAACAGCTGGCCATTATGGGCCCCCAGCTTTCAAGAGGCAGAGAAGGGACGTGAACCCAGGGAGTGTGGGGCCACAGCTGAGTGAGTTCTTGACCCACGTTCTGCCTGGCTCTGGACCCCATCCTGGTGGCAGGCTGGGGTGGGGTCCGGCTTGGTCACTCCCTTCTCGTTCAGACTGTGGGGGTAGTGTGGCAGGGCTGGGGCCCCATATGCCCTCCTCCCAGGTGCACCCCAGCCCTGCCTTCCCCCACCAGCCCCACAGTGCGGGGGCTCCTGCTAGCCACGGGGCTGCTCCTAAGCCTGCCCTTCTCCAGGCGCTGCCCTGGATTCTGCATCAAGGACCCCTTCATGAAGCCTCCACTGTGTGGGCAAAGGCTCGTATACCATTTCCATGGCAACAACCCGGGAACTTTGCCGGGACCTCTGTTTTGGCAAGGATGGTACCCAGGCCCAGAAAGGGGGAGCCATCTACCCAGGGATACACAGCTCAGAGATTCAAACCTGAGGGGCCTTGTTTTCTGGGAGCCTGACAGGCCTTCCTCTCCCTGTCCCAGGCCCTGCGAGAGAGGAGGTGAGCAGACAATCACATGTAGAGGCCTGGCCAGATGGGCCATTGGCGGAAAGGAGCTAGACAAAGCACGGATCTTCCCCCAGTGGAGGCCCAGCCTCTGGGGCCTTGCCCCCTGCCTGGGCACGCCTGGGGGCAGGGGCCCAGCTGTCTGTTCGCCCGCCCCTCGCTCCCCTAGGACTCATGCGTGTAAGAGCAGACTCTGGGGGCCGAGTAAGGGCTTGGGGGCTGGCAGGCTGGGACCCTCGGGAGTGTATCCATAGCAACCAGCTCTCGGAGGACTGGGTTCCCGTGGGGCTGTGGGGCCGAGGCTGCTGTCGGCTGGAGCGGGAAGCGTGGCGGTTCCCGCCCTGCCCCCTACCTCCGCCCCCACTCTATTAATGGGCAGTAACAACATCAGCACAACTCTAGGCCAGTGTGGGGAGACCCCAGCCCTCCATCGACTCCCCAGGCCCTCACAGTGCCAGATGAGGTGGACTGGGTGCTCTCACACAAGTCAGAGGGCTTGGCCAGGCCGCACGGGCTCCCTGTCCCCTAGCCCAGGGCCTCCTGTGGTGTTCTGGGACGTACAGCTGAGCAGAGCTGCTCAGACAGCGGTTCGGGAGGCAGCTGGCCCGGGATCCAGTCCCTGTCCCCTTGATTAGCTGGGCGGGGCTCTGGCCGAGTGGTTTGGCCTCTCTGAACTCCACTTTCTCCAACCTAAAAGTGGGGCTTGCTGAGGGACTGTGAGTCTTCAGAATGAACAGAGCCTGCGCACAGTAGGTGCTCAGTAGATGTGAGCTGTCATCACAACCATGGAAATTCAGCGCCTGGGGGCTGTCGTTCCTGTCTCTCCCTCTCTTCTTGCCTCTGCTGGTCTCAAGCATGTTCTCCCTCTGCTCTGGACTCCTCTCTGAGGTTGCTGGGGCCAGGCAGGGGAAGGCGCCCCCGGGCTCAGCTTTGGTTCTCCTGGGCTGCGCTCTGGGGAAGGAGCTTGAAACAGAGAGGGGCTTTGAATGCCAAGTTCTCGCTCTGTATAATTATGTCTCTGGTCCGTCCTGAAGCTCCAGAGACGGAGGGGGTCTCTGGGGATAGAGAAGGGGCAGACAGACCAAGAGGAGGCATTGGGGTGAGGGTGGGGTCTGGCCAGCGTTGCAGCAGGAGGGAGAGAGAGTGAGAGGGTCCTCACCTGCTTGTCCCTGAACTCCTGTTCCACCAACAGGGAGGTCCAGATGGCCCTGGCCAGGTGTCTGCGGCTTGGGCACCCCTGGCTTTTCGGGCAAGGCCGGCAGGGCTGTCCTTGTGGGCCTCTGGAAATAATACACGTGCTTAGTGAGTTTTGGTGCTGGTGACCCTGTTGTGTGTGGCTGAGCGTGGATGCCTGTGTGTGCAAGTGCTTACCTGGATCCTTGGGAGTCCGCACGTGGGTCCAGAGGGGCGTGTCTGGGAGGGGTCTGTGCGTGCGCTTGTGCGGCCATGGGCACACCTGTGCGTGATGGATGTCGCTCTCGGGGGTCCAGTGAGGGAACTGAAGGCATTTGTGTCTCAGGAGGAGTTAGTTTGTATACATCAACATGTGTGAGCCTGTGGTCGTGAGGACGCCCCCAATGCTCTGCAGGTGTTGTACCTGCGTGTCTGTGTTACAGGCAGCAGGCTGCTGTGTGTGGGAGGGGGCGGGGGGGGTCTTGTATGTTGACAGTGAGTTGAGGCAAGGGAGTGTACATACGTGCGCTTGTGTGTACGTGTGTGTCCTTGTGGGCACATCCATACCACTTTCATGCAGGCTGTGCGTGTGCGTGTGCGTGTGTGTGCGCGCGCTCGTGTGTGTGTGTGTGTGTGTGTGACCACAGGCTCTTGTGGTCAGCAATGTCCCCTCCCTAGGGAATCCCCTGGACTCTTTCTCCATGCTTGGGAGAGTGTCTCATCCTGCCTGGCCCCTGGTGATTTTTTTTTTTTTTTTAAACCAAGCACAGCAACCCACGTCGTTCACCTGCTCGTAGGAGGAACAGCTCAAATCCCCTTGATCATGGGCTGTCCCCCGCGCTGGTCTGGAGTAGCGAGCCATGGCTCTGTACGATCTCCACACACTTCTGCCCGAGCAGAACCATGGAAAGGGGTCATGACCTTCCTTGTGCAGCCGGCCTGCTCTGGGCTTCCTTGGTGTGGAGATGCCTGGCGTGTGTCGTTCTCCCTCCCCCTTCCCTCCCCCCCTCCCTTCTTTCCTTCATAAGGGGGTGGGGCACATATATGGGAAGGAATGAATGATTTTGACAGTGGAGAGACCCAAGATCATTGCCCTCCATGAGCACGGATGTGGAGTTGAACTGAACTGGGGGCTTCAGGCCTGTGTCCCTGAGAAGACCTCAGTCCCCGCTGTCTCCTCTGTCTCCTTGTGCGGCCACAATCCCCAGCCCCCAGCGCCCCCCCCCCCCCCCCCCCCCCGCTGCCGCCCCCAGCCTCATTCTATTCTTCCCGGGGCATTTCCAGGCTAAATGCCTGCTTCTCGGCCACTCTTCTGCAACACTAGAGGAAGGGCCCCAGTCTTATCAGAGCGGGTCCTGGAGCCTGAGTGGGTATGCTGCCTCTGGAACCGAAGCTCCCGGCACCAGCTAAGACTGTCATTTCTTCACTCATGTGTTCGACCAGCATTTGCTCAGCACCAACAACAATTGTAATAACGTTAAGTCATCATGAGACACTCGCCCTGGTCCTATGCCCTGTGCCTGGTGCTGAGGGTCCAGCGTATAGAAGTCAGCTTTGGTTCTGTTCGTTCCTTCCATCCTAGTAGAGTTTTCTGCAACATAGTATTTGCAACTTTGCTCCTTTGTTTAACAAATGTTTCCCCAGCACAAGTCTCTGCTGGCTGTGGGACCTCACAGGTGGACGAAACACAGCCTGGGCTTCTGGGCACTCACGGTGTAGTGGGGGGTGTGTGTGTGTGCAAACAAGTCAATTAACCAGGACAGATTCATGTGCTGAGGGACTGGATGCTTTAAACAGAAGCTTGGGGCCCTGGGGAGCCCCTGGGTGGGAAGAGGAGGCTTCTCTAGCAGAGGTAGCATTTGAATGGAGTCCTCGAGGATGGAAAGGGTTTACTCCGAGTGGAAGACCCTAAGTGGGCAAAGGCCTGGTGGTGGGACCCTCGAGGGGACCTGCCGAAATGGTTGGAGTCACCCTGGGACCTGAGACAACTGAGCCCCCTGGTGGTTCGTCCTGGCTGCATCATGGAGGGTTGGGCCTGAGTGTTCAGCCAAGAACTCTGAAGTCCTGCTCTCTCTTCCAGGGGTGGAGGGAGGCTCCGTGGTCCCGGAGCTGAGGTGGTCTTCAAAAAGCTTGGATATTTTGGATCCCAGGGCCACCCCGTGCCCTTCATAAAGACTCAAAGCCACTCACCTTCCTCTACACAGGCAATACTGCCCCTGTCCACAAGGGCCTGCTTTCACCGTCACCCAGCCTGGCGTAGCTGTTGAGAATGAGCTCTGCTCTTTGGAATGGGACTTCAAGAAGTTCTGAAGCTTCCGATGATCTCCATTTTCCCACTCCCACCCCCTCGAGGCAGCTGGTCTCAGCTTCCTGTGTGTGGAAGTGAGCTGTGGGTCTTGCGTGCCTAGGGCAGATGAGGAATCCCTCAGTTGCTTCTGTACCAAGATTGGCAGGAACAGTATCCCCTGCTCAGTCACAGGATCCTTAGGGTTGGTAAAAAGAGACAGTAGTTGGATGGGTGGAAAGATCGATGTATGGTTGGAGAGGAGGATGAGTGGGTGGATCGTTAGAGTGAGGATCGGTGGATGGATGTAGGGGAAGACAGGCAGGTGTTGGGTAGATGGAGGGTGAATGGATGAATTGGTGGACGGATAGGTGTGTATGTAGACGGATAATAGGATAGGTAGATGGATCGATGGGTAGACAGATGGGTGTGTGTGTGTGTGTGTGAGTGTGTGTGTGTGTAGTTGGATAGGTGGGTAGATAGTGGGTAGGTAGATGGATGGATGGATGGATAGCTGGGGGTTGCATAGATGGGTTTGCTCCAAGTGGGGCAGCCTCCCCTGACTTCCTTTCCATGGTCATACTGTGTGCTCTCACCTTGGGATGGTGAGTCCTATCATAGCCATCTCCCCAGACCTACCAGAGGAGCAGCTCCCTTAGAAGGTAGCTCAGTGCCCTTCCCCAGGCTGGAGAGCTGAACTCAGAGGCCGGTGGGAAGAGAATGACTTGGAGACGCCTGAGAGGGGTGTCTCCACAAGCCGTTCTGAAAATTCTTGAGCTTAGGACCTCCAGGCACCTTTTGCTTTATGCTCTTTTCTAGTTCCTAACTATCTAATTCCTTTCTTTTTGGCTTCCAAACAGAAAAAGACGTACCAGTGCATCAAGTGCCAGATGACCTTTGAGAACGAGAGAGAGATCCAAATCCACGTTGCCAACCACATGATTGGTAAGAGAACGTTTCCGCCCACCCGGGCTGGGACCACTTGTTGGGGTTTGAAATCTGTGGTTCCAATAATCATTTCACTGCTTTTAGGGCAAAAGATGGAGTCACAGCTGCTGTTTCGGAGACATTTCGAATGGGAGTAAAATGTGAGAGAGCTGGAGGATTTTCTCCATCCAGCCTTCCCGTCGCAGCTTCACTCACATTACAATCAAACTTTTGACAATCTCTTCCATTTCCCAGCATAAATTTCCCTCCATTTCTGAAACAAAGTGCTTTCCAGTTGTCAAGCACTCAGGGGCAATTATGCCTCAATTCCGTATGTCATGACATTGAATCGATTTAACCGCTTGCGTTTCCCCGCTAAACGTGATGAATTCCTCAGGCACGTTGTCAAAACAGAGTGCTTACAAAGTTATTTCAGTACTTTTCCTATTCCTCTTCAAGTGGTTTTTGGACTTTGGAAAATTCAGCCTTTCCGGGGTGGGGGGTGTCTTTCAAAGCGCCGTCGTGTTCCCTCTTGGCCTGAGGTTCGGAGGGGAGGTGTGAGCTCTTCCGTGCCTTCTGTGGATGGGTGTGGTCTCCCTGGCCACTGGAGATGCCCTCCGTGCAAGAGGGGGGCCCTGCTGAGCTTTCGGTGAGCGTGCAGGCTTGGCGCGGGGAAGTGCAGGACTTGGCAGTGAGGGCTTTGGGAGTTTCTGGAATCCTGGGTCTCTGGGGAAGTGTGGTTGCTTCTCCAAGACCTCTGCAGTCTGAGCAGGGATGTTTCAGGTATGGGTTGAGCATCCTGACCCTTGGCTTCCTCTAGTATCACTCCATTTTAGTCTGAAAAAGAGCCATGCCGACAGAGTACTGTTCTGGAAAACCCTTAACCGCATACATTTGAAGAGATCCATTCACCGTGCAGCTTGGTGAATTCTCACGAACCGAGCACACCTGTGTAACCAACAACCCAGAGAGGAAGCAGAGCATGTCCGCATCCCAGAAGCCCCTCCTGGCCCCTCCAGATCCTCCCACCCCCCTGCACAACGACATGTTGCCACCGTCCCTATGTCGAACAGCATAGGGCTTTTTGGGTCCATTTTGCACTTGGTCTCATGCAGGTTCGTGCCCATAGTTTGGATGTTGCCCCTTCTCCCGGGTGTGTGCTCTTCTGTCCTGTGACACTTCACCATTCGTCTTGTCTGTCCAACTCCTGATGGGCTTCTCCATCATTTCTGAGTTGGAGTTGTTTCAGATCGTGCCCTGCTCTGGGCATTCTCGTGTGTGGGTTTTGGCGAGCACGTGCACGTGGTTTGAATGGGAAGATCGGTGGGGTTGGAACTGGCGGGTCTCAGGACACTAGTAGGTTCACCTTCAGTAGATACAGACGGACAGATTTCCGAGGCATTTGTGTGAAACTACCATCCTACCGGCAATGCAGGAGAATTGCTCCACATCTATGCCTGCGTCCACATTCTCTGCAAAAGGAGAGATGACTAAGGCCCTTATTCAGTGAAATTGTGCTTAGGATGAGGATGGTGCCCTCCCCTCCCAGGGCAGCCTTGGCACATGCAGCCGGTCTGGGTGTCCAATGTCCCCCTGACTCAAGAGAGGTTCCCCTCGAGGTGCGGACCCCAACTGTGTGCGGGGTGGGGCTTGGCCGGTGGGGAGGGGCCCCGGGGAGCTGAGGAGGGGCAGGGAAGACCCCAGGAGTTCAGCTTGACAGGGAGATTGGTGGCTTTTTAATTTCTTCTGTTTGAAAGCCCCCTGCTGAAGTAGAAGAAGGAAACTATCCTGTCAGTCACCGGCTGCTGAGAGTGCTTTCATGGGAGTGTCAAGGAGGTAAAGATGAAGATATCTAAAAATGTTTGCTTTTGGAGCAGGTGTTAATGCGTGTGCATGTTTGTAAGCACGAAGGGCGAGAGCCTAGCTAATTGGACCACAGTGATTTCAAAGGTGCTTCCCCCTCCCCCCTTCCACCTTTCCTTCTGCGCGGAGCCTGGAAGCCGTGTGTCCTCAGGTGGAAGGGTTGCTCCTACCTAGAGAGGTGGGCTGGGCAACGGGATGGGGAAGGGAGCTGGGGGGGTGGGCATCCGGGGCTTGGGGCGAGCAGAGTGCCGGACCCCCGAGGGAGGCAGTCCTGGCTGGGGGCTGGGCAGGGCCCCTCACCTGAGCCTGCTCAGCAGTGGCATGAGCTGACCTGGTTCCTGGGGAGCAGGCAGCAAGGAGCTTCTGGTCTCAGAGCCCGAGCTTCTGAATAAGATGTTTACATTGAATGATTGCAGAAAGTGTCACCATGCTGTATCTCTGACTGGTGCCCACCCTGCGAGGCCTAGGCTGGGGACCCATGTGAGCCGTGCCTTGGGTGGCAGGGTGAGATCTCTTGCCCTAACCTGCCCTCCCCACCTGCTGGCCCTGCCCTGGCCTCATTGAGGCCATTCATCAAAGAACAGTGAGCACCTCTTGCATGCAGAGCGCTGGGGTGGTCTCAGCTAATCAAGGGAGAAAGTGACCCGGTCCCCACCCTCAGAGACCTCACAGCACCCCGTAGGAGACAACCATGGCACACACATCGTGCCAGGAAGGGAGGTGTCCCTGGGTGAGGGCGCTGAGCCCTGCCACACGCCAGGGACCCATGCAGGTGCCCTCCTGCGTCTCATCAGGGAGTTTCAGTGATGCTTCTAAGTTCTTCCAGAGACAAAGTAGTAGAAGCAGGGTCTGGGTAAGGCTGGGCTCTCTCCATTGTGTGTGGCTCCCCCCTAGGGTCAGTGGCGAGAAGGACCCTGTGCTGCCTGCAGGGGAAGCTGATGGCGTCTGGCATCCAGGTATGCGCAGTGCCGGGCGGTTGATGTTCCTGGAACGAGACCGCTGGATCCAAGGAGGTCTACCAGAAAGGCCTGAGTGTTGAAGGCAGAAGAGTTTCCTCTGTGGCAGGCCCAACACTGGCAGAGGGGGCAGCTTGGACAAGGAAGGCGGGTCACCAGAGAACAACGGCCTCGGAGGGCTCAGCAGAAGGAGGTCCTCGGAGGATACGCTGGTAGCCAGAGGACTTGGGGTGCAGGGTCTGTGGGAGGACTCTGGGGTGAGCCAGGCTCAGAGGCAGGAGCAGAGGAGGGAGTTTGAGGGCTGGAGGAGTCTGACCTCATTGGGATCGAGGCCTCTCACGTGGGAGCATCGTGGGCAGTGAGGGTGGGGAGGTAGCTTGTGGCCAGGCCACAGAGGGCCTTGAATGCCAGGTTAAGGGAACCCTGCAGGCTGGGTTCCAAATCTGGAGGTCCCTTGACTGGTATTTTATTAGGCTTCTCTTGATTAACCAGAAGATAAAGCAGCCAGGGCCCTGAGTTCCCCTACGGCGCTGGTGACGGGAGCGCGGCAGCAGCTGGGGCCGTGTGTTCCCCGGCACCACAGTCCCCACCCATCCCTACTGTATTCTGGGTGCTGCTTTGCTCATTTATGCCCCCTGCCTGGTCCCTGTGGGCACCTGGATGTGCAACCTTGGACTTAGGCACTAGGGAGCCATTGAAGGTTTAGGAGCAGAGTACAGCCTGGATGTAGCTGAGTGCTTGAGGGAAATAAATCTGGCAGCAGTGTTGAGGCAGAAGATGATGAAAGGGAACAGAGACCTGCCTGGCCTGGTCCAGAGGTGAGGGGATGAGGCCAGGAGAGAAGAGAGGAGGGAGGAGAGAGAACTGGTACCTGGTTTGTGCAGTGTGCCTACTTGGCCCTGGAGGCTTGGGGAGGGTTGTGTGTGGGGGGGGGGGCGATGGTGGGGGCAGGAATGGAATACTAGTGAGCCCAAGAGCCCCAGCTGGGGCTGACTCTGAAGACCCAGTAAGACTGTTGGGGCCCAGTGTCCCTGTGGACAGCTTCCCCTGCTAAAAAGCCCGAGCCCAGAGTGGATGCCTGCAGCTGGTGGGGGCAAAAGCCGCCCTTAGCAGCACCAGGGGGACTTGGCGAGTAGAAGCGGCACCGTTCAGCTTGACGGCCTTCTCATAAACATGGGGCACCGGGGGGTCTGAGGCAGGCCTCCCCAGGGACCCAGACTGCTGGAGACCTCCCCTGGGGGATGCTAAACTGGCCCTTTTATAGCGGGGGGCCTCTTTGTGGCTTTGCAGCCTCCAGACCCTGGGAGTTCGGGTGACTCAGGGATGCGTCTCCTTGAGAACATTTTCCCAGCACCCTCTCCTGACTGCTGCTGGCCAGGGAGTGATTTGGAGCCCATAGAAAGGCAAGGGTTTTTTGGAAACCTTTTTAGCGGCAGGGTCGCCTTTGAAATCCCCCCTCCCCAGAGGAAACAAGGCTGCCTTCTCCGGGCTACCCCCAGCTTTTGAAATGGTTTTAGACACCCCCTCCCCCAGCAGGCACATCAAAAAACGTGGAGTGGGCCCCGTTCTGGGGCCTCCCACAGGGCTGACCTGGCCCTGCCCGGCTGCCTTTGCCCACATCTGGAGGGATGGCCCGCTCCTCGCCCCCCAAAATGGCTCTGCATGAGGCCTGCCTTGGGCTTCCTGTGGCCTGGCCCAGAGGCAGGGCCCCCTTCCAGTGGCTGGAGCAGGGGTCGTGCCTTCTCCTGCGTGTTGAACATGTGGGCACAGAGCGTGCCCAGCCCCCCCCAGGGCACCCGAGACCTCAGACCCCAAAGAAGCAGATCAGCCCTTTTCTCAACTGCTCGTGGACGTTCCTGCCAGGCGTGCCTGGATAAGGGGTCTGAGAACTTGTCCTTGAAATAACGAACTTGCTCTGACCCAGGTCGGCCCTGAGGGAGTGACTCAGCCTCTGGGCCCTGGCGTCTTTACCCAGGGCTTCACGGGCCCCTGGAGGGAGCGCCGAGGAGGGTCAGGGCTGGGAAGGGACAGTCCTCAGAGAACCTCGACAGGAAAGTTCACCCTCTATGTCCTTGGAAAGTGGCTGAGGACTCTCTGGCAGGGAGCCAGCCAGGCCAGAGTCAGCCTCGGCCGAGTGGGGCATTAGGGATTCTGGGGATGTTGTTTTCCTGGGTCACATCGGCCCCATTCCCTGGGTGCCTCTGAAGGCCAAGCTCTGCTGTTGGGGGTGAAGAAATCAGGGGCATCTGGAAGATAAGCTTCTCCCACCTCCTGCCCCCACAGGGGCTGGGCTGGTGGTCCTTGTCTGTCCTTTCCTCCCTAGCCGTTCCCTCGCTGTAGCAGGATGGGCGGTGGTCCATGTGTGTGTGTGTGTGTGTGTGTGTGTGTGTTTGGGTGGGGGGGAGCTTCTGTCTTCTAAGGCTTTAAGAAGCACATCCCTAGAGGCGCAGCAAGCCCCCTTGCTGTCTGGGTCCCCACTCTTTCTGCAGCTGCTTCCATGCCCAGGACCCGTGCTGAAGGCCTGGCCTGCAGCATTTGAGAGGGGAGGGAAGGTCTGGTGTGGAAATCTGCGTCTCGCCCTCCCACCGGGAAAATAGAAACCGCCTCAGCTGTAACTGAAGAGGAAAACCCGTGAAAAGGACAAGGAGAAGGGGTTTCTGCGTACTCTCTGCCGCGAACACGTGTTGCCACACAGGGCTGTGTGAGGCCCTTCCGTGGAGCTCTGATTCAGAGGATGCCGGACCTGAAACATCCGTGCACTCGTAAGACGTGATGAAAACATCTCCCTCTCCCCCTGGAGATTACATTTCATGTTCTGGAACTGCTTTGTCAGAATAGCAAGCCCGGACAGACAGCATAGCATCCCATTCTTTTTATATATTTTTTTTATTTTTATTTTTCCAAAATCCCCTTAGCAGCTCCCAAGGGTGAGAAGAGTTCATTCCCCTGACTTTGAACCTCATCGGCTGGTTTGAGGAAGTTGTTGATCAAGCACTTGGGTTTATGAAGGACCCGTCAGTTCCGGATTTTAAGATAGTAGAAATGGTCTGGTTCTCATAGATTTCTTCTCCTCCTCCTCCTCTTTCTTCTTCTTGAGGGAGAAAGACCTCTGTAGGGGGAGTTTCCTCTAATAGTAACCTCTGTTCAGTAGACATGAGTGAGATCCTTGGGGGGATCTCAACGAGGAACCTCTCCTCTCATCCAGTTGGGGGGGTAATAACCCCAGAGGACAAGTTCTCTGTAATGTCACAAGCGTGAGATAGGAAGCTCAAAGGAGAGGTGTGTTACCGAGTCTGGGCATCTAGGAAAACTTCCTGGAGGAGAGACACCTAAGAAGATGGGACGTAAGGTGGAAGGGGCACTGCAGGCAGAGAACATCAGAAGCTACTTCATAGAGAAGAGGCCCATGTAGTATGAGGGGAAATCACAGACCAAGCAATGTCGCTTCAGGAAAAATCACAAGGCAGGAGGTGGGCAGGTCGCAGAGACAGTACAGTGTGGTCGGTGAGAGACGAGGGTGTTGTTTAGGAGGGTGTGGGTTTGAGAAACCTTTAAAAGGCAAAACCAGCAGGGGTGGCAAAATTGAATGCACGTGGGCAGGGAAGAAGTTAGGAATGACTTCAGGGTCTCAGGGGAATCAAGTTTTGGGGTGACAGGTAGATGACACAGTGCCCGAGGAAGAGCTAGCTGTTGCGGGGCTGGCAAAGAGGACCCTAACCATGACCTTACAGGGGAGGCTGACTGAGTACTGGGCAGGGTCAATGAAATCAGATGGAGGAATGAGTTGGGGGGCCCGGGGGAGACCAGCAGTGTCCCATCGACTTGCCAGGTTCCAGGCTGGGAAGGAAGGATGGGAGGCAGGAGCTGGAGGGGTCTGAGGGTCCCAGGGAGCTTTTGTTTTTTAAGGAGGGGACACCAGAGTATATTTCCAGGCTACGGGGAGGGCCTCAGTGGGGAGAGGAGGAGGAAGAGGGAGAGGAGCTCGCAAAAGTGCCAGTCCTGGAGAGGCGGGGACCGGGACCCCAGTAGCTCTTGTGTTCAGCCCGCCCACAGGCATGGCCTTCCCTTCTTGCTTTTCGTTGCCATGGACATGGTGGCGTGTACTGTGGGACGGACTTTCCCGAGTGCCCTTTATGGTCATTTGGCTGCCTGGGAGCCGTGGGTGCTTGGGCAGCATCCCTTGCGTCTGCTTCTGGCTGAGCCTTACTGGAGTTGAGGACAGAAAACAAAGGTCCCGTGGTCCATGGTGGCCCCGGGGCTTGGCCCCCCTCTGCCCTGGGCTTCTAGCGATTTGCAGAACCTCACACTGGACGCCCTTCCTCATGTGTCTCTGGGGTCCAATGGGGAGGGAAGGGGAGACCTCCTCTCCCAAGGAAGTTTGGGGTGGCCCTCACGGGCCAATGAGTCTCACAGGTCCCTCCTGCTCTGGCTTCCAGCTCGTCTGCCTGGGGAGGGGAGGTGGAGAGAGAAGGGGAGTTGTTCCTCAGAGGTACACAGGAGCACTGCGAGCCTGAGTTGGAGTAAGAATCCAGCATTACTGATTGGGAGCCTTTTCTAAACAAAGACTTCTTTTTTTTTTTTTTTTTTTAAGATTTTCTTTATTTATTTGACAGAGAGAGAGATCATAAGTAGGCAGAGAGGCAGCCAGAGGGGTAGGGGGAAGCAGGCTCCCCGCAGAGCAGAGAGCCAGAAGCGGGGCTCTATCCCAGGACCCTAGGATCATGACCTGAGCTGAAGGCAGAGGCTCAACCCACTGAGCCACCTAGGCGCCCTCTAAACAAAGACCTCTTAAGGAAGTGACTGATTTAGTTCATTCAGTAGAGCTTTTTTAAAAAAAATTTTATTTAAATTCAATATAGTTCACATCTAGTGTCTTACTAGTTTTGGGGTAGAATTCAGTGATTCATCAGTTGCATATAATACCCAGTGCTCATGACATCAAGTGCCCTCCTTAATATCCATTACCCAATTACCTCATCTCCCCGCCCTCCAGTAGAGCTTTATTGAGCACCAACTGTTTGCTCCATCTGCTATAGCTATGAATATTAATGAGAAAGAGAGTATGCAGGAGGGCCCACACATGCACACTCAGAGTGTAGAGTCAGCCACAGTGGTTAAGAACACTCCCAGCTCCTGGTCGTGTCACTTTGTGGCTAACTAAGTTACCTGTCTCTGTCTGGTTCAGCTCCTCCTCTATAATATAATTCCATGCTAATGGTACACAGCCGTTTAGGGAGGACTCGTCCAGTGGCAAGTCAGATCCAGGTCATACTGACTATCACATAGCAAGGAGAATTATCGGTTCATATAACTGAAAAGTCCCAGGATTCCTTGGGTAAGAGGCTTCAGGCATGGCTGGATCCAGGGGTTCCAGCAAAGTCATCTCTCTCTCTTCTGCCTCTCAGCTCTGCCTCCTCTTTGTTGCCTTCTTTCCCTGGTGCATGATGACAACCAGCCGCTCTTGGTCCAGCAGTCCCAGCAGAGAGGACATGTGCTTCCTTATCAGTGGGAAAGATCTCAGGACCAAGTCTCGATGTCTCGGGAGGGTCCTGAAGCTACCTGTGAATTAGTTCCTGTAGCCAGGGAGATGGAGTAGTTGAATATTCAGATTAGCACCACTTGCCCTTCCGGAGTGCTGGGGTGGGTCGTTGTCAACCCACTTTTGCCCTAAAATGGGAGTAGGGAGGGTATTCTTGAAAATCAAGGAGGTACCTATTTCCACAAGAACGGGGATGCACAGAGAGGGTCCTACCCCTGCTTTTGAGGGGAGCTGCTTAGAGCATTTAATGAACTAAAAAATGTATGAAAATCACCCAGCACACTGCCTGGCACATGTGAGTTTTCTGTCCATGGTACCTGTTAACATTAATATTATTAATATTATTATTAGTCCCTGTGTCAGGGACTAGTTAAAGATAATGCTTAAGATAATGAGGACGAGGGTGCCTGGGTGGCTCAGTGGGTTAAGCCGCTGCCTTCGGCTCAGGTCATGATCTCAGGGTCCTGGGATCGAGTCCCGCATCGGGCTCTCTGCTCAGCGGAGAGCCTGCTTCCCTTCCTCTCTCTCTGCCTGCCTCTCTGCCCACTTGTGTCTCTGTCAAATAAATAAATAAAATCTTAAAAAAAAAAAAGATAATGAGGACGATACTAGAAACCTTGTTTCAAGAGGATAAACAGCCCTTTTGAGGTCATACTAAGCCTGCATCCCAAGTGCCAGTCTATGACAGCTCAGAAGGTGCTGCTGCGGGCTTCCTGGAAGAGGAAGACTTGTCCTCCGCCTTTGTCAAGCTCTAAGGGGGTCTGCCTGCAGGATAGATCCAGAGAGTAGCTCCAATCAGGACGATTGATTCATTTACTCCTTTTTTCATTCGGAACTGTTTTTCTTCCTTGCGCTCCATGTACATGCCAGGCACTAAGCACGGATGTCACGGCAAAACAAAATCCCCCGATCCTGGAGCTAGTGGGGGCCAGGTGGGTGTCAAACAAGCAAACAGATGAGAAATCCTGACCCCTTCTTGGATATGCCATCAGGCGCCGTCCAGCCTGGAGCAGCACCTGAAAACTCAAGCAGTCACTCTTTTGGTCTTTTTCTGAATTTTATGCGGACCGCCCACAGAGGGTCACTTTGCCAGCAGAGGCCCATACCCGCAGCAGCTGGGGGATGTCCCCAGCTAAGGTCTTGCCTTCCCCCCTCCTAAGGCACTGCCCCACCTGTGGTGTCTGTGGTCCCTGCCATCCCTTTCCTGGCCCTCTGGCCACTTTCCTCCAATCTTCCTATTCCATCTCAGTGCCCACCCTGCCTTTTCTGGGCCACAGCCCCTGGGTGGCTCCAGACGCCTGTGTCCCAAGCCTTCCCTCCTCGGGTGTCCGGAATTCACAAATAAAACCACAGAATGGCTAGTTAAATTTGAATTCCAAATAAAGAACATGTAATTTTTTAGTTTGAGTGTGTCTCCAATATTGCATGGGAGATACATATAATAAAAAATTATTTACTTATTTGAAATTTAAATTTAACTGACTGTACTTTGTTTTCCCTGGCTGCCCTATTCCCTCCCCACAGTTCCTATGCCTCCAGCACCTTAGCTTGGGGAATAATGGTGCTCCCACCCATCTTTCCCTCTTTTATTTTATTTATTTTTTATTTTTTCTTTCTTTCCTTCTTTTAAAGCTCTTTGTGTTCCTTTATTCCTCCTTACATTTTTAAAAAAGATTTTATTTATTTATTTGACAGAGAGAGATCACAAGTAGGCAGAGAGGCAGGTGGGGGGAGAGGGGTTGTGGGAAGCAGGCTCCCTGCTGAGCAGAGACCCGGATGCTGCGGGGCTCTATCCCAGGACCCTGAGATCATGACCTGAGCTGAAGGCAGAGGCTTAATCTGCTGAGCCACCCAGGCACCACATATTTTTTTTTAACTTAAAAGTATTCAACTTTTTATTTTGAGGCGATCGTGGGTTCTCATGGAGTTCACAGATAGATTCTCTGTACCTGTTACTCAGTTTCCCCCGAGGCTAATAGTTCACAAAATGCCAGTATGGTATCACAAGGATGAAACTGGCATGGACGCATTCAGGCTATGGAACACTTCCATTACCACCAGCATCCTTCATGCTGTCTTAGCCACTTCTATTCTGCCCCAGCTCCTGTGTTAACCCTGGAAATTGTGCATCTGTTATCCATTTCTATAGTTCTGTCATTTCAAGAATGCTACATAAATGGAGTCCTGCATAAGTTTTCATTGTTTTGGGGATAAATGCCCAGGTGTGCTGCTGCTGCGTCTGTAATGCTTGTGCCTATGACTTTTAAAGAAACCGCCACACTGTTTCCTAGAGCAGCTGTGCCTTTTTACATTCTTACCAGCAAGGTCAAGTTTCTCTATGTTGAGAGACATCAAATTTCTTCACATCCTTTGCCAGCATTTGGTTTGTCACTATTTTTTATATTAGTAATCTGATAGGTGCGTAGTAATATCTTACTGTCTTTTAATTTACATTTTCCTAATGACTAATGATATTGAACGTGTTTTCATGGGCTTATTTGCTATCTGTTTGTCCTCATGTATGAAATGGGTTTTCATATCTTTTGCTTATTTTCGAATTGGATTGTTTGCTTTTTTACCGTTGAGGGTTGGTTTTTTTTTTTTTAAGTTTATTTATTTATTTATTTGACAGTGAGAGAGAGCGAGAGAGAGAGAGCGAGAACACAAGCAGGGGGAGTGGAAGAGGGAGAAGCTGGCTTCCCGCTGAGCAAGGAGCCTGATGTGGAGCTCAATCCAGGACTTTGGGATTATGACCAAAGCCAAAGGCAAACTCTTAACAACTGAGCCACTCACGCAGCCCTTACTACTGGGTTTTGAGAGATTTTTATATAGTCTAGATACTAGTCCTTTGTTGGTTACACGGTTTGCATAAATTTCTTCTCAGTCTTTTCATCTTAACAGACTCCTTAACACATTATTTTGCAGAGTAAGTGATTAAAATTTGAGGAGGTCAGTTTATCAATTTTTCCTTTTATGGCTCATGACTTTGATGCCCAGTTTAAGAACACCTTTTCTAACCCTAGATCCCAAAGATTTTTTTTGCCTACTTTTTTCCAAAAAAATTTTATGATTTTATATTTCACCGCTGCTGCTTCTCCTACAAATGTCCAGTTGCTCTTGCATCATTTGTTAAAAACACTATAATTCCACCACTGAGTTGTTTTTGCCAAATACCAGCTAGGCATATTTGTGTGGCTCTATTTCTGGGTTCCATTGATCTGTGTGTCTATCCCTCTGTCAGTATGACACAGTCTCCATTACTGTAGCTATATGCAGCAGAGGGAGAGGGAGAGAGAAACTCAAGCAGACTCCTCACAGAGCATGGAGCCTGTGCAGGGCTTGATCTCATGACCTTGAGATCATGACCTGAGCCGAAACCAAGAGTCAGAAGCCTGACCAACTACATCATCCAGGTGCCCCTCTTCCTATCATTTTAATAAGAATTGTATAAACCTGCATATTGATTGGGGGAGAAGTGATATCTAATATGTCAAGGCTTCTAATCCATGAACATGGTATATCTTTCAGTGTACTTAGATCTTTGATTACCTTTCTAAAATATTATTTATTTATTTATTTATTCATTCATTCAATTACTTATTTATTATTTTTATTAACATATAATGTCTTATTTACCCCAGGGATACAGGTCTGTGAATCATCAGGCTTACACATTTCACAGCCATCACCATATCATATACCCTTCCCAATGTCCATAACCCAACCACCCTCTCCATACCCCTCTACCCCAGTAAACCTCAGTTTGTTTTGTGAGATTGTGAGTTTCTTATGGTTTGTCTCCCTCTTGATCCCATCCTGTTTCATTTTTCCTTCCCTAACCCCCAATCCCCCAACTTTGCCTCTCAAATTCCTCATATCAGGGTGACCATATGATAATTGTCTTTTACTGATTGACTTATTTTGCTCAGCGTGATACCCTCTAGTTCCATCTATGTAGTTGCAAATGGCAAGATTTTATTTCTTTTGATGGCTGCATAGTATTCCACTGTATGTATGTACATTGTGTGTATGTATATATACACACAGTGTATATATATACCACATCTTCTTTATCCATTCATCTGTTGATGGAGATGATTCTGGCAGCAAATTATGGTTCTTTCCATAGTTTGGCTATTGTGGGCATTGCTACTATAAACATTCAGGTGCATGTGCCCCTTTGAATCACTATATTTGTATCTTTAGGGTAAATACCCCGTAGTGCAATTGCTGGGTCATAGGGTAGCTCTATCTTCAAAATTTTGAGGAACCTCCATGTTCTTTTACAGAGTGGCTGCACCAGCTTGCATTCCCACCAACAGTGTAGGAGGGTTCTCCTTCCTCCGCATCCTCACCGACAACTGTTGTTTCCTGACTAGTTAATTTTAGCCATTCTGACTGGTGTGAGATGGTATCTCATTGTGGTTTTGATTTGTATTTCCCTGATGGCGAGTGATGTGGAGCACTTTTTCATGTGTCTCTGCCATCTGGATGTCTTCTTTGCAGAAATGTCTGTTCATGTCCTCTGCCCATTTCTTGATTGGATTATTTATTCTTTGGGTGTTGAGTTTGATAAGTTCTGTATATATTTTGGATACTAGCCCTTTATCTGATATGTCATTTGCAAATATTTTCTCCCATTCTGTCAGTGGTCTTTTGGTTTTGTTCACTGTTTCTTTTGCTGTGCAAAAGCTTTTATCTTGATGGAGTCCCAATAGTTCACTTTTGCCCTTGCTTCCCTTGCCTTTGGTGATGTTTCTAGGGAGAAGTTGCTGCCTGTGTTCTCCTTAAGGATTTTGATGGATTCTTGTCTCACATTGAGGTTTTTCATCCATTTTGAGTCTATTTTTGTTTGTGGTGTAAGGAAATGGTCCAGTTTCATTCTTCTGCATGTGGCTGAATCCCATTTCTTAAAAAGACTGTCTTTTTTCCATTGGACATTCTTTGTCAAAGATTGACAAAGATTTGTCAAAGATTAGTTGACCATAGAGTTGAGGGTCTATTTCTGGGCTCTCTATTCTGTTCTATTGATCTATGTGTCTGTTTTTGTGCCAGTACCATACTGTCTTGATGATTACAGCTTTGTAATAGAGCTTGAAGTCTGGAATTGTGATGTCACCAAGCTTTGGCTTTCTTTTTCAACATTCCTCTGGCTATTTGTGGTCTTTCCTGGTTCCATATAAATTTTCGGATTATTTGTTCCATTTTGTTGAAAAAAATTGATGGTATTTTGATAGGGATTGCATTAAACATGTAGACTGCTTTAGGTAGCATAGATATTTTCACAACATTTGTTCTTCCAATCTATGAGCATGGAACATTTTTCCATTTCTTTGTGTCTTCCTTAATTTCTTTCATGAGTACTTGATAGTTTTCTGAATACAGATTCTTTGCCTCTTTGGATAGGTTTATTCCTATGTATCTTATGGTTTTGGTTACAATTGTAAATGGGATTGACTCCTTAATTTCTCTTTCTTCTGTTTTGCTGTTGGTGTATAGAAATTCAACTGATTTCTGTGCATTTATTTTATATCCTGACACTTTACTGAATTCCTGTATGAGTTCTAGCAGTTTTAGAGTAGAGTCTTTTGGGTTTTCAACATAAAGTATCATATCATCTGCAAAGAGTGAGATTTGACTTCTTTTTTGCTGATTTGGAAGTAAGTTATTTATTTATTTATTTATTTATTTATTGTTGTTGTCTGATTACTGGGGCTGGAACTTCTAGTACTATGTTGAATAGCAGTGGTGATAATGGACATCCTTGCCGTGTTCCTGACCTTCGGGGAAAAGCTCTCAGGCTTTCCCCATTGAGAATGATATTCGCTGTGGGTTTTTCATAGATGGCTTTGATGTTATTGAGGTATATACCCTCTATCCCTACACTTTGAAGAGTTTTGATCAAGAAAGGATGCTGTACTTTGTCAAATGCTTTTTCAGCATCTATTGAGAGTATCATATGGTTCTTGTTCTTTCTTATATTAATGTTTTGTATCACACTGGTTGATTTACAGATGTTGAACCAGCCTTGCAGCCCAAGAATAAATCCCACTTAGTCTTGGTGAATAATCCTTTTAATGTACAGTTGGATCCTATTGGCTAGTATTTGGTGAGAATTTTCGCATCTGTGTTCATCAAGGATATTGGTTTGTAATTCTCCTTTGTGTGGTTTTGGGATAAAGGTAATGCTGGCCCCATAAAATGAGTTTGGAGGTTTTCCTTCCATTTCTAGTTTTTAGAACAGTTTCAGGATAATAGGTATTAATTCTTCTTTAAATGTTTGGTAGAATTCCCCTGGGAAGCCGTCTGGCCCTTGGCTCTTGTTTTTTTTTTTTTTTTTTTTTTTTTTGGAGATTTTTGATGACTGCTTCCATCTCCTTACTGGTTATGGGTCTGTTCAGGTTTTCTATTTCTTCCTGGTTCAGTTGTGGTAGTTTATATATCTCTAGCAATGCATCCATTTCTTCCAGATTGTCAAATTTGCTGGCTTATAGTTGCACATAATATGGTTTTATAATTGTTTGCATTTCTTTGGTGTTGGTTGTGATCGCTCCTCTTTCATTCATGATTTTATTTATTTGGGTCCTTTCTGTTTTCTTTTTGATAAGTGTGGTTAGGGGTTTATCAATCTTATTAGTTCTTTCAAAGAACCAACTCCTAGCTTTGATGATTTGTTCTATTGTTTTTTTGGCTTCTATTTCATTGATTTCTGCTCTGCCCTTTATTATTTCTCTTCTGCTGGGTTTTGGGTTTCTTTGCTGTTCTTTCTCCATCTCCTTTAGGTGTAGGGTTTGGTTGCGTACTGGAGACCTTTCTTATTTCTTGAGAAAGGCTTGTATTGCTATATACTTTCTTCTCAGGACTATCTTTGCTGTGTCCCACAGATTTTGAACAGTTCTGTTTTCATTTTCTTTTGTTTCCATGAATTTTTAAAATTCTTCTTTAATTTCCTGGTTGACCCATTCATTCTTTAGTAGGATGCTCTTTAGCCTCCAGGTATTTGATTTCTTTCCAACTCTCCTCTTGTGATTGAGTTCTAGCTTCAGAGCATTGTGGTCTGAAAATATGCAGGGATGCAGGGAATGCCCAATCTTTTGGTACCAGTTGTGACCTGATTTATGACCAAGGATGTAATCTATTCTGGAGAGTGTTCCATGTGCACTAGAGAAGAATATGTATTCTGTTGCCTTAGGATGGAATGTTCTGAATATATCTGTGATGTCCATCTTGTCGAGTGTGTCATTTAAGGTCTTTATTTCCTTGTTGATCTTTTGCTTGGATGATCTGTCCATTTCAGTGAGAGGGGTGTTAAAGTCCCCTACTATTATTGTATTTTTGTCAATGTGTTTCTTGGTTTTGTTGTTAATTGGTTTATATAGTTGGCTGCTCCCATGTTAGGGGCAGAGATATTTAAAATTGTTAGAACTTCTTGTTGGACAGACCCTTTGAGTATGATATAGTGTCCTTCCTCATCTCTTATTATAGTCTTTGGCTTAAAATCTAATTGATCTGATATAAGGATTGCCACCCCAGCTTTCTTTTGATGTCCATTAGCATGGTAAATTATTTTCCACCCCCTCACTTTAAATGTGGAGGTGTCTTTGGGTCTAAAATGAGTTTATCATAGACAGCAGATTGATGGGTTTTGTTTTTTAATCCATTCTGAACCCCTGTGTCTTTTGATTGGGGCATTTAGCCCACTTACATTCAGGGTAACTACTGAAAGATATGAATTTAGTGCCATTGTATTGTCTGTAAGGTGACTGTTACTGAATATTGTCTCTATTCCTTTCTGGTCTACTACTTTTAGGCTCTCTCTTTGCTTAGAGGACCCCTTTCAATATTTCCTATAGGGCTGGTTGGGTATTTGCAATTTTTTTTAGTTTTTGTTTGTCCTGGAAGCTTTTTATTTCTCCTTCTATTTTTGATGATAGCCTAGCTGGATATACTATTCTTGGCTGCATGGTTTTTTTTTTTTTTTTTTTTTTAAATTTAGGGCTCTGAATATATCATGCCAGTTCTTTCTGGCCTGTTAGGTCTCTGTAGATAAGTCTGCTGGCAGTCTAATATTTTTACCACTGTATGTTGCAGACTTCTTGTCCAGAGCTGCTTTCAGCATTTTCTCTTTGTTACTAAAACTTGTAAGTTTTACTATTAGATGTCAGGGTGTGGATCTATTTTTATTGATTTTGAGGGGGTTTGTCTGTGCCTCCTGGATTTTGATGCTTGTTCCCTTTGCCATATTAGTGAAATTCTCAACTAAAATTCACTCCAATATAACTTCTTCCTCCTTCTCTCTTTCTTCTTCTTCTGGAATCCCAATTATTCTAATATTGTTTCACCTTATGGTATCACTTATCTCTTGAATTTTTCCCTTGTGGTCCAGTAGTTGTTTGTGTGTCTTTTGCTCAGCTTCTTTATGTTCCATCATTTGGTCTTCTATATCACTAATTCTCTCTTCTGCCTCATTTATCCTAGCAGTAAGAGTCTCCATTTTTTATTGCATCCCATTAATAGCTTTTTAAATTTCAGCTTGATTAGACTTTAGTGCTTTTATTTCTTCAGAAAGGATTTTATTTCTCCAAAAGGCTTTCTCTAATATCTTCCATGAATTTTTTTGAGCCCAGCTAGCACCTTGAGAATTGTCATTCTGAACTCTCATTCTGACATATTACCAATGTGCATATTGATTAAGTCCTTAGCCATTGGTACTGCCTCTTTTTCTTTTTTCTTTTTTTTGTGGTGAGCTTTTCTGCCTTGTCATTTTATCCAGAGAAGAATATATGAATGAGAGAATAAAATACTTAAAGTGTGGCAACAACCCCAGAAAAATGTACTCTAACCAAATCAGAAGAGACCTAAAACTGCGGGGAAAAGAGAAAAAAGAAATAAAAATAAAAAATTAAGGAAAAAAATATATATATATTAGACTGGCGAATAGAACAGTGCCACCAACTTGATTTTGGGTGTAATCTGCTCTCAGAAGATACTACCTCACAAGGTTTTATTAATAGAAATACATATGTATATTAGAAATAAGGGTAAACATGAAAAAGGGATGAAATATGATTGTAAAGATGAAAATTTTAAAAAAATTCTAAAAAAGGAATTGGTGAGTTGGTTGGTAGAAGAAAAGAGAGGAGATAATGTGCTCAGGCTGGAGACTAGAACAAAGCCATGTGCTAGATTTAGGGTATAATTTTATTAGAAGAAATTGTATCCCAAAATTTTAAAGAAAAATAAATCC
This sequence comes from Mustela nivalis, assembly GCF_964662115.1. NCBI lineage: Eukaryota > Metazoa > Chordata > Mammalia > Carnivora > Mustelidae > Mustela > Mustela nivalis. The sequence goes on from NC_139037.1 coordinate 32,854,870, forward strand.
TGTATATATACAAAAAATAAGGTTAAATAGAATGAAGGGATAACATATGAATATTACAATGAAGATTTAAAAAGTTTTTATTTTTTTTTTATGGAAAGGTATTGTTAAGATAGTCCTGGGACCTGATGTCATTTCAGTCTATTACTCCTCTGCCATCTTAGCCCCGGATCTGTGATTTCTTTTTTTCTTTTTAAGATTTATTTATTTATTTATTTGAGACAGAGAGAGAAAGAGAGGGGTGCATGGGGAGGGGCAGAGGGAGAGGGAGAGGAGAGGGAATCTCAAGCAGACTTCCTGCTGAGCATAGAGTCTGCTGTCGGGCGCCATCCCACCACACTGAGATCATGACCTGAGCCAAAATGAAGATTTGGAAGCCCAATGAATGAACCACCCCGATGTCCCTTCTTTGATTTTTTATGGTTTATTGTGGTTTATGGCAAAGTTGTTCTGTGCATGTTTTGATAAATTTACATCTACATATTTCAATTATTTTAGCAATTATAGATGATATTGCATTTTTAATTTTGATGTTCACATATTCATTGCTGGTATATAGAGATGTATTTGGTTTTTGAATGTTGGTTTTATAGCCCTTGACTTTGTTTAACTCAGTTGTAGGAATTTTTATTTTTGTTTTTGTAGATTCCATTGCATTTTCTATATAGACAATCATGTCATCTGCAAATAAGGACAGTTTTATTCATTCCTTTTCCATCTATGAGCCTTTTATTTCCTTTTCTTGCTTTTTGCTCTGGTTAATACTTCCAGCACTGTGCCGAATAAGACTGGTGGCATTCTTGTCTTGTTTCAGTTTTTTATAATTATGTGTAGTAGTAGGTATTGGTTTTTTGTTTATAACTCTATCAAGCTGAGGAAATACCCCTCTATTTCTTCCTTTTTTGTTTTTCAAGAATTTTTATTATGAAGGAGTGCTGGATTTTGTAATTTTTTTTTTTTTAAATAGATCTGTTTATAAGACCATGAGATTTTTCTTCTTTATTCTGGTAATATAGTGGATTATATTGATTGAATTTTGAATATTGAAATAATCTTGTATCCTTGATATATACACCCTAAATGACCATAGTATATAATTCTTTTTATATATTTCTAAATTTTCTTTGCTGATATTTTGCTAAATGTGTGTGTGTGTGTGTGTGTGTGTGTGTGTGTATGTATGTATACACATGGCCTGAATTTACAAGGGATATTGGCCTACAGTTTTCTTTTGTTTTCTCCTGTGTGTCTGGTTTTGATATTGGTCAATGTTAACTTGATCAATATTGATATTAATTCATATTAGTTAATATGAATTAATATCAATGTTATTATTAATAATAACTTGATTGAGAACTGGTTCTTCTGTATTTGGAAGATTTATTTATTTATTCATTTATTTGAGAGAGGGAGAGAGTACATGAGCAGGGAAAAGGGCAGAGAGAGGGGGAGAGGGAGAAAATTTCAAGCAGACTCTTCGCTGAGCAGGGACCCTGATGTGGGGCTGGATGTCATGACTTCAAGATCATGAATGAGTCAAAATCATGAGTTGGGAGGTGCCTGGGTGGCTCAGTGGGTTAAAGCCTCTGCCTTTGGCTCAGGTCATGATCCCGGTGTCCTGGGATTGAGCCTCGCATCGGGCTCTCTGCTCAGCGGGGAGCCTGCTTCTCCCTCTCCCTCTACCTGCCTCTCTGCCTACTTATGATCTCTTTCTGTCAAATAAATAAATAAAATCTTTAAAAAAAAGTCACGAGTCGGACATCCAACTGACTGACCCACTCAAGCGTCTCTGGTTCTTCTCTATTTTGAAAGAAATTATGTAGAATTGGTGTTTGTTCTTTAAACATTTGTTGGAATTCTCCTGTGAAATAACTTGAGTCTGGAGATTTCATTTTAGAGAGTTTTTAATTATGAATTTAATTTCCTTGACAGTTTTAGGACTGTTCAAATTGTGTATTCATGTTGGTTGAGTTGTGGTAGGTTTTGTTTTGTGAGGAATTGGTTATCTCATCTAATTTGTCAAATTTATATGTGTACAGTTTTCATAGTAATTTTCTCTTTTTATTCTTTTTGATGTCTGTAGGGATGACCTCAGGTTCATTTCTGATACTGGTAACTTATGCCTTCCCACTTTTTTTCTCTGTCAGTCTTGTTAGAGATATGTCAGTTTTATTGAACTTTTCCAAGAATCAACTTTTAAAAATGGATTTTCATTATTGGTTTTCTGTTTTCAGTTTCATAATTTCTGTTTTTATTTTCATTATTCCCTCCCTTCTGCTTAATTTGGGTTTATCTTGGTGTTTTTCTACTTCTTTGAGGTGAAAGCTTAATTATTGATTTGAAACTTTTACTCTTTCTAATGTATGTATTGCTATAAATCTCTCTCTAAGCATTGATTTAGTTGTATTCCACAAATTTTTGTATGTTATAACTTTTTTTTCACTTAATGTATTCTATTTTATAAAATATTTACTTTGTACTTGAGCTTTGGCTCATTGTTTAGACGTGTGTTACTTAGTTTTCAAGTGTTTGGAGGTTTTCCTGTTTTGTTTTTGTTTGTTTGTTTGTTATTAACTTTTAGTTTGAATCCATTGTGACTGAGAAAACACTCTGTGTGACTTCAAATATAAATTCTTTTACTTTTGTCAAGATTTGTTTTATGCCCCATGATATGGTTCATATTGGTAGATGTTCTTTAGGCACTTGAAAAAAATGCATATTCTGCTCTTTTGGGGTGATGTGTTCATTCAATGTCAATTAGACTTTGCTGGTTGATGATATTGTTGAGTTCTATGTCCCTGCTGATTTTCTCTTATTAATTGATCAAGCAAGGAGTGGAAGGTGTTGAAATGTTCTATTAAACTTGTGCATGTGTCTGTTTCTTTCAGTTCTATCAGCCTTTGCCTCACATATTTTGTAGTTCTATTATTTATTTATTTATTTATTTATTTTTTTGGTGCATACACATTTAAGATTGTTATGTTTTCTTAGTTAATCAACTCCTTTATCATTATATGATGTTCTTGTCTATTTCATAATTGTTTCCTCTGAAGCCTGCTTTACCTAATATTGAGCACTTCTTCTTTCTTTTGATTATTGTTTGCAAGATATATCTTATTCCATCGTTTTACCTTTAACTTGCCTGTGTGGTTATATTTTAAGTGAATTTCTTGGATATTGAATGTAAGTGGATCATTCTCCCTTGCTTCCACAACCCCATTCTGCTAATGTCTGTTTTTTGATTTGTATATTTAGACCATTTATATTTAATGTAATTCATGATATGGTAGGGCTTAAGCCTACCACTTTATATGTTGGTTTCTTTTGGTTCTGTTTTTTAATTGTAAGTGTAATTTTTTTTTTTTAAATTTCTGTTTTCTTTTCTCTGCCTTTCTGTGGGTTACTTGAACAGTTTTAAAAATCTCATATTGGTTTATCCTTGGTGTTTATTTTTGTACATCTTTTTAAAAGATTATTTAGATATTACGTTAAGTAAACATATCAAAATATTCTTTTTAAAAGATTATTATTCTGGTGTCATCATTTTACCAGTTTGAGTGAAGGATAGAAAACTTACCTTCCTTTATCCTCCTCCATTTATAATCTAATTGTTTTAAATAGGTCTTTGATATGTATTAAGAGCCATATCAAATAGTGTTAGATTTTTGCTTCAACCATAAAATTTAATTTAGAAAACTCAAAAAGGTAGAAAAACTACTGTATTTACCATATTATTCTTATTGTGTATTTTCTTCCTAATCTTTCAAGATTCATTTTTTTATCATTTCCTTCTGTTTAGAGAAGTTCCTTCAGTCATTCTTTCAGGGCAGGTCTTGGTGACAAAGTCTTTTTAGTTTTTCTCATCTGATGATGGGATGTTGTTTTCCCCTTCATTCTTGAGGGATATTTTCACTGGATTTAGGTTCCATGTTGCCAGTTCTTCCCTTTCATACTTATGCCACTTTCTTTTGGCCTCCATGGTTTCTGATGAGAAATCCACTGTCATTTGAATTTTTTCCCCCACTATGGTAAAGTACAGTTTTTCTCTCACTGCTCTCAAAAAGTTTCTTTTCCTTTTTGCTTTCTTTATTTCTTGGTAGTTTGTAGTCTGTCATCTTTCTTTTCTCCTTCCAGGACTCTTTGATCATATGAATGTTAGAGTCTAACCAACCCCTGAGGTTCTTTTATAAATTCTTTTTTATTATTTTTAAATTTTCATCTATTTCTTTTCTTTTTTTCAGATTGGGTAATTTTTATTGTTTTATCTTTCAGTGCACTGATTCCTCTGTCTCTTCTTTTCTGCTGTGGAGCCCATCATTGCTTATTTTAACCCCTTCCCCCCAAGCCACCCAGGCACCCCCATCATTGCTTACTTTAAAAATTTTTATTTAGGGGCACCTGGCTGGCTCAGTCAGTTAAGCATATGCCTTCAGCTCAGGTCATGATCCCAGGGTCCTGGGATCGAGCCCCAAGTTGGACTCCCTGCTCAGCAAGGAGTCTGCTTCTCCCACTCCCTCTGCCCCTCTCCCTGCTCATGCTCTCTCTCTTGCTCAAATAAATAAATAAAATCTTTAAAAGATTTTCTTTTTTATTTCTAAAATTTACATTTAGTGCTTTTTTAATGTCTCTGTTTCTTTGTTGTGATTTTCTATTTTTTCATTTGTTTCACACATGGTCATGGTGGTTGAAGCGTTTTATGATGGCTCCTTTAGATCCTTTGACAGATAATTCTAACATTTCTGTTATCACAGCCTGGGCATATATGGATTACCCTTTCCAATTCAATCTGAGATTTCTCTGGTTCTTGGTGGGATGAATGATTTTGGATTGAAGTGGGAAGAATTCCAGATTTTTCTCCCCCCACCCCCAAGTCTCCACTGATACCTCTCTCACTGGTGAGAGGGGTGTCTCATCTGTACTCCCCACAGATGGGGAGCTGACCCCGGGCAGAGGGGTAGGGACACCTTGCTACTGCTGGGTGAGAGTGGGAGGCCACCTTTCCAGATGGTCTCTCCTGATACTGCAGGGAGTACCATGTTACTGCTCAGCAAGTATGTAGGTCCTGACTCCCTACTATGCTTTCTCTGACACCACCTCACCGTGGGGTTTGGGAGTGGGTGTTTGGTGCCTTGTTACAGCCTAGGGAGCATGCTAGTCGAGGTGCCCCACTCAGCCTCTGCTGGAATGGGGGACACAGCTTTTTTGGTGTAGTTGCCTCGAGGTGAGCTGTATTGTCTAAAGGTCTCCTGCCTTGCCAGGCTGCCCCTTTTCCTGTCCTTCGGCTGGAGGGAGCATGCTTTCCTTTGGTTTTCTAAAATCTCACCTGTTGGCCTTCCCTGGTTGCCAGCTTCTTCTTCAGCTCCAATCTGAGCTATAGGAGGGAGAAGAAAACCCAGAGTTCTCACAGGCATGCCATTTCTTGGGTCCCGAGGTCCCTGGCCATGCTGTCTTCTCTTTACCTTTCAGAATCTTCATAAGTTTCTTTCATATATAATGTCCAGGGTTTTGAGTTGTACTTAGCTGGAGAAATAGGGAAAATTATGTCCCAGGGAGAAATCTGCAAGCTGAATAGGTATCTGAGGGTCTCAGGCACATGTAGGAAACATTGTTTTATTCTGCAGCCACTGCTATGCTATTTGGGTTCAAGTGCTTGTGGGGAAATTGGAGCTTAGATTTGTAGCCCAGATCTGTCCAGGCCCATTTAGAGGATGTCCTCTTTCCCTTCCCTCTTCTTCCTTTGTGAGGGGAGAGAACAGTGGTGGTGTGAGACCCTCAACACACCGTTGGTGACAGTCATCCACCACGTCCGGCCACGAAATAGTTCATACTAACGATGCCTCGGCCCTGCTTCTAGTATTGTTTCCTTCCCTCCAGTGATGCTTGTTGCTCTGATTTTATCCTTGTAGTACCGATGAGGTCAACATGCCAGGGTGGGGGGGTTCCTGCCTGACTTATCAGCTGGGGGCACTGATAGGGAAGACCAAGAGCTGGGCTCACGTGGGTCACATTGGGGCCGGGGTGTGGAGGAGACAGCGAGGTCTGGTGTTGGAGAGTTACTCTGGGAGAATGATCTTAGATCAGCGTTACTAAGGGCCATAAGCTGTCATGGGAGTTGGGAGGTGGCAGGCCAAGATTCGACTGGCCACCTGATTGTCTTGTCCCTTCAGAGGAGGACAGCTTCTGCGCCAACCCCACTTTTCCCATGTGGGCCTTCTGAGTCCCTTCTCTCATCGCCATGGCCAGGGGCTCGGGAAGCTGCAGTGGAATAACACTTGGACGGATACGGGAAAGTGGTGGTGTCTCTGGGATGAGGCGGTAAATCAAAACACGACAGATTGTTTTCAAAGCATCAGATAGAAATTGTCAACACAAACATGTTTCTGGACCTAGCAGCTGAAAGTGTGAATTAATTACGGACCTCGTAAGAAGCAGAAGTAGTCTTCCTTTCAGTGACTAAAGCGGCTCTTCTGCCTAGCCCTTCTGCTCTGGGAAGCGGATTTCAGGAGCTGCTCTTTTAAAGTCTCAGGGGCTTGTGGAGAGGCGGGACACTGTAGTACAAATCCAGCTTCCCCGAAGCTACTTTGGTTTTGAGAGACTGTACCCACAATCTGGGTTGGGGCTGGATTCCCATCCAATGTGAACACGTAACTGTCAAAGACCTGTAGCTTTAGCAGGGAGAAATGTTTCTATTGGTATTGTGAGTCTGTAAAAGGATTCGGAGGTTGAGGTTCCCGGTCCATGTCAGGCCTGGTTTATCCTGCTCTGTGCACACCCTTGGAAGTTCTGTGGCCTGTTTACCACACGTAGGGCTGCGGTGAACCACGAAAGGTCCCTTCCACGTGTACACCAGTGGCGAAAGCACCTTGCCCGGTGAGCGTGTCCGTGAAAGATTTCTCATAAGGGTACCCTCCTTAACAGCCCCCACACAGACGCGCATGTACTCCCCTCAGCTGTAGACTACACGAAGAACTCCGTGGGGGCCTTCAAGACCTGTTTCACAAAAAAGTAAAAACATAAAAAAAAATTAACGTCTCGGTGTAAAACATTTTGGGAGGGGCGCCTGGGTGGCTCAGTGGGTTAAGCATCTGCCTTCGGCTCAGGTCATGATCCCAGGGTCCTGGGACTGAGTCCCGCATCGGGCTCCCTGCTCGGCGGCGGGGGAGGGGGGGCTGCTTCTCCTTCTTGCTCTGCAGCTCCCCCTGTTTGTGTTCTCTCTTTCTGAAAAATTAAATCTTAAAAAAAAAATAAGTAAATAAAACATTTGGGGGCTTCTATCTGCCGTATCAGGATCAACGTCTGGTTTCTGACGTCTGGGTCTGTCTCCTGCTCCTGGGGTGGTTCAGTGCTTTTTGTCCATGACCCTGGGCCCGTGCAGGAGCCCCACGACCTGGATCCTGCTCGGGTTTGAATGGTGTGTGCAGAGTATGCACACTCTCTACTTCTCCATTTCGTGGCTTAGGGAATCTTGTCTCTGGGATGGGGACAGTGCGGCTCCTCAAAATAAATGAACAAATGAATAAAAGGGTAGTTAGAAGATATTCCTCACCCTTTCTCAACCTGGAAGCTTCTGGACCGCCTGACCCATTTGGAAGCCGAGGCTCAGAGAGGGGCAGACACTTGCCCGGCATCACACAGATGGCCAGAAACTGCGGTGAACACAAGCCAGGCTGTTGCACACCCAAGTTCTGTCTCCTCTCATTTCTCTACTCACCTGACACGTAGAGCCCCCTTCCTGGCCCTGGAGTGACGGTTTCCAGAGGAGGGGCCTGGAAGTCTGCGAAGTCGCGGAGTGCCCCTGCCCCCCGACATCTTTATCCACAGAGCCGTTTGGGAAATTCTGGTCGATGCTGCTTCTGCTGGTGGTGGGTCCAGGGGCCTGGCAGGAACCTCTGGGAGCCCGTGGCCTGGCCCCAGGGCCCAGGCTGTGTGTGGAACGCCCAGTCTGCTGGCGCAGGGAGAGGGGGTGGGCTCCCATGGCACTGGGGGCCCATAAATGACCCTGTGTCCGGGCACTTGGTAGAGGGCAGATGCTTAGCTGTCATGTGCCAATACTGTAACTAGACTGTTTGGTAAAATCCTGCGACGTTCCTAAGCCGTTGGCAAGGAGTTTCTGCCTTGAATTCCCTGCCCAGAGCTCCTCCCCCAGTGCCTGGACCCTTCCCCTAGATCCAGTGCACAAGAAGAGAACTCCTGGTCCGTCAGGGGCCACCAGGTGACACTGGAAATGAAGCCGTTTGGTGCACCTGTCAATACATTTTGCACAGCTCCTCTGCTTACTACTGAATTTTTTAGTCCTTTTCTTTCTACCCTGCGGCAAGTTTATGGGATTCTAGCCATGTGTTTGCCACTAGGCCGCTTCCTTCTGCTCTAGCCTGCTTCTCTTGGTCCATCTCATTTCTTTCTGATCAGTCCCCAGACCCAGGCCCCTTCTGTGCCTGTCCCTCTGCCTCCCACCCCCACCGGACATGGTGTGGTTGAGTATCACTGGTGCTCCCTTGCTGCACAAGACAGAATCCCAAAGAAGACCTTCTATGGCTCTATTCTGACCCTCAAGGGAAGGGGGTGCCCTCCCTTGACCGTTGACCTCCCAGCTGACCGTTCACAGTCTGCGTTCTGTTTACAACTTGAGTAGGAGCTGCCTGGTTTCCTCTGCGACAACTGTTCTGGTGTCCCGGCACCCAGGCCCGCGGCTGTGACAACAGCACTCCGTCTCCCGCATTCAGACCCCACTCGAGCCCCACTCATGTCCATCATGGCGTGTGATGCCCCCAGCCCCGGGTTCTGCCTGTGTTTCTCTGAGCCTGTCCTGTGACCAGCCCGAGGCTGAGAACGCGCCTTTCAGGGGGGACTCCGCAGCTCCTCACGGTTGGGGTGCAAGGCAGTTTGGAAAGTTGGGTTATTAGCACTTCTCTGCTTTACTTCGCATCCAGGCATGCCTGTGTGCAGTGGGGAGCTGAGCCCAGACCTTCTCCTGTTACCGTGGGCTCGGCTTCCGCTGCCTCTCTGCAGCACCTGCCTTGGGCAGCTCCACTGGCCCTAGCCAGAACTTTCTTCTGCAGGATATATGGCCATTTCTTAACAGACGAGTGTCGGTAGGAAGGCACCTGGCCCTGTTCCTGGCTCTGGGTTCCCGGGCTCTGTGTGCCTGGGCTCGGTGCTGAGCAGCGGGCTTGAGTTATTTAAAAATACCTTAATTATCCCGAGGGAGGGTCTGTGGTGCTGCCCCACCTCGCCATGTTCCAGAGGCGGGTCCGAGGGTATGTCCTGTCCTGGCCCATGAGGGTCTGCTCTGGGACTGGGAGGAGATGGGGCAGGCTTAGTTCTTTTTTAGGAACAGTGTTTTGGAGGAGCCCATTGCTCTGCAGAAGCCAAGACAGGGTCAGAGCTGGAAGCTTCTGGATAACCTGACACCATGTCTGGGAGTTTGGGAAATTCTGGTCTATACTGCCTCTGCTGGTGGTGGGTCCAGGAGCTTGGTGGGAACCCTGGAGCTGGGCCTCTGGGAGCCTGGGGCCTGGTCCCAGGGCCAGGGCTGTGTCTGGAACCCTCCAGTCTGCTGGCTCGTGGAGAGACGAGTGGGCTATTGTGGGCACTGGGGGCTCGTAAATCAAGCCAGGCAACAACCAGGGTAAAAATAATACATTTTTCGGGAAACTAATAATACTTTATCCCCGCTCTCCTTCGTGCGGTTTTGTTCGGCTTTATTTGTCATGGCTCTTTCATACTCGGATGGTGTCCTCCTAGGACTGGTGATGCGGACCCGCCGGGGTGGTGGGTGGACAGTGGCGGGGGAGTGTCCTGCTGTGCTCACAGCAATGAGTGCAGTGGTCACGGGTGCCCAGCAAGCAGCCAGGCGGATGCGTGTGCTCAGTGGTGCTGGTGGTCAGACGCAGGGGTGTCTCTGCACAGTGTTCTGAGGCTTGAGGATGGAAGGATCAGCTCTAATTGCTGCCGACTGTGGCCCTGTGTCCTTCAAAGGAGCCGAAGCCCTGAAGAAATTAGGGATGCTCCTTGCATGGATGGAGAGATGCAGAGAACTTTGGGGCCCCTCCAGGGCTGTCGTGGGCATTCACTCTTGATGGAGGCCAGAAAAGAGGCCAATGCATCACTGGTCCTCAGAGAGCCTTCTGAGCAGCCTGGCCTCCCACGCAGGTGCTCCTGGGGGGGCCTGAGCCAGGGGGAGGCCCAGAGGGTAGGACGTGGGGCTAGGAAGGAGCTCTGCTGAGTTCTGCTTGGTATGGTGGTGTTTGTGTAAGATTTTACGGGGAAGGCAGAAGACGCTGTCCTGGTCCTGTCTGTCCTCACACTGTGCGCTGTTGCTGGAATTAGGAGAACTGTGTCGGGTCTGGCCTGGTGGGAGGGTCCTGGGCAGAGGACCCTCTCACAGAGTCTCCAGACCTCTGTGAACCCTGGGATCATCTTCTAGATGGGGCAGATGCTCTGTCCCAGGTCGCTGGCAGATCTCATGAGTGTCCCTGGCGATTGATTGGTATCTCGGGTCGGGGTGGAGGTCAGCAGTGAGTCACCTGAGTGCCCAGTCCACGGGTGGCTGATGGTGGCCCTGTCTCCTTGCCTGCCTGCGTGTGTTCTCTGACCTGCTTTTTGTTACTCACCCTCTGCCAAAAATCAGGAGATTTTCTTGCAGCTCTGACATCAGTATAATATGAGAAAACCCAAGGGCCTTTAGTCTCCAATGGGTTTCTTGCTATCAAAAGCTTCTTCCTGCACTAGGGTACCAGCCTTGAGATTTCTGACAGCCCCTTACCCTGGCCCATCACTGGAACCCCTCTCGCTCTCCCTCTGCTCCTGACAGGCCTGCAAAGTAGGCCCACGTCTGGACCATTTGGAGGATGAGGAAGGATGGGGGCTGGACATTTTCTTACTTTTTTATATAAATTGTTAAGTGATGATTTCTCTGGATAATGGCTCATCTCTCCTATGTCCACACTGCCGTGGTGCTCTCAAACAGGGAGGGAAGACCAGATGCATAATTTGTGTAAAGTGAAAATGCAGAGCCCATGTTAGAAAATTAACAATTTCAGCAACTGCGGGATACCAACCGAGTGCGGGCCCTTCTAAATTCAGGCCCTCAGACCACCACACAGGTCGCATGCCCATGAAACCAGCACTGGCTAGGGGCAAGGTGCTTTGAGGGGCAAGAACCCCATAAGACTCAGGTCCGTAGAGTATGGTCGTGCAGGTTGTAGACTGCACAACTCTAGGGGACACCACACACACTGTGACCTGGAGGGCAGCCCGGCAGAGGTCATTACAGCCAGCCCCTGGCAGGGGCAGTCATCTAGAACTTTGAGACAGAGAGGAGGCCACTTGGCAGTGGGCAGCGTCCTCACGTCCCCATTCTTCCCTCTAGCCAGGTTTCTGGAAGCTCCCCCTTCCATCCTCCCTTTCTCCTTGGCATTTCAGGGACACGTTTCTCTGCGAAACCGAGGTGCCCGGGCTCCATGCGGGTGCTGCTGGGGAAGCTTCCGCTCCTCGGTGCTCATCGCCTGCCGGCGGCTCTGCTGTTAACCTTTGGGGTTTGCTCATAAAATAGAAACTCTCTTTGTAGGTCAGTTTGTCAGTAATTTTGGCAGCCGCGGGGCCACCGAGGGAATGAGGCTTGGTTCCCACTTGTCTCTCGTGCTCGGTTTGGAGACTTTTGCGGAGCCCTTCCCCGGGAGGAACGCTCACCCCTGCCGGAAACGAGAGACGGTTTTCTCTGACCTGGTTTTGAATCGGCAGGAGCAATTCCTGTATGCTGGAAATGTACGGCCGCTGAGAAGAAATTTGGTCCAAACCCAACCCGAGGAGCTTCCTGCTTGGGGCCTTGTTTTCCTGTGCAGGTGGCCCTTGGGTGGGGCTGGGGCTTGGGGCTGCTTCCACGTAAGGTGAGGTGGAAGGTCCCGCTGAAATTGGAACCCACCTGAGCCTCTCAGGGTTCACTGTGGTCTGGAGACCTGCCAGTCCATCCAGCTGGTCCTGCACAACCGCCCCTGACCTCTGCCCCCTACCCGAGCTGGGCTGCTGTGGTTGTGGGCATTTAGGATTTTGATAAGCTCCCAGGGCCCAGCTCTATACTCCATGCCGGAGGGGAGGGGGAAGGATGAGCAAGTCCTCATCGGACCCTACCTTCAAGGCCCTGGCAGTGGAACTGCGGGTGAGGGTGGTTGGGACATGGGCTGGCTAGTGGGATTGGTGGTCAGAGATCAGTGTTCAAGGGGTGCTGAAGCAGGCGTCCTGGAGAAGTCAGGGAGGGCTTCCTGGCAGAGGCAACAATGAACTGGACTCTAGCCCTTCTCTCTATTATTTTTGGGGCCTCTAGGGAGTAAGATTGAGAACAGAGCATTTCTATTCCAGGACAGGAAGCTGGGAAAGCCGATGCTGGGATCACATTATGGTCTGGAAATGTAATCCCACCCAAACAATAATTAAGCACCAACTGGGTGAGACCCACTGGCAGGATCAGAGTTGATTAAAGGCTAGCACAAGACTTCATGGCCAGAGCTGAGGTTTATGGAGTGATAACTCTAGATTAGCTGGAGAAGTGGGTTGGATGCCAGACGAAGGGCCGCCAAGGAGGGAAAAGAGGGCAGGCCAGGTCTAGGGTAGCTCCCGGAGTCGAGGAGTAAGACTCCAGCTCCATCCTCCTCCAAGAAGGCGGACAGGCTGGAAGGATTCTCTCCAGATGCTTCTGGGTTTCCAAGGGTCACCTTCAGTTCTCAAAGCCTGAGGGCAGACCCACAGGGCAGCTGGGTCCAGACAGAAGCCTGGAACACTCTCCAGGACTCAGAGATCTGCTCACAGCTACTCTGGACAGGTACCTGTGTGGCTGATGTTTGCAGAGAGTGCTGCCTTTTGAGGCTGTGGGGTAAGGGTCTTTGGGGGAAAGGATGCAGCCTGGGAGACAGGAGGCCTGGATTCCAGAGTGTTCTCCCCCACGTGCTTTGAGACTTGAGCAAACCATTTCCCCTTCCAGGAGTCACCGCCGCTATAACATGCCTGAATGGGAGCAAGTGTTAACTGGGTTTCCTCCTATATGTCTTTATGGAGTTTGGACACTCTGTTGGTCACCTTGGGGATCAAGGGATCACTCACCTGCATGCCGGCCCCTGTTCCAAGCAGCACTTCACTCCCACTTAATTCTCACATCAACCCCCCAAGGGATACCCTTATTCGCCCATTTTATGGATGGGGAAATTGAGGAACACAGAGGCAGAGCAGCCTGCCCAAGGCCACATAGCCAGCAGGAGCCAGAGCCAGGGTTAGAGCCTGGCCAGTCTGGCTGTGGACCCCGGGTGCTCAGCCACCACACCAACTTGCCTGCACGTGGTCAGAGAGTGCCTTATTCATGGAGCATCTTTCTAGAGCATTCCCTGGAACACACCTTCCAGCTGCCTTTCATGGGCGCTTCTGGCTTCCAGGTCTGGACCATCACACTCTCGACGGAAACCCAATGGAGGGGGACGGGTGGATTTTGCTCCCTTCTCCAAATTCTCACCAATGTGCAATGTCATTGCACAGATTAATTACGCACCCCATCCCCCCGCAATTTTCCTCCTTCTTTTCTTAATAAACACCGTGGCAGGGAAACGTGCTGATGGTGTGTCCACCTAAGAACCCCCTCGCCGAGGCAGCTGAGTATTAAGGGGGAAATTCGTGAAATGAAGTTTGGAAGCCGCCGGCCGGCCGGAGCCCCTTCTGAGCGATGATGATTTATTTCGGCAATGTGGTAGTCATTAGTATCTTTGGTGTCGGAGCCCGAGCGCTCGGGCCTGGGTCTGTGGCCGAGGGAGCCTTCGGGGCCATTACGAGCTAATGGCTCAGTGTGGGCAAAGGAGGCCTGCAGTCAATCTCGCTGCCGGCGGGTAATAAACGTCGGCCGGCTCCCTTCCTGCTCCCTGCGAGGGAGGGGGGCCTCGGCTCCCGACTGCCTGCTGGGCCTCCGACCAGCCTGGCCTCGTCTCCACCGTCCTGGGGCTTCTCGTGCCACTTCTTGGCCTAGAGAACCGGGGGGCCAAGAAGTTGCCCAGAATTTTGTCCGTCTGACCCAGATTTTATAAACCTGAGTTTCGTTTAGGGCGCTGTGGATTCTGCTGGCCTCGCTTTGGGGTGTCTTCCTGCAGGGTTTCATGAACTCAGCATGTCCCCACAGGGAGGACTTGCGTGACCCAGGGATGGGGTGGGAGCCACTCCACCTGACGGGTGGGTATGATCTGCCCACCTTGCCTCCTGTAGAGTGAGGCTGAACTTGGACTTGGACACCATAAGGGCCCCTGAGTGTGTGTGTGTGTGTGCACGTAGGTCTGTGTGTGGATGGCTCTTGCACGTGTGTGTGTCTGCCTAATGAGCACCCGTGTCCACAAGCAGCCCATCCCCCCACCCCTGCGGACCCCCTCATGCTCCCTCCCAGCCAGCTCCCCGCCAAGGGCAGCCACACTCCCGACCTCTGCCGTCAGAGATTAGTGTGCCCTGCTTCTGGGTGTCGTATTGGGCAACCTTCCAGGCTGTCGCCTTTGTGTCTGGCTTCTTTAGCTCCGTGCTGGGTCCGTGAGGTTCATTTCGCTGTGTGCCGGGGTCCATTCCTCTCTGTTGCCGTGTTGCAGCCTCCTGGGTAAACGCGTCCCGGTTCGCCGTGGGCTCCCTTGCTGCTGGATGTTTCGGGTGTTCCTGGCCTCGGGTTGTGGTGAACGGGGTTTCGGAGACCCTCTGAGGGAAGGTCTCGTCTGCCGCGCGGTCTACGGTGGTCGTCTGCACGCACACCCTTGCTTGCAGAGCCAGGAGGGGAATTGTGGGCCCAGGAGGGAGGGATTTGTGCAGCTCGGGGGTGGGTGGGTGGGGAGGTAGCCTGGCAGTCCTTCCGGGAGGCTGTGCCACCTGCCCGATCACCCACCCACCCCACTGGCTCATCTCGCAACCCCTCTGCCTGCCCCGCTCTAGCCGCACCTTTCTGCTGTGCTGGACCACTGAGGGCCTTTGCCCAGCCGTGCCCCCCGCGGGGAGTGTTCTCCAGCTCTCGTGCGGCTGCCTTCTTCCCATTCATGTGTCACCCCTGGCCGGGCCGACAGCCCCCACTCCGACCTCAGCACTCCTTTCTGCCTTCCTGTTGTTTTCCTTCCTTCATGGCGCTTCTCGTCCTCTGCCATCATCTCATTTACTTGCTTGTAGGTCTGCTTTGTGTTTGCCTTTACTGCTGGAGCAGACCAGGGCCCTTTTCTGCCTCGTCCCGGCTTGTCTGCCCAGGACCCGGACCTGAGCCTGGCACTTAGTGGGTGTCGTCGGTCATGAGAAGAAGAATGAACGTGCGGGAGCTTTTCAAGCCCAGATGTGCTATGTATCCAGTTTTTCCACCCTAGCCACATCTCTGTATGGAAGATGAGGTCAGGATCGTGGTCATGAAGGCAGGGAGGCCTGAACGAGAGTTGAGTCCAGGACCCCAGACTCCAGACCCGAGCCCAGCCTTCCACCGGGCCTATGGGGTGTGAGTCTTGGCTCAAAAGTTTCAGAGTCTGGCTTCAGATCTGACCTGGCCACTCCTTTGCTGTGTGACCTGGTGCAGGTTCATCGCCCTCTCTGAGTCTTGATTGACTTATCTGTGGAAACAGGGGGATTCGAGTGTCTGCTACGAACTGCTCAGCTCATCAAACAGCACTCCGTGATTGGACCTTCTTCTATCAGTTGGTTTCCCCCGGACATGTACTTCTCCACTACAGTGGGGAAGTGCTCCCTTGATTTGTAAAGACTGCCTAGTGATCCTCAGCCTTTTGCTTTGGATCATGAAGTTTGCCATTGCAGAGGATCCAATGGGTGTGTGTCTCCATTTCTCTTCTCTCCTTCCTTCCTTTCCTCCCTCCTTCCTTTCTTGCTCTCTTTCTAATCTGTAAGCAAATTCAAAGGCCAACAAGCCCGAATGTGTGCATGCCTGTGTGTACACGCACAATGTGCATGTCTGGGGAGGGGTTTCTTCTCAGCCTGAGGTGCCCAGGGTGGAGTCAGAAGCTGGGGCTTCCTTACCCACAGTGTAGCCTTGCTTCCAGGCAAGCACCTGGACCTCTGGAGAGCATGGGCCCCGCTCCCTGGCTTACTGTGCAGTGAGATACGCAGCCCAGCTCCGTGCCCGCGTCTGGGGGCTGCCTTGTCTATCATTAGCGGCGGGCTGGAATACCCTCTGGGCACTACCCCTTGTGCCCTTATGCAGCCCTACACTCTGACTCCCCTACCTTGCCTCTGCCCCAGGAATGCTGCTCCAAGCACCCCCGGACTTGGCTCTGAGTCATGGGACAACTCCAGAATGACAAAATGAAATGACCAAAATGACAATAATGGAAAAATCATGAGAACTTAGGGGTGCTTGAGTGCTGCAGTCTGTTAAGCATCGACTCTTGATTTTGGCTCAGGTCGTGTTCTTAGGTCATGGGATCAAGCCCTGCGTTGGGTTCCACACTCAGCGCCGGGTCTGCTGGAGATCCTCTCTGTACTTCCTGCTCATGCTCTCGCTCTCTCTCGCTCAAATAAATAAATGAATCCTAAAAAAAAAAAAAAAAAAAAGATAATAAGAGCAGCTGTTTACAATGTGTATTATATCCAGACATCTTACATGCATGATTTCAACTTTCTCCCTAAATTGTATAAAATCAGTGTTTTCGATCCCATTTGACAGATGAGGAAATTGAGGCAAGGAGAGGCTCAGGAACCCACCTAAGCCCACAGAACTAAGAAGGGGCCCAGCCTGGAGTTAACGTCCAGGCTACCTGACTCTAACCAGGTCCTTCTCACCAGCCCCTCTGCTTCCTTGCTGTTTCTTTGAATTTGAGAAGTTGAGGAACAGTTTCTAGAAAGAAGGTAACACACAGAGAAAGGCTGTGCGTGATTGGCACACTTCCTCAACAGGTCCCTTCCGAATTCTGGGCAGGGAAGAGTCAGCGAGGGTGGGAGTCACTGGGGAGCCTCGTGGGGGTGGTGGGGTAGGGAGCCTTGAGCTGTGTTGGGCTCAGGAGCAGGTGGGGGAGGGGGACTGTGAGTATTTGAGGTTGTTCTGATGACCAGGGCCAGAGGATCACGACTGCCATCGTAAAGGCTTTGTTAAACTCTGGGAAGGAATAGTGTAGAATCTCTTTAACATGCATTGCTTTCTTAGAACTGTAGAGCTACGAATTTATGGAATAAGAGAATCCCAGACTCTGAGGCCTGTAAGGCTCTGGGATCATAATATGGGGGACCTCCCCTTTGTATGATTTCTAGGAGAGCTGTGTCCACACACGCTCACACAACCCAAGCTTTAGGCAGCAAACCAGAGCTTTAGAGCAAACTAGAGCATGCTGTCCGAGGGAGATCTGATTCGAGCCCCGTGTGTAATTTTAAATGTGTTACCAGCTGCACTGAAAAAAGTAAAAGGAAACAGAAGAAATATTTTTAATTTAACCCAATATATCCAAAATATTGTGATTGCACTCTACATTCAACTTAAAAAGTAATTGAGCATTTAAAAAATTTTTTTTAAAAAGATTTTATTTATTTATTTGACAAAGATCAAAAGTAGACAGAAAGGCAGGCAGAGAAGGGTGGGGGGAAGCAGGTTCCCCACTGAGCAGAGAGCCTGATGCGGGGCTCCATTCCAGGACCTTGAGATCATGACCTGAGCTGAAAGCAGAGGCTTTGACCCACTGAGCCACCCAGGCGCCCCAATGAGCATTTTTTACATTCGCGGTGTCACACCAAGCTTGTGGAATCTGCTGTGTGCTTTGCACTAACAGCACGTCTCCGTGAGGAGCAGCCACATTTCAAGGGCTCAGCAGCCCTCATGGCGATGACAGGACAGCTCTAGGTGGGAAAGCCCCTGCATTGGGGATGGGTAGGTGGGTTGTGGGCGGTTGAGGGAGCCGGGCTGTCCTTGCTGGGAAGGGCAGGCTCTTGGGAGCCTTGGCAGAGGCCTTCATCTGTCTTGGGAGTTTGGTAACAGGCATTCCCAACTTGGAGTGCTCTGGCCATCTTGCTAGACACCCCTGTGCATCCTGGCTGCTCTAGGGATGGCCGCTCTAGGGATGGCCGTTAGGGGAGTCTCCCCGCCCAGAGGGAGCACGGAGCCAAAATGGGCCCAACAGGGGAGGGAGGAGCTCCAGTCTTCATGCTTGCTTCTGGCCCTCAGGGGCACCGACACTGGACGGCCCTCGCCTGCCAGTACCCAGGGCGAGGGGAAGCGGGTGGAGGTGGGGGCACCCAGCTCTGTGCCTCATGTCCCCCCTGTCATCATCCGAGGCTGCCTTCCCAGGCTGATGCTGTGAAAGCGATTCTCCATCTCTCCTCCTGCAGCCACAGGGAGATAAAAGCCAGGGCTGTGGGGATGGTAAAGAGGGAGCCAAATTATATTTATAATATTAAAGTGAGTGCATTTGTGGCTTGCTGTTCTCCAGGGTGTTTTATAAGTAGAAAAACACAAATTAGCATTTTCCATTTCCATATATTGACTAGAAAAATCGCCTGCTCTCAATTAAGACCTATAGCTTTTGGGATGTATGCAACAATTTTATAAAATATTTACAGCGAGATTTGCATTTTACATGGTGTTACAGTTTTTCTTGTGTTTAGGAGACAGAGCCGAGGCCTGTAAGACGAAATACATTCTCTGAAATCGAGGGGGAAGAAAGCTGCCGGCTGTTTTTCTTGCCTTCCCCACGTTTCTGACGTTGTCTCTGGTAATTACCTAAGGCTGATCGACCCCTGAGCTGTTTGTCTGTTTCTCAAAGCCCGTGCTCCTTTGACAAATCTATTACGTTCCCTTTAAAACTTGCCCGAGTGGAGCTGTCTGTGGCTTTGTGTGAGAGGGAGAAGGAGAGCATTTTTTTTTTTTCGAATGTAAAAGCATGCCGTAAAGAACATAGCTATTTCCTGGATAATTTGCAGTTGTATATTTTATGTTAATTTCACCGAAAATACCGCACCCCTGCCAGGTTTAGTAGCGACTCACTGTGATATGAATAATTTCTAGTGAATCATTTTTTTTTCTTCATTTAAGATTTGGCACCTTTTTAAGATTTTAATAATAGCAACAAGGAGGAAGATTTAGAACAAGTGAAACATTAGTGCCAAAGAAATTCACGTTGAGCGCTAATGTAAAATAGCAAGAATAATTACATGGAAAGCAGTTTCCGCAGATGTTTTTCCTTGTAATGTAATAACTATTTACTAAACTGTTTATTTTAGGTCTTTGGTTTATAATAAAATATTTATACATTCTCTGCTGTAATAAAAAAAAATATTGACAAAATACTATAGAGGTTTAAAAAGACAATTGATATGTTTATTTTCCAGGAAGCGAGCGGGCTGTAAAAGTTTGGTGCTATTTTGGTGGATGTTTCAAGATGAGCGGAACTGGATTCAGTTTTGGAGTTTATTCCCTAATTTACTGGCTGAGGACCGGACAGGGACAAAGATTAGTATTTTGTTAGCCCATTGTTGGATTAGGGGTATTGGTAGATTGGTATTTTTTCAGTAGGATTCTTGGCCGTGAATCGTGGCCAGCGAAGCGCTGAATATTCGAGTCTCTGCTTTGGGTATAAGTCAGACGGGCTGAGCGGGGGTCTGTGGCAGGAAGATACTACCAAGCGCTTTTGCAGAATGCAGATCCGGCAGGACCAAGGGGGCTGTCGGGAGCTCAGTTTAGTCCTGGGGTTTATAAAGATTTGATCTTTGTGCTCAACTTCTGTCTGCAGCCAGCGAGGCATGTCCTGGTCTTGGCTGGTCCCTGTGAGATCGCATCTGTAGCCTGGGAGCAAGGAAACCCTAACTTCTTAAAAAGTCCTCTTTTGGACAGTCCTCATCTGGGAGGAAAATGAGATTTAGAAGACAGGAGAGAGCCCCCCTCAACTCCCACCGCCTGGATCACTCTCTGCCCTCCGGCTGGTAGCAGGGAAAGGCAGGGTCCTCCTGTCCTGGCTTCCGAAGTGGCCATGGTGGGGAGGGAGGGGCAGGTGTTTAAGGACCCCAACCAGAAAGAGGCCACCACGGAGTTCTGGAAGAGCCTTTTCTGGCCTTGCCAGCACGCTTAGTCCAGTTTTGCCATAACCAGCCCGTCCTGCCCTCCTGGCTCTTGGGAGAAATCTGCTTGACAACCCTAACCGAGGGTTTGTCCCCCTGCCTGGGGGCTGGGTTCTGGGGGCTGGATTTGTTGTTACTGTTGTTGTTCAGCAGAGGGTCCCCACACATGCACGTCTGTGGGGTTGTTGCTGAATCTTCCATTTACGTGTGTGTGTGTGTGTGTGTGTGTGTGTTTGGGGGCGGTCAGTGCATGTGACGTGTGTGGGTGTGTTTCTGTGTTTTGGGTCTAGGTGTGTTTGTGGCCCTTGTATATTTGTTGGATGCTACGTATGTGGCTCTCCGGGGTTATTTCTCTGTTTTGTGCTGTCTGTGTATGTCTCTCTGACTTGCATGGGAGTGTGAATGGCAGGCAGCCCCTTCTGCTGTGTGTCTGTGTGTTTCTGAATCTGAGTGTATGGGTGTGTGTGTGTGTGTGTGTGTGAGAGAGAAGCACCCCTCTGTAGAACTGGCCTCTTCATTGGGAGAAGACCGGGGGACTCCCCCTGCACCCAGCACAGAGATTGCTGGTTGTGCTGGTGCAGGTGTGTGTGGCCATTTCTTTCCACCAAACTTTCAGATGAAAGGGGAGGAGAGAGGAGGAAGGAAGGAAGTTTCAAAGGGAAGGGAAGTGTGGAATTTTTAATAAAGAAAGAGACAACTGGACCCTGGTCTCAGAACACCCAGAGCAATCTGTGAGAAGAAGTTTGCTTCTTTTGGTTCTTAAGCCAGAAAACATCCCTTTCTCATGGCTGGAGGAGGCCAGCGCCGGGGCCTCTGCCTAGAGGCCCTCTGTTCCTCTGCTGAGGGCCAGACGGTCTGCGGGGAGGGACGTGCCTTGCCCCCGCTAGTGGTTTTGGTTTTGGGTTCTCTTCTGCTGGTCGGGCCCACCCCCAGTAATCTAGGACAGCATTTCATACCGATCTCCTGCAGGGGTGTGGGGAGCTGCGTCTGGGGGCCCCTTGGGCACTGTTGGGAGGCCTTCCTCAGCTGGGTTGGCGATGAGCTCAGCGCTCCTCCAGCAGGGAGCTAGGAGAGCACCACAGACAGAAGCTGCCGTCTCTCAGCCCCTGGCAAAGTCCTTGGTCTCCCCTCTGGTAGGAAGTAATTTTTTTCCTGGTGCTTTGCTAAATAACCTCTATCCCCTTTTCAAAGGAAGCGGCCTTCCTCCAGGTGCCCCACCAGCAGCCCGTGGTCTCCGGACCAGCCCTCCCTCCGTGAACAGGCTAGGGCTCAGATGTCAATTTTCCACTTTTCAGAAAAACCAAAGCACAGAGGGACGGTGACTTGGTTGCATTTTGCAGCACACCTTTGGGAGGTGCTACAATCCCACCGGAAGCATCTCGAGGCCAGACTTTCGGAAGGGAGGGTTCCCGGGAGGGCAGGGCCCAGAACTGATTGTCACCCTCTACGGTGGGGTCTGTGAACCACAGGGCTTTTGTTCTGCTGTGTGAGGCTGAGTCTGGGGTCTCCGAACTGGATTGCTGGGGTTAGAATCCAACTGGCTGCAGCCACCACCAGGGGTCCCCCCTTCTACTCGCTACCCCTGACATCCTTCCTGTCTCCTCTAAATAAGTCTTGGTTAGGTATTTAAAAGATAAGCCTTTGGGCTGGGGTGGGGGTGGGGGCAGGTGAATAATTTGCCTGGCTGACCAGCTTCTTCCCTATGAGCTGTTTCTACTCTGACATCTTGCTTAACCTTTTATGTCTTCTCACCTGTTTTTTGAGCATCAGCGGGAAATTGCGTGAAGTAGGGAATTGGGGGGGTTTAGAAGGATGTGTTACAAAGTGATCTGAAACGAGCAAGGAGGGGTGCGGGGGAGGGGAGGGGACCTCCACTGGCAGGTGGGCTCTGGCTGAGGTTGGGCAGGGGCGGGGGGGGGTATCGCACACCTTTGCCCAGTGGGTAGGAACTTCCCGCGTGATTTTCTTTTGTCTAACTCTTCTCCGAGCGCACGTGGCCAGCTCCTGGCTGGTGTGGGTGACCAGCGTAAGCTCCGCAGTGATGAACTACCGTACACCACTGTTTATTTACGTTTTGGTTCACACTGCTCCTGGACCAGGCCAGGGAAAAAACAATTCACCCCGCAAGGGACTTTTCTGCAGAGGAATTCTGCCTCCGTTTTTCTAGGAGAGTCACATCAAGAAGGGCTCAGGCAGAGCGGGTCCCAAACTGCATTTTGAGCGATTTTATATGCTGACTAGATGATGATGTGGTGGTGGGTGTTATTATTTGTCTTGCTAATTGGTCGTGTTCCTTATAATTTCAGGCATGTTGGCCCTCTCTGTTTAAAAAAATCTTTTTAAACTTTATGTAGTTTCCTTGCAAGAAAAAAAAAATGCTGATAAATAAAAAGAACAGAGAGAAATCACCCTTAATCTCATCTCCTGGGGAAAACTGCTGTTAACAATTTGGTGTTTACCTTACCTGACTCTGTGTGTTCATACGCGTGTAAACACAGTTTTAAAAAACATTTTATTGAAGTCTGATATTTATACAGAAAAGTCCACATATCAATAAATATGGAATGACTTGTTATTGATGCATAACTTACCTACAGAAAAACTCAAAAGTCAGAAGCATAAGCTGGCTGAGTTTTCCCGTACGGGACCCATCCATGCACAGGGGGCTGGACCGTGACCGGGCCTCGTCTCCATCCCAGGGGACCGCCTTGGACCCCGGCTGCTAGACCCACTCTAGACTAACCGTGATCTTGACTTTGGAGGGCAAAGACAGCGGTGCCTGTTTTGGTTGCTTCCTACGCACATGTTGAGTTTTAAGTGGAGTTATCCTATCCATGCTATTTGGTGACCTCTCCCCTCCCACAGTAGACGGAGACGGCTTCCCGTGTCAGACACACACATCTACACCGCCGTTTCCAGCGGCTTCTTGCTGTTTCATTCTCGAAGTGCCACCGTTTACGTTCCCCGTCGGAGCGTTTTAGCTTTTCACTGTGATAAACCGCTTCTTATCGAACATCCATGCTCAATGGGTGACTTTCGCCTTCTCCTCCGGGGACAGGGTGTCCAGAATGGCCGTGGCGGGAGGGGCCCTCGCTGGGGCCCGGCTGCCGGAGCCCAGGTTGTCGAGCGGAGGATGCTGGCACCGCTTCACTTTGCCAGCTGGACCTCATCAAGTACGGGTGTTAATTACTGGGAGGCCCCTGGTTCTGTGAGCAGGCGGGGGACGCTGGGGCTAACTCGCGAAACAGGGTCACCTTGAAACAGACGCTTCCAGGGGAAGCGAAACCGAGGAGAGGACCACGGGGAAGCACAGGGCCGGGGCACCGGCTTCCCACCCGTCTCCTCTAAGTCACCCCAGTGTTCTGGAGCCTCTGTAGGGGACGTGCCTAGGATCCCTCCAGCCCCGCATAACAATGCTATGTGTGCCTTTGTCCCTGCCTTTAACTGGGGGGAACTGGGAGCAAGAATACCCATATCTGTGGTTCACCCCTTTCCGGAAGACCCTTGGACTCTGAGCCAGCTTGGTGATCCCTACAATGTCCTGACAACGTGGGCTGAGTGAGGGCTGGGGCTCGGGAGTGGGACCGGGGTCGCGGTGGGGTCGGGGGGCGTGCAGCCTGGCGGTGACGAACGAAGGCCCAGCCGTGCAGCGTGCCCAGGTCGGGGGGCACCGGCCCCGTGGCCCCTGCCAGGTAAGCTCAGGGCAGCAGGCATGGCCGGGCCCGGCCGGAGGAGAATTAGGTTACTGCGTTTCCTCCGTAATTCTTCATCAGGGCTGCTGCCTGGGTCTGTTGCCGGAAAATCAATGTGTTCTGACTCCATAATTTCCCAGGTTGCTTTACTCCAAGTACATGGTGCAGGGAAAGGTGACATCTCCGGCCACGTCTGCGTGGACCCAGTATACCTATAGAACTATATATTTATATTTCTGTTATACCCTTTCCTCCCTGCCCCTCCCCTCTCCCCCCTCCCCGCCTCCCAGCACTGGATTCATGGGAATTTCACAACCTTTGCATGCTTTTGTGAAAACACTCATTTGTGTTTGCACCAGGCCGCTAATGGCGGACGCCCAGGTCTGCGGAGCTTACCTCTGTTCAGCTCTCGTTATGGCGAGGAATGTGCCGTTAATAATGCATCTATGGAACTCAGCTGTGTGGGAGCCAAGTAATTATCCCACTGTAGCGTTCCGGCTTCAGTGTCATCACAACTGGGGCTTCATTAAAAGTCCTACCAGAGACGGTGTTGTGTGCTGCAGCCTGTATATATATTTTTTCATTTAAATTATCAGCCTTGCTATGGCTCAGAGGTAATTTGACTTTTTGAAACCGCTGAGCCCCTGTGAATTCCCCTCCCCTTCTCCCTCTCGCTGCTCTACCAGCTGATCAGCCCCAGAAGAACAAAAGGTTTATCTGAAGCTATGAAGCATATATTCACCAGCTTCTGGCGTCTAGATAAAAAAAAAATCAAAGTACTCCATTGAACATGTTAATACTGAGCAAAATGCACACAGCCAGACACTAAACCTTTACAGGGATTTGGGCATTTGAAAAGTGATACCCCGATCAGGTCTTGAGCTACGTTTCTTAGCCCCGAGAAGAGTAAGTAGCAAAGGAGGAAGAGAGAATGTTTATAAAGCAATATGAAAAGCAGCCAATGAACGGCATCAGGGCTGCCCACCTTTCGTCTTAGCCCTTTGTCTGGTTTTGGCGGGGTGGGCAACCAGAAGCCTGGAGAAAGGCACTGCGTAGGGTGGTGGGCTCCCCTCCTTGGTTCTGGACTTTGGGCAGCCGGTGACAGGAGCCATGCGTGGGAAGAGGGCTTGCTGTGACTCTTGGAAGAATCACAGAATTAGGATGGGTGGCCCTCCTCTTTGTTTCTCCTGATTCTCTGTGACCTCTTCAGCTTTCCACAGCAGAGGGCTGGGAAGAGTCTCAGGAAGGGACCCCAGCCAAGCACACTGTGTCTTGGGGCCTCCTGGAAGTTTTGCATTTCCCAGCTACTTCATTTCCCCCATGGGGAGCAGCCGCCAGATCCGACGGGCAGGAGCCATCAGGTTCCATTAGTGAATCATCCATCACAGAGCTAGCAGATAGGCCCTTGATTGGCAATGTCTGCCATGGATGGTGAATTGGTGAATAGGTGCTTTGCCCGCACTTGTCTATCAAATAAGCTTACTTAGCCCGTGTACTCTGCTCTGGATTAAGGAAGATACGAAAGGTATAAGATTTGTTTCTGCCCAGGAGAAGCTTTCCGTGTATTTGGGAGGCAGACATGGCTATGGAAAACATCTCCTGTTATAAATATGATTAAATGCTGGAGTACACTTTCCCATCAGGAAAGAGATAGGGAGACTGGAATTGTCCAAAAAGATGTCCAGAAGGATATAGTGCGTTTGGGCACTGATGAGGCCAGCTTGGGTGGCGTTTAACCTGCTCCTAAAGCTAAGAAGGGTATAGCACAATGTACAGCTGGTGGCCAGACGGAGAGAAGGGGAGAAGAGTCCGGCTTTCACTCTGTGTGGCCCTCATGGACCCTAAGGGAGCTCTGTCCCTTGCAGATGAGGCTCAGGCTCCGTGTGTGTAAGATCGGAGCTGGCTACAAGGCTGCAGGTGCACCGAGTACGAGAACAACATGCAGGACCCCCACGGCCTTCTGGTAACTGGTCTCTTTGGTTTGCAGAGTTGATGCCAGACACAACCTCCTGAAGCAGCCGCTCTGCCACAGGGAAGATGCACAGATCTCTGACTCTGCCCCAGAATTGGCATAGATCCCCCTGCGTGCCTTCTAGTCTTTAACGGCCGGCTCTCTGCCTGGCCTTGCGTTGAGTGTTGCAGATCCTGAACCAAGGCAGACAAAGCCCCTACTCTGCAGTCTGATGGGAGAGGTAGCCACGTGGATGTGCATATGCCTAATTCGTACAAATGGGTTAGGGCGTGACTGCCTCTCCTGGTGATGTATGGGTAGATACGGGAGGCTACAGAGTGGTCAATGGAGGTTTGAAAGTAAGAAGGGCATTTGAGCTGGGCCTCTGAAGGATGAATAGGAGTTCA
This sequence comes from Mustela nivalis, assembly GCF_964662115.1. Classification (NCBI taxonomy): domain Eukaryota; kingdom Metazoa; phylum Chordata; class Mammalia; order Carnivora; family Mustelidae; genus Mustela; species Mustela nivalis. The sequence goes on from NC_139037.1 coordinate 32,880,948, forward strand.
TTAGAAAGAGAATGTTAGGTGGTATGTTGCCTATTCTGGTTGAGTGTAGGTAGATACGGGAGGCTACAGAGTGGTCAATGGAGGTTTGAAAGTAGAAGGGCATTTGAGCTGGGCCTCTGAAAGATGACTAGGAGTTCATTAGAGAGAAAGAGAATGCTAGGTGGTGGGCACAACAAAAACTCGGAGGCACTAAAAAGAGCATGATGCTCCTTGAAACTCTAATTGCGAGGGTCACCAGTGACTCCTGAGTGTGCAAGCTGCTGGCTTTTGGGGTCATTTCAGGCCCCTGAAGCCTGTGGCTTTTGGGGTCATTTCAGGCCCCTGAAACCTCTCTCTGCACACTTGTTGTCAGGCTATCTGACCGCCCCTGAACTGGTGGTCCCCAGTCCTGGCTTCCTTCTCTGTCACAGTCACCCTCACGGCTAGCTACCTACTAGCCATCTAAGTCAGCGTGTCCTGAGAATGTCTTCACCTTCTCCCGTAGCCTGGTGTCAGAGACCCCCAACCCCGTCCTCTGCCTCCGCAGCAGCCCCTGCCTCAGCTCCTCTCGCCCATCCCCATGACCCCTGCCCAGTTGCTGGACCCCCGTTGCTCCCCCGTTGCCTGTAAACTGACGCCTCTGGCCAGCCGGCCTCCCGCTCCTGCCCACGCCTGTGGCGTCTCAGGCTCTGTTTGCCAAAGACGCTGCATCCTGGAGGCCTCGCGTGTTTGCCAACCTCCGGGCCAGCGGTATACTCCATTCTTCGCTTTTGTTCAGCTAGGGACCCTTTCCAGGGCCTGTCTGTCATGGTCAGGGTCTTGGAAGCCTTATGGGGGGGAGGTGTGTGGGATTCAGACTGAAAGGGACACGTCCAACGCTGCCTGTGATCCCCGAGACGCACACACCCTTGGAGCCTGGGCCTGTTCCTCCCCCAACCCCGTTTCTGGGGAAATAGGTCTTTGCCTCCTTTTGAGACCATCAGTTTGTGCTTGTGGGAAGGATCTGGGGAATCATTTCGGCGTCTGAACCTCCGCCATGGCCACTCGTCCCCATCGAAGCCAGAGACGCTGTGCCCGGCGATGTTACGCCCGCCAGGAATGAGGTCGCCCCTCCTCCTGGGCAGCCGGGGCCCGGGTTTCAGCAAACAGAGTGCCTCGCTGCTGTCCTCGCCGGTCAGGACTCAGGGCGAGCAGGAAAACTCAGCCAAGCACGTCTCGGCGTCAGGGAGCAGCCCGGAGGCCCCGGGTCCTGGTTCTCCCTGGTCCGGAGCTGGAAAGAAAGAGGCGGAAGAAGTGTTTGAATACTGTGCTGTGAAGGGAACAGTCCTGCAGCGAGGCGGTTGTGCTATCAGAGCAGGCCTCCTAAGAGATCCCCTGGCTCTGAGCTGTGATCCGCACACCACATTCTCAGACAGCTGGTCGCCCAGCGTGGGCTGCGCCTGCCGCTCGGAGCTGGCACACTGGCGGGGACCAGGTAATGCTCTAATTTCCCTCGTGCAGATGCGGCCAGGAATATCTTAATTTATTGGTGTGCTGGCATGCAAGAGGGAATGCTGCCGGTGCAGCCTTGCATAACTATTAGCAAAAAATGGAGCTGAGAGGGGCTTGACTTTTCCTAAAGTGGGTTTGAAATAATCATCGCCTTTTGTTGTGTTTGGAAGGGCTTGAACAATTCTTAATTATTTAATTATAGATATGCAAGTAATACACTGGGAACGGCCCCGCCATTCCAGGGATACCGAGCAGAGGAAAATGTTTAGTTACCGGAGGCGGGGAGGGGGAAAGAAAAAAAAAAAAGGTGGTAATTAAATCAAAGTGTCGTTTGTATCATGCCACGCGACTCCGTCAGCGACGCGGGCGGGAAGAAGTCTGCTGGGCCTCCCCTTGGAAATCCTTATGTAAACCCAGGACCTTTGACTGTATTGCCCCTGTCCTCCGGTCAAGGCCAGCAGAATTTGCAAAGCTCTTCGTCCGTCCGTCGCTCGCATCGTGCCACGTCAGGGCTCTGGGCGGTAGGCGCTGTTGTTCCCATTTTACAGATGAAGAAGTAGAGTCTCGGGGACTTGTGGATGGCTTCGCTTTGCTCAGGGCCTGCCTCTGTCGCCGGAAGAGGCTGAGCCACACTCTGCTGCCTGGAGACTTCGCTCTCCAAATAGCCTGGGCCGGCCTCGACAACTTCGGTGACTGTTTGCCTGAATTGTGTGTCTGACTTCATGGCACGCGTGTCGTGATGGACACCTTGTAATTATCCCATATAAGCACTCATTGTATTCATATCATTAATTTTGTTTGGGCTATTACATTTGATAGATACATTAAGCATTATATAGTTCTCTTTATACATGAAATTGAACTGCCTTTGAACAGTCAGCCGGCTAATTGCCCGTAATTTGTGTTGCTAACGAGAGGCAGAATAGTGGTATAACATTAGGCTCAACAGTCAGTTAACAAATTTGCCGATTCAGATCGCAAAGCATGCCCTCTGTGGCTGAGGCAGGCTGCACTTCACACGTGAATAGATTTTTTAAAACGCATTCAACTAAACCACCACCACCACCACAACAACAAAATTCTCGCCCCCAGCACTAGGCAGCCATGGCGGGCTGTTCAGGGCAACGGGCTGGTAGTGGGCTTGTGAGTCTGAAGGATAGGAGAAGGGGAGAAAATCCGGGAGTGGGAGGGAAGGTTCTGGTTGTTCCTTGTGTGGGGGCTGAGAGGCCGAGCTCTTACCTATGTCCTGAGTAACCTTCCTCCCATCCCTTGTTAGTGGTCTGTGAGGGCCACCCGGGGTTCTGGCCTTTTGATCAGATTAGATTATTAGATTATTTCTGCACTGGGTCTTCTGTTGGGCCTGGTCCCCTGGAGGGGTTCTTGGGAGAAGATGGGGTGAGGTCAGCTTCGAGTCTCTTCTGCCATAGCCAACGGGTAATTTGGACATGGGCAGTGCGGGGAAAGAGTGTGTCACTTTTCCCTGGAATTCCGTGACCATCTCTGATCCCCCGCCTTGAGAAAGGCGTACCAGCGCCCAGACAGGCCCGGGAAAGGGACAAACCACTAATGAAGTGATAATGGCGGAGTGTGGAGGGGCTGACACGGATGAGACAGATGAACTTCTTCCTTCTGGAAAGCCAGAGACCCCCCCCCCCCCATTTGTATGTTATAAAGCCCCAACCCCGCAGGACCTGAGAATGTGACTGTATTTGGAGGCTGGGCCGTCTTTGAAGAGGCGAGTGAATTAGAAGGAGGCCATTAGAAGATGGGGGCACTGATCCGTGATAACTGGTGTCCTTCTGAGAAGAGGAAGTGTAGATAGACACATGGACACCCCAGGTAGGCACGCCCACAGGAAGTGAGCCCATGTGGGATGCGGTGGGAGACAGGCTGTCTGTCTGTCTGTCAGGGAGGGAAGCCTCAGAAGAAAGCGATGGCACCATCACCTCCACCGCAACCTCCTGGCTTCCAGAACTGTGCGAAGCTAGAGTCCTGTCATGTGAGCCACTCAGGCTGTGGTATTTTGTCATGGGGGCCCCCAGCAAACCAAGGAGAGGATCCCAGCCGTTCTGTCAGAATGAGGTGGGAATGGCATGGTACGGCCTTGTTGGAAAGGTCCCCCAAAACCAAAGGTGAGCTGCCCTCTCTCAAGCCTGAAGAATAGTGTTAGGACAAAGAAAAGGATGCCTCAGGCACATGCTGCAGCTAGTGGCCAGAGTTCATGCCACAGTTGAGGCCCAGGTCCTAGGACTGCCCTGAGAGACCTCGTTCTGTATGCTCCCCGCATACTCGGGGACACAGAGGCTGCTGGGGGAGACGTCTACTCTTGCCCTCTGGCACCGGCCTTCTGTAGCCCTCTCCCCGGCCCCCGTTACCATGGCAGGCACAGGGGGAGGCTCTGTTTGCCTCCCCTGAGCATCCGAGTGTTGGTACCTACAAACCAGCGTCAAAGAAAGGGACTCTTTAAGCCCGGAAGACAACGCCTGTGGGCATCTGAGTTCATTCCAACCTATTTCTAGGCCTTGTGTTTGCCCAGTGAACAAGCCAGGTGTGCGGCCGACCCCGCGCTTAGCTCCGCAGGCTCCGACTTCCTCCTGCCTGGGACTCCAGTTTGTAACTTAAGGGAATTCCGTTTTGTTTTTAACTTTGAAGACAAAGTAGCAAAAATCATTTGGATTGTCAACTTCCGGGCAAATCGTTGGCTGTTTCCAGCATGGGTTTACATAGTTCCGGGACGAATCGCCTGAACATGACCAATAAATGTTATTGATTATTCACGGGTGCCCAGTCCCACTGTGCTGGGCAGCTTGGCGCTCGGGGTGATCATTTGGTTCATTCTCTGCTCTCGCGTGCCTTACTCTCTGGGCGGTGGCCAGTCGTCTGATGATGGGGTTCGTGTGTGTGTAAAATGTATATTTAGTGTGCGAGCACTTTTGTGGGTGGCTCGTGTATTTGTAAAGACAATTACGTCATTAGAATAAAGTGGAGAGGTATGACTGTTTCTGGGATCGAGCCCCACATCAGACTCCCAGCTCAGGGAGGAGCTTGCTTTTCTCTCTCCCTCTGCCCCTTCTTTGCTTGTGCTCTCAATCTCTCTCTCTCTCTCAAATACATAAATAAATAAATAAAATCATTTTAAAAAATAGTGAAATCCATTTATGTTGATCAAAAAGACTTAGTAGCACCATCTTGAATTTCTTTTTTTTTTTTTAAAGATTTTATTTATTTATTTGACAGAGAGATCACAAGTAGGCAGAGAGGCAGGCAGAGAGAGAGAGAGGAGGAAGCAGGCTCCCCGCTGAGCAGAGAGCCCGATGCGGGGCTCGATCCCAGGACCCTGAGATCATGACCTGAGCCGAAGGCAGCGGCTTAACCCACTGAGCCACCCAGGCGCCCCCATCTTGAATTTCTATATTGACTACTGAAAAGAATGCCATCACAAGAGCCGACCGCCATCCCTAATTTTTTCAGTCTTATCAAACAACTTTCTCAATCATCCACACTCCAAATCTAGATCTGTATTGAATGACTTGCCGACATTCAATTACAAAAAGCAAAAACAAAAGTAAAAACCAAAAGACAAAAAAAAAAAAAAAAAAAGACCAAAAGGAAAAAACAAAGTATATTTGTTTTCAAATAATTTTGGATCCATTGACCTTTTGTATAGAACGGAAACGGTGTTGCCGCCGTGACCTTTTCTCTCACTTGCGGAGTTACTGGCTAATCACAGTATGTTTTTCTGATATCAAATAGCAGAACCCGAGATGAGTCTGCTGTCATAGCCTTGGCCACGTTGCTCTAGCTGTTCCTGCCTCCAAAGATGGGAACATACAGGAAATGAGAAAGCCTATCACCTGGAGTAGGCTACAGTGTCCTCAAGACGTGACAGTTGGTCGCCCCCCACCAGTAAGGAGCTAAGTAAGGCTCTTTTGCTGATGCCTGAGATCATAGCCCAGGGATGGCCTCTGAAATCGCATTGTAATTCCCCTTGGCTGGCCTCTCTTTCTGTTGTTCAGTTAGCTGAGGATGGAAAGAGGAAGGAAGAGCTTAGTTTCAAGCAGGACACTAAGAGAATTTCCTCTTTAGAGGATTTCTCATTATACAGTAAATTGATGGATGAATGTTGGCAAGTCATTCAATACAGATCTAGATTTGGAGTGTGGATTATTGAGAAAGTTGTTTGATAAGACTGAAAATTAGGGATGGCGGTGGGCTCTTGTGATGGCATTCTTTTCAGTGAGTTAATATAGAAATTCAAGGTGGTGCTACTAAGTCTTTTTGATCAACATAAATGCATTTCACTGTTTTTTTAAAAAAAGATTTTATTTATTTATTTATTTGAGAGAGAGAGAGAGAGAGAGAGATTGAGAGCACAAGCAAAGAAGGGGCAGAGGGAGAGAGAAAAGCAAGCTCCTCCCTGACCTGGGAGTCTGATGTGGGGCTAAATCCCAGGACCCTGAGATCATGACCTGAGCCAAAGGCCGATGCTTAACCCAGGCATCCATGGATTTCACTATTTTTTTAACCAGAAAATTAATCCCTGGCATGCAGAAAAGATTCAAAGAACATAGAAGCGTATACATTTTCCCTTCCTCTTGACTCCTCCCTCACCTTCCCAGCCAGAGCTCGGATACCTTGGGATGCTGGGGAGGGCTTCATAGAGGAGGTGATGTTTGTAACAGGTTTTGGAGAGTGGTTGGAGTTTTGCGTACGGCGACGCTGTTTTCGGTGATGGCTGCACTAGGGAGGGAAGTCGTGCAGGTTCAGAGGGGAAAGGAGGGAGCCTCGGCGGGTTTGGGAAGGCGACAGATCAGATCGGGATCTTGCTGTGCCCCTTCCTGCTTGGAGCAGCCTGAAGACAGAGTAACATGCAAATGACCAAGTCTTGGAAATAAGGACCCCAGTGTGTCAGCTGAGAAAGAAAGCGGGAGCGAGGGAGCCGACCTACCCGGCTTGCTTCCCCGTGTTGCCGGGGACCCACGGCCGGTGACATGTCAACTCCTGACGGAAACCCGGTTTGGCAGGCCCCGTTTTTTAAGCCGAGTGCCTGGCTGCCAGATCGCATTTGGATTGAGTGGCTGGCATTCCTCGAGCCTTGCTTAATAGGATTGAAAGGAAAGAAATGTTACTTTTCATCACACAAGACAACAAAGAGAAACGGGGAAACGAAAATATTATTTCGTTTGAACAAATTACAGGGAGACTCTCTGGGGTGCTTTCAGGGAGTTAGATGAGGAAAAGCACTTAAATATCATTCCATCAAACTAAATTTTTAACTACAATTTTTTACAGATAAAATGTGTTGGGAGGATTCAAAGAAGATTAGAGCTCACCTAAGAAACAGTATTCAAATTTTACCAGCTAATGGAGGCCAGGCAAAAACTGCTAATGCCTCTAACTTCCCTCCAAGGGACAGAGATTTCAGTATTCTTATAAAAACACATTGAGCTGATTTCATTTCCGTGTCTCGGCAGACTTCATTCGTGTAATTTCAGTAAGTGTTATAAATGTTATTTTAAGTATTATAATGATAATCCCCACTGACAACGGAGCTGTGCATCTCAGCTTCCATTCCTAAGGTAATGTTTACCTCGGATAGCACATAATTGTTTGCTTTTTTCACGGTAAACTCTCTGTTCCCAACTGCTTAATCAGCCATGGAAAAGAGAAGAGACTTTAGAAATGTTTAATGTTCTTCTGATTACATTAGAGTCATGGGCAAGCCCGCATCCGTGGGGCCGGAGGAGCAGACAGCTGTCCTTGCCTCGCCTTTTGTTTTGTGTTTGTGTTTTGATGTGTACGTGTTTGCTTTTTGTCCGTAGACCTTCCGGGGGGCTGCCGTGGGCCGGGGCGACTGGGGGAATCACTTGTTGGTATGACTCTCACGGCCGGGGCGTCAATCTGCCTTTCTCGGGGTGCACCTTCCTCCTGGTGGTACCCCCTGACCCTCGCGTAGGCCGCTCACAGGCTGGGTTTACACGCCGTCCGGATCCCCGGGCCCCTGGAGGCTCTCTGAGCGTGTGCTCCACAGCCTGCTCCCTGAAATGAGATTTTATGATGCTTTATGGAGGTGAAACTTCTCTACCCCGGAACGCAGAACCTCAGGGGCTTTCTTGGGGCGTCGTGGAACATTTGCCTCTGTGGCTGCTTCCATATCCGAATCTGAAAGCGATCGGGAATTAAGAGGGAGCGGGAAAGATTGATGTTCATTGCAAGTTAGAAGAGTATTGGCTGCTGCGGGTCTTGAGCGTGTAGAGCCCTCCTATCTGCCTCCGTGACTATAGGGAAGTTCTGCTTCTGAGCTGACTGGCAGCCGCGTGTCCTTAATTTATTCAGCAGACGTCTGTAGAGAGACTGCTCTGTTCCAGGCACCGTGCTGGGCCCTGGTGAGTGGCTCTCTGAGCGAGAGCCTTCCCCCTGTCTTGATGTGGCTGACAATCTAGAGGAGGATGAGACTGAGCAGGCGAACGAGCCCATGGGTCATCACAGACGGAGAGAAGTGTTTCTAGTGTGAGGACGGAGGAAGGAGGGGAGGATGTTGGTGAAGCTGAGCTTTGAAGGCCGAGGAGGAGCCAGGCCCGTGAGGAGGCTGGGGCCGAGCCAGCACTTGGAGGCCGGAAACGCCGCAGCCACCATCTGGGTGCTGAACGCCGGTGTGTGCGGGGCTGGGGCTGGGGTGTGGGAGGGACCCAGCACCGTGGCTCCGATGGAGCAAGAGAGGCCTGGCCGTGTCTGGTCTCGCAGGGTGGTGTTGAGAGCTGGGGTTTTATCCTCTGCAATAAGAAACCTGTGTGGAGCTTTAGGCTGCCCATGACATTGTCCTGTTGCAAGCTTGTAAGATCGCCCTTGCTACTGGGGAGATGTGATGCCATCAGATAGCAGAAGTGGAAGCTCGGAGTCTGGTGGGTAGCCACGGCTGTTTTGGCTAGAGAGGGTGGTTCGTGGTGGGGGCAGTGGGCGAGGGGCACATTTTAGAAAGGAGAGGGACATCCCCGCCGGTCAAGTGCATGCCAGGCAGAAAGAAGGGTTGGGTTCCTACAGTGGGTCCGTCTGTACCTGGGTCCTCCTGTGGCGGAGGCCCTCTCTCGTCCCAGGACTAACCACCCCTAGGTTGTGTGTGTCTTCTCTCCCTTCAGGCTGTTGGGAACATGTCATGGCAGTCCCCTGTGGAATCCAGCAGGGATGGCTGGATTCCCTGCCTCCTCCACCGCCACACATTATAGGACTCATTCCCCAGCCTCGGTTTCCCCAGCTCCTCCTGCAAAGGGGACGGGAGCATACTCGGCGCGCCTGACCGCTCTTCCCACGCCCACCGACAGCCCTTCCTCCAGCCACTGCTCTAGAGATCCCCAAGGTCTGTGGGATAATTGAGCTTGAGCTTTTACTTAAAGACCGGGGCCGGTAGGTAGCTGATTTCCCCAGTCCTCAGGGTGGACGCTTGACAGGTGTCCGTGATGGGGACAGAGGAGCAAAGGGAAAGGAGGTGGAGAGATAGATAATTAAAGCATCCCGAGGGCCCCGGGCTGGTCCAGTTGGCCCAAGAGGGGTCCTCCCCAGTGGGGCCTGGTCAGAGGGCGTGTGTGCACCCGGTCCATCTGGAAGGTAGGCAGGATTTTGGCTGATGCAGGGGTGGGGCCATGGGTAAGGAGGGGTGCAGGAACGAATTGCATGGAGGGAATATCCCTCGTGTGTCCAGCTTTGGATTGAATCAACATCCGAAAAAGCATCTCCTATCCCTCCTCTTTCCCTTGGAGGGGCAACAACTACTTGGATCCAGCCCTCTGTGTTTGTCCTTGGCTGCCTGCATTCTGGGGAACCATCAAGGAACGTTTAAAAAAAAAAAAAAGTTGCAAAAATCAAGGTAGAACCAGGCAGGTGTACCAGGGAGCAGAGGAAGAGGGGAAAGCCATGTACGTGTGTGCCTTCGACACACACACACACACACACACACACACACACACACACAGACACCCCTCACCTCCATCCCAACCAAAACCAGATGAATATTTTAACACCCGAGGATTTTGTTCAAGCCAGGAGCACACTGCATTGCTGGCAAGGCCAGAATGACCTGAAAACCTGAATATTTCAGGGAACAAAAGGTCCTCGGGTCTGCTTTCCCGAGAAGGGCCTCGGTGCAGGGTTATTTGAAGGCCGCGTGGTCCAGGGGGCATGGCAGGCAGTGGGAAGGGCTTCTGCCGCCGCCCGCCCCCCCCACCCCCACCCCAGAGCTGTGTGCAGAGCGAGCGCGGGTCTTGCTCCCTGGTACCAGGCAGCCGCGTGGCACCGCGAGGCCCCAGCCTCCAGCCGCGCGCCAGGCAGAAAGGAGGGAGAAGTCTGGAGGAGGGAGAGCGGGAGGAGGGAAGAGCCAGCGAGAGGCTGGGGCAGGGGGGCTGGGAGATGGAGAAACAAACTCTATTTTCTGCTCGTCTGTGGTGGGAGGGCTCCTGCGGCCCACACGCTCGCAGAGTGAAGCAATTTCAGACAGGGATGAGTGTCTGTTTTTCCCTGGAGCGGAGACTAAAAACCCCGAAAGCCCTCGGTTTCTCTGCCCTTAATATCCTGTTCTGAAAAGTGCAGTTGCAAGAAGCGGAGGAAATGAAGATCGTAACAAGTGGAAGGAAGCCCTTCCCCAGCCGGAAGCAGCGGGATGGGGGAGCCTCAGTGGGGCTGGCTGGGGAGGCTGGAGAGAGGACCTTGCTGCCCAAGGGCGGCCCAGGCTGGCGGTCGCTTGAGGACAAAGATTCAGGCTCCTGTCCTCTCTCTGGGTGTTTGCTGGGACAGTGCCCCCTGGGTGGCGTTGAAGGCCATGGACAATGGCAAGGCTGGGGTTTTGGAATTCTGTTATAACATCTCTGCAGTTGCTGCCCTCCCAGAGCTCCCTGAGCTGTGGCCTTTCCTCCAAATGCGGGCGCTGGCCGCCTCTCCCCTCCTGTTCTCTGCCCCCGATGGTGTGTGTGGCTGCCACGTGCCCAGGCCAAGCAGGGACAGATCCTAACTGCAAAGTGAGCACAGAGGTTCAGAACCAGCCTTGGTCCAGGAAAGCCGGGGGGCTGGGTCTCTAGAAACCAGAGGCGTCGTTGTACCTTAGAGGGGCCTCTTGTGTCTGCATGATGGAAGGAAAATGCGGTGTTGGGGGGTGTAGGGTGTAGGGCAGAAAGAGAGCCTCCTGCCCAAGCAAGGAGGGTCAGGGACTGCGGGGGAGGCGGCTGACAAGACTTTCTGCTGGGCTTCCGAATTACTCTGGGGTCTTGGCCCCCCTCGCTCCCTGTTCTAGCAGCAACTGGACCGGCCCACCACGACCTCTCCTATATTTCTAATATTGGCCCCTACCCCACTTTGCCCTCTATGTGTGCTGTCCCATGTGGGGTATCAACCCCTCTGCCCCTATGTGGGGAGATGCTGACCCCAACTGGTTTCCCCAGAGTCCTGGCCTCCGTAGAACAAAGTGGTCCAGAATCCGGACTCTAGGCTAGCCTCTCGCTCTCCAGCAGCTGGGGGACTGTGGGCAAGTCATGGATCCTCTGCGTCTGTTTCCTCCTCGGTGAAATGGTGCTGACCACAAGAGTGGTTGTGAGAATAAAATGACCTTAGAACAACATGGGCACAGAGGAGTAATGAGTGGGTACAGGTTTGAGATTATTATTGCTGTGGTTATTGTTTTTCTTCTACAAATCTTCCCCGTTCCTGGGGACAGCTCCCAACGCCCCTCCTGCAGACAGAGCCTTCCCAGCTGGCCTGTCCCTGGGTCTCTCACGGTGGGCTCTGAGTCATGTGACCCACCTAATCACTTACTCCCATATTGTCCGTCCTCTGTCTCTAATGCATGACACCGTATGCATTCGGCACACCTTCTCAGGTAAGTTCTGAATTCTCTGAGAAGAGGGCCTCCCCGCCTCCTAATCTGTGCCGCCCCCCACGTCCCACCCCCGTTCTGACCTTAGCAAATGCTTAGGAAGTGTTCACTTAGTTGAAGGGTATGAAACTATATTAAAAAACGAGTTTAAGGCCTTTTACTTCAAAATAGATAATAAAATATGTATACATGGTCTGCTCTGTTTGACCCCTCGAAGCCCATCACGTGCTGTGTTATGTTTGTTTTCCTGGTGCAAATGTCAGGCTCAGAGAAGAAAACTGACTCGCTCAGGGTTACGCAGCCTAAAGGGCAGAGGCAGGACTTGAATTCAGGACTCTTGAGTACGCTAGCAAGGGCCTGTGTCCAGTGGGATGTGTGGTCTCTGGGCATTCTCCAATGGGACTGATTTTCTGATGGGCGGCAGTCGGTTTACTTAAGGGTTGGGCTGTGCCCAAGCCCCTTTTCCCAAACCTGGGTGGGCTAATGCGTCCCCAATCAGCCAGTGTGCAGGGATGGCTTGAGGACCTGCTTTTTTATTGTTGGTCGATTTAGTTGCATTTGGATTAGTATCAAATAGACTTGAATTCCCCAGGGCTTGGGGTAACTACAGAGCCCAGCCCAGCTCAGCTTCTGCTCCCACCCGGGTGTCCCCACCGCTCCACCATGAGCTGCCTTAGATGGCAGCACGTCTTTCTTGTCTGCTTGTCGTGTGCCGGAGGACAGCCACGGCGTCTGTTGCGTGTGCCCATAGTCCTGTCTTAGACCATAGTAGCTGCTCAGTGCGGGCAGCAGGGAAGACGACGAAGGCCAAAGGGATTTGCTCGGTTCTGGTGATTTCCTCCAGACTGCAAAGGCATCTTCTTCTTCCGTGGCTAGGCATGGAGTTGGAGAAACCACATGAACAAGGAGGCTGGGATATAGGTATCTATCTGAAAGAGTCCTCCTTTCTATTCCTTTACCTGGGCTGATGGTGAGCTGGCCAACAAAGGGCCACCAGCCTGAGACTGAGCTACAGTCTAATTATGCTGTGGGTGCTGGCCTTGGCCTTCTCCAGGCCTGCCTCCTAGAGCATCGCTCCCCAAAGTTGCGGCCCCCTGACTGACCCTATGTATCCCCATCACCTGGGAATGCACTAGAAACACGGACTACCAAACCTCACCCTAGTCCTGCCGAACCACAATCCACATTTTATTTTATTTTGTACAAAGATTTTATTTATTTATTTATTTATTTGAGAGAGAGCGTGCTGGGGTCGGGGGTGGGGCAGAGGGAGAGGGACAAGCAGACTCTGCGCAGAGCGTGAGCCAGACGTAGGCTTGATCCCGTGACCCTGAGATCCTGACCTGAGCTGAAACCGTCAGTGGGGACACTTCACTGACATGAGCCACCCAGGTGCCCCCAGAATCTGCATTTTAAAGACAGCCCTGGGGGATTCACGCTCTTGCTGAAGTTTCAGAAGGGGTCACCTAAAAGACAGTTTCCCTGGAGGGCAAACAGCAAGGAAGGTAGGCTAGAGCCCTTGCTGAAAACACAGCAGCCTGGCTTCCCATCTCAGCTTCCACCACAGGTAACACTTTAGGGAGGGGGTAGCCTGTCTGGCTTGAGTCTCCTCCCGGGTGAAGCGGGATCCCGGAAACAGTCGGGCCTTTCTCCTCGGGCTGCTGAACGAGGATTAGATGTACTAACGTGGAACAGATGTTCCGCACTTAGCGCACGGCCCAGGCAGAGCGAGAGCCCCCGGTAAATGCGATGTTAGCTCGCTTTAAGGACGGCAGAGTGAAGGGGGCTTCAGCGAGTGGGAGGGAAGAACACTGATTTGTGCAGCTAGTTTTGCACGCGGCTCGTTTAGTGGAGCTTAACTCAGGAGCTAAATACCAGCTAGGACTCCCTGTAGAATTATTACATGGAGTAGTAGGGGAAGGGGGAGCCAGAGTTAATGCATGTGATAGCAATTTTTTTTTAAATGAGGAAAAAAAAAACGTGTTAAAAGCAAGTAAAACCCCTGGTGATCGCAAATGAATTGCCTAAGTTCTCTTAGCAGATCCACTTTCCAGAGCGATGACAGGGTTTGCAAGAATGAATGGCTTCTCCTGTGAGGAGGGGGCGCTGGCTCCCCCATGGTGACCCTGGGCTCTGGCTCGGGTCCTGCCACTCCTCGTGGGGAAGCCGCGGACACGGAGGGAGGGAGGAGGTACTCCATGGGCAGGGCTGGGCGTTGGGGCCTCCTGGCAGCTTAAATGCCTCCGATTAGCACGTCGGGCGGGAAGAGGTGCTAAAAAGAATCCTTTCTGCCTCCTCCACTGGCATGTTTTGAAGGGAGTTCAGTTATGAGACTATTAAAATGTTATTTTGATAATTAAGCCCACAGCTGTTCCGAGGGCGGCGGGCAGCAGAAGGCACGGTGCTCTCACAGGCTCCGGGAGGAAGAAAGCAGGCGGCGAGCGCCCCGTGCAGGGAAGGTGGACAGTGGGCCGCGGAGCAGGGCTGGTGGCAGGGGCATGAAGGTCCCGCTCTAGCCAGGTCTGGGGTTGCCCCTGAGTGACCACAGGGGACAGCGGCTCCGGGGACTCCCTGTGTGGGACGGGGTGAGCTGCCACCCACACGCGGGGACCCTTTACAGGTGTGGGCACAAACTGTCAGAGAGATAGCAGACCAGGATTCCCTGTGTCGGTGGTTCTCAAAGTGGGGTCCCGGGACCAGCAGCATTTTCATCAGCTGGGAGTTTGTTAGAGATTCCAGTTCTTGGTCCCCACCTAACCTACTGAATTGGAAACTCTCATGGTGAGGGCCAGCAGCAGTCTGTGTTTTGATGGATTGTCTAGCTGATTCTGATGCTTGCTAACTGCAGAGCCCCTGTCCTTTCAGGTCACCTGGAAAACGTACCCCCAGACATCAGTAAAGCTTGGCTAGTAAGGCGTGGGGGAGAATGTGCGGATGGACGGCACGGGAATATCCCTGATCTAGTCCTATTCTGTCATTGTGATGGATGGCAAAGAGAGGCCCAGAGAGGGAAAGTGGCTTAGCTAAGGCCACACAGCAAATGAGAGCAATACTAGAATTAGAATCCGCCAGCTCTCCTGACTGCAGATCTTTCTGTAAGACAATCTTTCTGAATACTAAGGGGCAAGCCTGGGAAAGAAGAGGTTTCAGTTGGAAGTGATGAGGGAAGCCACGGAAAAGGCCAACAGTCTATCAACTCAGAATATATTTACCTGCCCAGAATCAGCCAGCATTCTCCAGTCATGTTCTGCTGGGAGATATTGCCAGTGCACGTAACCATCTACCCACTCGTCCACTCACCGACATATCTGTCCATCCGTCCTTCCACCCACCCAGCCATCCGCCCATCATCCATCCAACCAACCCTCCACCCACTCATCCACTTATCTACCCACCTCCCCACCCAACCCACCCAACCATCCGTCCATCCATCCATCCATCCATCCATCCTTGTATCTTCTATTGCTCACTCCCACCCTCTATCAGTCCATTACCCTTACTCCCCTTTTTGTCCACATCGTTGTATATCCATCCAAATATTCAAATGGCCATTACTCACTATCTGCTCACCGCCCCCCAGCCCATGCATCCCATCTACCTATTCTTGACTCATTTTCCCCTCCACTTGTTAACAAAACCTTCCCCCTTTCCCTCCCACCCCTATGAACAACCTACTACATACCAGGCATTTTTACATCCTTTTCAATGGACAGGAGCTTAAGCTACCCAGGTCACGTGAGCTGGCCCTGCCTGTTCTCTGGCTAGGCCCCCTGCCTCCCCCGTTCCCGTCCCCAGCACCAGGCTCCCTCCCCAGTGTGCCTGCAGCCACACTTTCATCCCTGTTCTTCCAAGCTATGGTAGTGGCCTATCACTTGGCCGCACCCCCCCTCCCCACCAACCTCCCCCAGCCCGGGGGCCGTAATTCACATTCTGGAAGTGAGTAGGACTTGAGCGTGCCATTTCACGGCTTAGACTCCAGTGGTTCCTCATTGCCTTCAGGACAAAGCCTGCAATTTTGTTCTGCCATCTGAGGCAGTCCGGGCTCGTTCCCAGCCTATTTATCAACCCTCATGACCCTGTGGCTCCCAGCCGAAGCGTCAGCCCGAGCAAGGTGATTTGCTGTTCCCAGATGTTTTTGCTCGTTCCCTTGCACGTGTGGTCCTCCTGTCCCAAATGCCTTCCCTCTAGCTTCCTCACTCTTCCAGCTGAAAGCCTGCTCCATGGGTCTATTCCAGCACCCCCAACCTTATGCATGACCTCTGCTTTTGTCTCCCACTGGGATGGGATGTCCCTCTGCAGAAGCCTGTGACATCTCGGGTTCCAAGTTATCGTGCCTCTGGCTCTCGTGTGCAAGGCTTATGTTCACGTTGTAGACAGCGGCAGGTCCGTACCTCCTGCAGGGTAGCTCATTACATGGTGCCTGGCGCGCAGTAGGTGCTGATCTTGAAGTGGGCAAGTTTGGGGCTTAGTCACACGTGTCTAACACGCATGCCACAAGCGAACCGCTGAGGCCTGTTGGGCTCTGGCGTTCCGCGTTGTTGTTTCCTCCTTGGAGCACACAGGACCTGGCACATAGCAGGTGGTTAACGAGTCTTTTGTGGGTGAAAGAGTGAACGATAAAACTCACCCTCCCCTTTAACATTCTTTATAATTTCGTAAAAATATTGACTGAATAAAGCAGGAATAATATTAAAAATTCAAAAATCAACTTGCCCCACGAGGTGCTGGTCACCTAGGATGGCAGCTACCTGCTCATTTTTATGCCTTTGGAGTGAACTGTGGGTTCTACTGAGCAGGGCTGTGTCTTACTCATTCCTGAACCCCCAGGGTCCGGTGCAGAACCTGGCATCCTTCCTGCTTTTCCAGAACCTACTCTGTTCCCCTCGCCCCTAATCCGCTGTCTATGCGGGACTCCAAGTGCCTATCTGAGAGTGTCCCCCCCATTCAGAACCCCAGTGGCTTCCCATCAACCTTAGGGAGGAACCCTCAGTGCACCCCAGGGGGCCTGCAAAGTCAGGGGTGTGGCCCCACGACCCCATCCCCCACTCCTCCCCACTGACTTTGTCGCCAGCATTTGCTCTTCACCTTTGTGTTCCAGCCATACTGGCCTCTTTCCTCTCCCAGGCCCACACCTCTGGTCCTGCTGCTCCCTCTGCCCCGGGCACCTGCCCTCCGTGTGACGTTTGCCCTCCTTGTTCTGGCGACGTGTGCTCGATGCCCTTTCTCTGCCCTGATGTGCCTCCGCCCCCACCGAGCTGGGCCCAGCGGTGAACCTCTTCTTCCTCCCACTGCCCGGCTGCGAGCTCCAGGTGGGTGGGCGTCCCGAGAGCCTGGGAGCTCTGCACATGGCAGTTTTCCCATACATGTTTGTTGAGTAAATGAATGAACGAATAAATTAAAAAGATACATAGTAGGTACTTAGTATATTTTATTGAATGAATACATGAATGGCACAGAGTGGGGGCCTGGCAAATATCTGTTGAATAAACCAACAAACGAAGGAATAGGGAAGGGTGTTTAGGGCTTTTTGGGAAGAACTCTGGCCCTTCAGGCCCCATGCTCACCCCATCAGCTGCAGGAGACCCGGCTCTTCCAGACCTCTCTCCCCTGTGCCTGCCTCTCATACACATTCACAACCAGGCGCTGGGTGAGGGTGAGACAGTGACCCGAGAAGCCTGTGCTCGAGGCAGCTGTGCCGGGGTCAGGTGTGGGCGCTGGGGTCAGGGCGGCCTTTCGGTGAGAGCAGGATGAAGCCTGTCCTGGCCTCTGGCTCCTGGTGTCACAACTGTCTACATAATTCTTTCAACTCCGCAGCCATCCGGTCCAGCCCTGATCTGGAAACCTCTTCCAGAACATCTGTTTTCCTCCTCAATCAATACGCTCCCCAAAGAGGGCCAACTTGCAAAATATTATATATAACATCAAACATGCTATCCGAATTCAATTAAGTGATTTGGTTGGGGAAGGGTTTGTGGTAATTAAACATACTGTTTTGGGGCAAATTGTAGCAAACTAGTTCATTTTTCATTAATAGGCACCTCTCTTGACTCCCCATGAGCTGATAGAGAGAGAGAGAGAGACAGACAGAGTTGGGGGGGAGGAGGGAGGGAGAGTAGGAAGAGACGAGGGAGGGGGAAGTAGTTGACTACCCCCCACTCAGCGTGATTTACGCCCACCATCACAGGCTTGGATTTCTAGCTCTCTCAGGCTACGTGACCACAGTGAAGTCACTTAACCTCTCTGAGCCTCAGCCATCTGGTCTGTAAAGTGGGGAGCATAGTCCTCATCTCACAGCACTGCTGTGAAGACTGATGCAGTGAGTGGACACACACAGCTTCTGGCACACGGTGGCCCATCATGAAAGGGCCATGACGGTACTGAAGTCTATTGAGACTGCATGACTTCTGTCCCGTCGGTCAGGGCCCAATCAGAAGTCCTCTTTCCAGCGAGCCAGGGCCTGAAATGCATCTCAGAGTGTTTTTTTCTCTCTAGCATGTTTGTCCAGTTCTGGGAGCAGGGATGAGGCACCTCCTGCCTTATTTCACTTCCTTATCCGTTATGCATGGCTCAGGGCCGCTCTGGAGGATGGGAGGGCCAGCGTGTGTGGACTCTGGCTACGGTTCCTGGCCTGCCCTTCCGCGGTGCTGGGTCCCTGGGGCAGTTGTTGAAGCTCTTGCCGCACAGATTTTTGTTCTGTAAAATGGGGATGGTAAGAATTACTGCAGACCTCCTAGTGTGAAATGAGTTTCATTGACGGCTAGCTCTTCCACAGGGCCTGGCCCACAGTGAGCTCCTGCTACGCATTCTGTTATTCATTTATTTGCATTTTCAATTCAGAACGGCCCATTTCAGTGGCCAGTGGTTTTCTGTGGGCGCTGGACTCCTCGGGCCAGGGCTGGTCACGGCCAGCATCCGTGGTAGGGGGTGCCACTCAATCAGGTTCTCCGCGTAGGTCTGTTCCAGCACCCCCAACCTTATGTGTGACCTCTGCTTTTGTCTCCCACTGAGATGGGACGCCCCCCTGCAGAAGCCTGTGACATCTCGGGTTCCCCGTTATCGTGCGTCTGGCCTCATGTGCAAGGCGTATGCTCACGTTGTAGACAGCGGTAGTCACCAAAGACCTGGCGGAGGCGCTTCACAGCCTGGGTTTAGGAAATGTCAATGAGCTTGCTGTCACTTTCATCTTCAGGCGAAGACACGGAGGCTCTTAAAGTCACCTCGCAGGAGCTGTATGGGCCACTAGACAGCTGGAGGGCTGGGCTTGGTCCCCAAGACTGTGGGATTCCAAAGCAACACTCTTCTCCTTGCCATTCGATGCTGAATGTCACTCTGCCTGAGCCACTCTGGGCCACAGTCCGCCACCACCCAGGGAGACACAGCTTGTGAACTGGTCCCTCACTGGGTGTCTGCTCTGTGTAGACCATTTCCTATCCTCGGTCTCTACTGGATTATCTGCAAGTCTTGGAGTGTCTCTGTGGGTCCCCCCGGTGGACCAGTCTGATCCTTACCTCCCTTTTCCTGGGCATCCAGAAAAGGCTCACTCAGGATACACTCCCTGGAAGACGGGAAGCTCCTTGGGAAGTTGTTTTCATGTGGACAAGAAAAGATGGCGGCCTGAGGGGAGGTGCTAGGGGTGTAGGTGGAAAGCAGTGGATACATCCTGGAGAACTCAGGAACACCAGCGGTGCACACAGTAGGTGCCGGAGGAGTGGGGGTATAGTCTTTGGAGGAATAATGTTCTGGAAGACTTCCTAGGAGGGGCTGCTGGGGCTTGATTTGATTCCCTAAGAAAGGCCAGGTCGTTTCAGACAGGAGGGACATGGAGAGCAAAGGTTTGGAGGTGAGAAGTGCTGTGACCAGCTGTGGAGACTGCACGAGGAGGCCGTGATGAGGCCCCTACCTTCAAGGGGTGTGTGTTTTGGGGACTGTGGCCCAGAGTGGCTCAGGCAGAGTGACATTCAGCATCGAGCTATTCCACAGAGTTGGGCGGGCTGTGAATTGTCATGCCCCGGAGAGGCTGCCAGAAACCCGAGTGGGGGTGGGAGGTGATGGGCAACCCTCCTGGGACCCTGGCCTAAGCAGGGGTCATTTGTCATTCAATCATGCATTTGCAATACTGTAGGGCAGGAGAGCAGGGGGAGGGAGAGAGGGAGAAAGAGAGACCGACAGATGGACAGTAAGGGGCAAAGCCATCCCATCCCTGGGAGGAACCAAAGATTTAGGAGGGACTCTGTGGTCAGCACGTTTGGAGTTCCAGGAGCTCAGACTCTGCCTCAGTCAGATTCACCAGGCCTGAAATGGACGTTGTCCAGGCCCAAGTGGGCACGACATTCGGACATGGCCTCCCCTCTGGAAAATGGCCACCAGCCCCTTTAGGCTCACATCTCCTCAAGCTCAACAAGCCTGGGGAAGAGTCTTTTATCTCCAGTCTGGAGATGGGCTCCGAGTGGCCAGGCCTGGGTCACGTGTTTGGCTGGGGCAAGGCGGGGAGGGGTGTCCACCTATGGAAGTCCCCCAAAGGACATCTGTGTGGTTGGCCCCCGAGGAAGGGAGGCTAGATGCCCCCAAGAATGAACCCCAGTGAAAGAGAATGAAAGCCTCAGGGGTAAGGAACAGCTCTCCCCTGCAGGGCAGAAGCTGGCCTCCACAGAGGTGGGTCTGTGGGGAGAGGAGCTCTTCCAGGCCCAGAAATGATGAATCCTGGTGGAGGCTGGAACGGGCAAAGAGAGACCCTCGTCCTCTCTGGTTTCCTGACATCTCCTGCACTTGATTTTCTTACCCCTGCACTGGATGTTGGCTCTTTGCACCCTCCCCAGCTGTCCCCGTGGAGAACATTCCAGGATGGGAATGGGGCCTTTTTGCTTCAGGCCCCCCGTGGTTCGATTCCTGTTCGGCCTCCACAAATGATGATGGAGATGGCAGCTCTTGCTTTTCCTTTTGAACCCTCCCGGCATCTGTCTGGCCTGCCTCTGTCTGGGTACCGTGTGGTGTTTTCTGGGCGGAAACCCAAAGCTCACCTTCGTTCCTGCTTTGTGGAGCCACTTGTCGGCATCACGGGGGATCGCTCTGGGAGCTGTGTACCTCCTTTTTGTCCCAAGAGGGAGACAGGTTGGTTTGGGAAATGAAAGGCTCGGCTAATAGCAGTCTGGGTCGCATCAAAGCCAGCCCCAGCCAGGTGAGCTGGAGCGCCACAGCGGCCCGGGCGTGGGAAGTCCAGGTTGTCAGAGGCCTTGGCCCTAGTCCCAGCTCTGCTTCAACTCGCTGCCGTGAGTTTGCTGGCCTCTCTGTGCCTCGGTTTCCTCATTTGTCACAGGAACGTGAATGCCTCCCAAAGGGTCAAAGTGTGTGCAGAGTGCTGTTATCAGCTCTAACGCTGTTCCATCCGGTCCCTAGAGCCTTCAAAACAGCCTGGGAAGTTTCCCAGGGAGCTGACTGTCTCTGCCCCTTTCTGTCCCCTTGTTGGGGTGGGCGGCACTTGGAACATGTGGCCCTCATTCTGGGACGTACACCACTCCGCTGGGGGATCCGTCAACTGGCTGCCTCCCTCAAGGTTTCTGCCCCCTCAGCACCCCCTACAGCCCTCCCCTCACCCTCCCTGCCTTGTGAGGTGACGCTGGTCCCCGCTGCCACCTCCCCACGCTGGCCGCCGAGCCATTAGCCTCACTTCTCACTGGCTGCACATCAGCACAGTAATCATTTTCAGATTTACAAGCATTAAATATTTTAATTTAATGCCTTGGCTCTCTTGTAATTCATGCACTTAATTATATGATAATTACTCAAATGAAAGAGATACAGCTGCTGCCGGATCAATGCCGAGGGAAGACTGGGTGTGGAGTTGGACTGTTTTTGGGGAGGTGCCCCCCGCCTTTGCTCTGGGCTGCGCAGCCCCTCTTCCCCGAAGCAGTGCTGAGGCCAGGAACGTGCTTCTCCTGGCTGAGCAGCAGCAGGATGTGGGGGCTGCCCCGGCTGGTGACCCCGAGTCCTGGCAGACTGGAATCTGCTGACCGGTGGGCAGAGAGGGAGGACTCTAGGGCCTCCTTGGGTGGTCGAGAGCGAGCGCCTTCTCTGTGCCCACTCTAGGGGGCACCGGAGGCTGGGAATGTGGTCTGGGCCGCCTGTGGCAGGTGGAGAGCCGGAGAACCTCTCTCCCCCAAGGATGGATGTCTGGGGGCGAGGCGTGGAGAAGAGACTTCTCTGAGCATCTCCGCTGAGGATGGAGGGAGGCCTGGGCCCCCTCCCACGGACCACCAAGGGGTTTGCAGGTCCAGATCAGGGAGGGGTGGGTGCGTGGTGCTTTCTGGTTCCTGTCTCTCCCCACCTCTGCCTTTCCTTTCCCCTGTCTTCTTTCGTCCATTTCTTTTCCTTTTTGTTTCCTTGTTATTCTCCCTTTTTCTTTTTTTTTTTTTTTTTAAAGATTTTTATTTATTTGACAGACAGACCACAAGTAGGCAGAGAGGCAGGCAGAAAGAGAGAGGAGGAGGAGGCAGTCTCCCCGCTGAGCAGAGAGCCCGATGTGAGGCTCGATCCCAGGACCCTGGGATCATGACCTGAGCCGAAGGCAGAGGCTTTAACCACTGAGCCACCCAGGCGCCCCATTCTCCCTTTTTCTCTCTTTCCCCATTGACATCTAAACTTGGGTTTAATGCCTGAAGAGTACTGGTTATTTTGTAGGAACTGGGACTGGTCCTCTTTCGCCTGAGTTTCAGTTCCCCCCTCCCCACCATGCTGGAGGAGCCCTGCGGGGGCTGACACTGCGGCGTGGGTCCCCTGGAGGCCCCTTCTGGTTGATGGCACCGGCCCACGTGCAAGGCAGGTGGCATTGCCTTGGGCCTGGCCTTCCTCCCGCCTGGGGCGGGCAGCCCTTGGGAGGTGCTCTGCAAACCTGAGCCCGCTTCCTCGGGGAGTAAGGTCCCTCCTCTCTCAAGAATCAAAGCGAAGCGCCAGGTAGAGAGGTCCTGGGGCCAAGCCCTAGTGACAGGGGTCTGCCGTGTTGTGGTGTGAAGAAGTTGTCAGGAGGGTAGAATTTGCAAGCCATCGAGCAGTGTAGGCTTCTCCAAGTGTCTGGGAGTGGGGAGCCTCCTGGTGCAGGGGACAGCCCCGGCTGCTCCTGGCCCGCACGTTTCCCGGGCATGGGCAGAAGCGCCCGTTTGCACTGAAAAGGGTTACAAACGGTTTGCCCCGTATGCACACAATTTTCAGCTAGCTTACAGCAGCTGCGGCGCCGTGCTGATAGATTAAAAGCAGCAACCAGCCCCAGAATGGAGTGTATTAGAACTCCTGCTGGGCCGAGCTGGGGAGAGGCCCACACAGCTGTCATCTAGGCCAAGTTTCCAACCGAAACCTCAAGAACAGGCTGGAACTCTGAGAAAAGTTAGCTTTCTAAATGAGGTGGCCGGCTGTTCATCGGGAGGGGGGGTGGGCAGAGGGACCGGGGGAGTGCGGGGGATTTAGAAGTTGAGGAGGAGGAGAGAGGAGATTGGTTGGGGGTGTCCCGCATGGACTGGGAACTTTGTACTGAACTGGGGCCTCTGAGGCCGGCGTGGGCCCCACGCCATGCACGGTGTCCTGGCCTCTCCCAGTGCTTTGCTCCAGACAGCTGACCTGGGAGTCGGGTGAATAAGAAAGACATCTAGGGGTTTCCACGTCCTCTCCACAGGGCCCCAAGCACTCAGGGCTCCCAGACTAAAATAACAGGGTGGCCTCTAGATTTGGGGGACTGCCCAGGTCTACCTGTGCCCAGGAAAAATTAGCTGTCCATGACCTGCCACCAGCTGACCTTAATTTCCCACTGGCTGCAGTACAGAGGTCCAGGCTTTTCAACTTCAGTTTTGAGGTGTGTGTGTGTGTGTGTGTGTGTGTGTGTGTGTGTGTGTTTTAAGATTTTTATTTATTTGACAGAGAGAGAGAAATCACAAGTAGGCAGAGAAGCAAGCAGAGAGAGAGAGAGGAGGAAGCAGGCTCCCCGCAGAGCAGAGAGCCCGATGCAGGGCTCGATCCCAGGACCCTGGGATCATGACCCGAGCCGAAGGCAGGGGCCTTAACTCACTGAGCCACCCAGGCGCCCCATTGAGGGTTTTTTTTTTTTTTTTTTTAAGGAATGTCATTTCCTCTCGTTATGAGAAAGGCTCTTGGCGGGGGTCTGGCTTTGGCCCATGAGTCTGACTTGAGGATGAGGTGAGGGTACTTCTCATTGTCATAGATGCCACCTGAGAGCCCATCTAGACCTCCCCCTTAGAAAAACCGCAATGCCAAGGGAGAAATCTGGGTGTGGCTTTTTGGGGATATATGTTGTTAGTTTTGCAAAAATCAAAAACGCTTCCCACCGGAAGGGCCAGGTGAGTCGTTACTGGGGGAAGGGGAGAGGACTTGAGTCAACTCACTTGGTACTATTATCATGATTATAAATAGTAGAGCATAGGCCCAAAATTCAGTAGTGATTGTGTATGCGGATGACAGTGAATTCATTTCATGAGCGTGGGTTGCACTCGTCTTCGGACAAGCCCATCAGCCACGCGTGCAGGAGATCGGTAAGGATCAGGGTCACTTGGTCTTTGAGGAGGCATGAGCCCAGGCGAAGAGCCCACAGATAAATGCTTCTGGTGGCACACATCTACCGGGACACTCTCATGTCAGGAAGAGGCCTGCTTTCCAAAGCCACCAGGCGTGCCCTCTGCCCATCAGATGGCGGGAAATGCGCTTAGCTTGTCAGTGGCATGATTTGAGGGTCCTGAGCAAATGTGGAGGTGATGGCGTGTTTCCTGATGTGCAATCAGATTGGAGGCGTTGGAGGTGTTTGCTTGGATTCCTGAGCTGGCCCTGCTGGTGGGGTGGGTGGAAGCTCGTGGCAGGCTGGGGGTAGGCAAGGGCCACAGACTTGTGCGATTGGCTTGGGCCACCGTGGCCCAAGGATGTGGGTGAGAGCATTCAGACAGGTGTAAGTGGCCAAGCACAGAGCTCTGGGAAGCAGGTTGTAGATCTACCTTTGAGTCCTAGCTCTGCCTCTGGTGGCCGCATGACCGTGGGCAGGCTGTGTAACCTCCCTGTGCTCATTTCCTCCTCTATAAACTGAGGGTAAGGATAGCAACAGTCTCATAGGACTGTGGCAAACATTAAAAGAGGTAACATGTAGAATGCTTGTTACTTCATCCGGGCATTGTTAAGTACCGGGTGAATGTGAGCAGTTTGGTCACAGTCCTGTTTAAACTAGATGAGTTTGATAAGAAATTTAGAACCTTAATGCATCTGGAGTCCATTTACCAGTCTCTTCCACAAATACCCAGATTTCCTTGCATGCCTGCCATGATGGGGAGCTCACCCCCAGACTGCCGTTACAATCATAGACAGATTTCTTGGACCCAGTCTCCAAACTCTGTACCTTTTTTTTTTTTCCCCCAGTTCTCCCCTGCTGCAAAGACTTTCCTGACTTTCAGGTATATGCCCAAGAAGAGTTAATAGCTGTCACCCATTGGCTGCTTACTAGGGACCCAATGCCATGCCACGCACTGTCCATACATTACCTCAGTCATCTTAGGGGAAGGTATTATTTCACCTCCATTTTACCGATAAGCAGATGGTCAGAGACCTGACTTGTGCAAGGGTCACATGGATCTAGGTGGGCCAGCTGGGACTGAGATCGGGTCTGTCTGATGTCCAAAACCTTGTTCTTAACCATTATCCTTTCCAAGCAAGCTCAAAACCCACCAACACTCCTTTGATCTTTTCCTCTGCGTCTTTCCTCTCAAGCCCAGTGAGTCTACCTTCCCACAGTGGTCTCTTCTCATTGCTGTTTTCGTTGCGTGATTTGGGGAAAGTGTGTGCGGCTGTTACCTTGAGCAAGATGCTTTCTCTCCGGCATCTCACAGCATCGTGAAGCTGGTCGGATAACTTCTGTCTGCAGGAGACAGAAGCCACTCACCACTGTTATATAGTCTCTTAAATTAATAAAAGCAATAATCTGATAAACTGGTTATTATAATTTATCCACATAAAGCAGAGCCATGTGCCTGAATTGTCAGATGGGCCTCAAACTGGTAGAAAATAGCCAGCAATTACCAGAGGCTCAGCGAGCAGGGCTGGTGCAGTCCTGTGGTCTTCAAATTAGGAGAAATAATGAATGCATCCAGAACACATCCATTTTCAGCAAGTGCTGCATGGATTATAAAATTTATTATCAATAAAATTATTCATTTGTGCCTTATACCGCACTTAATGCACCTGAAGTGAGAAATTAGAAGTGTGTTTAATTCTGGGGTTGGAAAAAAATACAAGTGCAGCAAATTTGCAGTAATAGGAGAAAGTTAATGCCTGGCAAAAAGAAATCAATTTAGCTATTGCTATTATATTTGGGGACAGGAGGTTGGTTTTTCTTCCCTTTTTTTTTCTTTTTAAATTATAAAAGCATACAGGTTCACTTGGATCCCTGCTTCTAGTCTTGCTTTCAAAGACATATTTAATGCAAAGGTATGAATTAGGGGGAATGTACAAATATGAATAACTTGTGTGTGTATCGTCTGTCTATACCTAGACATACAATATATGTGTTATCTGTAAGATTTGTATATAAACTGATATTTTTATTTCTCCGTACGTCAGGAATGCACACATCATTTCTCCATGCATCGGTAACACACACATAAACACACGCACGCAGAGTGATGCATGTGCTGGTAAATGTTTATTTATTTATTAAAGATTTTATCGATTTACTTTGAGAGAGAGAGAGTGTGTGTGCACTTGCAAGTGGGTTTGGGGAGAGAGGGAGAGGGAGAGAGAGAATCTCAAGGCACCCTGGCATCCTGCTGGTAGATATTTAACAACTAGCTGTCTGGGGGAGAAAAAAAAAAAGAAAGAATTCTGATTTACAGCCTTTGCCGATTTCTGTGGTGTAAATATTCCCACCATGGCCGATGTTGAGCTTCTGGTGTGACTTCATGGAGCGTGAGGCTCAGGTGGGAGGCACGCCGCCTGCTCTCAGGAGCCCATCCTCGCTGCATCGCGATTTCCTACACCTACAGAGTCAACAGCGAATGGGTGGTGAAGGCAAAAAAGAAAGGAGGTGTGACTCGCCTCCATGCGTTGGGGCCCTGAGTCTCATCTGTGTGTTTTTGCTGAGTGTCAACCTCCTTTGGTGAATTTGCACGGATACGTGATGCGAGAAAAGAGCCGGCCTCCTCCCCTGGAAGCACGGTGACTTTATGTTCATGAGGTTCCCGAGGAGAAAGGGAGGACGGACGGAGAGCGGAGGTGAAGGGGCGGGGGCGGGCTCCGGGCCCCGCATCCCCTCGCATGAGCAGCGCTGTGCGTCTTCAGGACGCTCGGCGGACTGGCCTCGGTTTCTATCCAGCCATTGTTCTTTTCTGCACCGCGTTTGCACACTGTGGCGCGTCGGGGGAATTTCAGCAGTTGGAATATACATGAAAAGAGTTCCGCTCCACTTTCATAAGGTCCCTGGACGGCTTGGACGAGGCCTCGAGGCCCCATGGTAGAGCCGGTACCGCATTCATATTCCTTCCCATCACCGCACACATGATAGCACAGAGCCCAGACCAATCGAAAACTTGACAGTAAGCCTTTTGATTTTGCGGGGAAACCTTCATCACGCTGGGAGAGGGAAGGGAATATAACCCAAACTGGACTTCATACTGTGGCAAGCTTGAAATCCCAGCCCCACCACAGAGCCGGCTGATTGGAATAGTTGGAAACTGTGTCCAGGAATTCGGCTGCAAGAACTTGGCTCGCAGCAACTTCTGCCTTTTTGAAAGAAAAATTGTCCACAGGGAGAGCCACTTGGGGCCTGGGTTTAATCTGTCCAGGCAGTGAAGATTCACGGAAATGATCGGCCAAGTTTTCCTAAAATGTTCAGAGCTCCTGCCTACGTGGGGACCCTCGTGGGGCGAGAGAAGCAGGCTTGCCGGCTCCCGGTGACGGCGACTGTCACTGTCACGACCGTGGCATTGTCACCGGCTCTGACGCTATTGCTGTTTTGCTTATCGCCAACCTGCTGCTCGTGAGCTCGCGGAGCCTGAGAAGCACACACAGCTGCACAGAGCATGCGCTCTTCTGGGAACCCCAGCCTGCTGTGACGGGGAGGTGTGTTTTTGGGTACGTCTCTCACCCCCGGCGAAGCCATCATGCCATTTAGGGGCCCCAAGGGCCGAAGAGAGGCTGACCTTGAAATCGTGGCCATGCCCTTGGCAAACCCACAAGCAGCGGCGCTGCCTCTGCTGGGGGAGGGTCCGCTGCTTCGCTGAACCGGGATGGTGCTGGATGGCACTCATCTTTGTCTGAAGATGTCGGGGACGAGGGACCCTGACATGACGCACCCGTGAAAGTCAAGGATCTCCACTGTCATTGCCCGGGACATCATGATGATGCAGGCTCTTGGGAGAGAGAGAGAGAGAGAGAGACATCAGAGATGTCGAGACAGGGTTGGGTTGGAGTAATTTCTGCCAGTAATAGTGGGGTGGGAGGGAGGGGCAGCTCTTGACGTTTGTCCCCAGGCTGATAATTGCCCCCGCCTTCCCTTACTTACCAAAGGAGCCTTCTCTTTTCCTTTTTTCTTTTTATTTCCCATGCTCTGCTTGGTCCCCGGACCTCATCTGGCCTAGTTTTCTCAGGTGACTGGACAGAGTGTGGCTCTGTGCGCTGAGTGGGGAGGACCGGAGCTGGAAGTGGCAACACCCAGAGGTGTAGCCTCGGCTTTGGCTGTTTTGCGTTGTGAGGTTCCAGGTGAGGTCGGTAGATCTCACTTTCCCGATGTGTGGGCCTCAGTTTCCCTATGTGTGAGATAGAAAGCAGACTCACTCAAATGCACTCCAGCCTCCCCCAGTGGCACTTGGGAGCTGAGCGACATAGGGGGGGATGGACAGTGGGAGGTGTGCTAAGAGCCCAGAATTCTCCACCGTGGGGACAGCCTGGGCTGGGAGGGACTTCCGGAGGCTCCTCAGCAGCTCAGGGTGTGGCCCCACTTTGAACAGCCCCCACCTCTGAGACCCACTTTCCAAGTGGTCCTGACAGGCATTGCGGGGCCTGGCCAAGGGGGTCCCCCTTCCTCACTCCTAGATACACCTTGGTGCTTCCCGATGCCAAGACGATTCGGGGAACGTCAGGAACCTAGTAATTTCTCAGCTGGGGAGCGTTGTAAAAATAAATGTCTTTTGGAGGTTGAAAGGTTGTCAAATACACACTGAGCCTAATTGGGTCCTCAAAATGTGCAATTCCTGCTGATTTTCATGGAAGGTGTGTGTGTGTGTTTATTTCTGGGAGAATTGGGCAAATGATAACTTTTGAGGTGTGTAGATGTGCTCATGGGCCTGGATCTGTGGATAGGTCCCCAGTTGAACAAAGGGCATGATTTCCCCTCCATGTGGGGTGGTCCCCTCAGCCACTTCTGGGCTGACTCCCCTTATCCTGGATCATCCAAGTTGGGAAGTGACTTGGGACTTTTGCCAGGCCAGCCTGGAGTGGTGACCATGAACCTTTCTCCCCCACCAGAGTAAGCACCATGACACTAGTTAATACTGCTTGAGTGATGGGCCTAGAACAGTTTCGGTGCTTTACATATAGATCAGCCCATTTAAATCACTTTTTAGCGCTACTCAGAGTTTACAGGGCTCAAGTGCTATGCGGTTGTGAGCTTTGCCCACTATTCCAGGGCCCTCAGGATCTATGCATGAGCCCAAGTTAGGAACACCTGCCTTAGAACGTTGACCATGGGGGCTCTGAATTGATTTAAAAAACAATCCTTGTTTCCACTTTACGGAAGGCAAACCTGACTTCAGAGACCCTGTGCTAGGAGCCACACCGTGACTCTGGTCCCAGCTGGTCTGTTTCGCTTTCTCTGCAGCCAGATGCGTATCCCTTCCCTCCTTGGTCCTTGGGCTGGTTCTCATCACTCTACTCCTTCAGGGCCCCGGGGTTCCCAGCCTCAGGCCCTCTCTTCAAACTAGCTTCCAGCCATCAGCTGCCTTGCTAGCACAGTCTGGGGGGTAATGAGGAGCTGGGGCTCTCCTGAGAGATGGCAGGATAGAACCTCGTCCCTCCTCATCTTCCCGCTTGCCAGACTCCGTTCATCCCGTGGGTGGGGAGGGGCCCCTCTGACACTGTGTGCCTGCTTGGGAGAGGAGCTGCGTCCAGTGCCAGGCGTCGCAAAGGACTGGATGCCTGCCCAGCCGCCCCATCGCTGTACAGCTCACCCGATCCTGCAACAGACATGCCTCCCGTGGCCCTTAGGTGAAGGAATATCTCATTCCCTCACCAGATCCAGCCTCTGGCCAACCTGCTCTTGGCTTCCTGGGCTCCAGTGCATCCATTGCAGGACTACGGGGTCCGAGGGCTGGGGCGGGGTCTGAGGACCGGAGCACTGCCCCGGCACCGCCCACCCCAGCCCCTGGGTGCCTCCGCCTCCTTCCGCCCTGGCCCCCGCAGCCCTCTCCTCTGTCACTGATTGTTTGTGCAGCGGAGACAGCCAACCCGGGGAGGAGGAGCAGGCACTGGGCTGCAGCGTCTGGCCCCCATCCTCCTGCCAGGCGCTCATTTGTATGCAGAAGGGATTAGGCGGAATTTACCGTGGCCTCACCCTGGGGAGCTGCTCGCGCCCTAGGAATGCTCTCCGAGGCGGTGTGCAGTTGGTAAGATTAGAACGGGCCCTTCTGCCGCCGCACACGCCCTGGTCACTCTCCAGGCCGCCGACATCGAAATCATTCTCATTTATAACCTTTTTGATCATCCAGCCTCAAAGAGGGCCCGCCTTGTATGACAGCGGGCACCAAAATGGCCCAATTATTTGGAGGAGGAGGGAGCAGCTGAAAACAGTCAGATGTGAGAGACAGGGCACTTGATCTGGGCTCCTGGCTTTTTTTCCCTGGCTTCTCCCACCAATATTTTTACAGCTGTTGACATATATTGAGTTGCATGTGCCTGGGCTAGATCCCCGCGGTACTGTTTCAAAGATCTGTTCACCATAAAGTGTGCTGTTCTCAAGTAAATGACTGACTTCAAGAAAGCACAGTAGTTTAAATGTTACTATAAATACAGGAGCTAAGACATTTTAATTATAATTTTTGAGTTATACAGTGTTCTGTAAGTACACCAGGCATTTACAAAAGGACTTGTGTGGTGCTCCAAGACATGGTGCTCTCTTGTGGATAAAGAAGTAACTGCATGCGGACCAGGTCTGCAGCCCCGAGGTCGGGGGTGGGGATGGCTGGACCCCTGTTTGCTCCTGGCCGGGAGGGGTCAGGGAGGAGTCCTTGGAGGTCTGTGTTCTGGGCATTGGGATCCATTGCACGTGTATGGATCAAGCGCCTGGTATGCAGAGTCCTGCGCCGAGGGCTCTGGGGGCCTCCGTGGATGGGCCAAAACATGTACCCTCACGTTGATCCGCCTGTAGGAGAGGACAAGCCAGCAAAGCAATGTGAGAGCCGCCAGGGTAAGAAGATGGGTACACGAGTGCTCAAGAAGGGCCATCCCATTCTGCTGACAGCGAATGGACAGAAGGTTCTAGGGGAAGGGCAGGGCTTTGGAGAAGGGGGGATGCCTCGCTCTGCCTTATAGGGTGAGAAGAGCCATAGGGAATGAAGCGAACAAAAGCCAAGCCTGTCTTCGGTGTGCAAGCAGATGCTCTGAGCAGCCTTCACCCGCCGCCGTGGCTCTGTCCCCGAGGCCCCAGAAGTCCCCCGCACTCCCCAACTCAGAAGCTCCAAGGGGCCAGGGAGGTGTTCCTGCCTGGTGGGCTTGAAAACTCAGCCCTCGGGAGAGTCGGGTGAAGAGAATTCGTAGATGAGAGGAGAGAGGAGTCAGCCTGCGGCCGTCATGTTGTTGTAGTTTTGATGGGAGTGACCTTTGGCCCATCCCCTTGGTTATGCCCCAGTGCTAAGGCACTGGGTTAAGGGACAGGTGCATGACCATGATCCGTCCACCATCAACCCGTGATGCATTCCTCCACTACCCCCCCCATCCGTTCATTATCATCCTTCTCTTCTCCACCCACCAGCCCATCTAGTCACCTCGACGCTCATTGTCCCTCTGCTTGTTCATCCTCGCATCAACCGTCCACGTAACCGCTCACCCACCATCCTTTCCATCCACCCATCCGTCTGTAATCCCTGAAACATTTTAGCTCAGGAATCAAAACCAGAAGTTCTGCAATCCGGTTTCTTGAATTCAAATCCAATCCCTGTCACTTTCTAGTATTATGTCGTTGGGCAAGCAAGCTACTTACCCTGTGAGTTAACCCTGTTAGTCTGGACCACGGGGGAAAAATAATGGAGGCTAGCACAAGCGTGTTGCAGAAATGAAATGAGATACTACTTACAAGGTGCTTGGGCACAGTGCCCGGCACATAGTAAGACCTCCGGGAGTGCTGGTTGTGTTTGCCGCGTGACACCAAGTACCCTCCTTAGTGCTCCAGGCATAGACTGGAGAGGTTCCCCCTGGGAACCAGGGGCTTCTGCCTCATAGCAAAGGCTGACATTCGAGCAGGAGGGACCTGTGACATGAGCATGAAGGACTGTTAAGGAATGGCCAGTGTATTTTTTTTTTTTTATTGCTGTTTATATCCAACCCTACCCTGTGTTTAATGTAGGTGTGTTTGCCCCCATCCATGAGTCGTCTTTAAAAAATTTTTTAGCAATTAATTATGAAATGAACATACAAACTACCAAAGAAAGGAAACTCCTTGGTGAGGTGTCTAAGATCCCAACCGCCATCTTGAGAAAGCCCTTAATTTGAAGACGCCATTTGGACTGCACGGACTCGAGACCCCTACGTTCTAATTCACTTATTCTTAGACTGTTGTCTCACATCGTTCTTCAACGTATACATGTTGAGCACCAACTGTATACCAGGCATCATGCCAGGTGGTTTTGTCTTTAAGATCTCATGTAACATCACGTAAGATTTATGTCTCCAGAGAGCAATAGACCAAAACCTTGACAGTAGCTTTCAAAGAGAGGGGAATCGAGGGTGATCTTCCTCTGTTTTAGTACTTTGCGAATTTTCTAGAACAACCACACAGTGCTTTCATATCACCAGAAAGTCCAAGCAAAAACAATCCGGTAAAGCCTAAGCCCCTAGCCTCACAGAGCTGACAGCCAAGCAGGAAAACAACCATTTATGCCAATGTGGTGGTGTAGGATTGTCAGATTATACTAATGTGACTGCGCTCTCTGAAAACAAGTGGAATTCTTCTGAATGACGGGCCCTCGGGGCACCTGGGCACACATCAGCCATTGTCTAGTGGATTCCTGGCACTTAGAGCACCCCATACAAATTCAGTTAAATTGTCTAGGACCAGGAAGGGAGAGGGGGTTCAGCCAGCCCGTTTGGGAAGTAACTGGGATTTGGGGAGCTCTGCCCTCTATCACCTATTTGAAGAGGTTGAGTGATTATGGCCATCGTGGCAGGCTGTGGGAGTTGGCGGTGGCAGGGGTCCTGCCTTTCAGGTCTGGCGGATATACAGAAGGCAATGCTTGCTGGGAGCTGAGGGGCACTGCTGTGCTGGGCTTCATCACCCGAGGGGGTCTAAGAGTGCGGAAGCGGGGGAAGTGTTCTAGCAAGCCCTAGAACTTCCTGTCCTTCTGCTGAGAATCTGGAGGCGGCAGCTATGGTGATGTGTGTCCTGCTCATTTGTGGCCTTGGGTCTGGGAGACACCAAAGGTGCTCTGTCAGCATGGACATGCCATCGTCTCAGTCCTTACAGAGGAGAGAGAAGAAGTCATCGTTTTGGGGGGAACCAGGAAGCCCAGAAACAGAATGGGTGCTAGGGACAGGGTGTGGGTTGTCCTGCCCCCAAGGAGGGACTGTGCTAGGAGGAGACACACCCTTCCCTTGTCACTGTTGGGAACACGACTTTGAGCTCTCGTCCTATCATATCCCCCTTGGGGGCTTCCGTTTTCTGTCAAATGCAGAATCTTTCCCTCACTTCATCTTGTGAGTGTTGTCACTCAAGAAAAAGGCATGTGGAAGCATTTTGGAAACTGGAGAGCTTTGTACCCCCGAAAAACCATAATTCACGAAGACTTTTAAAACCATCAGCTGATTTAAAAGTGATTTTTATGAGGAAATATGTGTCAGATTGAAGGCCGTAAGACCTTCCATTTGTTTGTATTTTTAATGACCATGATCTTGAAGCTGTTGTCCATTATTGAGACGCAGTACTGGTCCAGACACCAGGCACACGTCACCCCTAACCCTTATCATGACCCCGCAAGGTAAGGTAAGTGTCACTGTTGTCATTTTCCCACGGTGGAGTCACCATTTGAGCCCAGCTCCTTTGACCTTCAGAGCTCATGCCCTTTGTGTTTGCTCTTCATGCTCCCGAAAGCGCCTCCGGTTTTGTAAAATGAATTTCAGTTGTCATAACAATCCCAAGAGAGCCACTATTTTGTACCCATTTGAGAGCTGGGGATAGACCTAGGGTCTAGGGACAGTATGTTCTAGCTCACGTTGTCAACACTGATCTCCAGGACACATGGGCCCCAGAGTGGCCAGGGAAATGGGTTCTCCTGCATCCCTATTCCCTCCTAGATGGGTCAGAGCGAACCCTGGCAGGGGTTGCCCCGAGGGTCTCTTTCACCTTGAGGGCTCCCAGCCTGGTTTTCGGATGAGAGGCTGTGAGGTGCCGTCCATCACCTGGGATCACGCATGTGGTTTTCTCTTTTTCTTCCTGCCCTTCCGGAATGACACACTTGCGCTTGTCCCTTTGGTTTAGCCAGAAACAGAAAGTGTGTCTTCTCAAATGCAGACTGACGTGCTTCTTTTATAAATTCTTGGGCATTACTATTGATTTTTGGCTGAGGGTTTCGAAATCCTGTGTCTAGGACTCAGGAGATTTCCCTGCTGCAGTAATAATGCATTGTCATTCTTAATATCTCTAGTCTCTGACACAATATTCATATCAGGCTGCCAAGGAGTGGCGTCAGCACGGCCTTGGGGACGGTGGCGGGGCTGGCGGCGGGGGCGCACGGGCACCTCCCTCTTGCTCCAGCCCATCTTCTCACCATTTGAAGGAGCCCAAGGTGACATCATGGGGGCGCCATGTGTGTGAGTGGTGGACTTCTATCCCCTTCCCTGCACAGCTTTCTCTGAGGCCCAGAGAGGAGCAGGGGCTTGTCCAAGGACACCCAGTGAGTCGGAGCTGGAACTTGGGCCTCCTCTGCCTTTCTTCTACCTGGTTATTCAGGTGCCGCCGACTCTGTGTCTACCAGGGGCGAGGCATGAACGACAGCAAGTGAGGTGGCCTGCCTGGGGACAGGGGCGGCTCCTGTGTCCTAGCAGAGAGCCCGATCCTGGGGGATCGCGTCTTGGACAGTCCAGATGTTCTGGGTTTTCAACAGACGCCCCCAATCCAGATTTTAATATAAAATTTCTGGCTGTTTTAAGTGTCGGGAACTCATTGCTAACCACCCCCCACACTCACAGAATGTGGCCATGCCCTGTGTCCCAGCCAGAATCGGGGGCACAACCCCATCTTCCCTCCGGGGCCTTGTAGTCAAGCCCCTTCCCCTACCCGAGCCACCTGCGCTCCTGAGGGCTTTCTTACTCTTCCGGTGGGGAAAGAGCCGGCCCTCTGGGATTCAGGCTCGTCGCACCCTGCGCGTTTTGAAGTGTGTGCAGGCTTGACCCTGCCCTTCAGGCCTGGCTGTCCTTTGTCCCCGCACTGTGAAGAAGACAGAGCTACTAGCCTGGCCTCCAGGACCTTCCGGGCGAGCCACTGAATAGGTTCCCACTGAGGGATTGTTTTTCTAGTTCTTGGAATTGACGCCGCTTAGACCATAAAAATAAAAGGCCCGTGTCCTCGATACTTCGAGCTGTCTTGTGAATGAGCGGATGTGCTGGGGGACGGAGGGGGTTGTGTTTTGAGGTCCTGAGAGGAACTGAGGCCCCGCAGCTTGCCGGAGTGACTGAGACGACTGGACTTGAAGGGAGAGGCCTGTGACGGGGGAAAGCCGACGGCCGGACGTTTGAACCGGTGCTGTCGGAGATCTGGGAAAATCGGAGCAGCCAAGAAAGGTCGTTTTCTTCGCTGCAAAATCATTTAGCCAAAATGGTGGGAAGTTGTGAGCAGGAAGGAGGGTGGTGGGAAGCATGCCTCTCACGCATCATCCCGGCAGATGGGCCTTCCTTGTGGGGACCCACCTGGACATGGGCCTGGGATGGCCATTCTGTTGGGTATGTAAAGATGTCAAGGCGGAGCCCAAGCCTTGGGGAGTCTGTGCTGATTCTGCCCGGGGCACGGTGAGAAGCACCTCGCTCTGTCCTCCCTGTGTGTCTGTGACGGTGTGTCGAGTCCCCACATCCCCCACCACGGAGGGCTCCCTGCAGGAGCCAGGAGGAGCGCTGACCATCCTGGGAGACATGCCCTGCCCGTCGGTGTGTCCAGCCCTGCCTGTGGACTATCATGTGGACTCTTGCCAGCTGGCTGTGGGGCAGGGGTTGGTGGCCCTCACAGGGAGATGGGTTGGGGCAAGCTCGCTCCAAAATTGTTGGCCAAATGGGAGCTCTATGTGGGGCCATGTCCTGTCCCTGTGTCCTTGTTGTCCCCGTGCCTCACCTCATCCACACACACAGTGCCCTTTCCTGTGCCCAGCTACGAGGAAGGGGTCAGGGACCCTCTTGTCCTTGGTGTGCTCGGCAGTGAGCGCTGGCAAGCCCAGGGAGGGCTTAGGGATGAGGGGCACTGCAAGGCTTGGTGGAGAGGGGGCCAGAGGCCTGGGCTTGGCTTCTGGAAGGCCTACAAACCTGTATGATCTTTGCAAAATGGGCTGCGCTCTCTGAGCTCAGTTTCTGTTCTATAAAATGAGAGAGTTGAAGCAACCAACGTTTTTCCCGTGGTGGGGTCTAACCCGTTAGCAAATCATGAAATCAAGTTGGGAGGGTCATACTCAGTGAAATGAAAAAGGAATTAGTAAGGCAGAGCAGAGCATGGGATGGGACAGAACGGAATGAAAGAGAGGGAAGGGGAGGGGAGGGGAGGGGAGGGGAGGGAAAAGGAAAAGTACAAACAAAAGCAAAGGAAAGACAATGCCAGAAGACATCACACTTAGGAAGCTAACATGTAGTTACATTAAAAATTTTTTTTAGGGGTGACTGGGTGGCTCAGAGGGTTAAAGCCTCTGCCTTCAGCTCAGGTCGTGATCCCAGGGTCCTGGGATCGAGCCCTGCATCGGGCTCTCTGCTCGGCGGGAAGCCTGCTTCCTCCTCTCTCTCTCTCTCTCTGCTTCTCCGCCTACTTGTGATCTCTCTGTCAAATAAATAAATAAAATCTTTAAAAAAATTTTTTTTTAATTTTTTTTTGGGGGGGTTTCGTGTATGTCTGTTAGTGTGTGACTAGGTCATGCGTAGCTATTTCTTTGCTATAGGTCACAGTTTAAAAATGTGAAAAAACACGTATTAGTTGGCCTAAAAACATTCTTCTAAACCTTATGGTTCAAAAGCATGGTTCACTACCTGCGTTGACCTTGGGCAAGTTCTAATTATCTCTCCATGACTCAGTTTTCTCATCTATAAAGTGAGAGTCCTTCAATGTCCAACACAAAGGGTTGTTAGAAGGATTCAGTGAGGGCGCCGTGTGATGTGGTCAGCCCACGAGTGCCCGGTACATGCTTTTGCTAGCTGGTACACACATACAGGTGTATATCCACTCTTAGACATGGGGGCAGGGGTGAGGTGCCAGATCTATCACATTTTAGGTCTTCCTCCTCTGGACGGGAGAAGAGAAAACAGCCTGCAGGGCCTTTGATCTCCTGCACAGCCCAAGGACCGTCCCAAGGGCCTTGGGGGTTGATGTGGGGTTGGCGGGGAGATGCGTCCCTGAGCAGAACTCCGTGCCCGTCTTGGGGAGAGATCTTCTATGTCCTCTCGGGGGAGGGCCCTGGCAGGGTCAGACATGGGCCGAGCAGCCCTTACGTCACCCACAGAACCACCTCTGTGGCATGCCACTGCCTGGGCAGAGCTGAGAGCCACTGAGCCCCAGCAGCTGGGACCCCGGCTGACGATCCCGGGGCACCGGACCTGTCACCTGCAGCCGTCTGAGCATTTCTGTCTTGGCTTAGTGCGGACCTTTAGTACGGGCCCCCAGCTCCATTTTGAACCTCGTGAAGTGGGCATACATCTATGACAATTAGGTCTTTTTCTCCTGCCACCCTCCCCCACCCCACCTTTCCTTAACAATGCAAAATGGGTCCGTGAAGGCGTGTTTAAAAAAAAAAAAAAAAAAAAGGAAGAAAAGGGCAAGGAATGAAATGAGTGGTCCAGGAAGCTGCCTGGTGATGTTTGTGCTGCCGGAAGTAGGGACTCAGGGGCGGAGGCCCAGCGTCCTGCAAGGGCAGGGAAAGGAAGGATGACATCAGAGTCGTATTTTTGGCGAGGGGACAAGAGTGCGTGGGGCCAGGTGTGAGGGTCAGAGGCACGGGTCAGAGGCACAGCGGAGAGGGGACCCTCCGCTCTTCGGGAACTTTTCCCAATGTGGGTGCAGTCGGCCGTGTGGAGAGGAGCAAGGTCATTGGTTGAATGTCCGGGGGAAAGCTTTGTGCTTCCAGAAGGCGGCTTCTTCCCCCTCTCCCTTTGCACCGCTCCGCCTTCCCGTCTCTTTCCCCTTCTCTTTCTCCCGAGGTGCAGATGGCCACATTTGCAGGTTAACTGGAACAGCTGGAGATGCATTATTAGTTTCCCGCTGCTCCTTCATATTTGCTTGGATTTTTTTTTTTTTTTAACGGCAACATAATTTACAACTAGTACACTGGTGTCAGGGCTGGCATGTTCTAAATCCGCATCAGATTTATGCAATGCCGTTGCTTATCAGTGAATGAAGTCATAATTATTGCTTTGTACCATTAAATAGCATAAATATATAAACTGTTATACAAATTGCAGCAAACGTTTCCTCTGGGGAGCTCTAGACCAAATTTTAATGTCGTGCATTTGTCTGGAATGGCAG
This sequence comes from Mustela nivalis, assembly GCF_964662115.1. Lineage (NCBI taxonomy): Eukaryota > Metazoa > Chordata > Mammalia > Carnivora > Mustelidae > Mustela > Mustela nivalis. The sequence continues at coordinate 32,919,215 of NC_139037.1, forward strand.
TTTCTATGGTATATAATAATGTTGATAAATTTTACTGTAGCAAGTGACATTTTAAAGCATTAATTTTGGTTGCTAAAAAAATTCTGAAGAATGCTCAGACCCATCTGGGAGGTACTCTGAGAACCAGCTGGGTGAGGCTGGGTGAGGGGAGGTTTCTCTTTAAGAGTGCAACGGTGGCGGTGGTGGTGGGGGGAACCGTGTGTCACCTCCCAGGGCTCCTCTCCACAGGAGATCGCCCCCCCTCCTCTCTCAACTCCCGGAGGAAGGCAGCGGATACGTTTTCCATGGCGATGATGATAATTAATTTCAAAAAATTCAAATCGATTCATTTCTCCCTTAAATTTGAAGTGTGCAAGGGGAAGTGGAAGGAGGGCCTGGAAAACGCACCATCAGTGGGGAGGGTCCTCCTCGTAACCTCCTTCCCAATTATGTAAATTCTGTGTGGGGTGAAAAAAAAAATCCCCGTCCTAATTAGAGATGCAGCACCTGGCCTCTGACGACGTTTCAGATGCCAGGCGTGCGGTTGCATAGCCTCTGAAAGCCATTATCGTCGGGAGCGACTTTTGCGGGAAGCCCCAGGACAGCACATGGCATTTACCTGGCGAGCTCTTCTGAGAGCCGGGTGGCCGGGAGGAGCGCGTCACCTCCGCCTTCAGGAGAGGGTGCAGGGACTGGAGATGCTCTGTGGGGGTCCACTCGCCACGCTGGAGCAGCCCCGAGGAGACAGAAATTGCGGTGTAGGCTTCTCGCCCCTCCAAACTCCGGGCCTGGGTGTGCTGGAACGTTCTCTGAGTGGCTCTGTCACTATCGGGAGTGCTCAGGTGGCATTTTTTTTCCTATACTCCCAACTGACACCTGCCTGTCTTGAGATTCTTGGAGGTCCTGGTGAGCCTCAGCCCTCTTGTGATTGTGGCCCTATGGCTTGTCATCCTTTGCCACGTGATAGGGTGACACAGCCCCGCCCCCTGGTCTTGGGTGGGACCGAGTGGCTAATTCTGCCCCGAGAGCTGTGAGTCCACGGCAGCTGTCGAGGCCAGACATGTGGGTGCTCCCATACCGTGGGTGCCTGACTGATTTTCATGGGCAGATCCCCTGCGATGGGTGTGAAGGGCGAATGAGAAATGAACCTTTGTTGTCTGTAGCCCTCGTGCTTTGGGGTTGCTTGTTACCACATGCTTCCCTCCCTACGCTGACTGATACAGGTGTCCGCTGGTTCCCCTGCCCTTCATGATTTTCCCCAGGATGCTGCGAGGGCCAGGAGTCTGGTGGATATCGTTCCCCTTCCCCTAGAAAGAACATCAAGTAGATACAGATTGTGCCCACTATTGGTAGGGAGGAAACTGAGGCTCAGAGAAGTTAGATGACTTTCCCAAGGTCACACAGCTTTAGAGGCATCAGGCATCCATGCTTCCCTGTTAAAAATATGCTCTTTCCTCCCTTTTGCCTTGCTTCAGAAGAACAAGTTTTCTTCAACAAAGGTCAAAAACTCAGTTGCCTTTGAGGATCAGACAGCTAGGGTGGGGGTCTGCATATCATCAATAGGAAGGGGTAGGGATTGCATGGAATATCCAAAAGCATTAAAATTCAGCCTATCAGCTGTGGCATTTACTGGTGTATCCCATCGATGTCTTGAGCGTCTAGAGAAACATTTCTTTAGCTGCTACTGGGTGCTATGACCATCTCTTTCTGAGGTCTGGCCCTTAAGTTTGAACCTTGAAATTTCCAATGAAATTCTCGCATGCTTATTCCTTTGTATCCTCCAGCTATCTGTCAAGGCAGTTTACAATTAGGATGGGGACTCGCCCTTCCCCTGATCCTCTAGTCCCCGAGGAACCTTGTGAGTTCTCTGTTCCCACCTTCTCCTTTCACAAATGAGGACTCTGAGCTCAGAGAGAGAAAGCAACTTACCCAAGGACACACTTCTCTGTTTTTGTTTTTTTTTTTCATTAAAGGGTCACTGTTTGGAAGTGGGGAAGTAACTATTTGAATGTGTGTGTGTGTGTGTGTGTGTGTTGAGGGCCATGGTTTGAAATGGAGTGGAGTAGGGAAGGAAAATATGATCTCCTTGAAAAAAAAAATTATTTTGGGGCACCTGGGTGGCTCAGTGGGTTAAGCCTCTGCCTTTGGCTCAGGTCATGATCTCAGGGTGCTGGGATCGAGTCCCGCATGGGGCTCTCTGCTCGGCAGGGAGCCTGCTTCCTCCTCTCTCTCTCTCTCTTCCTGCCTCTCTGCCTACTTGTGATCTCTCTGTCAAAATAAATAAATAAATAAAATCTTTAAAAAAATATTACTCTTTTTTTTCTTAGTCAAAAGGCACACACCGTGGACTCACTATGTGCTGGTCATGTGCTTAATCGTTAAAGATAGTCTCAGCGATAAGACTACTGCCTTTGTAGGTATAATCATGTGGGACTTCTTGCAGACAATTTAGTTCTTAGTCGTGCTTATATTCCTAACACCTGGCTCTGTGCTTGGCAAATAACAGAAATTAGGTATTGACTCTAATTGCCTTATCCCTCTCCTACCAGTGGTCATAATTAATAATGCTCAGGAAGTTAGTGCGGCCCAGGGGTTAAGAGCACAGCTCTGTGGCTGGAATGTTGGGCTCCATCGCTTACTGTTACCTCCTTGTAGAGATTTTATGAGCTCATCCCAGATGGAAAGCATTTAGCATAATGCGGGGCACATAGTCAGCACTTAGTAAATGGTAGTAATTATTAGTCCTATCTCAGAGCTGTATCGGCTGAGGCTCCGCGAGCCCAGTCGTGGCTGGCGTCTGCGTGGGTTTGCTTGGGATGCAGGACCTCAGCTCAGCACCGGCAAATCCATTCTGCCCACTCCCCATGTGCCATGGAAAATAATTTTGCACCCCAAACTGCAAAATCGCCATTTAAAGCAGCGACGTCTGCTCACAGGCAGCTTTGGAGAATTGTTTCAGCATGAGCCATTGCTCCAGCTGTGATTGCTTTTCTCACTGGGGCTGCGGGCAGTGAGTGGGTGGAGTTGGGGGGGGTCCCCCTGGCTGGTGCAAGGTGGGCAGGGCTGGGAAGGATGCCCACGGAGTTCGTGGGCTCTGAGCATGGTTGACGAGTTGGGGTGGTCCTGTGGGGTCAGGGCCCCGGGCTTGCACATGTTGGGTCCCAGCATGCTGGATGTGGCCCTGCCAAGCCTGTCCGGCCCCTCCTCTTCTGGACAGCCTCCACTGGCCTGCCCAACCGCATCGGACTGGAGTGCAAGGACAAGGAATCAAGTCCCTGGGGTTCATTTCCATTGTCACTTACCACCTTTTGGGGCCCAGTGCTTATTCGCATCTGCAAAATGGGTCTAAGAACCCATTTTGGGTGCTTCCGTCTGGCTTTCTCCCAAGGCTGTGAAAGAGACATGGGTGGAAAATGTTCTACAGAGTCCAAAGAACCATCTTTGGTCCCTTGAACCAGCAGAGACAGTGCAGAGGGTAAGAGCCATGTCTCAGTCCTGTAGCAACCTCATCGGAAAGTGCTGTGACCTTGGATCAGTTGCTTAACTTCATTTAGTGTCAGTATCAGCATCTGTAAAATGGGAATAAAAATCGTGCCAACCCCATAGCACCACTGTGATAATTAGTAGCTTACTCCATGCAAAGCTGGCCTAGCTTCAAGTTTGCTGTGTTGGTCACACTGGATTTTTAAAAAAGCAATTACTTCTGAGAGGCAGTGAGGGCTGTGAGGTCAGGGGCCCTGCTGTCCTGTTCACCTGCGTGTCCCCAGCCCCCAGCACTGTCCTCTGCATTTAGACACTCGGGCAGTATCTGTAGAATGAGGGAAGGATCTGATCCCCCTGAAATTGCTTCTTGGATGTCTGGCTCCACTCAGACTGTGAGCCCAGCAAAGACAGACGCCCACCCCCAGGATCACTGCTGCAGGCGACACCTGGCCCAGGGAGCATTTGTGGTTAGAGCAAAGCCGCTCCAGGGCCTTTTTTAAAAAAAATATTTTATTTATTTATTTGACAGAGAGAGAGATCCCAAATGGGCAGAGAGGCAGGCAGAGAGCAGGGAAGCAGGCTCCCCGCTGAGCAGAGAGCCCGATGCGGGGCTCGATCCAGGACCCCGAGATCATGACCTGAGCTGAAGGCAGAGACTCAACCCCCTGAGCCACCCAGGTGCCCCTGCTTCAGGGCCCTTGCCTCTGCAGACAGTCCGCTGCTAAATGCCCTCCCTGCTTTTTCATCCAAACCTGTTCCTCCAAGACCGCCTCCTCCAGGAAGCCATTTGTCACTCACTCGCTCAGTCATTTAACAGATATCTACTGAGCACCCATTATGTACCAGACACGTGCTGAAGTGATCCCCACCCTGCACATAGAAGGAATTTCTTCTCTCTTCGTCTTGCCCAGTGCCTATCCCTAATATTTTATCTTTCTTTCTTAAATTTATTTTATTTTTATTTTTTATTTTTGCTTTTTATTTTATTTTATTTTTAAACCCACCCTTCTTAAGGAGCTGATTTTCCTGCCTGGTGTTATGTACCCACCTGGCTGATCTCTCTCCTTGAGTAGATGAGAGGTTTTTCTGCAAACTTTATTGAAGTCTGACGTATGTCCAGAAAAATGCACAAATCATAAATGTTCAGTCTGATGAATTTGCAGAACTGAACACATCCAGACTGAGAAGCAGAACCTGATGGCCCTCCAGTGGCTCCCACATGCCCCCTTTCCACACTGCCTCCCCTCAAGGGCAGGTGCAGCCCTCACCTTTGCACCTATGCAATGGTCTTGTCACCAGAGGTGATTTAGAGGCAGGATACGTGTCCCCGAGTCTCCCAGACTCCCCAGCACAATCCCTGGCATTTGTGGAATAAACAAATGGATGGATGACGATGTCACCGTGATAATGGCTGGCGTTTCCTGCTTTCTGTCTGTGCTTTGGAAGCAGTACTTTGTGGGCTGCCTTGTCTGGCCCTACTGAGATTGGAGAGGTCAGTGGCTCGCCCAAGGTCAGCCGGCCAGTGAGTGGCGGTCACTATGACCTGGGTCTGTCCAGCCCGAGTCTGGAGCTGGCACTCTGAGCCTTCTTCCTGCTGGTTTACAGCCCTGGGCAGCGCTTCCTTTGCTGGGCCAGCTGGACACAGGCTCAGCGGGCGACAGAGCTGAGCTGTCCTTGGCGGGCGAGCTGCCGGTTCCTCACCGCGTCCGCCCACCCGCCAGGCGCCCCATTCCTCCCGGGCTGCACCGAGCCTTCTGTGTGCCTCTCCAAAGGACAGGGCATATTTCTTCCCAACCCTCCTAAGACCCAGCCCGCACTGGAGGGCTTCATCATTATGCAAATTAGCTGGATTGGATCTGCTCCCGCAGAGGACTCCGGGGGCGGCAGAAGGACAGAGCTGCCTCCGGAGTGCCGGGTTGAGTCTCCGATTAGGCCAGTTGATGGGTGGGGGGCAGGGAGACATGGAGCTGGGGCTGGTGCCAATGATTTGCCCCCGGGGAGGCTGCTGGGAGTCGGGGGGAGGGCAGGTGCTGTGGGGGCGGCACAGTGGGCTTGGGCTCCCAACATTCTTGCCGAAGATGGGCCTGGAGAAAGACATTCTTTTTGGATGTACTCTTTGTGTATTGAGCCCTTTTATGATTCATCAGTAAGTAAATATCAGCTGAGGGGTGATTTGTCTCTAACAAGCTTATAAAATACTGGCGTCATTTGTGGGCTTATTGGAGTGCTGATTATAAACACTCCCCCATGCCCACTCCTCTATGTCAAATTAGCATTCGAAATACAAATATTGGGTCTTTGGACCACTTTCTACTGTCTCTTTGGAAGCCGGTGGCGTGGGAAGGGGCAGTGGTCGGACCCCAGCCTCGGCCTGGGAGCACTTAGAACTCCCTTAAAGACTTGAAGGAGTGAGACGGGGAGCCCTTCGCTGAGCCCTCCGGGGGGGGGGTGCTCCATGTCCTGCGAGCCCAGCTGTTGCCCCTGCCCTTCTGGTTGCCAAGTTTCCTGTGACCCAGCTCCTCCTGGCCCCTGGAGCCTGTCATCTTCAATCTCACGGAGGGCGCAGATCTGGGCAGGCTGCATCTGGCCTGCCGAGCTGTTGGAGCCGTCGCCTCCCCCGCGAGGAGGGAGAGAGACGGGGAGAGCCAGAAGCAGTGCTGGGCCTGGCACGGCTGGACTGGGTTGTGGGGCCTCCAGCCTCCTCAGGAGGGGTCATGGCCTCTCTGACGTCTCTTGCCCACTTGGAACGCCACTTCCCATCTCCCTGCTGCTTCGGGCCTCTGGTCTTGAGGCCGTGAGTTGTACCAGCCATGCTCCACTGGCCTCTGAAGCCTGAGTCTGCAACAAAGCCCTTCGGCTCCCGGGCAGCCCAGTGTGGAGAGGGACGGCCACGTGTGCTTCCCCAGAGCGCCTTCCCAGCCATGCTTGGGAGCCGGTGAGGGCCCGACCGGTGCACTCCAAGCTGTGTGCGTGCCTCTGCATTGCACCCCTGTCCCCATTTTACAGATGGGGAGACTGGGGCACAGAGAGCTGACTTTCCCGGACACACAGTGGCAGAATCCAGACCTGGAAAGTGACCTGCCCATCCCACTGGACAGGTGACAGAACTGAGCCTCGTTGACAGGGACTGAGGTAGGGACAGGCAGGGACCGACAGGGACCGGTAGGCAACGAGAAGCTGAGTATGGCCTGCTGCCACCACCCAGAGGCTCTGATGGGGAGAACCACAGAGCAGGGGCTGAGCCAGGCCATGGAGGGCTCTGACCAACCCCCTCGCCTTCCAGATGGGGACAGCAGAGAGGGGACGCCATTGTTGCTGTTGTCTTCGTCATTAATCAGGACATTAATTTTTTCAGAATTAAAGCTGTTATTCTGTTTATTACAAAAGCTGCCCATGCTTCTTGCAGGAAGTCTAGAAAACACAGCCGAGTCACAAGGAGAGTGACCTCAGGATAAAGCTGAGATGATTGTACTAATAGCTAATGGTTGCGTTCAAATCAGTGCTTTGCAGGCTGCCTCGTCGGGTCCTCCTGGGGTTCAGAGAGGTCTGCGGCTTGCCTGCCAGCCAGAGGTGACCCTCTAATGCCTTCGTGTGTGTCCGTTCACTGATTCTTTCAAAAAGCACACACACGTAGTGACACACAGTCCTCTTTAAAAAAAAACAACACGACAATAGGATTGGGTCGAGTACCGGGTTTTATTTCCGCCTTCATTCGTGTGAGGTGGGAGACTAATGGGAAAAAGCTGTACGTGTTGTCTTAGAGAAGGTGTTTCTCCCTGATGCCTGGTCCTGTGGGCAGGGAGTAAAGGTTGTTTCTCAGAGCCCCCTCCCCCGAAGCAAGCCTTGATTCCCACTGTGTCCACCTTGCTGGGCGCTGGGCAATGCCCGGGCTGGGGTGGGGGGAGAGGTTGCTGAGCAGGTGTGAGTGTGGTAGGCATGTGGAGGAGAGTTTCTGGGTGCAAAAGAGCCGAGGTCCCCCCCGTGGGGCTGGAGATGAGGGGCAGGAAGGCAGGACGTGTTTCTCTTGAGACGGGAGTTTAAGCTGTACTCTGAAGACGTGCGACTGTTGGCAGGAAGGCCCTGTGGGGACTTCCGGGGAGGCTTCGGCTTGCAGGGAAGCACCAGTGTCCTCCGTTGTGAGGCTGGCAGAAGGCTACCCCGCCTCCCGTTTTCATGCGGGATCCCAGTCCCATGAGCATGTACACAGCTCTCTGCAGGTGCATAGGATTTCTGCCTTTCTCAGCTCTGGACAAGGAGAAGCGATGGAGGTTAGGATAGGACAGAGCACGGTCCCTGCCCAGGGAAGCCAAGACATGCTCTGATTTTGGAACCGGAATTCAAGGTTCTTCGCTAGGGTCTGGTTTCTGGTTCCCGAATGACCATTCATGTCGGCTCCTTGTGTGTTCAGGGTGTGATGAAAATATAAAGAGGACGCAGAGAAAATGTCCTGGGGGTGCCCCCCCCTGCCCAGAATCTAAGGTTAACTTTATAGCTGGGGTTTGGGGCCACGGTCTTTGCTGTAATGGGAGATTCTGTATTGAGAAACTCCGTTATTTGCAGGACCTCAAAATGGGTTCTACAGGAGTGTGTGTATGTGTGTCCATCTCCTGCTCATGCCCCGTGGGTTTAGAGGTCATCCTGTCAGGCCAAGCCTCCCAATGACAGCATGGACCCTGAGTCCTCACACCAGGCCTTGGACCTTCTGCTTGCCCTCCAGGGGAGTGGCTCCCAGGTCCTGGGCCAGCAAGTCTGTGATGTGGCATACTAGGAGGACCGAGGGCTCGCACATGGGCCTGGTGGGGCTGCCGGACATCCGGCTCCCATCGCCTCCATCCACAAGGGCCCCCAGCCATCTGTCTTCCCTAGAGCTTTGCCGCCCCAATGCTGGGTGTCCTTATGGGCCTGGTTTGGGGGATTTGCAAGGCTTCTGGGTGACTGCGTTTTCACACAAGTCATGTCCCTTCCCCTGGCCTCTCTGGTTTCTCACCTCTAGGTGACAGCCAGCATCTTATTAGCTTGTCCACCCAGTGCCTTGTCCTGTGCCTGACACAGAGCCAGTAACGTGACGGACATTACCAGCATGGAGGGTCGGAGGCCCGTTCACCCACAGCAGGCTGATGGCCCAGGTGCTGTGACCCTCTTCATTTTACCTGTTGGGGAACAGTCCCTGACCCAAGATCCCACAGCTGGTAGCTGGCAGGAGGGGGATTTGAACACCGACTTGAAAGCTCTGCTTCTCTCCTTGTGCTGTACTTGCTGAATGCAGTGAGCAGGGGTCTGTGTCCAGCCTTGGAAAGAGTGTTTTGCTTGGGGGGCAGGGTCCCAGGGCTGACTCAGTCCTGTTCTGTCACCATCCGACCTGTGAGGGGAACTGTGGACCCGGAGCCATGTGTCTGAGCTCCTGCACCTGGGACAGCATCGAGAACAGGACACTCACCCTCCTGAATGCCCAGGGTGAGATCCAGAGCCCCAGGGGTGAGGTTGTGCATCTAGGAACCCACCAAACTGTTAGCATTTACTGAGCCCCTCGTGTTTGCCTGGCCCTATTAGTAACGCTGCAAATGAAAGAACTGCTTTTATGTTTCCTCAGAGAACTTATTAGGCAGGACTGCTTGGGTTGCCAGGGAGAGAAAGTCAAGTTAGCTTAAGCAAAGGGAATTTTTGAAAGGTACCTTTTATTTCACATAACTCTGGAGAGCGTTAGGTGCAGCTGGAACCAGAGCCTTGAAGGTCCATGTAGGACCATCTCTCAGAACATCGTGGTTGGAAGGACCCAGGCTAAGCACACAGAATTGTTCAAATCAAGGGGCAGAGTCAGGAATAAGGCCCTGGGGCTAAGGGAGGGAGTGGGTGTCGCCGAAAGCAGGGGTGTCCGTCACTGTGGCAGAAGGATGTAGCTTTTGCTCTGGGGGTGCGGGAGCCGTCCTTGAGGAGCAGAGCGAAGGGATGGGCACAGAACCCAGGCGCACCCTTGGTCCGTATGCGCTCTAGGGAATGAAGACGGGAGATGGGAGCAGGCGTGGAGAGGCGGGGCCCGGAAGGTGGGTAGCGATGGACAAATGGCTAGGCGTAAGATGTACTTTCTGATGAAAGTATATGAAGCTGCCTCTTCCAAGAAGGAAAAAGGCAGGTGCCAGCCGCAGCGGTACAGAGGGGCCTTCCTCTGCCACAACGCATGGGTCTGGAGCTGCATGCGTTTCCCCCCAGCTAATGGCAGCTGTTCTGCTCACTGAGCCAGCAGGGAGAGTGGAGGGCTACACGGGGGCAGCTCCGCCCCCTCCCAGCCTCTCCCCCGGCAGCCTGCCCCCTCCTCTGGACTCACGCTGCTAGTCCCCTACTCCTCTGGGGGCACAGGAAGGGGACGTTGTCCACAACTGTCTGTGAACTACCTTCTTGGGCTAGGAATGGTGGGTGGAGTGGGAGTGGGCCCCAGATTTGGGGGGACCGGTGGCAGGTGATGAATGGAGCTGGCCGTGGACAGAGGCAGACGGGCCAGCCTCTGGGAGCCGGGCCGTGGGGCCTCAGCTGCTCCAAGTTGGCAGACCCCCGTCTCTGGTCTCTGGGTGCTGGGTCCAAATGATTCCAGATTACCATCTGGGAGAACATAGATCTGGAAGCTGACCATATCAGTAAATGCATGCTACTGAGAGCTCGAGGCATCCAACAGGCCTGTTAGGCTCAGTCCTGGGTCTGTTGGAGGATGAAAGAAGACCGTGACCCTCTGCCCTCAGGCAGGTGATATTTTCGATGGCTGGTTGCGGGGAGGGAGTGGAGACCAGAGTGGACGAGAGGACGGACGTCTCACCCCAGAGACCACCTCGGAGGGCCGTGCGTGGGACTCTAAGCTATGCTCTGTCTTGTGGCTTTTGAACCGAACTGAAGGACGAGGTTCTCCCTCGGAGTCGGCTCAGTGTGGGCGTGATGGTTGGGGTCGGATGGCGACTGGAAGGATGGAACATTGCTTTGAGTGTGCCCATGTATCCATGTTGCGTTTGCATTTCCAATTTGAGATCCATTTTCATTTTACTTGGGCCAAGGCAAAGCCCCAGTTCTTGGAGGTGTGGACGGCAGAAGCGGAGTAGGAAACCCCACAAACCACTTAGCTAAGCTTTATGAATGCAAGCATTTGCTTCCTTCATCAGCATCCGGGCTAAGCCAGTTTAAAGGGGCATCCGTTAATCTCTCTCCCGGCCTTGACCGCCAGCAGGTGTCCTGTTTGCTGACATTCCATACTTCTCAGGGAGCAGAGGACACAGGCTGCTTCGTGAGAGGAAGCTCAGGGGTATGGCAGGTGGGCTTCCAAACTAGCTAGGGACCTGGTTGTTATCCCTCAACTTTAGAACCTATTGGTCCAAAGTTACCCATTTCCTTGAGTTATGCCTTTCAGAGAAGCTTTACTACTCTTGATTGTTCCTGAATTTCCCCATATTCTTATCTGCCCTGGGCAGAGTGGCCACATAATGATTAGGGTAGATATTTAAGTTGAAGGTCAGAGAGGCTCACATTTGGGCAGTTTTCCGCAAAGGGGAATCCCGACAAGAGCTAACAAGTAAAAGGGATGAGAAGGTCCTTAAAACATTTTGGAACACATACACTCCAAATCAGTGAATATCTTTAAAACACTACTGCGTACCACTCACCGTTGTAGGGTTGGGAGTACAGTGTTGGTCCGGACAGGGAGAGCCCCGGCCTTCACGTTGCCTGCATTCCAGCCCAGCCCCGTCCCCTAGAACTTTCTGCCGTGACGAAAACGTTGTGCACTGTGCAAATCAGTAGCCACTAGCCACGTTGCTGTTGAGCACTTGAAACGTAGAGCTGAATTTTTACTTTTATTTAACATTCATCAGTTGAGATTTAAAGAGTGACTAGGAAGGATGGTACTGGACCCTGTGCATCCAGCGGAGACATGCGTTTTTGAAAATGTGACAGAACCCAGCCCAGTCTTGTGACTTACCATTGCCCAGAATGTTGCTGAGGAGTGGGGTTGCCCAGGGTCCCATTAGTGTGGCCAGAGCGGAGGAAAGGGCGGATTGCCGCCTCCCGTCTGAGCTTCCGTCATTAGGAACGGTGGAGAGGGCTCCGTGTCTCTCTGATTGGGAAACTTTTGGAAAACCGAGCGCTGCCTGCCTTCTGCGTGGGCGCGCTGTGTTTGTGCACGTGGAGAGCTCCGGGTTTTTGACGCATTGCCGCGCTCCTTTTAAAAACGGGCTCTTGGTACGGGAAAATGATGTCAGCGGCAGAGAAAGCCCTTGTAGGGGAAGCGGGGCTCATTCACGTGTCCCCGGCAGGGTCGGTGACAATCAGGGTTTGGCGGCCTGCCTGTCACGTTAATTGTATGTTATTAGAGGGGCATTAATCTGATGATTATTAACATGATGGATTTTTAAGCAGTTGCCTTGTTGGGGAAAACTGGAACCTGAAGATCAGGGATCTCCGTCCGTAGGTGTTTGGTGTGTTAAGTGAGAATTAGCTGCTTGTTTGGCCTTGGGGGGCCCCTGGGGGATTCCGTAAGGTCTTCATTTCCTGAGGGCCTTTGTCTCTGTCAGGTGGAAGGGGGTGTGTGTGAGGAGGGCAGTGAAATGTCTTCATCAGCAAGATGTGTCGAGCCCCTAAAGGGTCAAGTTCCAGAAGTTTGGATTCTGGAGCATTCTCTCTCCTTCGAGTCCCCTGTGAAGGTCCGTCTGTGGGTGAGTTGGTCAGTCACCCATGCATTTGCTTTTTCCATCAAGCGGCTCCGAGAGACCCCTCTCATCTCTTAGTGACCTATCCGGGGCCTGGTCGTTGACTTTGTCTTCACCAAGGACAGCCAGTCAGCACGTCCTAACGCTTATGCCCAGCTCAGACTGCTGAGAGGCTCCTGTCTTTGTCAGCCACCATACCCTGCTGGCAAGCAGAGGCCTGTGCGGAAGGCCTGTCCATTTCCTCACGAACCACCCAGAACCGTGCTGAAGCAGGCCGTGCACTTGGAAGCACTCCATTGTGGAGCTCTGCTCCGGGCCAGCATCTGTCTGAGACTCTCGGAGCCCTGGCGCCCTTGGGGAACCCCCCTGCATGGGCCAAGCTAGTGGGAAGGGCCGGCCCAGGCCGGACAGGTACCTTGCGAGCCCGAGACACGCCCTTGTCCCCGGCCCCGGTTTGGACCTCCATGGAAATCCCACTGAGTTTTAGTGGGATTTAGAACCATGAAGAAAGAAGAAGTGTTGGCTTCAGGCGCATCTGAGGGGCGGCGGAGTCAGCTGCTGTGGTTGGAAGTAGGAAGCTAGGCGAGCCCCAGTTGAACAAAGGGTCTGAAATCCAGAGATCACTTTTGCCATGACAAATATGGGGACGGTGTGGAGGTGGAGGAGGAGAGAGACGAGGGAAGCCGACACAAACACAGATGCCTAGGCCAGATGGGCATAACATAGATCAAGTACCTACGGTGTGCCAGGTGCCATGTCAGAGCTCCTTAAACATTTCCTGGGGTGGAGGGCTCTGCTGGTGACCCCCACGGTGCCCGCTGTGTTCCAGGCCCTGGGCATGGAGTTTCAGGGCAGAATCAGACCTGAAATCACGGCAGCGTGGTGGTGAAACTGTGGTCAGCATTCTTCACCTCTTTCTCACTCCCTCTTCTTCACAGCCCTGGCAGGGAGATGGCCTTCTCCCCATTCCACAGGCAAGAAGACTGAGCTCACAGCACCGCGCTCAGCGCAGTCACCCTGCGCATCTGAGGCGGAGCCAGGAACAGCCTCCACGCTGCCTGGTTTTCCGCCCTGTTTTCCCCTCCGCTCCCAGACGAAGCTCATCTTGATGGAACAGGGGGTGAGTGGGGGGCAGTCAGTTGAGCTGTCCTGTTTGCAGTGATGGGAAATCTCCAGGGGAGTTTCCCCGGAATCATCCTCAAGCTTAACTGACCCCTCGCTAACGTTCGTGTGACGTGGCTCTTGGGAGCAGCCGGTCAGTGGAACCATCTGGAGTCTTCTGACTTGAGTTTCGGAGGAAAAGAGGATGCTCGAGTCCTTCTAACTCAGGATAGCAGGGTCCTGGAGACGCGCCTTGGCCAGATGGCTGTCTTGCCATGGGAACCCCAGGGTGAGCAGGAGGGGTGGCTGAGCTGGCCAGGCCTTCCCTTGGGGGTGGGGGGGTGGGACCAGGATGGAGGGCCTGCAGGTGTCCCTCTGCTCAGCCTGCCTCCCCCAGACTCCATGGGGACCCCTCCCCCAGGTGCAGAGATGCGCATCTGCCTGGCATCCCAGTCCAGTCTCTCGGCTGGGGACACGCCTCTGGCAGAGGGAGGCCTCCCCCCACCCTGGAATAAAGCCAAGCAGCCTCGCAATGAGGCCAGGCTGGACCGACACGCCTGAGCAGCAGATGAGAGGAGACATCGGAGGCCAGCTCCTCCAATGGATTCCTACCGGATGCTGGCCTTCGAGAGGGCCCAGTGCTTCCGGCAGGAAAGACGCTGGGGGTGGGGTGGGGTGGGGGAGGGGCGCCCTTTCCATCTGAGCACCTGCCCATAGGCCAGAGCAGAACCTCACTCTGCGGAGGTGGGGGAATCCGTCTCCCCCTCTCTTCTGCGGGGCCGGTAGCCTCCGTTTGGATGGGCCACACTGGTTTATTGTGGCGGCCTCGTCAGTGCCGAATGGGGATGTTGGTGGATACCTGGGTAAATAAGTATAAATAGTTTTCTTTCTGATATGTGACCGGATTATTTTCCAGTTGATTTCAAGCCTTGGCCCCAAGTGGCCCACAGATCAAAAAAAGATAAGGGTCAGTTACAAGGTTGAGCTCATTCTCCGTTGCCATGGCAACTGACCTCAGGCAACCCTCAGAGGACTACACCCAGCTCCCCAGGTGATATTTTTACTGTCCACGCCATCAATCCCTAGCCTTTCAAAACTCAGACTGCCTAATTGTCAGGGCTCTGTTTTGAAGAGGCTCCGGGTCCCCCGTGGGGCCCTGGTTCAGGCTGCCAGAGCTCATTTATAAGCCTTTCTGAAACACGGGGGACCAGGAGATGGGTCCCTCACGGCCAGAGAGGCCTGGGAAGGTGCCCCCAAGGGGAGGAGGAAGGGCACAGCCCATCCTCCAGGATTAATTAGGAAAACGGGAGCCCAGAATGGGGGGGCGGTGGTGGCGGGGTGTGCCTTCAAGCAATGGCTAAGTGTTCTTGAGTGAGGGGAGGCACTGAGTGGCCCCGAGCACGCCAGCATTTGGGGTCTGAGGCAGCGGGGATGCCCGGATGCTCAAAACACTGTCAGCCACTGCCCCTCAAGTATCCAACAGCCCCTCCAAAGACACCCCAGGTCATTCTCATTCCAGTTGTGATAACAGGAGAGTATTTCTCAGTCTTCTGTAAAATGTCGACCACAAGTGACTGTAGAAAACTTTTCTCTCTTTTAGAGAGAAATCCCGGGAAAATCCCGGGAAAGAGTACAGCTATGAACGCACGTCTTCATGGCTTCCGATAAGATGGACATCCCCAGAGGCCTTTTATAGGACTCAGGACTCCTCGAACTTGAAGGCATTCCTGAATCACAGGGCACTTTAAAAAATGCAGATTCTCATTCTGTGGGTCTGGGATGGGGCCTGAGATTTTCTACATTTCTCACCAGCTTCTGGAGGTGTGGGGGCTTCGGGTCTGGGGACCAAAACCTGCCTAGCCGGGCTGTAGTTACTCAGAGCCATCAGGGCCTAAGGTGTTGGGGTTCCCAAGATCAGCCCTTGCCCCTACTTCCATGTTCCCCCAGTTCCTGCCTGGCCTCTGGGGAAGGGCTCACCCGCAGACCCTGTTTTCTTCCTTTGTCCCTTGTCAGCTCCCAGGTCAAATGTCACATACCCCTCCCCCCTTCCCTTGCAGCCTGCCTTGGTTCATTTCCTTGTGGTATTTAATAACGAATCAATAGATAAACAGCCCGATCTGGCTGTCCAGATACTAGTATCTGCCCTCTTCTCTTCCACCCAAAGGTCTTTGTTCCTTACAGAGAACAAAGGACTGTGTCCCCCATTGGCCTATGTTTCTATTTCCTGCTTGATGCTTGTTTACCGTGGTTGCTTTTTTTTTACTAGGACAGCATTGGAGGGGTCCTCTCCTGGGGTCCCCCTCTTGCTTGCTCACTTACCTGGATGGATGCTAGTCTGCTTGTTCTTCCACCTCCTTATCTCTGTGTGCCCCGTGTGCGTCTGAGCCCAGACCCCGGGATCTCAGGGGTTTTTACTTGACCTGAGGCTTGGGGTGGGCTGTGGAATTGAAGGCTGGTGAATTTATCACCTGAGCAGGGAGCAGAGAGTTTCAGCTCAATGAGGCAGCCTGTGCGTCCCCTGCCTCCCTTCCACTCCCAGAAATGCCGTTGCAAGGACAGTGCCACAGCCCGAGGCTGGCCCACACCAGTCACTGTGTGGGCTCCTCCCTGCTTACCTGGGGACAGTTCCTAGCCCTCCTGCCAGCTGGAGCTGGTGCTGGCAAGGGGACCTCCAGGCTCAAATGGGGAAGCCAGGAGGGTACTTCTCTCTGTCCTCCTTCTCACCCCCATATTCTGGATGATCAGGGAACAGAGGGTGACTTGCTGGGTCCCAGGTCTCAAGTTCTGGGCCTATTTTGGTATTTTCTGAAGGTATAGAGGGCTGCTTAGGGTGACCGTGTGCTCCTACCCTGGCCTCGGCCACCTTGCTGACATGGGACATGGGTGCTGCCCCTTTAAGGCTTTTTTTTCCTTTTTGCTCCACTGAGGGGGACCCTCCAGGTCTGTACTCCCGGGGCAGGCCATTCTATTAGGATCTGACTAGCAAGTTTCTGAAGGCAAGTGCACATTTTGGAAGACACCAGTCCTTCCAGTTTGGGCGGGAAGAACATTGGTGTGTGGTATCCAGCATTTCCCAGACATGTTCCAAGCATTGTACTAAGTGCTTTGCATGAGTTGCTCATTCACTATTTATTGAGCACCTACTATGTGCCAGGTCCTATTTCTAGGCACTGGTGACATAACATGAGCAAAATACCTCTCAGGAAGCTTACATTACTCTGTGCTGGGGTATATGTGTGTGTGTGTGTGTGTGTGTGTGTGTGTGAGAGAGAGAGAGAGAGAGAGAAAGAGAGATGTGCGAGAGAGGAAGTCAGTTAAAGAAAACAAAATAGTGAACTCTGTAATACTCCAGGTGGTGATAAACACTATAAAGGAAATTAAAGGTGGGTAAGGAGCTAGAAAGGGTGGGGGTGTGTGCTGCTTTAGCAGGGGGCGTCCAGAAAGGCCTGTCAGAGGAGGTAGCATTTGAGCAGACTCCCGAATGAAGTGAGGGAAGAAGGACAAGGAGGTGGTCTGGGGGAAGAGAGTTTCACCAAGGGCAGGCATCCTGCGCCAGAAGCCGCCCTCTTGGCAGCCTTACAAAAACCCTGTGATGATGCTTCCCATTTTCTAGCAGAAGGAGCTGAGGCTCAGAGAGGTTCAGTAACTACCCAAGTACACACAGCGAATGACTGGAACTGGGACTCCAACTTAAGCGTTTCTCGCTCTCCCTTCTGGGTCCTTAATTGCTGCTCCCCAAATGGAGGTGGCTAATTACGCCCGCCGTCGACGGAGGTGCCAGTCACTGGTCCTCTCCCCTGGGAGGGGTCTGTGCCATCATGACACCACTCCCAGGTCAGCTTCCCCGAGGGGGGGGTCCCTGCTCAGAGAAGGGCTCGGCCCAGCGATATGGCGGGAGCAGGTCGCGCTCAGTGCACGAGAGCCCGAGAACAATGCGCCGTCCACTCCCCGCCGCAGCTGCCTGCCCCTCCCTCCCAGGCAGCAAATTATGGCCTCCGAATGTGTGCCCAGGCCTGCCTTTGACATCAGTGGGGCCCACCTGAGCTTCACCTTCAGGATTCTGATAATCAGCTCTCTCTCCTCCTGGCTTCCCCCAAGACCTGTATGGAAATAAGTATGTGTCTGCCAGGATCAAATGCTTTTGGAGACAAAAGTCGGTACCGAGGACATTACAGGGAGCTATCATCTCGGCACGACACTCTTCCACAAAGCCCTCTGCCCCTCTTTTGGGCTGACACAGTTTCAGCCTGAAAGGTTCCAGCAGGATGACTTGGTTTTAAGCAAAAGCACATCCTATTATTTTTTTGAGAAATGAAGTGTAAAATTAACACTTATTATTCCTGAGCAGAGGCAAAAAAGAGAGAGAGAGTTGGGGTGGGGTCTGTGTGGGGGGGACTCTGGGATATTCGTGCTTGCTGGGTTGTTTCTTTGGCAGTTATGGTTTTTATTTATTTTTATTTAAAAAAAAATCATAAGAAATCAATGGATTCCCCATGCCGGCCCCGACTTACGGGGACTGAGAGGAAAGATCTGGCACAGTGAGCAGGCAAAAATCTGCATTTCACTTTACAAATGAACGGGGCTGCATAATTCACTGGAGTTGTGTGGGTCTCTCTTATGGATGCCTGTCATGTGCTACGGGAAAAAAAAAAAGAAAAAGAAAAAGAATAAAAAGGAGAGGAAGTGATTTTGCGTCTTAACTCACAAAATCCTCCAGCGTCTCCACCCCCCCCCCCCCCGCCGCCCCCCGTGCCGGGGCGCAGGGGCCTGCGGGCTCCCAGACAGCTTTGTCATTCTGCTCCAAGGTGTCTGCCGAGGCCGTGCGATCTTACATAATTCGGGAAAGTTACTCTCAGAGGCTGCTGCTCTCCGAGGAGCCCGCGGCTTGGGACGGACGAGAGGTCGTCCGTGTCGCCGGGGTAAGGAACCACGGGTGGCAACGGACTCGGTCCGTATCCGTGGGCTGGCTGCTACCGGGTCACCGGTGTGCACGGGAGTGTTGGCACATTAACTAGGGCAGTGCCCCCCCCCCCATTTTCCTGGATGGCTGGATAGGGAGAGGTACACAGGGGAGACCCCAGGAAGCTCCTCCAACTGCCTCTAGTGGGGAGAGGGCGTGTCCTTCAGAAAGAAGGTTTGCAGACTTGAAGGTCCAGCCCGAGTGGGAGAGATTCTTGGGTCTGCGGGAGCCCCTCCGGCTTTCTTATTTTTTGCTCCATATTCGCTTGGCGCTTGTTTTATGTTCCCTCCCCCGTCTCCCCAGCTTTGAGTCTTTTTAACATGTTGGGGGGTCCGGGGGCGAGGAAAGGGAGCAGGGACACGCAGTTGTCTACCAGGCTCTTGATCTAATTAGCCCACAACCTCGCATCGACGCTGGTTTGGGGGTGTGAAGTGTTGAAATGGCAGCTGTTTGGGGCCCCGGACCCGGCTGGCGGCACCAGGGCTGCCTGACTGTGCACACATTCGTGAATGTGGGTGCGGGGTGTAGCGGCGTCTGTGAATCAGGGGGGACTGGCTGATGAATGGCTTGGCACTCGGAGAACGGAAAGTGACTGTCAGACATGATTTCTCTGATTTATAAGTTGCGGGAGCCTTCTTTGTCCTCTCGGTGTTTGTGCATCAGACGGCACGTCTCCATTCACAGCCAAGTGGATCAAGGCCCCGCTCGGCAGAGAGCAGTAAATCCTCCTTTGCCATCCCTGCCCGGGGAGCTGGCTCTGGCTGGGCAGGGGGAGAGGGCCCAGCCGGGAGCGTCTTTCCTCTGTGAGTATTTCCCGAGCTCCTTCTGCGGGTGCAGGCGGGGCCTGATACTCTGGGGGCTGGAGGAGGGAGAGCCATTATCTGTACCCATCACCTCGTTGCCAGGCTCAGAAAGACTCCTAGGATATGGCTAGAGGAATCCAGGGTCACCGTGTCCAGCCAGGTGCAGCCGTGCATGCTGGCATAGTCAGGGGAGGCTGCCTGGAGGTGGTGTGCAGGTGGGATCCACATGGATGAGAAGGGCTTGGAATCCCGTTCAGAGCACTGCCCCCAGTTGGCTGTTACCTTAGCAAGTGGTCGAATTCTCTTTCCTAGAAATGGGGTTTTACCGGCCAGCAGGGTTAATTCTGATATTTAATTTATGTTCTCAGCTTAAAATCATCATTTCACATCCCGTCTGCCTTGTTAATGCCCAAGAGGTGCCCACATTCTACCAGGGAGGCCATCCTTCAGGATGGCTCTTCTCTTCCTTTCGTTCATCCATTCCTTACTTTGCGCCAGGCACCGAGAAGCATTGTTTGTGTGTGGGGCGGGGGGGTGTTGGGGGGGTCTTCTGAGGCAGCCCCCACACAGGAGGCCATCTCTAATTATGATGAGCGTCTCCCCAAGGGAAGCGGAGGACGTGAGTAGGGCCTGTGCGGCAAGCGTGCTGAGCCTGCCCCGCGTCCCCAAACTTGTCAATGAATTCCTTTTCTGCCGGAGTCTCTGCCGGGTGCGTGTGGCCTAGTTGCCGGGGCTCCAGGGGCATGACAAACACCCGGTAGATTCCAGCCAGTGGGCTATGTGGGGCAGGCCCACCGGCACGTGCACGTGTGTGCGTGCGCCTCTGCAGGGGTGCCCGGGGAGGGGGACTGGGGGCTGGGGGATGGCTGGGCCAGGGGGAGGCATGCTGTCCCCGTCAGCCCCTGCCAGGGCCTGGGGACCCAGGGACTTCGCCAGGAGCCTCAGCCCATCTGTGTGCATGTCTTGCCACTGGCAGAGCCCCTCTGCTACCGAATCCTTGCCTTTGAGGGCAAATCAGAGCACCTGGCACCTTCGGGGCGGCTGGTTCCCTGGAGGAGCCCGAGAGGGAGCCTGTGTCCTTAGCTGTCCTAGATAATACTCTCACTGATACTGGCACGCTTGACAACAAACACTAACTGAGCACTTGCTGTGTGCCGGGGCTGCTTAAAACCCTCTTTAGGTATTAACCCATTTACCTTTTGCGGGGGAAAGATTATTTATTTGAGAGAGAAAGAGCCCGGGGTGGGGCAAAGGAAGAAGGAGAGAGGAATTTTAGCAGA